>NC_064632.1:350350281-350992099 GCF_023864275.1 Schistocerca cancellata | reverse complement strand
ATGAAGCTGTTACAAGCGTAACGTCATATATTTAACTCATTGCCTCGTTCGTAAAGTAAGTATATCTTTGATGATTCTTACACGGGAGTTCGGTTCTATGAAGAATTTGGGCTGTGGGAGAGGAGTCTTGGTTTCTTCTGCAGTGGTCCAACGATTTTCAAAAGACTCTCAGAACCAACCACTGGATTTGTAAACGAGCACTGCAAATAGTCTCTACGCCGTCTCTGACCGGTTTATAAAGACTGTATAATAGTCGAAAGTAAGAAAGGGGAAGGACACTATAAGCTTCCACTGGAACACATGGACTTTATTGTCTTCTATAAGATCTCGTCGTCTCGTTGTTATCAGATTAGATGTACTTTTCGTTCCAAAAGCTTCATATTGAAGAGTTCTCTGCAATGTGGAACATGTTAGAAAACAAGAATAAACCCCAAATATTTATAAAATAAGAAGAGATATGCTAATGTACCTTCAACAGATCCCAAATACAATTGCACTTGTCGATGTGGAATCGGTCAAAGAAATCTTAAGCATTTTTATATTTAAAAGGATGTAAAACTTGTTACCAAATATTAAATCGCCAATATACTTAAGTGCATATCATAATTCTTTGGCTATTGTAGCCGCCCATCATCAAATAAAAATAATAAAATAAAAATATTTTACAGCCCTTATTTAAATGATTGCATTACTGCAGAAAAATTTGTACGGAAGTCAGATTGTACGCGGTATTCACACTATGTGACATTATTAACAAAATACACGCATCAGTCGGTTCCGCTAACTAATTCGTCATTGGAGTAGAAGGAGTTGGCCACCAGTAAATCCTTTAGACTCTTCTCAAACTGAATTTTATTTTTAGTTAAACTTTTTATGGTTGCTGGCATAATATTGAAAATGTGTATTTCTGAATAGTGGACACCTTTCTGAACCAAAGTAAGCGACATTAAATCTTTGTGAAACTTATTCTTATTCCTAGCATTGATTCTGTGAAATGATCTGTTGGTGTGATAAAAAGATATGTTTTAATGATAAATTTCATTAAGAAATAAACATACTGAGAAGCAGCAGTTAGTATCACCAGCTCCTTAAACAGCCCTCTGCAGGACGTTCTTGAGTCGCACCACAAATAATCCGTTTGGCGTGTTTTTGGGCGCAGAAGACTTTAGCTTAGCTTGTGAGCTGTCCCAGAAAATAATCCGTATGACAGTATGGTATGGAAATAAGCAGCTTGGCTTGATGAGCTACCCCAGAAAGTAATTCGTATGAAAGTATGGTATGAAAATAAGCATAGTGCGCTAGCTTTTTTATTTTTATATCACCTATGGCTGACAACATTCGGATAGCAAATAGACATTTGTTTAGGCGCTTCCTCAGTTCGGTGATATGCTCATCCCAGTTAAATTTATTTTCGAGCTGTAGTCCCAAGAATTTAACACTGTCCACTTCTTCTATCTTCTTGTCGCCATATTTTAGACATATACTGACAGGAAATCTTTTACAACTTCTGAACTGAGTATAGTACAGGGTGTATCAAAAAGAATCATCCGATTTGGCACGTCTATATTTCTGAAACCAAACGATGATTTTTGTTTTTATGAATGGGAAACTCAAAAGGTTTTTCTTTTTTCGTATCTTTTCATAGGTGTTCAATATACCCCCCTTGAGATGCGCGGCGTATGTCAATACGGTATTCAAATTGTTCTCACGCTGCAGCGAGCATGTCTTCAACTACGGCTTCCACAGCTGCTGTTATGCTAATCCTCTGTTCATTCGCTGTTGTTGGGAAGACACATAATCAGTCCTTTTTAAACCCCCACAGGAAATAATCATATTCAGCCAGGTCCGGTGACCTTGGAGGCCAGTAATGTAAGGCTGTATCATTTGGTCCACTGCGACCGATTCATCGTTCAGTAATCCTTTGATTTAAAAATTCCCGCACTTCCAGATGCCAGTGCGGTGGTGCCCCATCCTATTGGTAAATGAAGTCATTAGAATCAGTCTCTAACTGTGGAAAAGGGAAATTCTCAACATATCGTGATATGTGCTTCCTGTAACAGTGTTACCGGCAAAGAAAAATGGACCGTACACCTTTTCCCGTGAAACTGCATAAAACACATTACATTCTGGAGAGTCCTTTTCGTGTTGTACAACTTCATGTGGTTGTTCCGTATCCCATATTCTCATGTAATGACGGGTCACCTTTCCATTTAAATGGAATGTTGCCTCGTCACTAAACACTGTGGAAGAAAACGGTCGTCCTCCAGCCAGCCAAGAATGAAATTACAGAACTCTACAGGTTGTTACTTGTCACCTTCACGAAGAGCTTGCAGTAGCTGAACTTTGTATGGTTTCATTTGTAAACGTCAACGCAACATACGCCAGACGGACATCGGGGGCGTGTTGAGCTGTCGAGCTGCACGCCGAACGGCTTTCTGCGGACTCCGTGTGAAACATTCAACGTCTTTGTCAGACTCTCTGGGGACATTCGGGGACGGCGCGGCGATTTGCCTTCACACAAACAACTTGTTTCTCGGAATGGTTCATGTCTTCGTCTAATGCTCTTTGCTGTAGGAGGATCCACATCACACCTAGCACGAAAGTTACGCTGAACAGCTATTACTGACTCGCACTGCGCAAAACGTAGGACACAAACCGCTTTACGTTGTCCCGACATTATTTTTCCTAGAACTGATGTGTGCGCAAACTGCTGCTACCAAGCGGGAAACGTAAAACTCAAGAGTTTGCTCTTGCCAATAGTACGTTGTTCAATCACATATCTCAAATAACAAAATATTTATGATTTTTTTTTAAAAAATCGGATGATTCTGTTTGGTACTCCCTGCATTTCTTTTTCAAGATTTAGTGAGGGAGAATTATCTAGAAACCACTTACTAATGTACATGAAAATTTCGCTAGCCGAACTTTCTATGGCTATACTTGATTTACTGTTTATTGTAATGTTTGTATCATCTGCGAAAAAACAAACTTGTAATCTGGTAAAGATACTAATAGTAGTTGATATACACAAAAGAAGTTAGAGTCCTAAGTTGTAACCGTGGGAACACCACATGTCATTGGTTTCCAGTTGGATAACGCATGATAGCTTAATAAATGTCACTTTTCTAGTGACACCATTTGTTTTCTGTCAGAGATAGAGGATTTGAACCATTTTTCAGCCTTTCCTTTTACACCGTAATATGCTAATTTACTTACTATTATGATTTACACAGTCAAATGCCTTTTACAGATCACAAAATACATCAGTATCCTGAAATTTATTGTCTAATGAGTTACGTTCCTTCTCACTATATGGCTAGATAGCCTTCTCAACATCAGAACTCTACAGAAATTAGAATTGTGACTTGGATAATATATTATTTGAGGTCAGATGGTTAAGAAGACGACTGTATGTTATCTTCTTTAAAATTTTTGAGAATGTAGACAAAAGTGAAACTGGACGGAAGTTTGATGGCATTTATATTCTTTCTTATGCAAAGGCTTAGCTTCAGCATATTTCGGGCAGACAAATTACTTAAAATTCCACTAAACTCAGAGGCACACTGTTTAATCAACCTTGTTGTTATATCATCATAGACATTGGGATTTTTTTATCTAAAGGATTTTATGGTGGTAATTTCTACTGCTTTGTCAGAATCATACTCATATTATTGTACTTATCTGTAGTGACTGGTCTAAGATATTCCATAGCAGCATCTACTGAACCTAAAAACCTCATCTTTTCAGTAACTTATGAAAACTTCCACAACACAGCACACATCTGTTAACTGTATATCATTTTCTGTTCATGCTATGTTCTCCTCTTCATATCTGGTTCTATTAGTCTTCCTTCATTTTATCGCATATTGTTTTTATTTTTTTATCTGATGTGACTAACCTTTCCTGACAATGCATTTGTTTTGATGTCTGTATTACTATCTTCAATGTTTTGCAGTATGTTTTGTAATGAGGTATAGCATTTACATCAGAGCTGTTTCTGACTAATAGATATAGTTTCCTTTTTGCTTACTGGATACCTATTCCTTGAGTAATCCATGGCCTTTTGATACAGTCTCGTCTAATCCAAGTTAGTTTTGGGGGAAATAGTTTTCAAATAATTTTAAGTACATTATTAAGTGTTTTATTTCTCATTCATTCTATGATCATTATACACATCACTCCATTTCATGTCTTTGAGGAGTTTTTTAAAACAACGAACGTTTGGCTTACTGACTAACCTCCTGAATTCAGATTTAGTATATTTTATATACTGATCAGCATTAACAGTTAGCAAAGGGAATAGTATGTCATGGTCTGAGAGGTTTACTTATTATGGGTTTTATAATAAAAAGATTTTAACTAGTCATTTCCATAAAGATATTATCAATGGCTGTCTTTGAGCCCTTAACTATTCTAGTTGAAAAGTTAGCAGTATGAATTAAGTTAAATGACAATGCTACTGACTACAATAAGTTCTTACTGGAAGGATTTTGAATAAAATCTACATTAAAATCATCAGCAACCACTGAATCTTTCTTTTTTGTTGTTAAATAGGCCAATACAACTTCAAAGTGTTTTGTGAACAGATTAAAATTACTTGGTGGTACTTGGTATATACTTACTATTACGAACAATTTATCACGAAATTCTACTTCGATTGTACGTGTTTCCATGTGCTGGTCTTGGCAAAATTTACGAATGTCTATGTTATTAAATTTATGTAAATTCCCGATGAATGTGGCAACTCTTCCATCCTCCATTTCTACACTACAAAAGTGAGAAGCTAACCTAAATCCAGCATCACTTAACACATCTATATCAGTGGGAGGCTGATTATGTCAAATGGGTTGATTGACTCTAATTCATCAATGCAGATAAGTAGTTAATTAATTTTGATTCTTAGCCCTCAAATAATTTCATACGCTAAAGTTACTTGGCATTTCACTTTGACAAAGATAAAAATGGGCTGAAATAAAATTTCTTCTGACTGACGAAAATTTTAACCAATTTCTGTGTTCGCTGATCCAAAGTGCCAGAAACTGAAAGTTCGTTTCAATTCTGACCTCTCTTAGAACTTAGCTTCTCTCTACCCTACCTATCCTAAAAAAGGTGCTGCTCCAGCACCATTAACCAGTGGTATTTTACCACTCATGGCAGCGCTCGCCCCTTAAATTCCTGCTGTTAGCCCATCCAGTTTATCCTTCCCTTTCCTGTTGAGGTATAGGCCATTTACTGGCATGATTTGTGCCTTATGAGCAGCCACTCGACCATGAAATCCAAGTTTCCTCACCTTCCGCCTAACTGTCATAATACTTCCAGTGGATCCTGATGCAGTTTGGAATTCGTGTGATGTTGTGGGCATAGATGTCTGCCTATTACACATTACGACCCTCTTCAACTGTCGGCGGTCTCTGTCAGTCAACAGACAAGGTCGGCCTGTACACTTTTGTGCTGTACGTGTCCATTCACGTTTCCACTCCGCTATAACATCGGAAACAGCGGAAGCAATTCCCAGTGCATCGCACTGCTACCTACAACTCTTTTTTTTTCGAAAAGAAAGTTAACTATTCGCGTAAATAGTAGTTACTTGCTACAAAACATGTTTCCTCGGCACCACTCCCCTCCCCATCAAATCTTGCTTCTCGCACCCTCATTAAAAATGACCCAAATTAAACTGTGTCCACGTTACTGCTGGACTCCTTACTTCTGGATTGGCCTAAAACTGGTAGAATTCAGGCTCCCAACGCGTTGTGCCTGAACAAGTCCATTAGTACCACCATTACTACTATTACTACCACTGCCAATAATAATAATAATACTGTGTAGACCATACAGCAGTGTAGTAGCTATTACATAGCTGCTGTTGTACTGTAATTAGTTGATCTATAGTGAAGTGAAATATGAAGAAATTCCTTGTCGATTGTGAGAACTACCTAAAACATGGAGAAGCACTTTCATGAGATATTTAAGAAAACTTGTGTAAATTTAACTTTCATAGATGCATGGTAGGAAACACAAAGTATGTGTTTAAAGAGCTATCTAAGTAAGGAAGACGTCGTTCATACATTTGATTCACCTCCACCACATTGTGTCACTTATTAAAGCTAGTATTAGAAAAAAAACGTAATTACTCGTAACCTGCGTAATCAGTGTTACAGTCTTACGAAATAGTTACGAGGGTTAGAACTTTAATAGTGGCGACTATATGTTTCTATCTCGTACAAAATAGATACTTGTTTCAAAGTTTTACTGACCTTCAAAGTAGTCACCAGCATTGTTTATAACCCGTTGCCAGCGAGGTGGAAGTCGTAGGATACTCTTAGCAGTGCCAGTTGTGTCGACAGTTCGAGGGGCGCGGTCTATTACCCGACGAGTTTGTAGCAGTTCTGAAGCGAATGCCGTGAAGGGTTTCCTTCAGTTTAGAAATCGAGTTGAACTCACGAGGGCTTAAGTCAGGGGAGTGCACTAGGTGGTATAGCACTTAGCAGCCCCATCAGTCAAACAAATGAGTAACAGCTTGCACTGTACGTGCTTGAGCATTGTCCTGCAAAATGATGGTCACGTCCCGCTGGTCGTAGGTTGTGTTCCTAAAATGAACAGCATAGAGACAGAAGTGATGGCGCCTTCTGCAGGACCTGGCCACATTTTGCAAGGCAATGCACAAGCACGTACAGTGCAGGTTCGGTGGGCGACCAACTTTGCAGCTCTCACAGCTAGTGCTGCACACCTCCGACGGCGCATGTACGCCCCCACACCGCGGAGACTTACTCGCTACTCCGTCGCAACCGACCAACTGCCTCACACACATACCACGACACGGGAATATAGCGATCACACCAAAGAAGGTACAGCAGTACTAGTATCGATAAACACTGCTGCTGCCACTGACGAAGGCAAGTGAGCAACTTGTTCAGGTAGTAACTGAGGAAGTAATAAGACGCCAGTTGATGGTGACCAAATGCCAAAAAAGAAAAACGGTATCAGCGCGAAACGACCACGGCTCAAAAGTGCTTGCAGTTAAGCTTACTTTTATTAATGAAACTGTGGTGTCACCGCCAGACACCACACTTGCTAGGTGGTAGCCTTTAAATCGGCCGCGGTCCGTTAGTATACGTCGGACCCGCGTGTCGCCACGATCAGTGATTGCAGACCGAGCGCCGCCACACGGCAGGTCTGGAGAGACTTCCTAGCACTCGCCCCAGTTGTACGACCGACTTTGCTAGCGATGGTTCACTGACAAATTACGCTCTCATTTTCCGATACGATAGTTAGCATAGCCTTCAGCTACGTCATTTGCTACGACCTAGCAAGGCGCCATTACCAGTTACTATTGATGCTGTAAAACATGTACCGTCAAGAGCGATGTTCACCAATTATGGATTAAAGTTAAGTATTCCAGCAGCTACGTATTATTTTTGCTAGTCTCATATCCCTGACCTGTTCCAGACCTCACGCCAGCCTGCGTGAGCATAAACGCGTGCCTTTCGGCTTCCTCCTAGTGGATTGGCTGTCTGGCCAGTCCACAACAGAAACAACTGATGATATGGTGCTAAATACTCAAATAATCTTGTGCAATGTGGTGCAGACAGCATGCTTTTGATCGAACCATGCGTGTAAAGGAAATATTAGCAATCTGAAGATGGGCATGATAGCCAAAGCCAGTTATGGCACTAAAATAAAAAATTTTAAAAATAATTTGTGGCTGGTTACGTCATACAGCAAGTAACATTAACGGCCGCAGAGGTCACAAGATCCAACATGCGTAAAATAACATTATATTAAATTATTTGTTGCAGCGTCGTCTATGTACAGGGTGACAATTATTGAACTATATGGAAAAGAAACACAAATTAGTTACAAACTACAGCGTGCACAGATTTTATTCAACATGTAAACATCACTAAAGTTACTCCGCTTTAGATTATGACATGTTCGAAATGCCTGCCGTCAATGGTGATGAGGAGGCGATGACGATTAGAGATATTCTGCATGACCCACTGAAGCATCAGAACATCGATGCTGTCACTGACCTCTTGAATGGCTGTTTTCAGTTCGGCATTGGTTTTGGGGTTACTGCTGTACACCTTGTATTTAATATAGCCCCACAAAAATGAGTCGCTTGTGTTCAGATCCGTAGAACATGGTGGCCAATCCGAGCCCATGCCAGCTGCCTTTGGGTACCTCAGAGCCAAAATGCGGTCCCGAAAGTGCTCCTCCAAGGCGTCAAACACTCTCCTGCTTCGATGGGGTCGAGCTTCGTCTTGCTACATCTTGTCGAAATGAGGGTCACTTTGGATAATGAGAATGAAATCATTTTCCAAAACCTTCACGTATCGTTCAGGAGTCACTGTGCCATCAAGGAATATTGCTCCGATTAGTCTGTGACTGGATGGACACAACACGGACATTGCACACAACACAGTCACCCGTTGAGGGCGAAGAGACTTCTCTATAGCAAAATGTGGATTCTCGGTCTCCCAAATGCACCAATTTTGCTTATTGACGAACCCATCCGAATGAAAGAGGGCATCGTCCCTAAACCAAAACATACAGCGCATACTAATTCCTATCGTGCCCCATGGCCAACCGCGCAGTTTTAACGTCCTAACGCAAACCGTTGAGACGTTATGACGATTTTGTTTCATATAGTTCAATAGTTGACACCCTGTAGCTTTGGAGGGTTTGTGAACGTTAATAAGAATCACCCTCTATAAGGAATAGGTGTGGACCTAAAAATGAACCTTGTTGGACTCGCATTGTGATTTGTCCCCAATCACTAAACGTTTATCGCCTTGCAGCAGTGTTCGAATTATTCAGACCAACATTTTGCATTCTTTTTGTTGAGTATGATACAAACCAGCTGTGTGCAAACCGAATATTTTCGAAAAGACTAGCACGATCCACACAAACTAATGCCTCGGAAGGGAAAGGCAGGGTGGCTTAATACTTTAGTACGGAAATTTTATCGAAAGTAGTTGGAGAATACTCAGTATTGTAAACACTCAGTATAATATCGTTTATTGAAACTGAACTACACTTCTCGAACAGTCACTATATACACACAAAAACAAATAACTTGTAGACAACCATTCATCAAGAGTGTCGGTGAGGTCTGTCGGAGCTGGTCCTAGCTCGGCGAGGAACTGGCTGTACTGCTTTTTTTTGTTTTTTTTCCTTTATTAGGTTTCGATTCCCCCTAAAGGGGGCGGGCTGGCAGCAGCTTATTACGCCGCTCTTCAGCCTACAGAATTTGTTTTAAAAAGATGAAGATAATAAAAAAATAATAACAGTTGGCGATAAAATCGGTGACTTAAAGGTAAAAATGGCAGAAAATTCTGGAGCGTAAAACATAAAACACAGGGTGGATGAAGCTAAGAAAACACACAGGAAGCAGAAAAACAATAGACAGACAATTAAAAAAAACACGGCGACAGTCTGGGTTCTGTTCGCAAGAGATATAAAAAGCACACCCAGCGACAGCACGAGTTCTGCTCGCAACACTGTGGAAGGACGCACAACACCGAACACTCACTTAAACACTGCGCTAAAAGTTGGCACAAATACGACATACCACACCCGAGAGCAGGTGGGGGGGAAACTGGTCAGATGACGGGAAAAAGGGGGGGGGAAGGAGAGGAAAAGTGAAGGGGGAGGGGGGAAAGGAGCCAATGGAAGAGGAGGATCCATAAGAGGGGTGGGGGGTGCTGAGCAGACGGGCCAGGGATTGGGGAAGGCAGAGGAGGGGAGTACAAAAGGACTCGGGGGGGGGGGGGGGGAGAGAGAAAGGAGATGATAGGCAGGAAGAAAACACAGGAGCTGTACTGCTGCTGCGCTGGCCTTATAAAGCCGGCGGAGGTCGGCGGAATACTCCAACTTTCCCTGTATCTGTGAGGCGATCTCTGCAGAAAAAGGTTCGCATTAGTCTCTAGCAAGTTCTGTTTGTTTTGAAGAATTGTTTTCCTCTTGGTTGCGCCTGCAAGTACTTGTGTATGTTATATGGTACACAGGGGTGTCTCGAGTGTAGTCTGCCTGGCAGGGGCCGTCTGTGGCAGACGTAACAGTAGTGGATCCTGTTTTTTGCTGGAGAGGAGTGGCGGCAGTGACGGCGAGCTGGCTGTTGCAGCGGACTCGATGTCGCTGTCGTCGCCGCCGGCGCAGAGCCCGCGGGACTCTGAGCGCGGCCCGCCGTCCTCGGCGGCGCCCTGCTCGGCGACGCCGTCGTCGGCGGCGCTGCAGCTGCCGCCCGAGGTGCGCCGCCTGCCCGAGGGCGCGCGACACCTGCTGCTGGGACACGTCGCCGCCGCCAGGGTCGCCCCGCGCTGCCGCAAGATCGCGCTCTACGTCTGCGCCGCCGACTCGCAAGGTACGCGCCTGCTCGTTCTCATCGTACAAGGTACACTACTGGCCATTAAAATTGCTACACCACGAAAATGACGTGCTACAGACGGGAAATTTAACCGACAGGAAGAAGATGCAGTGATATGATCAGCTTTTCAGAGCATTCACACAAGGTTGGCGCCGGTGGCGACACCTACAACATGCTGACATGAGGAAAGTTTCATACCGATTTCTCATACACAAACAGCAGTTGACCGGCACTGCCTGGTGAAACGTTGTTGTGATGCCTCGTGTAAGGAGGAGAAATGCGTACCACTACGTATCCGACTTTGATAAAGGTCGGATTGTAGCCTATCGCGATTGCGGTTTATAGTATCGTGACATCGCTGCTCGCGTTCGAGATCCAATGACTCTTAGCAGAATATGGAATCGGTGGGTTCAGGAGGGTAATACGGAACGCCGTGCTGGATCCCAACGGCCTCGTATCACTAGCAGTCGAGATGACAGGCATCTTATCCGCATGGCTGTAACGGATCGTGTAGCCACGTCTCGATCCCTGAGTCAACAGATGGGGACGTTTGGAAGACAACAACCATCTACACGAACAGTTCGACGACGTTTGCAGCAGCATGGACTATCAGCTCGGAGACCGTGGCTGCGGTTACCCTTGACGCTGCATCACAGACAGGAGCGCCTGCGATGGTGTACTCAACGACGAACATGGGTGCACGAATGGCAAAACGTCCTTTTTTCGTATGAATCCAGGTTCTGTTTACAGCATCATGATGGTCGCATCCGTGTTTGGCAACATCGCGGTGAACGCACATGGGAAGCGTGTATTCGTCATCGGCGTGATGGTAAGGTGTGCCATTGGTTACACGTCTCGGTCACCTCTTGTTCGCATTGACGGCACTTTGAACAGTGGACGTTACATTTCAGATGTGTTACGACCAGTGGCTCTACCTGCGAAACCCTACATTTCAGCAGGATAGTGCACGACCGCATGTTGCAGGTCCTGTACGGGCCTTTCTGGATACAGAAAATGTTCTACTGCTGCCCTGGCCAGCACATTCTCCAGATCTCTCACCAATTGAATACGTCTGGTCAATGGTGGCCGAGCAACTGGCTCGTCACAATACGCCAGTCACTACTCTGCATGAACTGTGGTATCGTGTTGAAGCTGCATGGGCAGCTGTACCTGTACACGGCATCCAAGCTGTGTTTGACTCAATGCCCAGGGGTATCAAGGCCGTTATTACGACCAGATGTGGTTGTTCTGGGTACGCATTTCTCAATATCTATGGACGCAAATTGCGTGAAAATGTAATCACATGTCAGATTTAGTTTAATATATTTGTCCAATGAATACCCGTTTATCATCTGCATTTCTTCTTGGTGTAGCAATTTTAATGACCAGTAGTGCATTTTACAAACAGAAGACCCCCTTATAGCCTATCGTGCCAAGGCGCCACTTCCTGGACACGAGCGACAGATGGCGAGTCGGCCGACCTGAATATGGCTTTCAGGGGGTTTTCCACGTCCATCAATGTTATGGTTGTACACTGACCAGCCAGAACATTATGACTACCTGCCTGATAGTCGGTATGTTCACCTTTGCCGCGGATAACAGTGGCGACGCGTCGTGGCATGGAAGCAAAGAGACCTCGGTAGATCGCTGGTGGTAGTTCACACCACATCTGCAGTACGTCACCTAATTCCCGTAAATTCATAGGAGGAGGCTGCTGAGCTCTAAGACTATGTTCAATTACATCCGAGATGTATTCAATCAGCTTCAGATCTGGCGAGTTGGGTGACCAGCACATCAACTGGAACTCGCCATTGACTCATCACACTCCTGGCCCTGTGAAGTCGCTCATTATCTTGTTGAAAAATGCACATGTCATAAAGGGGTGTACGTGGTCTACAACCAGTGTACGATAATACCTGACGTTATGGTGTCTTGCACGAGCTCCAGTGGATCCACAGATACCCACGTGAATGTTCGCCAGTGAGTAATCGAGCCGTTGCCTAATTGTTTCCGTCCCACAGTACAGGTGTCAAGGAGGTGTACCCCTGGAAGACGACGGATTCGCGCCCCCCTATCAGCATGATGAAGAAGGTACCTGTATTCATTAGACCATTCAATGCTCTGTCACTGCACCAACTTCCAGTGCCGATGGTCAAGCGCCCATTTCAGTCATAGTTGCCAATGTCGTGGTGTTAACATTGGCACAGGCTTGGGTCGTGGGCTGTGGAAGCCCATCGTTAGGAGTGTCCGGTGAACTGTCTGTTCAGGTACACTTACACCCTGTCCATAATTAAAGTTTGACTTTAGTTCCGCCATAGTTCTCTAGCCCTCCTGTTTTACCAGTCCGCCCAGACTACGACGCCCGACATCCGTAATGAGGGGTGGCTGCCCAACCCCATGACCCCTGGATGTGGTTTGGAAATTTGTGGTAAGGTCTTATGGGACCAAACTGCTGAGGTCGTCGGTCCCTAAGCTTACACACTATTGAATCTAGCTTAAACTAACTTACGCTAAGGACGACACACACGCCCATGCACGAGGGAGGACTCGAACCTCCAACTGGATGTGGTTTCACCTTGATTTTGCGCATGTTGAAGACACTCACCACAGCTCCCCTCGAACACCTGACATTTCGTACAGTTTCCGAAATGCTCGTGCCGGGTCTGCAGGCCATCACATTCTGCCCTCAGTCAAACACAGATAGATCACAGGCCTCCGCCAGTCTACACACGGGCAGCACGCTCCCTGATAATACAAGCACTTTGTGTGTGTACGACCTGCAGTCATTCCTCGCCAGGTGAAGCTGCTATCGCCTGGACGAGTTTATATCCACAGTAGGTCGCCAGTCATAACGTTATGGCTGATCAGTGCAGTTAAACTGACGGTGTTCCAAGTGTTGCAGTATCGGTTGTGAAATCCCTCGACTAGCAGGACAGAATGAGTGACGTTACATTTGTGGAAAGGGGCCAAAATAAGTTGCTGTCAGTTACACTCAACACACAAATTTTATTACTTAAAACATACAATAACGTAAGCAAGAATTAAAACTCTCAAGGTTTTAACGAAAGAGCTCCTTTGATACGATTTAAAGAAGCTGAAAGCCACATACGAAAATCCAGGGCCCAAGGCCTAAGCAAGGAATTGAGGTCCAGGAGTTCTTCCGGAAGTTTCACTTTCTTCAAAAAAAAATTTTTACTTCAATTAAAATAGGCTGAAGGCCACATATTAAGCAAGAACAATGTTAAAGCTAAAGGCCAAAACAAAGATTTTAAAGCTAATTCTAAATAGGCTGAAACCCGGCTGAAGGCCACATATCAACCAAACAATTTAACGCTTAAAGCCTAGGAAGAAGATCTTTCAATTTAACAGTCTGAGGGCCTTAGCTTAAAACATTTCATGCATACTCGGCTGAAGGCCTGATACTAAAGAATAATAATGTTATGACTTGAGGGAAAACGAAGATTTTAATTTTTTAGTTTAAGAGAGGTTAAAACTCGGCTGAAGGCCACATACTAAAGAATAACAATCTTATGACTTATGAGCAAGCCAAAATTTTGAATTTTCAATTTAAAGAGATTCAACTCGGCTAAAGTCCACATCTACATCTACATCTATATCCATACTCCGCAAGCCACCTGACGGTGTGTGGCGGAGGGTACCCTGAGTACCTCTATCGGTTCTCCCTTCTATTCCAGTCTCGTATTGTTCGTGGAAAGAAGGATTGTCGGTATGGTAGTGCCGTAATTTAGTAGATGGACTGAACACACTCTTGATGTTAAAATTCCTTAAAATTCGTCCAATCTTAAACGATATGCCTCCAGCATAAAGAAGAAAGGCCACCAATCTATGTTCCTCTTTATGCACCTCCGGAGATGGTCCAGACTCCATAGCCCGACGAATCCGCTTCTCGGAGTATCCATTTTCCTTAAAAACAGCCATCAAATGCGCATATTCTTGGGTTAAGCTGTCCGCATCGAAAATGGCATATGCTCTCCGTACCAAAGTGCTAAGGACGCCACTGCTTTGGTGTGGTGGATGACAACTCTTAGGATGCAGATACCAATCTGTGTGCATCGGCTTTCGGTTAACACTGTGTCCCAAAGTACCATATGTTTTTTTTATAAACCATAACGTCTAAAAATGGAACCATCCCATCACTTTCAACCTCCATAGTAAATTTTATGCGGGGATGAAGACAGTTGAAGTGGTCCAAAAATCTATTGAGAGCATCACATCCATGTGGCCAGACGAAAAAGGTATCATCTACATATCTCCAGAAGCACGTTGGTTGCAAAGCTGAAGTCCTCAGTGACATATCCTCGAAGTCCTCCATAAATAAATTGATAAACCACACAGCGTAAGAAAACAAAAGATGTACCCAGAAGGGGAGGAGGAAAATAAATGATATTTCAAGGGTTCAGAGAGTATGTGATGTTACTTCAGTGATTACAAAATCGAGTCACAATTGCAAAGAATTTACCAGTATGAGCCCACTTATCAGTAGGACGTTGCATCCTGTCTGCCACGGACGCATGAAGGGATTCGATTGGGAAGCTGTTGTATCCTCTCTTGGAAGAAGCTGGCCCACAGTAACTGGTCCTTGATACCTTGATACAGGCACTGGGACAGAGCTGGTCCCAAACATTTATTGGGGGCGGACTTCGGGATCTTTCTGGCCATGGGAGTACTTCAACACCACACAGACAGTTCGTAGAGCCAGGTTCCATGTGAAGATGCACATTTTCCAGTTGAAAAGTGGCCCCACGATATTATAGCGTGAGAGATAACACATGAGAAAGCAGGATGCCATGACGTACCGCTGTGCCATCAGTGTTCCCTCAATAACTACTAGTGGTGATTTGTCATCATATCCGATGACTCCCCACACCATGACATCAGGAATAGCACAGCACCGCTCTGAGTTTTCAGATCACTGGAGGAACGCGACCTCTGCCCAGGGCACCGCCGTACAGGACGTTGGTGGTAACCTAGCTTAGTACACATCCGCGATTCATAGCCAAACATAATGTGGCGCCGTTTATCAACAGTCCATGCTTCCCGGTCACAGCACCATCCAAAACGCAGCAGTTTGTGTTGTGGGGTTAACGGCAGCCCAAGCATGGAACAGTAATTCCTTAGAGCGGTTGCTGCTAGTCTCAGACCAATATGCCGATCCTCCCTTACGGTAGTCATATGCGATCTAGCGAAACCTTAACGACAAGTATGCCTGTCATTCCATTCCCAAGAATACCACTATCACATTTTCGTGCCTCACATATCTCGATACTGAACGATTCGACAAACCAGCCAAATGGAGACCCACGACGGGGCTCCTTTCAAGCTGTCAGCTGATGTCGTGTGACTAGGGCCTCCCGTCGGGTAGACCGTTCGCCAGGTGCAAGTCTTTCGATTCGACGCCACTTCGGCGACTTGCACGTCGACAGGGATGAAATGATGATGATTAGGACAACACAACACCCATTCCCTGAGCGGGGAAAATCTCCGACCCAGCTGGGAATCTAACCCGTGCCCTTAGGATTGACATGTCGCGATGACCACACAGCTACCGGGGCGGGGGGGGGGGGCGGAGGGAGGGTGACAGCTGATGATAATGGTATCTCACACGTGTACGCGGCATCTCCGTGTTCTTCATAGTGATGACGCACATCGGCGCTGTTCACGCCCCTTATATAAGCTGCCAGCCCTGGTAACAACACTAAACACGAACAATACAAATGCACTCTTATGGCCATTCTACTTATCAAGGGGAAATGCAGCTGAAGTTACGTTGACAATGGACTGTATCTTTTGCGTGCTTCAGTACCTTTGTCAGTCAATTCATATCATTGCTAAATCTTTAATTCTGATACAGTATTTCATTTCTTGGGTACCTCATAACATCATTTTCACTGTTCGGTAGTGGTCTAAGTGAAGTGACGTCGTGTTAACGTTACGTATAGCATCATGGCACCACCATGTCAGCTTCGAATTGACGCTAACAGAACCCAGCATGTTGTACTGACCAGTGAATATTCAAGACAGCTGAAATTAACATTGGGTATGACTTAAGGAAGCGAATATCAGATTGTTTCTGACAAGATAGTATCATATTACAAGATCAGCGGCGAACTTGTTGCTATTCGAGACGAGTAGGCTATGTGCTGGCTCCCTTCACTCCTTCTGTAGAATCACAAGCTCAACACTACCATGTACACACACTCATCACAGCCAACCAAACGACACACATACACATTCAGTTCATAGATGGGAGAAAGGCGACGGCAAACCACCTCCACTAGGATCTTGCCAAGAGTCGTAATGCAGAATTCCTCCATCTGGAGGTCTGGAACCGCGCGACCGCTACGGTCGCAGGTTCGAATCCTGCCTCGGGCATGGACGTGTGTGATGTCCTTAGGTTAGTTAGGTTAAGTAGTTCTAAGTTCTGGGGGACTGATGACCTCAGAAGTTAAGTCCCATTAGTGTTCAGGACCATTTGATTTTTTTTTTTTTTTTTTAGAACATTACGACCACAGACCTGCTATCGATATAAACCTGTCCAGGCGATAGCAGCGTCACCTGGTGAGGAATGACTGCTAGTCAGACACGCACACACTGTAGTGTCACTGAGTGTGCTGTCCATGTGTAGAATGAGGAAGACGCGCGATCTATTTGAGTTTGACCGAGGGTGGATTGTCGTATCCCAGAGGCTCAGTACAAACATTTCGGAAACTGCACGGCTTGTCCGTGATAGATGAGTGTTGTGGTGAGTGTCTGTTGTGGACTGGCAAGACAGCCAATCCACAGTGACGGGTAGCCGAAAGGCACGCGTTAAGCTCACGCAGACTGGCGTGAGGTCTGGAACAGTTAAGGTTTTGTATAGTAGCAAATAAAGTACGTAGTTGATGTAATACTTAACTTTAATCCATAATTGGTGTACATCGCTCTTGACTGTACAGGTTTTAATATCTCAATATAAACTGGTAATGGCACCTTGCTAGGTCGTAGCAAATGACGTAGCTGAAGGCTATGCTAACTATCGTCTCGGCAAATGAGAGCGTATTTGTCAGTGTAGCATCGCTAGCAAAGTCGACTGTACAACTGGGGCGAGTGCTAGGACGTCTCTCTAGACCTGCCGTGTGGCGGCGCTCGGTCTGCTATCACTGACAGTGGCGACACGCGGGTCCGACGTATACTAACGGACCGCGGCCGATTTAAAGGCTACCACCTAGCAAGTGTGGTGTCTGGCGGTGACACCACAGTGTCTTCAATACGTGGCGGGAAGAAGGTGAAACGACCTCCAGACGTAGTGGGGTTCGTCGGCCACCGCTCACCAAAGATGTTGGATGTCGTAAGCTGGGCAGACTGGGAAGGCGGCGAACTGTGGCGGAACTAACTTTAGACTTTAGTGCTGGGCGGAGTACGAGTGTGTCTGAACACACGGTGCACCGAACACTCCTAACGATGGGCCTCCGCTGCCGACTACCCATGCATGTGCCAATGTTAAGTTTGTGGCTCCCTCCATCGCTAATGCTGGAATTCAATATTGTGTTGGCCCACACTTAATCTAGATGAGAGCTTGCACGCAGGCATACGCTCAGTCAGGTGCTGGAAGGTTTCTTGGGGAATGGCAGCCAAGTCTTGACGGAGTACTTCACAGAGGAGAGGTATCGATGTCGGTCGGTGAGGCCTGGCACGAAGTCGGCTTTCCAAAACATTCCAAAGGTGTTCTATAGGATTCAGGTCAGGACTCTGTGCAGGCCAGTCCATTACAGGGATATTATTGTCGTGTAACCACTTCGACACAGGCCGTGCATTATGAACAGCTGCTCGATCATGTTGATAGATGCAATTGCCATCCCCGAATTGCTTTTAAACAGTGGGAAGGAAGAAGGTGCTTAGAACAGCAATGTAGGCCTCTACCGTGGTAGTGGACGCAAAACAACAAGGGGCGCAAGCCTCCATGAAAAACACGACCACACCATAATACTACCGCCTCCGAATTTTACTGCTGGCACTACACTCGCTGGCAGATGTTCACCGGGCTTTCGCCATACCCACACTCTGACATCGGATCGCCACGTTGTGTACCGTGATTCGTCACTCCATACAACGTTTTTCCACTCTTCAATCGTCCAATATTTACGCCCATTAAGCCAATTGAGGCGTCGTTTGGCATTTACCGGCGTGAAGTGTGGCTTATGAGCAGCAGCTCGACCATGAAATGCAAGTTTTCTCATCTCCCGCCTAGCTGTCATACTACTTGCAGTGGATCCTGATGCAGTTTGGAATTCCTGTGTGATGGTGTGGATAGATGTCTCCCTATTACACATTACGACCCTCTTCAACTGTCGGCGGTCTGTGTCAGTCAGCAGACGAGGTCGCCTTATTACGCTTTTGTGCTGTACGTGTCCCTCCAGGTTTCCACTTCACTATCACCTAGGGATGTTTAGGATAATGAAAATCTGGCGTACAGACGTATGACACAAGTGACACCCAATCACCTGAACACGTTCGAAGTCTGTGAGTTCCATGGAGCGCCCCATTCTGCTCTCTCAAGATGTCTAATGACTGCTGAGGCCGCTGATATGGAGTACCTGGCATTAGGTGGCAGCACAATGCACCTAATACGGCAAACGTATGTTTTTGGGGGTGATGGATACTTTTGATCACATAGTGTATTCTGGTGCTGCTTGAATTATTTTATATTCATGTGATCTGAAATATCTTTTTTCCATTTCGCATCAACGACCCAGACTATATCTAGATTCATCAGTTACATTTCACTTTTTAAATTTTCTAGCTTTTCTACCACATTCACCCTTCCAACAGTCAATGCTCCGATTCATAGAATTTTATGGTTTTGTCGGTTATCCAGTCTTTTTCCTATGGGCAGCGCTTTCTTGGCAGTCTCCTCTAGGAGATCCGAATTGGATAGTAATTCATAATCTTTTCCCAAAGGAAAGAGCATGATTTTTCAATTATAGGCCACAATTAAATGTGGATATTCGTTATGTATCGTTAATGCAGTGGTTTACATCGCGTTCTGTATCCTCATGCCGTTGAAGATCGCTGTCCTTCTGCATCTCAGCCGCAAAGGGATGCCTCAAAAATCTCTTTGCTTCTCCGTCCAATTTGACAAGGCCGCTGCAGAACGAGGGTGACTACTTATGTCGAAAGGTTTCAACCGCCGTTGCTGATCCTTTTGATCTAAAAATTAAGCAGTATTTGGAATCGAACATGAGATCCAAGACGTTTTGATTACTAATTAGAGACGCTACCTGTAGACCTAGGTATGTATCGGAATAAAGCAGTGAGGTGCGAACCGTTAAAGGACCATACTGCAGATGTTTGAAGGTAGGCCTGTCATTTTGCTTGTTGTATGTTATCGATGTGCACGTCAGGGGGAGAACAAGTTACGTTACTGTTAAACACTCTTTGGTCTTGTTACGGCCCAGTTTTGCCTCTGCGCAGTCTGATACATTCCTAGTTGAAGTGTGGTAGGTGATGGACGTGTTGATGGTCGTATTCAGTGTGCTGTGTTGATTTGTGATTGTGTCTGTTGGATGACGATAGATTTATTGAAAAGGACATCAAGGATGAACCTAATGTATATACCGAAAGGTGAAAAAAATATAAATTTTGAAGTTTGAGGTAAGGGTGCAGCACTGCGTAGCTAGTGTGTCGGAGTGATTATCATCAGATAGTTAATGTCGTTCACTTTCTCAGAGCTGAGAGAAAGACCACCCCACTTCCTTGAGTCATGCATTAACATATCAACCTATTAAGCTGTTTGCTTTTTATAGAAATTCTCTGTTAACATTGTACCCTTTTCAAATCATTGTTCACTTTGTTAAGCATAGTATTGTGCAAACTAGTGTTATGTGTGAAGGTAACGCGAAGTTTTATTCTGTCTCTATGAATACATAATTCATTCTAAAATCGTTGTTTTGAAATATCATTTCAAAGGAATAGTTACCCTCCCCATTCCACTGTTTAAAGGTTTTTATTACGTATTATCGCACTGCAGCATGTGGTATGCAACAGTCTGAATACGAATTTACGAGTAGAAATAGAAATATAGCATAGGCGCTGCCTGCTTGCTGTTTACTGTTGTGCTTTTGATAAATTTGCAACAATGTTGTCAAGACGTGAGCTAAGTGGAAATTTTGATTAGAGTCAGATAATTTTTTTACTTCAGTTTCGCATTTGATACAAAGGCAAGTTGCTTTCAGACCAGTTACAGTTCAGTTGAGAGTAAGTTCTGTTTAGTCAAAGGTTAGCATACGAGTTTAGGTTGAATAACACTTTGTGGGTACATAGTTTTGGTGAAACGTAGACTTTTTGAGTAGGAGGTAAATTTCGGCTAAATGCCATACAAAAACACATAGTGGAGAGCTTACGCTATCTCTTGACAATGTTACCGGTGGCCATAAAGACGAAGGTTCGGGAAGCCAAACTAGGTGGTGATTCTGCTTGATGACAACGCCCCTGCTCACTGCACAGAACACAGTCAGTCAAGTTGCCTCTTGTGTGACGACGAGGTGATTTTCTAGGCAGAAGTTTTCCGGAACAGCCAAAATGCAGACTTCTAAAACCCAGTTCTCCGCCAAATCATCCACCTGTGTGAAAAATGTGTCACACTGAACGGTGAGTGTCTAGAAAAGGACGAACACCATCACAAAGTTCGTCATCGCAGTATGATTTCAAAATAATGACTAAAACTTTATGGTTACCTCTCGTACGTACATCTTTTGAAAAAAGTAGTACAGTGTTGTAACACATTCCAATGCTAACAGCAAAACTTCGCACAAAAAGGAAACCCGCACGCTGTGCTAAATGTCAGGCAGCATCCTGTCGGCACAGCACTTTTTCGACTCCACCTCTCTGTTAGCACTGCCCAACAGGGTTGAAATTTCGCTGACTCCCGATTCATATTTAGTAGTTTCACCGGTATTTTGTTTTTCTTCTTGCGAACAGTTTCACTTTGAACGTTAACTGTGACTGTATCACTGCAATCCCCTTCTCACAAGATAATGAAAGCCATTACAAAGTACATACTTTCAATTGTTAAAACATTGGGTCTTTCTTGGTGGATTAAGGTAACTGAATTGCTACACTAAATAATTATTTTTAATGTACCAAAGTTTTAAAACGAAATAGAAAGTATAAAATGATATCTCCTAGCCCCATACAGATTCCTAATTCCTTGCAGATAGTCCTGAAAATCTGCAATTGCGCAACTGTAATCGCTATAGGGTTCCCCAAGGTTCAATCTTAGGTCCACCATTGTTCCTAATTTCTGTAAACGACCTTCCACCTCATATACGCAAGCAGATTAGTTCTTTTTGCAGATGACACTGATATTGTAATCCACACAAACATGCATACAGAAACAGAAGAAATGATATACACAGTTGTTAAAATTATATACACAGTTTTGCACATCTACGGCTGCAACACCAATGATAAGCGTAACAAATGGCAAGGAAACTATAAATACAGGGGACACTTCAACGTTCGTATGTGTCCATATTGATGAGATTTTAAATAGGAGAAAGCACATTTCGGAACTACTAAAACAACTTAGTTAAGCCTCATTTGCAACTTAGAGTCATTGCAGATCTTGGGGAGAGACAAATCAGTAAATGCTATGTGGAAAATCGTTCTGGGCTAACTCATTTTTAAGAAAGAACGTCTTCATTGCCCAAAAATGTGCTGCAAGAATAGTACGTGGTGCTCACCCATGATCATCTTGTCGACATCTGCTTAAAGAATTGGGCATTCAGATTACTGCTTCACAGTATATTCATTCCCTCGTCATGTTTTTTAAAGTAATTCACTACAGTTCAAAAGGAACAATGTTGTACATAATTACAACACAAGAAGGAAAAATTGCATGCATTACTCCACGTCATGGTTGTCTTTAGCACAAAAAGGGTTGCACAATGCTGCAACAAAAGTTTTTGATCACTTGCCCAGTGATACAAAATACCTCACAGACAAAGAAAATTTGAAAACAAACTGAGAAAGTTTCTCCTTGACAACTCTTTCTGTTCTGTAGAAGAACTTCTATTAGTGTAATGTATAAAAGGTGGTGCATAGGATGTACTGATACAACATTTGTATATCTTATTCTATTTGGAAAAAAATCTTAGAAATGTTCAGAGTGTAATCATATGTACAAATTAATTTGTGATGTGAGTGTAAAATGACTCATTCCACATCATTACGATCTATTGTACAAAATGATCCATGGAACATGGAACTAACGAACTACTAAGTAATTAACAGTACTTATACAATTTAAAACGCAAAACGTGGGATGCATGCAGTAGATAATACTAAAGAGTACTAAAAGTAACTGTCATTGAGAAAACTTGCGCAAGATTTCATATCATTTGCAGTGCAACGAAATTGTAAATGATTTATGTGAACTATTCATGAATCAATTATTTATTGCGTGTGCCCCACATTTCTCGTTTTAAATCTTCCAAATATTCCAGTAGCTATTAAAAATTCACAGGCACAAATTTTCAGGAATATCTATCACGGGATAGGAATCCGTATGAGGCTATTAGAAATTATTTTATCCAAGTATCATCCAGAAAGTAAAGAACGTTTTGACATAACTAAATAAAAACAGAAGAGATCAACACAAAACTTTGTTTACAAAGTTGTAGTATCTTATCCCACTTTTCAAGCTGCAAGGCATTCAATGTAATGTGGGGTCAATTTTTTAATTCCCATGTGTTTCTCCTCTACCACCGAAGATCTGAGCCAGAATGTCACCGCTTGCTTGATGTTCTCATTGTTTGCAAACTGTTTTCCACCCAAAGATTCTTTCAGTTTCAGGGATAAGTGAACACCACTTGGTGCCACGCAAGGCGGTGAAGTTCTTGTGTGTGTGCTGATGCCATAATGACTGAAGCCTGCCCACTCCAAACTTCATTGAGCATGCCGGTTTTCTCTGACTAACATAGCCACCATTTTCTTATTGAAGACCTGTTCAATGCACTATCGCCATAAACATTGTTTATTTACATGTAAGTTTTGATAATCCGAAAATTTTGGGCATTCATAAACCAAATGATACTTCATACTTTGGGTTTACGAGATTTTCCGTGGGTGCTGCTATGCTGAAAGGTTACAGAACAGGCTTGGTCGCTTGAATTATTAATTGAACACAATATTTTGGAGGACTGTTTCACATTACTGTGTGGTTCTACGTCATATACTGTAACTAGCTCTGCTTCGTGATCAGAAAAACCATTATTAACAGGAAAAGTTTTTATCTGGTTAAATTTATCTTGATTTATAAAAACATTGTCCATCTCTGTGCTACTTTCCAGTACTACGCAAGCAGGAAAATCAGCAACTGATGTCAAATTAAAAGAACCAAGTAATACTTAAAGGTGATTCTTTCTGTCAGATTCTTTCGAGAAATCTACCCTGAAATCCCAACAAACAATAATTTTCTTCCTCTGATAGATACCACAACAAACAATACAAGTTTTTCAGAAAGAGCTGAAAATTTTCCAATGGAGAGCAACAATTACAAAAGTACCATTACTTAGCTTTAGCTCACAGACACATGCTTCTACATGTTACACTACACAGAACATTTTAGTTTCTAAATATTTCACATTATGATAAATTTTAACATATTCGCACCTCCTCCTATCCATAGAGAATACATGTGCTGAAAACTTATATCCACCCACATTTACCTTTCCCATCTCTGTTACTACATGGTGTTCAGACAGACATAGTACATCTCTTCCACCCTCAGTTTCTAAATCTTCTAAACAATCAAGAAGCTCACCTAGTTTGTTTTTCAACCCTCTGATATTCTGGTGAAGTATACTAACATTTTCTGTTGCACTTATATGAGAACCTTTTGATATTTTAACATCTCCAGCACTTGCCTGTCTGAGCTTCTCATTAAGCTTAATTTCGTTTAATGTTGAATCAATAGTCACTTATCTTCACCTAAAGAAGACGTACTCCCTTGAGTTTCAGTGTCCCCCCTTAGAGATTTTGCTGTCATCCCGGCCAACTTATCCTTCCCTTTCCCACTGAGATGCAGGCCATGGCCGGTGTGGCCGAGCGGTTCTAGGCGCTTCAGTCTGGAACCGCGAGACTGCTACGGTCGCAGGTTCGAATCCTGCCTCGGACATGGATGTGTGTGATGTCCTTAGGTTAGTTAGGTTTAAGTAGTTCTAAGTTCTAGGGGATTGATGACCGATGTTGAGTCCCATAGTGCTTAGAGCCATTTTTTTGAGATGCAGGCCATGCCCTGTGAAGTTACTACCAATAGTATCAACAGGAACAAAACCCATGCCTGACAAACTAGCCATCCGAAGCAGCTGATCTAACTCCATATTGTCCCTCCTGACAGAGCTGTTCAACATGGGCAAATCATACCACATGGAAGCAGGAACCAATCCAAGACTTGTATGGTTCTTTCAGATGCTATTTTTATCAGGTCACACTCAATACTGTAGCAATGATCCCTGACAGTACTGTTTCCTGTTCCACCCATTATCACAACATGATCCTGAATTGTAAAACTGCTGCAGAATGAACTTACATCCTCTATCATTTGGCTAAGACGTGCACAGGGCTTCAAAGAACTTGTGACTCGGTACCTGCCACCTAATTTTTCTGCAACATCTGGCCCGCACCTCTCCCATGGCTACTAACTAACAACAGAACTTTCCTCGTACTTTCTACTTTTTTTGAAACTTGATTTCCTGCTGAAAGCCTGTTGAGTATTAACTACACTTACATCTACATGATCCTCTTCCTTAGTTAAGTGAGATAACAACGCAAGTCTATTTTTGTGCCAATTATAAAATTTACAGCACTGTATTAAGAAAAGTTATTAAAAATTCTAGCAGTATGTGCATTATGTCTGAGATCAGCACCTCTGGCAATAAAATTAAAACAGTTTGGAATATTGTTAAAAGGGAAACAGGGCAACTAAGAGCACAGGAAAATTGTGTTTCTATCAAACTCAAGGAAAAGTTTGTTAACAAAATTCACAAATAGAAAATATGTTAATAATCATTTTTTAATGTTGTAGTGAA
Organism: Schistocerca cancellata; assembly: GCF_023864275.1. NCBI lineage: Eukaryota > Metazoa > Arthropoda > Insecta > Orthoptera > Acrididae > Schistocerca > Schistocerca cancellata. The sequence goes on along the minus strand of NC_064632.1, from coordinate 350,966,644 downwards.
AAAAAGGGTCCGACTGTTCATTAGAAAATTCAAGGCTGTATGTGGAAGAGGCAATACCTACGCAATTTTCTAAAATTAAAATTCAACACACCTCTCCTACTGAAATTAGGAAAATAAATTCACTCAAAAAGCAAAAGCTTGCTTGGAATTCAAATTTTTGGTAACATTTTCGGGAAACAGCAATCTTGTAAGCTATATAGAATCAGTGAGAAACAGTCTAGATCGTGATGGTACTTTAATAAAATGACCGGTTTCGGCCGAGGCTTAGACCATCTTCAGGCAGAACCCTCAGCTGAAGTAGACGACGGAGCTGATCCTCCTTGTTACACAAAAGGGGTGAGAACACTGTTGCAGAAACAAACACAAAACAAAAAACATGCCACACTCAATCGGACGCAAAATCTCCGAGACTGGCGGTCTTTTACAGAAGCTCGAAATTTAGCGCGGACTCCAGCGCAAGATGCTCATAATAGTTCCCACAACGAAACTTTAGCACAGCCTTCCGAAAGTCCTTCACCAAAGAAGACGAAGTAAATATTCTAGTATTCTAATCAAGAACAGCTGCGAACATGGGAAACGTAGAAGTAGATATCCTGGGAGTAGTGAAGCAAATTATATCACTTAACAAAAGCAAGTCTTTCGGTACAGACTGTATACCAGTATGCTGATGCAATAGCTCCAAACTTAACAAACGTATACAACCGTTCACTCGACGAAAGATCGTCACACCAATATTCAAGAAAGGCAGTAGGAGTGATCCACTAAATTACAAGCCCATATCATTAACTCGTTATGCAGCTGCAGTTTGGAAAACATATTGTGTTCGAACATTATGAGGTGCCTCGAAGAAAGCGGTCTATTGACACACAATCAACTCGGATTTAGAAAACATCGTTCTTGTGAAACACAGATAGCTCTTTACTCGTAAAAAGTGTTGAGTGCTATTGATAAGGGATCTCAAATTGATTCCGTATTTCTGTATTTATGGAAGGCTTTTGACACTGTACCACATAAGCGGCTTCTAGTGAATTTCCGTGCTTATGGAATATCGTTTCAGTTACGTGCCTGGATCCGTGATTTCCTGCTAAAGAGACCACAGTTCGTAGTAACTGACGGAAAGTCATCGAGTAAAATAGAAGTGATTTCTGGCGTTCCCCAAGGTAGTGTGATAGTTCCTTTGCTGTTATTGGGAGACAATCTGAGCTGCCGTCTTAGGTTTTTTTGCAGTTGACGCTGTCGTTTATCGACTAGTAGAGTCATCAGAAGATCAAAACAAATTTCAAACCGATTTAGAAAAGATATCTGTATGGTGCAAAAATTGGCAGTTGACCCTAAATAACGAAAAGTGTGAGGTAATCTACATGAGTCCTACACGATTACACGATAAATCAGTCAAACGTAAAGGCCATAAATCCAACTAAATACCTAGGAATTATAATTACGAACATCATAAATTGGAAGGAACACATAGAAAATGTAGTGGGGAAGACTAACCAAAGACTGCAGTTGGCAGGACACTTACAAAATGTATCAGATCTACCTAAGAGACTACCTACACTACGCCTGTCCGGCCTCTGTTAGAATACTGCTGCACAGTGTGGGATCCTTACCAGATAGAATTGACTGAGTACATCGAAAAAGTTCAAAGAAGAACAGTACGTTTTGCATTATTGTGAAATCGGGGAGAGAACGTATCTGAAATGATACAGGATTTTGCGTGGACATCATTAAAACAAAGGCCTTTTTCATTGCGGAGGAATCTTCTCGCGAAATTTCAATAACCAATTTACTCCTCCGAATGCGAAAATATTTTGTTGACGCTGGCCAACATAGGGAGAAACGATCACAATAATAAAATAAGGGAAACCAGAGCTTGCACGAAAGACATAGATGTTGGTTTTTTCCGCGCGCTATACGAAATCGGAATAACAGAGAATTGTGAAGATGGTTCGATGAACCCTCAACCACGCACTTAAATGTGATTTGCAGTCTATCCACGTGGATGTAGATGTCGAACAACCAGTTGACCTCAGTCGCTGAAACCGCTAATGGAGAGTAGAGTGCTAAAATCTCTTTCCCAACTAGCAAGTAGGATTCTTAGCCAGTACTAGCTCACTGAAACAGAGCACTTTTCTGGACTGGTGACATACACTGTTGTTAAACCATTCCATAAAAAGCGGGATAGGTCTGATGCTAACGACTACTTCCCCATCTCACTACCGACAGCTTTATCCGAAATTCTTGAAAAAGTAATGTATTCAAGAGTAGCCTCACATATTTGTAAAAATGAAGCACAAACAAAATGTCAGTTTCATTTCCAGAAAGGCTTTTCAATAGAAAATGCGATGTATGCTTTCACTGATCAGATGTTAAAAGCTCTTAGTAACCGAACACCACCCATTGGGATTTTTTGGGATCTCTCAAAGGCTTTTGACTGTGTGAATCATGAAATTCTTCTTGATAAATACTGTGGTAGAGGTCGGACAGTGTATAAATCGTTTGATTCATATTTAACTGGAAGAATTAAGAATGTTAAAATTAACAGTACAGATAGACTGCAAAAATTAGCAAAGCCCTCTATCTGGGCAGGTGTCAACAAGTGCCCCACAGGGTTCAGTCTTGAGTCCCTTATTGTTCTTAGTACATATTAATGACTTACCATTCTTTGTTCATGAAGATGCAAAGCTAACTCTTTTTGCTGACGATACAAGTATAGCAAGCACACTCAACAAACGAGAATTAGCTAAGATAGTTGTGAATAATATCTTTCAGAAAATTATTAAGTGGTTCTCTCTAAATTAACTCTCACTAAATTTTGAGAAAACACAGTATATAAAGTTCTGTACAGTAAATGGCACAATACCATTTACAAATATAGACTGAACGGAAGTCCGTTGCTAAGGCAGAATATTAGAAATTTCTAAGTGTGTGCATTGACGAGAAATTGAATTGGAAGAAACACATTGACGAGCTACTGAAATGTTTGAGCTCAGGTTATGCTATTAGGGTTAATGCAAATTTTGGTGATACGCATATCAGTAAATTAGCCTAATGTGCCTATTTTCATTCACTGTTTTCATGTGGCATCATATTTTGGGGTAATTCATCATTAGGAGAAAAAGTATTCATTGCACAAAAGCGAGTAATCAGTATAATAGCTGGAGCCCATCTAATATCACCTTTCAGATTCTTATTTAAGGAACTAGGGATATTCGCAGTACCTTCACAATACATACATTCACTTATGAAATTTGCTGTTAATAACACATCCCAGTTCAGAAATAATAGCAAAGTGCATAGTTACAACGCTAGAAGAAAGGATTATCTTCACTATTCTGGGTCATATCTGACATTGGCACAGTAGGGGTGAATTATGCAACCTCAAAAGTCTTTGATCATTTACCAGATGGCATTAAAAGTCTGACAGATAGCCATCCAGCATTTAAAAACAAATTAAAAGAATTTCTGGATGACAGCTCCTTCTACTCAGTAGGTGACTTTTTTAGGTATGAAGTAGTAATTGTAAAAAAAATATTAATTAAATAAAACAAAAATTTAATTATATCTTGTAAAGACTTTCACATAATTACGAAATGTCGTATTCATGATCTATGGAATAAGTGTTAATGTAATATAACAAATCTTGGATCACACTGAGACAGGGGAAGGTGCTGTGGGGGATCGGCGTCGGGTATGGGGCACATTCGTTCTGTACTTTCTAGATGAATTTCGTACTTTTTATTCCGTTATAAAAACGTGACATATTAAAAAATTATTAAAATATTTATTTCCTGATTTTTTTGACTTGTGTCCGCCTAAAATTTGAGCCATACTTCAGTGAAACCAGCGGCTAAATTATCCGATGGTGTCATCCAGTGGTGTTCAGACCTTAGATTCCACATAATCGGGACACGTCTGTTAGACAGTGTTATCCGTTGTCCTAATGATATTTTCTTAGACGTCAGTTGTGGAGGAGGAGGATAGTGAGAATATAAGGGGTGTTTATCGGAGGTAGTTACTTTATATCTTTCTCTCCACACAGTTATCTCACGCCAGATGTCTGGAGGAGAAATTCCAGCTAATAATAAACTTTATCCCGCGCTTTATGCTTCAGACATCCACTATTAATCTACATGACTCATTAACAGCGATATCTACTCGTTTTGTGTGGACAAAATTATACCACAAAGGGCAAGCATATTCACCTGCAGTGTAACACAAAGATAAAGCTTTAGTCTTAACTGTTTTTTTTTCTGCAGCACCCCAGGATATTGCCGAAATTGTACGCAATATGTTGCATTTTGCAGATTCTTTTTGGTTTACATTCAGACATTGCTGCTTGAAAGTTAATGTATGGTCACGAATGAGCCCAGGACATTTGGGCTACAAACTGTGTTCCAGCTGCACTCCTCTCCAAGTCAACTGTAGTTCCACGATGGTCTATCTGTTACAGAGATGGAATGCTTATAGTTAAGTTTTGCTGATTTTAAATGCTTCTTACAGTACCATATGAAATGGAAAAAGTTGAAAGATGAAAAGAACACTGGTGGACACAATAGACTCTCAAAGAGGATGACAGACACTCTTCAAGTGTGTTATGGCAAGGCCACCAGACAGAACCTATCCAGAGTAAGTTATATGAAAAGTGCAGCATGGTTTACATGTTTCCATACGGTGTCAACAGATGAACATTCCATTCATCATCTGTGCCACATTAGTGGGTGTACATGTCTGTAGGCTGAGAGGGATAACAGCTCCTACATTCACAACGAGAAATTTCCAGATTGTATCCTAGATGTCGAAGCCCACTTATATGTTTTTGGCCGATCCTGAACATCTAAAAAAGTGTGATCATGGCAAAATCCAGAATCCAAATGAGTCTCTAAATTCACTCATATGGAAACAATGCATTGTGACCACATTTTCATCTGCTGCAGTTGTCAGAATTGCAACTTACGATGCACTTATTGCATTTAATAATGGGAACGGAGGGGAAGGGAGGTATTAGAGATGATGTGCTTTACAGTAGGAAATTTCATTCAGCACATCTTGAGAAAAAAAAAATTTTACGCCACCTCTCTGCAGCTGAGAAGTCTGTTGAAGACCTGGTAAAGGAAAGAAAGCAGAAACAAGAAACCAGAACAGAATCTTGAATGGAAATAGGGCTGTTAGTACAGATCTGGGGTCATCTGAAGAGGTGATATGAAAAGAAATCTTAGGATGAACTTTAAATTGTTTTTCCTGAAATTTCTGTTTTTAAAGTTTGTGTAACTTTTTCTCAGGATCTAAGAAGGCTATATTTATGAAATTTCGAACACTTACTTCTATAAACCTAATACATTTTGTCTCAAGAGCAAATTTTGAAATTCTAAGTGTAAATGATATATGGGGCAGAGTACTTGAAAAACTGCATGAATTTTATATTATAAAGTTACAATTAATATGTTATTAAAATTCTCCTACGCAATATAGTCAAAAAAATCTCATGAGAGAGCAGACACAGAGAATTTTATAGAAATCTCTTGCACAATTTCTGAGAAAAAGGTACATATATTACTTTTTTGAAAATATATATTTTTTTAATTTCATAAGGAAGTTAAATATACATAACCCAAGTAACTCAACAGTAAATGTGTTAATTTCAGGTAAAGCATGGTATAAATTTTCTTTACCGTATCTTCAGAATTGTGGATTGGGTCTGAGCACTATTGGACTTAACTGCTGAGGTCATCAGTCCCCTAGAACTTAGAACTACTTAAACCTAAGGACGTCACACACATCCATGCCCGAGGCAGGATTCGAACCTGCTACCGTAGCGGTCGCGCGGTTCCAGACTGTAGCGCCTAGAACCGCTCGGCCACCCCGGCCGGCCCAATATGGATTGGTGACTTTTGTAAATAGTGAGTGTTTTTCATGAACATTCCTGTTCGAAGGGCTCTGTCTGGGAACAGAGGGAGAGATCGTCAGCATAGATGAAAATTCTTGTATTATTAGGCAGAGGTCGACTGTTGGTAGAAGTATTAAATAGCAGAGCCAAAACACACTACCATCGTGGTGTAGAACGCAAGAAAAGCTGCAGGTCTCGCTATAGCTGGCAAGGGTAAGCCTGTGTTCAAATGTCGGAGGAAGACAGGGGCATACCTTGTGAAGCACTTTGATGTGCTGTACAAAACAGGCCTTGAGTTGAGGTCATTTAGCGTTACTTATTAAATCCGGGTCGCACATCAGACCCTGGGTGCAGCTCTGTGTGGGGCAAACGACACCCAATTACCGCTGTGTTAGTAGTAACGGAACGGGTCGTTATGGACAACAAATTACATTAAACTTGTGACAGCAGCTGTTAACGTAGATCTGTGTCACGAGTCTCAGATATATCAAGATGCGAAAAATTGGCCAAATACCTCGTTAAGTTGTTGTACAGTAGAGGTAATAAGTTCTTCCGGAGCAGTCCCGTATCAAAGAGCACCTTTCTCAAAGTAAAAGGAAATTTCTTGAAGAGAGTACAATGTAGACCTAAATGGAACGTCAGAGATGAATAGAGCTTTATTACGATAAGATCTAAAGGAAACTGGAGCGTTAAAGAGAAGTAGTAATGGGTTCCATGTAAGAATCAACACTGCGCAGAAACTACTGAACAGATCGACTTCTTAAATATTTGGCTTGAGTCACTCGAAAAAAAATCATACAGTGTGAGCTTAAAATGTATCAAATAAGCTAAATACGGTGCATGTTTTTTCTACAAATTACAATTGTACTAGCCACAAGCAGCAGACATCGAATTGCTTCATAGCTTCTCACAAAACAAATTATAATTTTTTATGGACTGATTACTTCGTTAATATTTGACTTTGGTTGATATCATACACTATATCAACCGGTGCGTTTGTTTTAATTAAAACAGTATATCCTCATAAATAGCGAACTCTTACCGGTATCCGACGTCTACGTTATATTATTAGCTTGTATAGGTGACTTCTTACGGCTGTTGAATATTTCAAGAAAAGCATTTTTATAGCCATCAACTGTACACATTCAACTTCATTCTATACCGATTTGTGTTTTACAGATATCGTCACTGAAAAGCAGGCAGTACATCAGATGGATCACAAAAGCAAGCTTCTCACATAAGACTCATTACCCTATCACGTGAAAAAGACTGAGTAACCAACGAAAGGCTAACGTTCCACGAATCTGGGTGTGCCATGTCAGAAGTCTTAACGTGATAGAGAAGCTAAAAGATCTGGAAAAGGAAATGCTAAGGCTGAGTCTTCTACAAAATGTGATGCAAGATGGAAGTTCTGAGAAAATAGGGATCGACAGGTGATATACAATACGTATAAGTGCCAAGAGGGTACAATAAGAGTGGAAAATCAAGAACGAAGTGCTAGGATTAAAAAGGATGTAAGACAGGGTTCAAACGGCTCTAAGCACTATGAGAATTAACATCTGAGGTCATAAGTCCCCTAGAACTTAGAACTACTTAAACCTAACTAACCTAAGGACATCACACACATCGATTCCCGAGGCAGGATTCGAACCTGCGACCGGAGCAGTCCTGCGGTTCCAGACTGAAGCGCCTAGAACAGCTCGGCCACATCGGCCGGCCGTAAGACAGGGATATAGTCTTTCGCCCCTACTGTTCAATCTATATATCGAAAAAATAATGATGGAAATAAAATAAAAGTTCGAGAGTGGAGTTAAAATTAAAGGTGAAAGGATATCAATGATAAGATACGCTGATGACATTACTATCCTCAATTGGAGTTTAAAAGAATTACAGGATCTGCACAAAGGAATGAACAGTCTATTGAGTGCAGAATATGGACTGAGAGTAAATCGAAGAAAGATGAAAGTATTAAGAAATAGTAGAAACTACAACAGAGAGAAACTGATATTCTTGACTGTAGATCACGAAGTGGATAAAGTTAAGGAATTCTGCTATCTAGGCAACACAATAACACATGACGGGCAAAGCAAGGAGGACATAAAAAGCAGGTTAGTACTGGCAAAAAGGGAATTCCTGGCAAAGAGAAGTCTTCTAACAACAGACATACGCCTTAATTTGATGAAGGAATTTCGGAGAATGTACGCTTGGAGCACAGTATTGGATGGCAGTGAAACATGGACTGTGGGAAAACCGAAACAAAAGAGAATCGAAGCATTTGAGATGCGGTGCTACAGCAAAATGTTGAAAATTAGGTGGATTGATAGTGTTTCCTCACCCGTAGGTTATGTGCGAAGTATCGCTTTGTTAAAAAGGAAGTCTACAGATACCACAGACTGTACGGTGGACCCTATTTTGATTGTACAAGAGGTGGGATTCTTTCTACACTTAGGTCAGATTGCATAGTGCTAGACTGGAAATTTAGATGGCTGAAGGTGTATTGACCTGACATTTTACACTCCTGGAAATGGAAAAAAGAACACATTGACACCGGTGTGTCAGACCCACCATACTTGCTCCGGACACTGCGAGAGGGCTGTACAAGCAATGATCACACGCACGGCACAGCGGACACACCAGGAACCGCGGTGTTGGCCGTCGAATGGCGCTAGCTGCGCAGCATTTGTGCACCGCCGCCGTCAGTGTCAGCCAGTTTGCCGTGGCATACTGAGCTCCATCGCAGTCTTTAACACTGGTAGCATGCCGCGACAGCGTGGACGTGAACCGTATGTGCAGTTGACGGACTTTGAGCGAGGGCGTATAGTGGGCATGCGGGAGGCCGGGTGGACGTACCGCCGAATTGCTCAACACGTGGGGCGTGAGGTCTCCACAGTACATCGATGTTGTCGCCAGTGGTCGGCGGAAGGTGCACGTGCCCGTCGACCTGGGACCGGACCGCAGCGACACACGGATGCACGCCAAGACCGTAGGATCCTACGCAGTGCCGTAGGGGACCGCACCGCCACTTCCCAGCAAATTAGGGACACTGTTGCTCCTGGGGTATCGGCGAGGACCATTCGCAACCGTCTCCATGAAGCTGGGCTACGGTCCCGCACACCGTTAGGCCGTCTTCCGCTCACGCCCCAACATCGTGCAGCCCGCCTCCAGTGGTGTCGCGACAGGCGTGAATGGAGGGACGAATGGAGACGTGTCGTCTTCAGCGATGAGAGTCGCTTCTGCCTTGGTGCCAATGATGGTCGTATGCGTGTTTGGCGCCGTGCAGGTGAGCGCCACAATCAGGACTGCATACGACCGAGGCACACAGGGCCAACACCCGGCATCATGGTGTGGGGAGCGATCTCCTACACTGGCCGTACACCACTGGTGATCGTCGAGGGGACACTGAATAGTGCACGGTACATCCAAACCGTCATCGAACCCATCGTTCTACCATTCCTAGACCGGCAAGAGAACTTGCTGTTCCAACAGGACAATGCACGTCCGCATGTATCCCGTGCCACCCAACGTGCTCTAGAAGGTGTAAGTCAACTACCCTGGCCAGCAAGATCTCCGGATCTGTCCCCCATTGAGCATGTTTGGGACTGGATGAAGCGTCGTCTCACGCGGTCTGCACGTCCAGCACGAACGCTAGTCCAACTGAGGCGCCAGGTGGAAATGGCATGGCAAGCCGTTCCACAGGACTACATCCAGCATCTCTACGATCGTCTCCATGGGAGAATAGCAGCCTGCATTGCTGCGAAAGGTGGATATACACTGTACTAGTGCCGACATTGTGCATGCTCTGTTGCCTGTGTCTATGTGCCTGTGGTTCTGTCAGTGTGATCATGTGATGTATCTGACCCCAGGAATGTATCAATAAAGTTTCCCCTTCCTGGGACAATGAATTCACGGTGTTCTTATTTCAATTTCCAGGAGTGTATATTGGACAACATAACCGTCCAGATAAGATAGGCTTCCAGAGTCAGGCTGGTATCCCACCGCTGTCTGGGGCGTCTCCAACCACGTCTTTGCTGGTCATCGGGGCTCAATTCGAAACGGGACTCATGGATGAAGACAGTACTACACCAGTCAACGAGATTCCATGCCAATGACGTGTCTGGAGACCCCCGGTTAGCGGTAGGACACCACCTTCACTGTCGCCCGCCATACTGACTGACAACCAGGTGTGATGCTCTGGGATGCCATTTCATTTCATAACAGGACTCTTTTGGTTGTCATCCTCAGCACCCTTACAGCACAGCAGTACGTCGACTATACGCCCCATTTTGGTGTCATTTATGACAAGCCATTCTGCGCCTAAACTTCAGCAAGATAATACCCCCGCACCCAGCGAGAGTTTCTACGGCTTGTCTTCATTCGTTCCAAATTCCTACCCTTGGACGGGAATATCGTCGGATGTCACCCGTATTGAGAAAGTTTGTAGCATTGTGGACAGGGCCCTCCAGCCATCCCTGGATTTTGATGGTCTAGCGCGCCTAATGGACAGAATTTGGCACGATATTCCTGAGGACTACATCCAACAACTCTCTCAATCAACGCCAAGCAGAATAACTGCTTGCATTAGGGACAGAGGTGGACCAACGCGTTACTTCCTTTCTCAATTTGTGTAGCTCCTTCTCTTGAATAAGTCATCCAGTTTTCCTGCAGCTGTAATGATTTGTTTGTTTCTGCACGCACATCACATCTACCGATCCGGATAACTGCTTTGTGGTACGTCCTTTTTTCCCCTCTGGAGTATATATTCACATATTAAAATTAAAAGGTGACCAAAGACTCAACGAACATTTTAAGTAGTACTGAAGGTTCCAGGAGATACATTAGAATTATCGTGACACAAGCCATCTGATATATCTCAGTCTCAGCGACAGATGTGATGGCACGAAGGTCCACAATGTAATGTAATGTAATGTGCTCTATTTCTCAAAAGCCAGAGAGAGGTCAGTACAAGACGAATCACATGTGGTCAATGGTGTGACTCCCAAGTGATGCTGACAGATCTGGCCCTACATGCCTGTACAGTATATCATTAAGCGTACCATAACTAATCGCATCTCGCAGGTCATATTCAATATGCAGTTCTAAAACAAGCACTGTCACTCAAGAAAATGTGTTTTCGTTTTTACCTTTTGTTGTTGTTGTTGTTGTGGTCTTCAATCCTGAGACTGCTTTGATGCAGCTCTCCATGCTACTCTATCCTGAGCAAGCTTCTTCATCTCCCAGTACCTACTGCAACCTACATCCTTCTGAATCAGCTTGGTGCATTCATCTCTTGGTCTCCCTCTACGATTTTTACCCTCGACGCTGCCCTCCAATACTAAACTGGTGATCCCTTGATGCCTCAGAACATGTCGTACCAACCGATCCCTTCTTCCAGTCATCTTGTGCCACAAACTTATCTCCAATCCTATTCAATACCTCCTCATTAGTTACGTGATCTACCCATCTAATCTTCAGCATTCTTCTGTAGCACCACATTTCGGAAGCTTCTATTCTCCTTGTCCAAACTATTTATCGTCCATGTTTCACTTCCATACATGGCTACACTCCATACAAATACTTTCAGAAACGATTTCCTGACACTTAAATCTATACTTGATGTTAACAAATTCCTCTTCTTCAGAAACGCTTTCCTTGCCATTGTCAGTCTACATATTATATCCTCTCTACTTCGACCATCATCAGTTATTTTGCTCCCTAAATAGCAAAACTCCTTTACTACATTAAGTGTCTCATTTCCTTATCTAATTCCCTCAGCATCACCCGAATTAATTCGACTACATTCCATTATCCTCGTTTTGCTTTTTACCCTTCGTATAATACGCACTAGGCCATAAAGGAAAACCAAAAGAAATACATTTTAACTCCGAAAATGAAAACCTTCAACATTTTTCAGCCAACCTCTTCTTCGCCTGGCATCTTCCTCAAAACTTCACGGCGAGGACGAAAATAGCTGATATCTTGTGACGTCAGTCGGCGATGGAAATCAGAGAAATCAGGTTGCTGTCAGCGGATGTCCTACCGAAATTTCTATTTCCGCTCTCTGCCCCGATTCCTCTCGCCCTCCATCGCAGTCGTCTACTTCACAACAGCGTTAGTAAAGCTTCGCAGCTACGTTTCAGTACGCCTATTGCACAATGAGGCGTGATCTATCCGTTTGTGGAGTTTTAGCTGAAGGATGCGGTTTTAAAGTGTTGTAAGTACAATTTTCTACATCTACATCTACATCTACATCCATACTCCGCAAGCCACCTGACGGTGTGTGGCGGAGGGTACCTTGAGTACCTCTATCGGTTCTCCCTTCTATTCCAGTCTCGTATTGTTCGTGGAAAGAAGGATTGTCGGTATGCCTCTGTGTGGGCTCTAATCTCTCTGATTTTATCCTCATGGTCTCTTCGCGAGATATACGTAGGAGGGAGCAATATACTGCTTGACTCTTCGGTGAAGGTATGTTCTCGAAACTTTGACAAAAGCCCGTACCGAGCTACTGAGCGTCTCTCCTGCAGAGTCTTCAACTGGAGTTTATCTATCATCTCCGTAACGCTTTCGCGATTACTAAATGATCCTGTAACGTAGCGCGCTGCTCTCCGTTGGATCTTCTCTATGTCTTGTATCAACCCTATCTGGCACGGATCCCACACTGCTGAGCAGTATTCAAGCAGTGGGCGAACAAGCGTACTGTAAACTTCCTGGCAGATTAAAACTGTGTGCCCGACCGAGACTCGAACTCGGGACCTTTGCCTTTCGCGGGCAAGTGCTCTACCAACTGAGCTACCGAAGCACGACTCACGCCCGGTACTCACAGCTTTACTTCTGCCAGTACCTCGTCTCCTACCTTCCAAACTTTACAGAAGCTCTCCTGCGCAGGAGAGCTTCTGTAAAGTTTGGAAGGTAGGAGACGAGGTACTGGCAGAAGTAAAGCTGTGAGTACCGGGCGTGAGTCGTGCTTCGGTAGCTCAGTTGGTAGAGCACTTGCCCGCGAAAGGAAAAGGTCCCGAGTTCGAGTCTCGGTCGGGCACACAGTTTTAATCTGCCAGGAAGTTTCATATCAGCGCACACTCCGCTGCAGAGTGAAAATCTCATTCTGGAAGCGTACTGTAACCTACTTCCTTTGTTTTCGGATTGCATTTCCTTAGGATTCTTCCAATGAATCTCAGTCTGGCATCTGCTTTACCGACGATCAACATTATATGATCATTCCATTTTAAATCACTCCTAATGCGTACTCCCAGATAATTTATGGTATTAACTGCTTCCAGTTTCTGACCTGCTATTTTGTAGCTAAATGATAAAGGATCTATCTTTCTGTGTATTCGCAGCACATTACACTTGTCTACATTGAGATTCAATTGCCATTCCCTGCACCATGCGTCAATTTTGGTATTACGAGTTCTTAAAAAAAAGGCGGTTGACACCTGAGAATGATGATTATGTAATGTGCTTAAAGCCTGAGCATGTGTATGTCCGTTTCGTTCACTCAATGTCGAGCTCGGAAAATTTCCTACATCTGTTGCATAGTTTCTATCTAAATTATTTTGTAAAGAGACATGTTGAGTGTTGTGAATTAACCTCATCAACTGTTAGCCTTGTGACATCCTTGGTCTAAAATTTCTGTCCATTAATTGCAGTTGAGTTCAGCTGTACATTGTTTTCGACTGTGACATTGCCGTCTTGTCGCAATGCTTTGTCATTTTCATTAGGTGCTGCTACAGTATTTTCGTGATCACTACCGTTAGTAGTAATTTCCTCACTGACACTTGATTCCACTTTAAATGGCAATAAAATGTCACACTATAACTGAATTACTGAAATGTAACAAAGTCAGTAGTTGTGAAAAATATCAGTCGTGATATACGTTCGCGACAAGATAGTTTCTGATTATTGTCGCTGTTACATATATGAAAATCTTTACCACCGCAATGAAAAATCACCTTTACCATAAATATTGTTGCTAGAAAAAGGATTCTGAGTAGGATAACGATCAGGGTACTGTGGGGAATCTGCTTTTCCGTGCTATGATCGAAGGAATATTCTTGACCCCACCTGTGGTTGACGTACTTCTTTCCACATTCCGTAAAGTTCAGTTACTTATCTCTGGAGATAATTTTCTTCAGTTATCATAACTGTATTCCATTTTTACTGTTAACATTATCCGATCCTCACTGCATCCTCGTTGTTCAGTATATGGAGCGAAGACAAAATACAAATAGTATTTCAACAATCACTGTTAACAATTGCTTTACTTTGTACTTACTATGCGAAGATTGCGAGATCTGATCTCTGTTCGGTCACCAGTGCATTTTATTCTATTTTTTACTTCGGGCTGTAGAATGAATTAGAGTTTCTGAATTGGAAATGTTTTCAGACTTTTAATTGTGAAGTCATAAATGGAAGTTAATGAATTGCTTTTACGGCCGGCTGCCGAACAGACGCCATGAAACATATCTGAAATAAACTTCCTAGGAAATTGCAGAGTAAATGTTCTTAGTTATATTTTCTCCTCAGTGGAAAGCTTTACCTCTTCTTTCTGCTGCGATGGTCGTCTCCAATAGAGCCGCCGTAGAAGTTGCTAGTTGTTGACCCTGCGCCAAATGAAAGAAACACGTACTTCGATGCGGTCAGATGAACTGTTTGTCAAATAGACAGGCACTGTAATTCACTTCGCGTTATTTATATTAACCCAAAATTCAATATTATTTTCAAAAGTGTTACAATAGGAAGAGCGATAAAACGTTCGCGTCCTGTCTTCATCAAGACACTCCTCAGACTCCTCTCTTTTGGCGCTACAGTCTGGAGCCGAGCGACCGCTACGGTCGCAGGTTCGAATCCTGCCTCGGGTATGGATGTGTGTGATGTCCTTAGGTTAGTTAGGTTTAATTAGTTCTACGTTCTAGGCGACTGATGACCTCAGAAGTTAAGTCGCATAGTGCTCAGAGCCATTTGAACCATTTTTGAACTCTCTTTTGGTCGACTTAAGAAAAATGTGACATTCACATCTCTATCATTCATCCATCAGCATCTCTGGTGCAACGCATTGCTTCCTTCTTTATCGTATGTATACTCTTCGGAAACATCTAGCGAGAGCCATTACGGATTTTCGGGAAAAACGTCTGAACTGATATGAAAGAATTAATGAATGCGAACACGTCAGAAGTTTACTTAATCTACAGAAGAAGACTAATGCCAGTTTTGCAGGTCATATGAGAAATAACAAGGGGAAACAAGGGTGAAAATAAAGGGACTCCTGCTTTGTATTAGTTACCAACACTCAAATGTTTCTTAGAAAGTGACTGTCTGTCAAAGTTTTGATGCTGCTTCATCAGTTCATGTGATGCATTAAACCAAGTTTCGAATGTTTGCAATTCTTGTTCAGATCCAGTCGTCTTTTATTTTGTCACTGAAGTATGTAACGGCAGTATTTTCCGTAAGATCGAGAAATGCTATGGGGTTACTGACAAAAGACAAGCGTTTCTAATCTTATTAAACGAAGACTTTATCAGCACTAATCTTATATAGCCTTATATGTTGTTGTTGTGGTCTTCAGTCCAGAGACTGGTTTGATGCAGCTCTCCATGCTACTCCATCCTGTGCAAGCTTCTTCATCTCCCAGTACCAATCCCAAAGAAAGCAGGTGTTGACAGATGTTAAAATTGCCGAACTATCAGTTTAATTAGCCACGGCTGCAAAATACACAGTCTTATACAATTAACAACAATTGAAAATGAAAGACGTATAAATTCTAGTATTTCATTGATTGCTTTCATTTTTTACTTTACACTTAAAGAAAACTAATGCCGTCCTGAGGGTGATATGTCATAAAATATTCAAAGCATAAAAATTCAGAACTCGTGTGAAGGCACATACACCACAGTCAGATTTTTAGTGTGAATATCATTAACATAAACAACCTCGTTAAGGTTGCTGAATACCTTGTACTCTAGCGATAATTTCGTGGCAAATCAAGCGTATCATAGCATTTTCTCGAAAGCTGGAGCCTGCGACTGATTACGGATGCAGGCGTGTATTTCATTAATTACATCGCTTTTACTTATGATTTACGTTTTTTGAACGGTGAAAAAAAAAGGTGGATTATATTCGTCCATTACAGAAGTGCCCTAGGCACTGCAATTAGTAGGAATTGCAGGCAGCGAAGGCGAATGGAAGCAGGCGAAACTGAAGAAATGGAAAAAGAAATCATCTTCAGAAGGATTGACTACGGATATAGAAAAGTCAGAACACTCCTCGGTGACATTAAAAGCAGGGGTGGTGACTAAGAGTGAAATGGGAATTCCACTGTTAAACGCAGAAGGATGAGCAGATAGATGGAAAGAGTACAGTGAAGGCTTTCTACAGTGTGAAACACTGCAAAGTATTCGAAGTTCTGAGGAATATAGGAACAAACGACGGGGAAAGAGGAGTGACAGGAATGATAAAAATTACGTTTGCCAGATTAAATTGACAAAATTGCCGTACATTGTCAAGTGAAAGTATTTTGTGAGCTTAGCAATCATTAAAAATTATATTTATTATTGCTAGTTTCAGCTTTCAAAAAATTTTTGTTGCCATTAATTACTGTGGGAAAGATGTTGCAGCTTCAAATTACAATGAATTCATAATAACTCTGCTTTCACCATACGGTCACCCAGTTTGTTTCTAGTGTTAGACCAAGAATGATTCACGTGACTGAAGACACTTTCCATAGAGGCTTTGCTACATGGCACCCCCATTCATCTTTTGACAGTTTTTCAACTCAGTACATAATTTGGTGCTATGAAATGAATTCTAAAAATACCAAATCAATCGTACTTTGATACTGAACACTGAACATAGGTTTGGAATACCGAACAGTTCGGTAAAAAACCGAACACCTGGCTACCCAGTTTACAGCATGTACAAGAACCAAGACGGATCAATGAAATTGCAAGACCAAGAACGAAGTGGTCGAATTAAAATGGGTGTAAGACAGGAGGGATACAGTCTTTTGCCCCTATTGTTCAATATATAGATCGAAGAAGCAATAAGGGAAACAAAAGAAAGTTTCAAGAATGGAACCAAAATTTGTGGTGAAAGGATGCTAATGATAAGATTCGTTGATGACATGGCTGTCCTCCGTGAAAGTGAAAAGGAATACAGGATCTGTTGAATGGTGTGAACAGCCTAATGAGTACAGAATATGGACTGAGAGTAAACGGGACAGAAACCCGGCCACCAATGCCATACGCTCATTATTATCATTATTATTACTACTGGGAAGTACACAGGTCTCGGCGGAGGTTCGAGTCCTCCCTCGGGCATGGGTGTGTGAGTTTGTCCTTAGGTTAATTTAGGTTAAGTAGTGTGTAAGCTTAGGGACTGATGACCTTAGCAGTTAAGTCCCATAAGATTTCACACACATTTGAACATTTGAGAAGTACACAAATGGGAACAGCGAGAAACTTAACAGCAAACTTGGTGGTCACGAAGTAGATTAATTTAAGGAATTCTGCTAATTTGAAATCAAAATAACACTTGATGGACGGAGACAGCACAATTTAAAATGCAGACTAGCACTGGAAAAACGGCATTCCTGGCCAAGAGAAGTCTACTGGTATCAAACATAAGCCTTAATTTAAGGAAGAAATCCCTGAAAGTACAAGTAAGTCTGGAGTCCAGCATTGTGTGGTAATGCGACATGGACTGTGGGAAATCCGGAGCAGAAGAGAGTCGAAGCGTTTGTGAAGTAATCCTGCAGGAGAACGTTGAAACCCAGTTGGACTGATACGATAAGGAATGGGGAGGCTCTCTGTAGAATCGACAATGACAGGAATATATGGAAAACACTGGCGAGAAGAAGAGACAGAATGATAAGACATGCGCTAAGGCATCAGCAGTTAACTCCATAGTACTAGAGGGAGCTGCAGAGGGTAAAAAACGCACAAGGGAACAGAGATTGGAATACGCCCACCAAATACCTGAGGATGTAGCGTGAAAGTGCTACTCTGAAAAGAAGAGGTTGGCAGGTTGGCGCAGAACAGAAATTGTGGCGGGCCGTATTCAGTTAGTGAGAAGACCGTGTAATCAAAAAGAATGAAAAGGTCATTTAGGCTCAGTCGTAGATACAACTTCTGTTTATTGGTAGGATACTGAGAAAACCGCAGTCAAGGAATTTTGCTTCAAAATACTCGTACGATCAATCCTAAGAAGCGCTCGAGTGTGTGGGCCCCTCAGCAAATAGGCGTAACCAGGGCGTATTGAACGTACAAAAAGAAGAGCTACATGAATGGTCACAGATTTGTGTGACCCACATGAGAGCGTGACGGAAATGGTGGAAAACGTGAGCTATCAGACGCACAGTCGCCCGCTATATCGCGAAAGTCTGCTTGAAAAGTTTCAGGTATCGGTGTTAAGTGAGGAATGCAGGTGTTTACTGCAGCCCTATACGTATCGTTCCCGCAGGGCAGCGACGACACTGTTAGATTAATTACAGGAAGCACAGAAGCATTTGAAATGTAAATGGAACGGCGAGAAACATTAATACGTGATGCAACGGTAAGAATGCTCTGAAATACAGTTCCCAGTTTGCAGAGTATCCAAGAGGATGTAGACGTAGAGTGTAGTCGGTATTTTCTGCTTTTGGCTGTAGAAGTTTTTATTCCGTTATTGTAGTACGTGAATTGTCCCAATTGCCACAAAGTGGAACAATCGTAAAAGAGTTCTGTTACTTTTAACTTACGTGTTTTTCTGGGCAGTGACATGTTATCAAGTATTTATGCTTCACAACGTAACGTCGATATTGCAATACCAAACTAAAAACATGTACACAGAGGCATGATACTCCTACTAAGATCAAAACTCTATCGAAGCATTAAACTTACTGATTTTTGACAATTTGCGTAGTTTTGAACGCAGGCCTGCTAAATTTGATAAATTATTAATCTGGTACTATTATTTGGCTTCGTTGCCTTCTTCACGGTATGACTGTTGTATTGACTTTTTGCTGTACAAAGAAATGTGGAACTTTCCAAAATCGTAACAATTTAACGAATGACTTTAACTACTAAATAATAAAGGCTCATTCATTTTACTTTTTTTTAACACTCAGACCACCCGTTCACAATAATCATTCATCTCTGAATGTAATATAATTTCCATCTGCTCAAAAGAGCTACAAAATTCCAACTAATCCCTACGACTGCACACGCACACGTCTGACTTCATTTCGTTTGTTCCCGCCAGGCATGTCAGATCACAGATTAATAGTGGGGACAAAGACTCTAACCATTTACGCTGTTATCAACTAAAGTATTTAATTTGACTTTACACATTTTTTACGTAAATTACTAAATTTAATGAAAAGATTGTTGTAAATAAATTTGTAAAATTTACTTCCTGATAATTAACTTAGAAATTATTCTATTCATATCGAATGAAACCAGAATTCACAAAAAGTATCGTTTAAATAGAAATCGATTTACATAAAATGATTATTTATAAATGGAGTGATCGATATTCAAGGGTATCGTAGGGTTCCTAATATGAGTTGGACCTGACAACATCGCAACATCTATAAACAGAAAATCGTTTTATTTAAACAATTCATACAGGCTGCAGACCGCATTACAAAAAATTAATGTATTGCTACTGTTTGCAGTTTAAGTTGAAAAGCTTGCTACAGAAAGGCAACGTGTTCACTTTTCCTACTTTCAAAGTAGAGACAAAAAACTCAATAAAACCGGTTTAATGCATCATATTGAAGGGAACCCGCCAAGGAGTACTTCAGTCCGGTTTCTTTAGTTATTAATGAGTCGAATTGTAAAGCTACGATCATGTCTAATAAATTATTTGTAAAAGTGGTCGCATTACCAACATGTTTTCAAATGGTTGCAGCACGGAAACGGCCATAGGTTCCAATTCAAAATATTGTCTACTCAGTCCCCCTATAAAGTCCTAAAAAGTTCGTAAGGGGACTTTTAGAGAACCCTGTATAAATGGTGGGCACCTGAAACCGTAGTCGATAAAAAAAATTCAGCTTCATCTCCACAACGGTAAACTTATCATATTTTGACGAATGTTTTATGAGTTCAACAATGCCATCCACTGTATAGTATCTTTCCTCCTTCCACCAACACGTCCCGGATTAGTTTCCCACCTGCAGCAAACAGAAAACTGAAGGCGTTGCCAGGCATGTGCTATCCTTTTGAACAGGTTTCCTGTTTCCGATAAACAGTACATTGAACCGCTTGAACCATAATCGAGAGAAAACGGAAATTTATGAATTTCGATATTTTGTAGTAAGTGATTCACCTGGTTAATCTGTCCTACAGGTTCGTGATAGAGCTGGCCGCAAAATGGCCGCATCTACCGAGATTTTTTATTATTTATTTATTAACACACAGAGTGATACACCACCTTGGTAACAACAATGGGTCGTTAGCTACTACAAACAAGCGATTTTCAGAATTTTAGTACTGTTCTTGTTTTTTATATAATTTGAAACGTCCCCTTAGAAAAAATTTAAAATGACAGTGCTGGAAAACCTCTTACGTTATGTGATTTCCAAACAACTGAGCAAAACTGAACTTACTCAGACATTTCTCTCTTTACTTATTCTGATCATCGCTAAATTGACACACAATATTTTTAGCGCAACGCAGTCTGACTTTCAATAATCCCTACAAAAGAATGGCCCTGACCAACAATATCCTATACCTTTCGTGAATCACTTACCTCACAAAAATCTTCGTTACTCGAACTACTGCAATAAAGCGAGCGCCAATACTGCCAGCTAAATAAAAGATTCTAACTACTGAAGGCATTAAGTACTGATAGGCATAGTTAGCAAATGAAAGATTTTGATAGAGAACAAACAATGTATTTACCTTAGCAATGTTCAATCATGACCTCCATATTTACAAATTTCCTTTTTCTGGCGGACACACGTCCACATCGTCCGCTTATAGTAACCTCTCAAAACTCTGGCATCTCTCTCCCCACATCTACCACTGCTGGCGGCTCACCTCCAACTGCCGAACGCTACGTGCTGTTCACATCCAACTGCCCAACACTACACAAGCGAATATTCTAACAATGCCAACCAGCCACAGACCGCACGCAGCACAGTCAGTGATTTTCAAACAGGGCGCTACGTGGCGTTACCAACATAAAAACCTAAACAGCCTACTTAAAAATTCAATTGTTAATTAAAAAAGAGAAACAAAACAAAAAACAAGATACATAATGTACAATTGGAAAAAATTACTATGTTCTTTAGAAAAGAATGATGCACGAAAGGAAAGATTCAGATAACAAAAGAGGTTCCTTTACCTAGCTATTACAAGTGGAAGGGCTTGCCTAGCTATTACAAGTGGAAAAGCTTCGGTCTGTCTTGCTGAATTAGCATATTCTATTCTTCTATAGCTACTACTATATATATGTGTACTGTGATATTAAGCTTGCGAGATTTGTGTTGAAGGTATGACAGTACTATCTGTTACTACACTTGCTTCCTCAACTTACCAACGCCGTAAGCGGGAGAGGAACCTTTGGAGGTAACGCTGAGCCTCGTCTTCCCGAATGGCGCTTCTTATCTATGTCGTGCGGTTGTGTTTGTGTATTTACGTCTTATTATAGTGCATATGTACGTTTATGCACAACTTTATAAAGGTCAAATGTTTTACAGTTTGCATCTTATACATTTCACAAATTACGCATTTACATGTTTCAAAATAATGAACCGAAGAATTAAATACTTGTTTTGCTTGTCCAAACAGGAAAATCCAATGTTTTATTTCTGTTACTAACTAATTTGTAAATTCTATGTTTGTATTACTTGTAGTATTGTTGTAGTCGTGTGATTTGCTACTGTATGGTATACATATCTGGTGATATTGGAGTGCTCATGTCATCATCTGCTTCTATATGTGCATCTGTTTCCATATCAGTATTTGAATCTACACTCCTGGAAATTGAAATAAGAACACCGTGAATTCATTGTCCCAGGAAGGGGAAACTTTATTGACACATTCCTGGGGTCAGATACATCACATGATCACACTGACAGAACCACAGGCACATAGACACAGGCAACAGAGCATGCACAATGTCGGCACTAGTACAGTGTATATCCACCTTTCGCAGCAATGCAGGCTGCTATTCTCCCATGGAGACGATCGTAGAGATGCTGGATGTAGTCCTGTGGAACGGCTTGCCATGCCATTTCCACCTGGCGCCTCAGTTGGACCAGCGTTCGTGCTGGACGTGCAGACCGCGTGAGACGACGCTTCATCCAGTCCCAAACATGCTCAATGGGGGACAGATCCGGAGATCTTGCTGGCCAGGGTAGTTGACTTACACCTTCTAGAGCACGTTGGGTGGCACGGGATACATGCGGACGTGCATTGTCCTGTTGGAACAGCAAGTTCCCTTGCCGGTCTAGGAATGGTAGAACAATGGGTTCGATGACGGTTTGGATGTACCGTGCACTATTCAGTGTCCCCTCGACGATCACCAGTGGTGTACGGCCAGTGTAGGAGATCGCTCCCCACACCATGATGCCGGGTGTTGGCCCTGTGTGCCTCGGTCGTATGCAGTCCTGATTGTGGCGCTCACCTGCACGGCGCCAAACACGCATACGACCATCATTGGCACCAAGGCAGAAGCGACTCTCATCGCTGAAGACGACACGTCTCCATTCGTCCCTCCATTCACGCCTGTCGCGACACCACTGGAGGCGGGCTGCACGATGTTGGGGCGTGAGCGGAAGACGGCCTAACGGTGTGCGGGACCGTAGCCCAGCTTCATGGAGACGGTTGCGAATGGTCCTCGCCGATACCCCAGGAGCAACAGTGTCCCTAATTTGCTGGGAAGTGGCGGTGCGGTCCCCTACGGCACTGCATAGGATCCTACGGTCTTGGCGTGCATCCGTGCGTCGCTGCGGTCCGGTCCCAGGTCGACGGGCACGTGCACCTTCCGCCGACCACTGGCGACAACATCGATGTACTGTGGAGACCTCACGCCCCACGTGTTGAGCAATTCGGCGGTACGTCCACCCGGCCTCCCGCATGCCCACTATACGCCCTCGCTCAAAGTCCGTCAACTGCACATACGGTTCACGTCCACGCTGTCGCGGCATGCTACCAGTGTTAAAGACTGCGATGGAGCTCCGTATGCCACGGCAAACTGGCTGACACTGACGTCGGCGGTGCACAAATGCTGCGCAGCTAGCGCCATTCGACGGCCAACACCGCGGTTCCTGGTGTGTCCGCTGTGCCGTGCGTGTGATCATTGCTTGTACAGCCCTCTCGCAGTGTCCGGAGCAAGTATGGTGGGTCTGACACACCGGTGTCAATGTGTTCTTTTTTCCATTTCCAGGAGTGTATGTTTTCCCATACATATCATATTGTGGTGTAGGGAGTGTCTCGGGGCGTGATCTTGTATATGGTCGTTGTTGTTTGTAGGTCTTGTGTAGCGCTCTTAACATTTCATCGCTGATGCGTTAAGCAATCTCCAGTTATCTATTTCTCTTAAAGCTTGCCCTTTGTCTTCGATTTCTGACGTCGGCCTTACATTTTAGTGTTAGGTGTAGGTCGGATCCATATTGCTCACATTCACACATATCACTTTGGCTAAGGCCAAAGCGGTGCAGGTGTGTAGGGTAAGGAGCACGGCCCGTCAGGAAGTGTGCCGTACCGCGACTTGGGTCAAAGTGTCTGAGCCTCAACCGTTCAGGATGTTCGGGAAGAAGGAGGAAAGCCGAGAGGTTCCCCATGCTTTTTGCCATGTCTCAGACTTCCAAAGATTTAACTGGTGTTTATCTGTAACATGTTCCCCCGTTATCTCACATACCTTATCCAGTCTTCCCCACTCTACCGAGTGCGCCCTGAGTGGAGGACCGATATCCCATGTTGCAGACTGCTGCGTGGAGAAGGGCGCGCTGCACAACAAAGTGTACCCAGCGGTGCGCGCGCGCTGTCGACAGCGCGGCTATGAACTGCACGTGGTCGACCTGCACTGGAGGACGGCGCTGGAGAAGCAGCAGGACCACGAGTTCCCAGAGCTCTGTCTGGGCGAGCTGGCACGTGAGTACAGCCAACAGACACACACTTCCTCCCCACACTCTGTCTCACTTAGCACTCGGTTAGGCGCAGCCCTGATATACAGGATGTTACAAAAAGGTACGGCCAAACTTTCAGGAAACATTCCTCACACACAAATAAAGAAAAGATGTTATGTGGACATGTGTCCGGAAACGCTTACTTTCCATGTTAGAGCTCATTTTAGTTTCGTCAGTATGTACTGTACTTCCTCGATTCACCGCCAGTTGGCCCAATTGAAGGAAGGTAATGCTGACTTCGGTGCATGTGTTCACATGGGACTCATTGCTCTACAGTACTAGCATCAAGCACATCAGTACGTAGTATCAACAGGTTAGTGTTCATCACGAACGTGGTTTTGCAGTCAGTGCAACGTTTACAAATGCGGAGTCGGCAGATGCCCATTTGATGTATGGATTAGCACGGGGCAATACCCGTGGCGCGGTACGTTTGTATCGGAACAGATTTCCAGAACGAAGGTGTCCCGACAGGAAGACGTTCGAAGCAATTGATCGGCGTCTTAGGGAGCACGCAACATTCCAGCCTAGGACTCGCGACTGGGGAAGACCTAGAACGACGAGGACACCTGCAATGGACGAGGCAATTCTTCGTGCAGTTGACGATAACCCTAATGTCAGCGTCAGAGAAGTTACTGCTGTACAAGATAACGTTGACCACGTCACTGTATAGAGAGTGCTACGGGAGAACCAGTTGTTTCCGTACCATGCACAGCGTGTGCAGGCACTATCAGCATCTGATTGGCCTCCACGAGTACACTTCTGCGAATGGTTCATCCAACAATGTGTCAATCCTCATTTCAGTGCAAATGTTCTCTTTACGGATGAGGCTTCATTCCAACGTAATCAAATAGTAAATTTTCACAATCAACATGTGTGGGCTGACGAGAATCCGCACGCAATTGTGCAATCACGTCATCAACACACATTTTCTGTGAACGTTTGGGCAGGCATTGTTGGTGATGTCTTGATTGGGCCCCATGCTCTTCCAATGGAGCACGTTATCATGATTCATACGGCATACTCTACCTGTGCTGCTAGAACATGTGCCTTTACAAGTACGACACAACATGTGGTTCATGCACGATGGAGCTCCTGCACATTTCAGTCGATGTGTTCGTACGCTTCTCAACAACAGATTCGGTGACCGATGGATTGGTAGAGGCGGACCAATTCCATGGCCTCCACACTCTCCTGACCTCAACCCTCTTGACTTTCATTTATGGGGGCATTTGAAAGCTCTTGTCTACGCAACCCCGGTACCAAATGTAGAGACTCTTCGTGCTCGTATTGTGGACGGCTGTGATACAATACGCCATTCTCCATGGCTGCATCAGAGCATCAGGGATTCCATGCGATGGAGGGTGGATGCATGTATCCTCGCTAACGGAGGACATTTTGAACATTTCCTGTAACAAAGTGTTTGAAATCACGCTGGTACGTTCTGTTGCTGTGTGTTTCCATTCCATGATTAATGTGATTTGAAGAGAAGTAATAAAATGAGCTCTAACATGGAAAGTAAGCGTTTCCGGACACATGTCCACATAACATATTTTCTTTCTTCGTGTGTGAGGAATGTTTCCTGAAAATTTGGCCGTACCTTTTTGTAACACCCTGTAAACGTATATACTCGCTGTTGGTCTGAGAGATACGAGGTGCGACAATAAAGTAATGAAACTGATGTGAAAAAAAAAAAATGTTGCTTACCATTTTAGTCAAGTTCAGTGTTTTCTCCTTCAAAGTAGTTCCCTTCTGATTGCACGCACTTTTTCCAGCGCTTCTGCCATTGATGGTAACATTTCTGGAACCCATCATCTGTAATATCCTCCAAGACCCTCGTCACAGCTTTTTTGACATCTTGTGTTGTTTGAAAATGGTGTCCCTTGACCGCCGTTTAGACTCTTGGAAATAGAAAAAAGTCGCACGGAGCGATATCTGGTGAATAAGGTGGCTGTAGTAGTACTGAAATTTGTTTTGAGGTTAAAAATTGCTGTACTGACAGAGCAGTATAGGATGGCGCATTATCGTGATGCAGAATGCAATTATCAGCAATGTTGGCACGGAAACGGAGAACTCTTTTACGAAGACTTTCTAAAATTTCTTTGTAGTAATATTGGTTAACTGTTTGTCCAAGAGGCACTCACCCAAGTTGACATCCGTCCGTGAAGTTGTTGGTCGTCCACTGCGGTCTTCATCTTCAATATTCGTTCTGCCTTCACTAAACTTTTTATGCCAACGAAAAACTTGAGCTCTTGATATAACCTCCTCTCCAAAAGCCTTCTGAAGCTTACTGTAAGTTGCCATCGCGTTTTCACCCAATTTAACGCAAAAAGAAATGGCCTACCGTTGCGCAATATCATGCGGTTCCATTTCCGTGACAAGAGATACAAACATGTGTTACATTATTACAGCACAACTCACGGCTGAGCAGTTGCATTGATGTGCCGCTTGGACTAGAAGCAGCTTATAGACCAAGGTCAAAGATATTGTGCCTAAGCAAGCCTGCAGGGTTGCCACATCTTGCAAAGAAAATCAGCCTCATTACTTTATTGTCGTAAAAATGAGGAAAATGGATAACCTTGTATTAAAAAAAAAAAGGAAAAAACTAGTGAATTTTTCGTTCAAAAGGTGGAACACGAGAAACGACTGTCGTTCTTCACATGTTTATTGAAAACGTGGAACAGAAATAGGATCGGGCAAAAAAAAAGTGGCCCGGACGAGTGAATACGTGAATGTATGCATCTAAGCATACCCCGTGACGTGCACACCACGTGTACGCCTGCCACGTGGTCCACGCCGGTTCAGAGCGTAGTGCGTGCTGTGTCAGCGTGAGTGGAGCAGTGCAAAGTGGACGATGATAGTCACAGTGGACTAGCGGGTGTTCGTTGTGGAAAGTTACGTGACAACGAAGTCGCGGAAACTAGTTGTTTGCTGACAAGTTTAATGGTGTCAGATTGCCAGCAAGGAGTGCCACGCAACACTTGGTACGAAAATGTCGTCAGACAGGATCTGTTCTGAACAAGTCAAGAAACATTCCGAAACGTGCCCGCACACTAGAAAATGCTTCAGAGTCTACCATATCAACCCGATGCCTGTCGCAAGAGAACTGTATATCACGTCGATCATACAGACGAATGCTCCACCTGGATCTGCAGATGCATCCCTACCGAGTGTCTGTTGTTCATGCACGAAAACTAGCAGATGCTCCTTCGCCTCCAGTTTTGTGCGTGGCTGTTCACTGAGATAACAACAAATGGCTTGGACATGGATCTGTTCTTTATGACTGATGAAACCTGGTTTCACCTGGCCGATTATGTCAACTCACAGAATCGCAGGTCTGGGCAGGGGAGAATCCACGTAACTTCCACGAAACGCCACTGTACGATCAGAAGGTTGGGTTTTGGCGTGTAGCCTCTGCACGTCACATTATTCATCCCATCTTCTTTCATCAGACGCTGACTTCGGCGCGTTAGATTGCCAACATTTTGAAACTAGCATTAACGGAGGAGAAAAAGACCTAACTTTAGTTTCAACATGATGGAGCAACTGCGCATACAGTCGACCGAAGCTTGGAGCACAATTACATAATCTTCGCACCAGACAGACTTGATAGCAGAGGTCAATCTGGTTGCGGCCCTAGCTAGCCACCCAGATCACCTGATCTGTCAGTGTACGATTACTTTGTGCGAGGAGCTCTCAAGCTAAGGTGTGTCACAATAACCCTCATAGTCTCCAAGAACTGCACCGGAACTTTTCAGATGAGACTGCAGCAGTTCCAGCAGTCCAGCTTCGATCTGCCTTAAGCAGCTTGCTGATCAGGGCCCAAAAATGTCAAGAGATGAATGTCGGTTACGTTTAACATCTCCTATAGTCAGATTAGTGCTGGACTTCCTTTTCTCTGCTGTGTTTCTTTGTGCCCTGGAACTATGTTCTCTGGGCCATTTTTATTTGCCCCACCTTGAATGCACATGAAAATAATTCTCTGAAAATGCTTTAGGATCCCGAATGTCACAACATGTAAACTGAAAGCAGTATACTCGGGCGCACTTGTGTGTGGCACCAGAATAAGCTAAGAATATTAATAAATTAAAATAAACTAGTGTACCATAAACGATGAATGTCTCTGATAGGCTCGATAATGTGAATCTCTGACTGTGCGCGACCGCAGAGCCAAAGATACTGCTTTGTTGGAGTAAGAGAACGCTGGGCACTTAATTGTAGGTAGCCGTCTGTGAGGGGAAGACGATGAAGTAGGCAGTTTCTGTGGTGTGCTGCCGCCTAAAGTTAGATTAATGTACGTATGTCAATATTGTTGAACATGGAAGCAGAAGTCTTCATGAAAATAAAGTAAAAGTGTTAAATAATTATGATTTCTGTTTCTGCCAGCGCGTTAGTATAGATGAGTTGGCTAATAATGTGCAATTGCTGAGCAACCCCAGAATGTACATAAACTTTTTTGAGAAAAAGACTAGTTAGATATTTCATTTTTGTAATGCTTTTAAGATTTGTTAACAGAGCTATGTGTAATTTGACGATTTGCGATTATGTTGGATTAAGGAAATTAGATAATACTTGCTGTTAAAATGTTATTGTTTGTGAATCAGTTGTGAATAATGTAGCCTCAATTATCAGATGTTTTTGAAAAGCCAAACTTAACATGCAATATAATTTTGCTAAAAGTATCTGTCAGTTAGTAATTCACCACAGTCAGTACCGCCTCCCAGTTCAGGTCATATATTTTTCAAATAAGTTGGAGATTCTCAAATGTTCTCGTTTATCAGCCAAATAAATTCCATGTGCACTTCAAGTAGGCCTATTATGGCCAACATTGCACACTGCTGAGCCTGTAGCTAGCATTCATATTTTTTATGAGAGACCAGAATATATCGCGTTACTCCATTGCTGTTTTAGAGGTAAGACAATTTAATTTATTTGTTATGTGCAAAGAGACCAAAGTTACCAATTTTGAACAGGGCCAGGTGATTCACTGCCTACGGGGCTGCATATATTTTGCAACGACTGTATTTCGTTATTGGTACTGGGAGTTCAATTGCCCAATCGATTCGTGTAAATTTTTGCTAACAATAACATAGAGCAAGCACACCACTTGCAGTTACAACACGCAACACGACATTTCGAGTTATGTATCCATTCCACAGATCAGACTTCATTCAACATAGTCGTAAAGTTTATTATTTCATTTTTTAAAGTACGTTACCAAACGACAACAATGATGTAGACGTGCATAAATAGCTACGAAAAACAAAAATCAAATCAGTCAGAATATTTACAAAGTTCAGTCGCTGTGGATCTCACAGGTCCATTAGGTATCCACAGCATTCGGAAAGTCGAACCGACTATGGAGTGTGACGCCTGACTAATTAGGAGGATACTGGACCACGTAGCTTCTCACTCCATGACGCTAGCGCTGTACGGCCAAAAACCTCGGAGATCCAGAGTGACTAACCGAGTGTCAAATGCTTTTACTCAAGAATTTGTAATAGTAATTTCACTTCCTGACAAAAAATAAAACGCCCAGGAGGAAAAGATGAATCTTCACAAATTGAGAGGATGTTGTTGTTGTTGTGGTCTTCAGTACAGAGACTGGTTTGATGCAGCTCTCCATGCTACTCTATCCTGCGCAAGCTTCTTCATCTCCCAGTACCTACTGCAACCTTCATCCTTCTGAATCTGCTTCGTGTATTCATCTCTTGGTCTCCCTCTACGGTTTTTTCCCTCCACGCTGCCCTTCAATACTAAACTGATGATCCCTTGGTGCCTCAGAACGTGTCCTACCAACCGATCCCTTCTTCTAGTCAAGTTATGCCACAAACTCCTCTTCTCCCCGATTCTATTCAGTAGCTCCTCATTAGTTACTTGATCTACCCATCTAATCTTCAGCATTCTTCTGTAACACCACATATTTCGAAAGCTTCTATTCTCTTCTTGTCTAAACTAGTTATCGTCCATGTTTCATTTCCATATAAGGCTGCACTCCATACCAATACTTTCAGAAAAGACTTTCTGACACTTAAATCTGTACTCGATGTTAACAAATTTCTCTTCTTCAGAAACGCTTTCCTTGCCATTGCCAGTCCACATTTTGTATCCTCTCTACTTCGACCATCATCAGTTATTTTGCTCCCCAAACAGCAAAACTCATCTACTACTTTAAGTCTCTCATTTCCTAATCTAGTTCCTCAGCATCACCAGATTTAATCAGACTACATTCCATTATCTTTGTTTTGATTTTGTTGATCGTCATCTTATATCCTCCTTTCAAGACACTGTCCACTCCGTTCAACTGCTTGTCCAGGTCCTTTGCTGTCTCTGACAGAATTACAATATCATCGGCAAACCGCGAAGTTTTTATTTCTTCTCCAGGATACATTATGTTATTTCAGGGATTACAAAATCGAGTGAAATGTACAAAGCAAAATAACTGTACGACAGGGCACCACAGCTGCGTATCTCTTTGTTGGAAAATGAAAAACTGCTTCAGCTGTATAAAGATTCTTTTTATTGGATTCACGACTGGTTTCGTGGCACTACAACCATACGTATCTTCCGGCGATCATCTAGATGTAAACATATAACCATTATATTCACCCTGTAATATAAGTCCTCAGTCTTAAAATGTAGCTGTAATAACATATCCCAGGTCATAAGATGAGCAACACTGGGGTTATATGGAACATCCAACATCCATCATCAACTTAGA
Organism: Schistocerca cancellata; assembly: GCF_023864275.1. Lineage (NCBI taxonomy): Eukaryota > Metazoa > Arthropoda > Insecta > Orthoptera > Acrididae > Schistocerca > Schistocerca cancellata. The sequence continues at coordinate 350,935,933 of NC_064632.1, read as the reverse complement.
ATAAAACTGTCGGAGAGGCGATATGTCAAACATAAAAGTTGCACGTAGCGATCCGAATCCCTGATTAATTGGTAATACCTAATAAAGACTATAAAATCCTGTGTGACAACCGACGAAATCACGCGAACGTTATATACTTAAATAGCAAGTTAAAATATAGGACCAAATAGAAACAACTCAAAGAATGTTCTAATCTGATGCTAAAATGTCAGCTGACTCAGAAGATAAATAGTGGAAACCAGTGATAGGTCCAATGCTGGATTTACAATGTAGAAAAACCAGTACCTAGAAATACAGGGTTATTACAAATGATTGAAGCGATTTCACAGCTCTACAATAACTTTATTATTTGAGATATTTTCACAATGCTTTGCACACACATACAAAAACTCAAAAAGTTTTTTTAGGCATTCACAAATGTTCGATATGTGCCCCTTTAGTGATTCGGCTGACATCAAGCCGATAATCAAGTTCCTCCCACACTCGGCGCAGCATGTCCCCATCAATGAGTTCGAATGAATCGTTGATGCGAGCTCGCAGTTCTGGCACGTTTCTTGGTAGAGGAGGTTTAAACACTGAATCTTGCACATAACCCCACAGAAAGAAATCGCATGGGGTTAAGTCGGGAGAGCGTGGAGGCCATGACATGAATTGCTGATCATGATCTCCACCACGACCGATCCATCGGTTTTCCAATCTCCTGTTTAAGAAATGCTGAACATCATGATGGAAGTGCGGTGGAGCATCATCCTGTTGAAAGATGAAGTCGGCGCTGTCGGTCTCCAGTTCTGGCATGAGCCAATTTTCCGCGGGCTACGCGTGAAACTTGCCCGCACGCGTTCAACCGTTTCTTCGCTCACTGTAGGCCGACCCGTTGATTTCCCCTTACAGAGGCATCCAGAAGCTTTAAACTGCGCATACCATCGCCGAATGGAGTTAGCAGTTGGTGGATCTTTGTTGAACTTTGTCCTGAAGTGTCGTTGCACTGTTATGACTGACTGATGTGAGTGCATTTCAAGCACGACATACGCTTTCTCGGCTCCTGTCGCCATTTTGTCTCACTGCGCTCTCGAGCGCTCTGACGGCAGAAACCTGAAGTGCGGCTTCAGCCGAACAAAACTTTATGAGTTTTTCTACGTATCTGTAGTGTGCCGTGACCATATGTCAATGAATGGAGCTACGGTGAATTTATGAAATCGCTTCAATCATTTGTAATAGCCCTGTATAACTGTGCAGAGTATAGAAACGATGCATAAAATATGGACACGTTTCTATGGTCACTTCAAAAGAAAGGACGTTAACAGGCTGACGGAAAAGATATATTTTGAAACAAAACCCAAAACCACATGTTCTGCTTTAGCAGACCAAATGGGGTGAATCGCTCAGAGTAACCGACAAGAAGACGCGTTGCTCCGTGGACAGCGAACCGCAAACAATCACACTCAAAAAGGAATTTTGGAGAAATCGAAGATCGTTGCAAAATAAATAAAGCTTATACAGATCTAAGCCTGTCTGATCGAGTAATAATGATGATAATAATAGTAATACTGTAATAATGAACAAGTCATGCGACAGGTGTAATCCGAAGAACAATAGATAGTACCATATTCCCTTGTTTTAATAGCTTTAATGAAAAAGAGAATACAGCAAAGAAACCAATGCACTGAAATGGTTTTGTGTTCACACCTCTATAAAACACTACATCATAGAATCTGCGCATAGCCGATCTAGACTTCTGGCCATTAAAATAGTAACACAATGAAGACTGGTTGCCATAAACGTCAGATTGGCTTGAAGTGTATACAAGCTTGGGTGCGAAAATGATTAGCATTTCAGAGGAACTGCGCGAAGCAGATGGGAGTAAAGTCATCTACATTATGTTTATAAGGGAAAACTATGCACTTTAATGTTGGTTGTTTGTGAGAAGATCGCGATGTCGTGCTCACGTTGTTCGAAAGCCCATGACTTCCACATGAATATGAAAGATGTGGATTCAGGACAGCTATACAGCTTGACGGCCCCACGCGACTAGCGCCCGACTAGACAGCATACTGCACTAATTTCCACGACTCTGCAGTTGTCATGTGCCTTGAGTGAGGAAATTGGCTCGTCTACAGTCAAGTCAGGTGTCCACACTGACAGTACCATGTCGTCTGGAAACCACGGATTGTTAGCATGACGACAATATTTACGTCTTCCTCTGGCTCAACAGCAGAGACAAGTGGGCCGACAATGGAACATCAACTACATTACTTGACACAGAAGAAGGATCATGTCGTCTTTTCAGATATCGCCTGGCTATATGTACAGCATCAGGATGGACTTAGATGCGGTGGTCCCGAGGAGGACCAACGTTGACATACGTCATTTGCCACCATCAAACGGGCCCAGTGTTTGGTGTGAACTTATGGGGTACCGTCTGGTACACAGTACGATCACCTCTAGTACGCTTTGCCGGTAATTTCGTCAGCAGGGGCAACAGTTCTGCCGTGTTAATAGCGATGCTCTACCTTCGAGGTCTCTGTGAAGTTATCTTTCAAGAAGTTAAGACAAGACCACCACATGTTTTTCTTGCTATCCAGACCTACTCCAGTCCACAGGGCCAACACGTACTCCCTTTAAAATATTTGGTCCTCGGTTGGCAAGAGGCTGCTCCTTCAAAGCCTTTCAGTCACTACGATAGACGAACTCTGGCATTCTCTGAAGTAGTAGGGAATGACGTACCTATATGTCTACATCTACATCTATACTCAGTAGGTTACCTGACGGTATGTGGAGGAGGATACTTTTGTCCCACTATCCGATGCCCTCTTCCTTCTTTCATTCCCAAATGCCATGTGTGAATAATGACAGAAGGTAAAATTACGTATTAGCTTTAATTTCTTCAGTTTTCTCGTTGTGCTCATACCGCTAGGCGTAAGAAGGGCGGAAAATTCCTCTACAATTCTCTCCAGGAAAGTACTCTCTCGGAATTTCAATAGCAGAAAATGGCTCTGAGCACTATGAGACTCAACTGCTGTGGTCATAAGTCCCCTAGAACTTAGAACTACTTAAACCTAACTAACCTAAGGACATCACACACATCCATGCCCGAGGCAGGATTCGAACCTGCGACCGTAGCGGTCGTGCGGTTCCAGGCTGTAGCGCCTTTAACCGCTCGGCCACTAGGCCGGCTTCAATAGCAGCCCTTCCCATGATGAACAATGACTCTCTTGCAGCCTCTGTCTCCGGAGTTTGCTGAGCATCTCCGTAACGCTCTCGCGACTACCAATTGTTCCCATGACTAAACGTGCCGCTATTGGTAGGATATTGTCTAACCCCTCCATTAGTCCAACTTGGTATGGGTCCCAGACATATGAGCAATACTCAAGACTCGGTCGAAAAGTGTTTTGTACGGCACTTCTTTCTTGTATACTACACTCCTGGAAATTGAAATAAGAACACCGTGAATTCATTGTTCCAGGAAGGGGAAACTTTATTGACACATTCCTGGGGTCAGATACATTACATGATCACACTGACAGAACCACAGGCACATAGACACAGGCAACAGAGCATGCACAATGTCGGCACTAGTACAGTGTATATCCATCTTTCGCAGCAATGCAGGCTGCTATCCTCCCATGGAGACGATCGTAGAGATGCTGGATGTAGTCCTGTGGAACGGCTTGCCATGCCATTTCCACCTGGCGCCTCAGTTGGACCAGCGTTCGTGCTGGACGTGCAGACCGCGTGAGACGACGCTTCATCCAGTCCCAAACATGCTCAATGGGGGACAGTTCCGGAGATCTTGCTGGCCAGGGTAGTTGACTTACACCTTCTAGAGCACGTTGGGTGGCACGGGATACATGCGGACGTGCATTGTCCTGTTGGAACAGCAAGTTCCCTTGCCGGTCTAGGAATGGTAGAACGATGGGTTCGATGACGGTTTGGATGTACCGTGCACTATTCAGTGTCCCCTCGACGATCACCAGTGGTGTACGGCCAGTGTAGGAGATCACTCCCCACACCATGATGCCAGGTGTTGGCCCTGTGTGCCTCGGTCGTATGCAGTCCTGATTGTGGCGCTCACCTGCACGGCGCCAAACACGCATACGACCATCATTGGCACCAAGGCAGAAGCGACTCTCATCGCTGAAGACGACACGTCTCCATTCGTCCCTCCATTCACGCCTGTCGCGACACCACTGGAGGCGGGCTTCACGATGTTGGGGCGTGAGCGGAAGACGGCCTAACGGTGTGCGGGAACGTAGCCCAGCTTCATGGAGACGGTTGCGAATGGTCCTCGCCGATACCCCAGGAGCAACAGTGTCCCTAATTTGCTGGGAAGTGGCGGTGCGGTCCCCTACGCACTGCGTAGGATCCTACGGTCTTGGCGTGCATCCGTGCGTCGCTGCGGTCCGGTCCCAGGTCGACGGGCACGTGCACCTTCCGCCGACCACTGGCGACAACATCGATGTACTGTGGAGACCTCACGCCCCACGTGTTGAGCAATTCGGCGGTACGTCCACCCGGCCTCCCGCATGCCCACTATACGCCCTCGCTCAAAGTCCGTCAACTGCACATACGGTTCACGTCCACGCTGTCGCGGCATGCTACCAGTGTTAAAGACTGCGATGGAACTCCGTATGCCACGGCAAACTGGCTGACACTGACGGCGGCGGTGCACAAATGCTGCGCAGCTAGCGCCATTCGACGGCCAACACCGCGGTTCCTGGTGTGTCCGCTGTGCCGTGCGTGTGATCATTGCTTGTACAGCCCTCTCGCAGTGTCCGGAGCAAGTATGGTGGGTCTGACACACCGGTGTCAATGTGTTCTTTTTTCCATTTCCAGGAGTGTATTAAATTACATTCTCTTAAGATTATTCCTCTATAGATCAGTATGTCATCTGCTTTTCCTGCTATTTGTTTCGTGTGTTGATTCCTCTTAAGGTCGCTCCAAATGGTCACTCATAGAAACTTTGCATTTCTTACTGTTTCCAGAAATTTATCGCTAACAGTGCAATTGCTCAGTCGTGGATTTCTTGTTCTATGTACGCGCAGAACGTTTACGTTCATTTACGTCCAATTTCAACTGACAGTTTCTGCACCATTCTTCAACCCTCTACAGGTCTTCCTGCAGTTCGGTGATCTGACGTGGCTACCTTATTACAGTCATCTGGATCATCTAAAAACAGCCTCAAGGAGCTTCCGAAGCTTTCTACTACATCATTTATACACACTGTAAACTGAACGGTCATGTCGCACCTCCTTGAGGTATTCCTGAAATTACCTTCACATCTGTCGGTTTTGTTCCGCTAAGACCGACGTGTTGAATTCCGTCTGCATGGAAGACTTGGATGCAGTCACTAATCTGATCCGACACTCGATAAGCTCGCATTTTTTTTCACTAAACTACATTGAGGAACTGTATTAAATGCCTTCCTGAAGTTATCGAACGGGACATCAACCTGAGTATCGATATCTACTGTGCTATGGATGTCATGGAGGAACACGGCGAACTTAATTTCGCAAGATCGCTGTTTGCATAATCCATCTTGCTTCGCATTCCCCAAAACTTTGTAGCACGTAACCATCTAACATGTACCGCAATTCTGCAACTGATTGACGTCAGCGATATAGGCCTACAATTATATGCATGTCCTACGATCTTTCTAGAAACTGGAATGAGGTAATTTTTTTCCAATCGTTGCGTACCCTTCGTTGCTCCAGTGACCTATGAAACAGTGCTGATAGAAAGGAAGGGAAGTAAGTACTTTCGCATTATCTGTGTAGAGTCTTAGGGCATGCCATGTCGTACAGACGCGTTTCCGCTACTAAGAGATTGAAGTTGCTTTTCTAGTAAGTGATTACTTATCTCAGTATGTCGGCGTTCTTGTGATGATTTAAAGGAGCAACCGTATCAAGATCTTCCGCAGTGAAACAGTTTTGGTAGAACGCATTCAGTATTTCGACCTTCTCTACATCATCTTCCGTTTCGCTGGCGGTATGGGCACAGAATGACTGAATACATGATTTCGATCCGATTTCACGTAAGACCGAAGCCTTTTAGGGTTTTTAGTCGGATGGGTTGGCAAAATTGTCCTTTCAAAGTCAATGATCGCTTCTCTCACTGCTCTTCTTACACTCAATTTCGCTTAGTTCAGCTTTTGTTTGTGGACTAGGTTTTGACGTCTCTTAAATCTGTGAGGCTGCTCTCTTTGTCTGACACGGTTATATGTTATCCAAGCTCAGTTCGACGTGATGCCTACCCGTGTTAATTCCATTTTTGACGCTACAAGTGACAGCTCTTTGCACTAAATTTTACACCGTTTATACCTCTGTATCACCTAAAAATTTATCCAGATGTTCTCCCTACTACACTGTACATGTACAGTAAAATTCCTCTATTTGGTGTCCTTCCTGGTGTAGCACTTTTATTAAGTCAAGAGTAGTCGCGTTCTCAAGTCAAGCATATCACAGTTCGGATTTCAGAAGGATTACTCGACTGAGAATGCTGTTTATAGATTCAGTGATCGAATCAGTACGAGCCTTAAATAATAATATATTGCCAATTGGTAATTTTGTGATCTTTCCAAGGCGTTTGATTGTACAGATCATGTTAGTCTCTTAGAAAAACTCAATTTTTGTCGAACTGATGGCACTACACACAGCTGCTTTGAATACACCTAAAAAGAGAATGCAAAGCGTTGTCCTGAATAATTTAAACAACATCAGAAAGGTAAAAAATTGTACTGCCTGGGCAGAAATCACAGAAGCAGTCCCACAGGGTTCAGTTTTCGGTCCACTCCTATCCCTTGTATATGTGAATGACCTCCCACTTAACATTCAACAAGCAGAATTATACCTTTTGTAGATGATACTAGTGTTGTAATAAATCCCATTAGAGAGAAAACAACAGGCGATATAGTAAATGATATGTTCCACAGAATTATTAAGTGCCTCTCAGAAAATGGACTCTCCCTAAATTTTGAAATAAGAAAACATTACAGAATCATACTAACAATTGATGCTGCACATGAGTAGGAGTCAGTAAATAGGGCAGAATGCTTCAAATTTTTGGATGTACATACTGATGTAAACTTGAACTAGAAGAAGAATATTACTGAGCTTCTCAAACAATTAAGTTCAGATACCTTGCTAATCTTGGAAACAAACCTAGCAACCTCCTGACATATTATTCAAGTTTCCACTCAATAATGGCTTATGGAATAATTTTCTGGGATAACTTCTCACTTAAAAAGAAAGTATTGATTGCACAAAAGTGAGCAGTCGCGGAAATCATGTGCGTACGTCTTCAAGGTCTAGGTGTTTTAACTGCGCCGTCACAGTACATATATTTACTAACGAAATTAGTGATAAATAATCGGTTTCGATAAAAAGATCGTTCAAATTATCTATGAAACATATAAGTAACTAACTAACCAGCGAACAGTGCAATTTACTTATGGTGCACTACAACTTTCACGCAGAATAAACGCACATACACACACGCAAGTGCACCCACTGGTACGAATATAGCACTTCGATTCACTATAGAGAGAGAAACAACTGATTACGCACCCGCTGTCGAAGCGTAGGCCGACCGTAGGATACAGCTGCGAAATTGCTACACGATTTGGAGTGACGAATACCCTGCAAACTCTAATTGGATTATTCCGCCGCATGGCAGATTTCCGTGCCGAAGTTGCAATACGCTCCAGCTTGCTCGCATTAGCTCGGAGATAGCGTGGCGGCAGTTTGCGGTTGTGCCAGTTTGCCCTCACTATGGCCTGAGAGTCTGGGGAACAGTTGTGATCGCTTTCCGAAGGAATTACTGAGGATAGATTCACAAGTCGAACTCGAGAGAGGTGTAGTGTCAGTTCGACAAACGGTGATCGATTTGAGGGAAACGCTTAGCGGGATTTGCCCGTCATTTCATGTCGAGCTGGAGGGGGCGGAGCGTAACTTTTGCATTCTGAAGCTACCCCATGTGTAAGATCGCGTTACTTCTAGGAATTATGTGACCATTTTCGGCTGATCAGGCCCATCCCATGGAATAATATTTGTTCCCCAGTGGTGAAGCTGTCTTCAAAGATTGCTCACACAGTTTGCTTCGTCCCTGACTAGTTTTGTGAGCACGAGGCTGAATTATCGCATGTCCCTTAGCCACCACAGTCACCAGATCCACAATATTATTAAGCTTTTGTCTACTTAGGAGAGAAGGGTGCGTGAACGATACCCACCACCTCCATCGTTCCCTAAGGTATTTTGCAGAAAGAATGGTAAAATTACCTTGCAAGCAATAAAGGACTTGTATTTACACATTCCGTGACAACCAGAACTCGTTTCGAATGCTAACGATTTTCCTACACCGTATTAGGGATGGTACTGTTTTGTACTTTCGAAGTTTCCTTACTTTTGTCGACCCCTTCCACATTACAAGTCTTGCGATCAAGATCAGTGCCAAACGGTGAAGTGAACTATCACCAGCTTTGTGCAGCACAACAGCACTGGGAAAAGTGATCAGACAGTGGAGAGCAATAAACGAGAAAATGGGAATATCAAAGACGTTACTAGGTGACTAAAAGGATACTAGGACCCAAGGGGACTGCCTAGCCCTGGCGGACGACATAGCAACAGTGAGTGAGACAAAAGGAGGTGCAAACACACAACTGGACAACCTAAGCAAGACAGCCAGAAGAGTGGGGTTGAGCATCGCCCACAACAAGACAGAGGCACTGAATACCTCTGGGGATTGGAAAACACCAGAAGGAAAAAGGTGGACAGATTTATATATGTATATATGTATGTATGTATGTATCAGCAAGAAACAGGAGCAGTTAGGGAATAACAGAGAGATTGAAGAAGATGAGGTCAGCCGGCTGTGCAGCCAAAAATATGTAAATACACACAACAGAAAAAGTTTTGCATCACCCCAGTTCCCAGAACTCTTGAAGATAGACGTTGACTTTATGGATATTGCATCACAGACACTCCCTTTGACTGTTCAGAGATGTCACTAAACCCGCCCAAAGATGTAAACAACCATGTATGAGCAACGCCTATAAGACGGAGGGGAGTCCGACATCCGATCAGTTCCAGTCATTCCACGAGGAAGGAGGTGCACGGCTCGTGTTGTCTGTAGTTCAACCATGCCTAGACGGCGAGTACCGCGGTTCGATCGCGTCCGCATTGTTCCTTTGTGCCAGGAAGTGCTCTCAACAACGGAAGTGTCCAGGCGTCTCGGAGTGAACCAAAGCGATGTTTTCTGACATGGGAGAGATACAGAGAGACAGGAACTGTCGATGACATGCCTCGCTCAGGCCACCCAAGGGCTACTACTGCAGTCGATGACCCCTACCCACGGATTGTGGCTCGGAGGAGCCCTGACAGCAACGCCACCATGTTGAATAATGCTTTTCGTGCAGCCACAGTATGTCGTGTTACGACTCAAACTGCTCGCAATAGGCTGCATGATGCACAACTTCACTCCCGACATCCATAGCGAGATCCATCTTTGCAACCACGACAACATGCAGCGCGGTACGGATGGGCCCAACAACACGTTGAATGGACCCCTCAGGATTGGCATCACGTTCTCTTCACCGATGAGTGTCGCATATGCCTTCAACCAGACAATTGTCGGAGACGTGTTTGGAGGCAACCCTGTCAGGCTGAGCGCCTTAGGCACACTGTCCAGCGAGTGCAGTAAGATGGAGGTTCACTGCTGGTTTGGGGTGGCATTATGTGGAGCCGACGTACGCCGCTGTTGGTCATGGATGGCGCCCTAACGGCTGTACGATACGTGAATGCCGTCCTCTATAGTGCACCCATATCGGCAGCATATTGGCGAGGCATTCGTCTTCATGGGCGACAATACGCTCCCCCATCGTGAACATCTTGTGAATGACTTCCTTCAGGGTAGCGACATTGTACGACTGGAGTGGTCAGTATGTTCTCCAGACATGAACCCTACCGAACATGCCTGGAATCGATTGAAAAGGGCTGTTTATGGACGACATGACCCACTACCACTCTGACGGATCTACGCCGAACCACCGTTGAGAAGTGGGACAATCTGGACCAACAGTGCCTTGATGAACTTTTGGGTAGTATGCCACGACGAATACAGGCATGCATCAATGCTAGAGGACGTGCTACTCGGTATTAGAGGTACCGGTGTGTACAGCACTGTGTTCCACCATCTCTGAAGGTCTCGCTGTATGGTGGTACAACATACAATGTGTGCTTTTCTTCAGCAATAAAAGGGGCGGAAATGATGTTTAAATTAATCTTTATTTCAATTTTCTGTACTGGTTTCGGACCACTCGGAACCGAGGTGATGCAAAACTTTTGTTGATGTGTGTATATACAATAGAAAGAAAATATCTGCAAAGATCAGACACTACAAGACACCGGCGAGAAAATGGTGCTATATATGGCTGAGACGATCACACCAGGGAAAAAAAAGTACAACAACTAGAGGAAGAAGAGATAAATTAATGAGTAAATAACTAAGTCCTAAAGGAGATAGTGAGAGATGGGTGTGAAGACCTAGGGAAGAAATGTTCTGGAACATGAGAACAATATCGGGAGAAATCAGACTCAAAAGGGCTAGGTTTACCTGGCACATAATCAGGATGAATGTGAATAGAACGACGAGAAGAGTATGAAAAAATAACAGGGAGCATTGGAGGAAAGCCCGCATTTCGTGGTCGTGCGGTAGCGTTCTCGCTTCCCATGCCCGGGTTCCCGGGTTCGATTCCCGGCGGGGTCAGGGATTTTCTCTGCCTCGTGATGGCTGGGTGTTGTGTGCTGTCCTTAGGTTAGTTAGGTTTAAGTAGTTCTAAGTTCTAGGGGACTTATGACCACAGCAGTTGAGTCCCATAGTGCTCAGAGCCATTTGAACCATTGGAGGAAAGACAGGAACCAAGTGAGTTGTTGAGCTCTGTGATTGGTCGGAATTCGAGATGAAGATGGAAGGAAAGGAATATTGAAGCACCAAGTACATATCTACCAATATGTCAGAGATCGTCGACAGAGTGAGATACAGGACAAGGACAGTGTCACCAGTAGGTCAGGAAGACAGAGGATGAAGAGGTTCTGGGAGCAGAAGAGGAAAATATAGACCATGGAGAGGCTACCTGCAGTCCTGCAGAGGCTGTAACACAAGAAGAAGAAGAAGATAGTAAAATTATAAACAGCCAATCAGTTGCAATGGATAAAGAAATTCTTTACCTAGGTTTCGACAAATATAAATTTGTCTTCTTCAGAAGGTAACAATTTTACATTAGTAAGGACTAATGTATCATCGCCGTTTTTACAATTGTCGGTATAGGCCCATGAGTCAAAAAATAAAATATATCCCTAGAATTAGGGTTTGTCACGTTAATATAAAATAGCTCATGGATCTTGCAGAGCTCACAACCGCCTATAGAGAAGAAGAGATTCTGTGAGTGTACATAAATATTATGCAGTGGAACCAGGTAAAAACTTCTTTCTTTATAGAGAAATATAGAGAATGGTCCATATTCTGGGATTCCTCCCATTCAGAATATTGCCGTAAAGTGAGCAAAAAAGACGCCTGAGTCACATTAACTGGAGAACAAGACCTTCAGCTAGTCGAGTGCAAGAAAAAAAATGACGTGATAACTTGCCTATTGGCCTCTTTGAGAAGGAGGAACGGAAAATAAAAATGTCTATGAGCACAAGAAGAGGATAGTACCCACGACATACCAATGTATTTATTTTGAAAGGTTCATTATTTTCGGAGTTTCCATTGCAAATAAATTAAGAACATATACTAACACACCTAGAATGTACGTTCAACACAACGTGGCGAATATTTTGTGTAGAGGTGACACGAGGGAGTACGGATATGCTTCCTTCAACTCTTGATACAATACTTCTCTTTGGTATACCTCTGCATAAACTAACCAATCAATCATCAACAAAATATTTCCCTTGTGCCATCGACTTCCAAGGCAACAGTTCGCGTCTACGAACCGCCTCAGTACAAGTATCTGACACTACGGTCACAAGTGTAAGGGATTCACTTCGGGATTTGGTCACTTAATTAACTAGACTGAAAATAACGCTGTACAGCTTAACGTGTGAACACTGTTGATAGCCTCTTAATTAAAAATAAAACTAAATCAGTTTGATGATTTTTCTTCTCGCATTAACATATTGCTTTAGCACTCTAACATTTGCTTAGCTTACTTCTATAACCGTGGACCCATTTCACTGCAAGGAAATTCTGGACAAGTACTGAAAACTTGTAAATGAATTCCGGTTACACAGAAGCGAATTGCAAAGGCAAGTGCTTCAGTAACCCTTTAGGTTCTTTGTAATGCATATCTTCCTTACTCACTTTTGGCCATATTAATGTTCCCATTGTTAGGTATTGTGGCTCAACGTTGCCACAACCTACAATAGAATTAATATCAGTTGCACCTAAATGTACAATAAAAATGTACAGGGGGAGTCAAAAATGACTTTACAACTTTGGAATGGTGTCGAAATTTATTGAGATAAGTTACAGATGTGTCATTTTGTAGCAAACAATCCTATGTTTGATTCACGTAATGCATCAGTAAAATATTCCACCACCAGGAGCGTGATTGTAGCGCACAGTAAAATGGCTAATTTCACTTGCGTGGAGCGTGCTCGCTGTTTGTTTTGGTTTCGCGAAATGAACTCTGCCGCAACTGTTCGGTGTAAATTTCGCACCGAATACGCTAAGTAACATCCAAGTAGGCCTACATTTTACTCTTGGCACGAAGTCTTTGTTGAGACGTATTGTTCACTGCGACATAATAAATCACCAGGTCGTCTCCGTGTTGGTGTTCATTTCAAACCATCTCGCTCCCCAAACTTCACACCATTGGATTAATTTATCTGGGCTTTCATTAAAGACGGTGTGTATGTTTCTCCCCTACCAAACAACTTTAGCCGACTTGGAAAATCGACTCCACGCTGCTTCTGCACAAGTTTGCCCGTTTTGCTGCAACGAGTGTCTGAAGAAATTGATTACCAGTGGGATGTTTGCCACATCACAAATGGTAGTCACATCGAACCAAACTGACACTTGACGCTTTTATGTGAAACTTGAGGTTGTTTGCTACAAAATGGTACATCTACTGATTATGGAAATTATCTCAGTAAATTTCTATATTGTTCCAAAGTTGTAAAGTCCTTTTTGACTCAGGCTGTAGTATTACGTTATTGCAAACAAAATACAGCACTCCGAAGTTCGTGCGCAGAAAAACTCACTAGGAATGGATAACTTTTTGGTACTCCGAAACGCAGTATCGTTTTGACTTGATGTCTTGTGAGTGGCCTTGTTCCCCCATAGTTCACACTGCAGCGGTTCAACAGGTGCTGCCACTAGCACCAGAGCTTAGAAACGCTCTCCGGGCGCTGATGACCACGCAGTTGAGTGCCCCAGAAAACAATCATCATCATCAGGAACGCTCTTGTGCGGTTCATTCCGTTGTTAGATACTACCCTGCCTCGCCGTGCTTGTAATTTATTGCCTATAAACGCAAATTTCTGAACAGCGTGATGGTAGTGGCAGTTACAAACTCTTTAAAATACCAGTTATCATCGAAATTATTTATTACTGTAGTAAAATCTTCACCGTATCATAAAGATACATCTTTTGCTACACAACTACTAAACAGCTCACGTGACTTACAAATCTGCTCGCTATTCGCGGCAAGCGACTAATGAGTTTGGGACTCTTACTATCTTGGTTAACGGAAGAAACAGAAATGATTCACGATTCACCACTGTTTCGTTTAGTCAGCATGAAAACGTCAGGGAAACGCACCATTAACTGCAGCAGAAGACGTAGCAATAATGATGTATACGGCTATGTATCGCTATTAACACTAGTGTAATTAGTGTACACTGTCGTCGCTATTTAATATGACGTAAGTCAATCATCAGAGAGTGCATTTGAGGACGTACAAGATGAGTGAGAAGTCGCTCCTAGTTTTAAATGTCAATAATTTTTTTTATTAATGAATACTTGCGCACTGATTAAGTTACAGTCGGTTCTCAGGACCATCATAATACGTGTACTACTCTACAATTCCACCTATCCTCTTGCGTTTTAAACGCTTAGAAATGTCATCAGTTGATTTCTACAGGAGAGCCACAGGCACATTTCCAAGAACAACTGTGATCGTCTCCTCAAACAACAAGAAAAGTTAGCAAACATTCACAAACATGGATTACATAATTTACATATGACAACCAAATCACATCTGGCCAGAATTGAGGTGGTATCGCAAATTTCGTTAGCAGAACTATGACTAGATTCATTATAAATCCCATAAGTCATTTCTCCCCAGTCTGAAGACTCTCAATTCTCAACATTGGTTGAATTATTAAATACAACCTTCTGTATTTTTTTTATACGACGCTGTCTATTGATTGGTTACACCATAAATTCCATAGAGCTTCAGTTTCTCTGGCAGGATGCTATGACTCACACAGTCAAATGCCTAGTGAGATAACAGACTAGTGAGAAGTGAAGGGTGTGGATACAGAAAAGGTGTTTGTGGCGCAGGCGAGATGCAGACGGCGTACGTGGTGCCGGTGCTGTTCCTGAGCAACTCGCTGGGCACGCCGCTGCTGCCCAACACGGTGGAGACGCAGGACTTCGAGATGGCGCTGGAGCGCGCCGACAACAAGGAGCTGCTGCGCAAGTGGTACCGGCTCGACAGCGCCGCGCAGCCGCCCTGCTACCGCCTGCAGCCCACCGCGCTGCACATACCCGGCTTCAAGGTACCAGCCCACAAGTACATCCCAGGTCTACACCGAGGGGACAAAAGTAACGGAATACCTCGCAATATAGTGTCAGACCTCCTCCTGCAGCAACACGGCGTGGCACAGACTCGACAAGCCGCCGGAAGTCCCATGCAGAAATACTGAGCCAGTCTGCCTCTACCGCCATTCATAATTGCCAAAGTGTTGCCGGTGTATGATTTTGTGCACGGACTGACCTCTAGATTATGACCCGTGAATGGTCGATGGGATTTATGTCTGACCAGCTGGTTCACTAAACCATTCTTTCGAACGTCCAGAATTTTCTGACATGGGGCACTGACGTCCATAAAAATTCCATCTTTTTTTGGGAACATGAAGTCCATGAATGGCTGCAAATGGTCTCCAACTAGCCGAAAATAACCATTTCCAGTCAATGACCGGTTCAGTTGGACCAGAGGGCCCAGTCCATTCCATGTAAAAACCGCCCACACCATGGTTTCGTTGGATCTGCGTCACATTCAAACCCTATCATCAGCTCTTACTAACTGAAATAGGAACTCATTTCACCAGGCCGTCCGCAACTCGTCATTAGTGGCTAGCGTTATTGTCTCTGGATCAAGTGGTCCTGGGTTCGATTCCCGGACGGGTCGGGGATTTTCTCCGCCTGGGGACTGAA
Source organism: Schistocerca cancellata (assembly GCF_023864275.1). Classification (NCBI taxonomy): domain Eukaryota; kingdom Metazoa; phylum Arthropoda; class Insecta; order Orthoptera; family Acrididae; genus Schistocerca; species Schistocerca cancellata. The sequence continues at coordinate 350,920,498 of NC_064632.1, read as the reverse complement.
TGTTTGTGTTGTCCTTATCATTTCATCATCGTTCGGGAAGTGCCGACACTGGAAATGGAAAGTATTGGATCTTGTACGGGCGCTGATGACCGCGATGTTGAGCGCGCCACAAACCAATATCATCATCTTACGAGGTCACGGTTTTCCAGCCGTCTAGGGTCCAACAGATATGGTCACAAGCCCATGACAGGCACTTCAGGAGATGACGTGCTGTCAGCAAAGGCACTCGCATCAGTCTTCTGTTGCGATAGCCCATCAACCCCAGATTTTGCGGCATTGTCCTTCAAATGCTTCAAATGGCTCTGAGCACTATGGGACTAAACATCTGAGGTCATGAGTCCCCTACAACTTAGAACTACTTAAACCTAATTAATCTAAGGACATCACACACATCCATGCCCAAGGCACTATTCGAACCTGCGACCGTAGCAGTCGCGCCATTCCGGACTGAAGCGCCTAGAACCGCTCGGCAACAGCGGCCGGTGGCACTGTCCTAACGGATACATTCATCGTAAGTCCCACGGTTATGCGGTTATTTCACGCGTATTGCTTGTCTGTTAGCACTGACAGCTATATGCAAACGCCGCTGCTCTCAGTCGCTAAGTGAAGACCGTTGGCTACTGCGTTGTCAGTGGTGAGAGATAATGCCCGAAATTTGGTATTCCTTGCCCACTCTACACGTTGTGAATCTCGGATTACTGAGTTCTCTAACGATTTCCGAAATGGAATGTCCTATGGTGTCCAGCTCCAACTGCCATTTCACGTTAAAACTCTGTTAATCCCCGTCGTACGGCCATGGTCACTTTGGAAACCTTTTGACATGAATCACCTGCTTACCAAAAACAGCTCCGCCAATTCACCGCCCTTTCATGCCTTATGTACGCGATTCTACCGCCGTCTGTGTATGTGCAAATCGCTGTCCCATTAATTTCGTCACTTCGGTGTAAAGACTCCTGGTAACGGTAAAATTTGTTTTTCAAATTCGTTGTTTCCTATTCACTGGTTTTTCAAACAACTGTGTCAAATATAATCTCACATTTTAAGTAGCTGTCATGCTATGCGATCGTGTCACGAAGTATTTTGACACTGGCGAGAATAGCTACCAATACAAACCAAGCATTTGTCGCATTGACTTTAGCGCTGTGTATAGAGAGGAAAAAGAGCCACCGGAAAAATGATCCCGTGGGAGGGTATAAAAGGCTAATATGCTTCTGCTTAGAAAAGATTGACTGAAAAGTGCCGTAGCAGCTGCCAAATTCTGCCTTCCACAGCACCTTGAAAAATTTTCCCATAAATTTTGGGATGTGAACATATTCGCTCTTTTCTTTGCAAGACACGGGGAGAAATTAGCAGTGGGAAAGAGACGGAGAAATAATAAATACTGGGAGATAGCAGACAATAGTTGTGGTATAGAAAGAGCGAAGGAGACAATGGCATTTCGAGAGAAAGAGAGGGACACAATGTCAGTGGAACACACTGGCAGAACATGCTGGGAAAACAGCGAAGGACAATGTGCCTGTGGAAAAGGAATAGAGAAGAGAAGGAGAAAGTAGAAGTGAGTGAGAGCCAGTGATAATGAGAGAGAGAGAGGGAGAGAGAGAGAGAGAGAGAGTCTATGACAATGACAACGATAGGTTGCAGCAGTAGAAAGGAATGACTGAGATGAAACTTCCTGGCAGATTAAAACTGTGTGCCCGACCGAGACTCGAAAGTTTGGAAGGTAGGAGACGAGATACTGGCAGAAGTAAAGCTGTGAGTACCGGGCGTGAGTCGTGCTTCGGTAGCTCAGATGGTAGAGCACTTGCCCGCGAAAGGCAAAGGTCCCGAATTCGAGTCTCGGTCGGGCACACAGTTTTAATCTGCCAGGAAGTTTCATATCAGCGCACACTCCGTTGCAGAGTGAAAATCTCATTCTGGAATGACTGAGATAGTTGCAGTAAGAGAGAGCATGAGGCGGAGTAATAGTGAGAAAATTCAGTAGTAGTAGTAGTAGTAGTAGGACGCAACGAAGGACACTGTGGCTATGAGACAGCAGACAGTGACAGTTAGAGAGACACAAAGAGATAATGACAACGAGTTAGGCTGAGAAAGAGAGAGAGTGAATGGGCAAGTGACAGTGGATGCGTATGAGCGACTTACAGCGATGGACTAGCAGATGCGAGCGAGTTACAGTGACGGGAGCTTGTTGGAATGAGAGGGGAGTTGCATGTTAAAAAGAGCGTGCCAAAAGTTTTGGGAAAATTTTTAAAGGTGCTGAGGCAGCTGGTATCTCACGTTTCAATCAGACTCTTTTAAATAAACAGGACCGCATTCGCCTTTTTTGTGCTCCGATAGGAGCACTTTTCCGCTGGTTCGTTTCGCTCCCTGCTGCAGCATGGCATGTCACTCATACGAAAAGAACTTCATGGATCAATAAAACTTTGATAGTTTACTTATGTGAAACAATGCAAAGCTAATTTTATTTACGCCTCAGGCCTGATTTTACGTGCAAAATGATTTTGCATGTGCTTCAGTATTACGACTTGGTGTTCCCTGATGGTAACGGAGACATTTTACAACATTGGTTTTCAAACTGTGGGGCGCGACCCCGAAGGGGGACGTGCGGACGTATAAAAGAGGGCGCGGCCGGGGCCAGCGATATTAAAAAAAGCAGCTTTTTAATCAAGACAAATGTGATAGTACTTAGGTCGAACTGTTTACTGGGTACTCAGCACTTTCCCTGTACTCTGAGATTCGTTTTCGTCTTAGATCATCAGCCTGAATGTAACCGCAGTAACGACCGTAGCTAATATGACCACTAAAATTCGTAGCGTACAAGTACAGTAGACATGCGGAAACTTGGCTGATTGTCGCACGTCATTCCAATTCCGAAACAAGCATTGTTGGCGCTGAAGTCTTAGTTGGACTGGGTTGTTCAATCATTATCGATCAAACATGCAGCTTAGTCGTGTATACTTTTGATGTGAAAGTGAACTGACGACTTGCGAAACTATTTCTTTCTTTACTTCGTCATGAGTTTGTTGGATAAACACAAATACAGTGATGATTACATTAAATACGATTTTGTTTCTGTACAAAACAATGGTGTCGGTTAGCCGCAACGTGTTATTTGTTACGAAGTATTGGGCAACGATGCCATGAGACCTTGGTTGTCTCGAACGGCATTTGCGCACTAAACACAGCGCCTTAAAAAGTAAACCGATGCAGTTTTTTCGCTGCAAAATGTGCGAGTTTGAAACGTATGAAGATAAATAGTACTGAATCCTTTGCTCGGTTCTGAAAAAGCGATCCTAGCTTCCTATGAGTTATCGCTACTCAACGCAAAGGCTAAGAAAAGTCATATTGTCGAAGAAACACTTGCCAAACCCTGTTTATTGAAAGCAGCTGATATTGTACGTGGACCAGAAAGTAAACAAAGCTTTCACAAATACCGGTTTCTGATAACACTGAGAAACTTCGGATTGATGATATGGCCGAAGACATGTGCAGGCCGTGAAAGGATTAGAATTTTTCACAATACAGTTAGACGAAAGTACAGGTTGCAAATTGTTGTTAACTGTTAGTTTTCGTTGAATACATGCAAAACGAAACACGAGATGCTATTTTCTACAGAGCTAACGCCTACTTCAAAAGCAAATCATATGACAGCGATATCTGAACTCTTTTGCAAATATGGACTATCGTAACAAAAGCTGATCGGCGGATGTACAGACAGGCACCTTCAGGCAGTTTGGCGAACAGTTTTGTTGCCACCAGCGTTTCCATTCATTGATGGGATTGAGTTCAGTTTCCATGAGAGTCCTGGCTGCGATGAGAATTGGGTATCTTGACCTTAGTCTCTTTCGCTATGCAGGGAATATGTCGTCCATTATTGGCAGTTCGGTGTTATTAGCGATCTTCTGGTATTCACGCAGTAGCGCTCTCTTCCGTCTGATGTCAGGAGGTGGAATGTGGCTCACGATAACTAGTCAGTATGTGAGAGTATATCGTACTAACCCACTAACAATGTGCATGGCCTCGTTAAGTTGTAGTTCTATCTTTTTTACGTGTGGACCGTTAAGCCAGGCAGGCGCACAGTACTCTGCTGCTGAGTAAACCAGAGTGCTGATATCTGGAGAGTGTCTGCTGACGATCCCCAGCGAGAGCCGCAGGCTTTATGAAGGACAGCTGTTACTTTCTATATTCGTAAACGATTTGGCAGACAGGGCGGGTAGTATTCTGCGGTTGTTTGCTGATGTTGTACGGGAAAGTGTCGAAGGTGAGTGACTGTACGATGATACTAGGTGACTTAGACAAACCTCTAGTTGTTGTGATGAATGGCAGCTAGCTCTAAATGTGGGAAACTGTAAGTTAATGCCGATGATTAGGAAAAACAAACCTGTAATGCTCGGATACAGCATTAGTAGTGTCCTGGTAGACAGTCACGTCATTTAAATATCTGTGCGTAACGTTGCAAAGCGATATGAAATGAAACGAGCACGTGACCATTGTGGCAGGGAAAGCGAATGGTCTCCTTCGGTTTACTGGTAGAATTTTAGGGAAGTGTGATTCATCTGTAAAGGAGACCGCATATACGACGTGCGACAATAAAGTAATGAGACTGAGGCGAAAAAAAAATTTGCTTAGCATTTTAGTCAAGTTTAGTGTTGTCTCCTTCAAAGTAGTTCCCTTCTGATTGCACACACACTTTTTCCAGCGCTTCTGCCATTGATGGTAACATTTCTGGAACTCATCTTCTGTAATACCCTCCAAGACCCTCGTCACAGCTTTTCGGACATCTTGTGATGCTTGAAAATGGTGTCCCTTGACCGCCATCTTGACTCTTGGAAATGGAAAAAAGTCGCACAGAGCGATATCTGGTGAATAAGGTGGCTGTGGTAGTACTGAGCAAGCAATGTGGTAGTACTGTTTTGAGGTTAAAAGTTGCTGTACTGACAGAGCAGTATGGGATGGCGCATTATCGTGATGCAGAATCCAATTATCAGCAATGTTAGCACGGACACAAAGAACTCTTTTACAAAGTCTTTCTAAAATCGTTCTTCTGCAGTCATTTTCAGGGACAATCTTCGATGAGATCGTATGAGTTCACGCACCCTAGTCAAGTTGACATCCGTCTGTGAGGTTGATGGTCGTCCACTGCGTTCTTCATCTTCAACATTCGTTCTGCCTTCACTAAACATTTTATGCCAACCAAAAACTTGAGCTCTTGACATAACCTCCTCTCCAAAAGCCTTCTGAAGCTTCCCGTAAGTTGTCACGTTTTCACCCAATTTAATGCAAAAAGAAGTGGCATACCATTGCGTAATATTATGCGGTTACATTTCCATGACAAGAGACACTAACACGTGTCAACTTATTACAGCGCAACTCACGACTGAGCAGTTGCATCGATGTACCGCTTGGGCTAGAAGCAGCTTATAGACCGAGGTCAAAGATATTGGGCCTATGCAAGCCTGCAGGGTTGCCACATCTTGCAAAGAAAATCAGTCTCATTACTTAGTTGTCGGACCTCGTAGGTCGCTAGTGCGACCTCTTCTTGAGTACTGTTCGAGTGTTTGAAATCCGCACCAGGTCGGATTGCAGAATGACATCGAAGCAAATCAGAGTTGTGCCGCTACATTTGTTAAGAGTAGGTTCAAAGAATGCACAGCTATTACGGAGATGCTTCGGGAACTCAAATGGGAATTCCTGGAGGGAAGGTGATGTTGTTTTCGAAGAACACTGCTGATAAAATTTAGAGAACCAGCATTTGTAGCTGACTGCAGAATGATCCTACTGCAGCCAACATCCACCACTGGCCATTAAAATTGCTACACCAAGAAGAAATGCAGATGATGAACGGCTATTCATTGGACAAATATATTATACTAGAACTGACATGTGATTACATTTTAACGCAATTTGGGTGCATAGATCCTGAGAAATCACTACCCAGAACAACCACCTCTGGCCGTAATAACGGTCTTGATACGGCTGGGCATTGAATCAAACAGAGCTTGGATGGCGTGTACAGGTACAGCTGCCCATGCAGCTTCAACACGATACCACAGTTCATCAACAGCAGTGACTGGCGTATTGTGACGAGCCAGATGCTCAGCCACCATTGACCAGACGTTTTCAATTGGTGAGAGATTTGGAGAATGTGCTGGCCAGGGCGCAGTCGAACATTTTCTGTATCCAGAAAGGCCTGTACAGGACCTGCAACATGCGGTCGTGCATTATCCTGCAGAAATGTAGGGTTTCACAGGGATTGAATGAAGGGTAGAGCCACGGGTCGTAACACATCTGAAATGTAACGTCCACTGTTCAAAGTGCCGTCAATGGTCAATGCGAACAAGACATGAGTGAGAAAACCTGTAACCAATGGCACCCCATACCATCACGCCAGGTGATACACCAGTATGGCGATGACGAATACACGCTTCCAATGTGCGTTCACTGCGATGTCACCAAACATGGATGTGACCAGCATGATGCTGTAAACACAACCTGGATTCATCCGAAAAAATGACGTTTTGCCATTTGTGCACCTAGGTTCGTCGTTGAGTACACCATCGCAGGCGCTCCTGTCTGTGATGCAGCGTCAAGGGTAACCGCAGGCATGGTCTCCAAGCTGATAGTCCATGCTGCTGCAAACGTCGTCGAACTGTTCGTGCTGATTGTTGTTGTCTTGCAAACGTCCCCATCTGTTGACTCAGGGATCGAGACGTGGCTGCACGATCCGTTACATCCATGCGGATAAGATGCCTGTCATCTCGACTGCTAGTGATACGAGGCCGTTGGGATCCAGCACGGCGTTCCGTATTACCCTCCTGAACCCACCGATTCCATATTCTGCCAACAGTCATTGGCTCTCGACCAACGCGAGCAGCAATGTCGCGATACGATAAACCGCAATCGCGATAGGCTACAATCCGACCTTTATCAAAGTCAGAAACGTGATGGTAAACATTTCGCCTCCTTACACAAGGCATCACAACAACGTTTCACCAGGCAACGCCGGTCAACTGCTGTTTGTGTGAGAGAAATCGGTGGGAAAGTTTCCTCATGTCAGCACGTTGTAGGTGTCGCCACCGGCGCCAATCTTGAGTGAATGCTCTGAAAAGCTAATCGTTTGCATATCACAGCATCTTCTTCCTGGCGGTTAAATTTGGCGTCTGTAGAACGTCATCTTCGTGGAGTAGCAATTTTAATGGTCAGTAGTGCACATTTCGTGTGAGGGCGACGAAGATAAAATACGAGAAGTTGAGACTCATGCGGAGGCATATAGATAGTCGCGTTTCCCTCGTTCTATCTGCGAGTGCAACAGGAATGGAAAGGACTGGTGGTGGTGCAGGGTACTCTGTGCGACGCATCGTATAGTGGCTTGCGGAGTATGTATGCAAATGCAGATGTCTTTCTCTACCTCGGTGAACTGCGCGACCTTGGTTTTCTTATTGAGAAAATAACAGAAGATCTGATCGCTCAACCTTGCAGGACTCATACGGGCAATGTAGCCTTGGAAAACAATACTCATCCTACGAAGGACTAGCGGTTCTGGCGCTGCAGTCCGGAACCGCGGGACTGCTACGGTCGCAGGTTCGAATCCTTCCTCGGGCATGGGTGTGTGTGATGTCCTTAGGTTAGTTAGGTTTAAGTAGTTCTAAGTTCTAGGGGACTTCTGACCTAAGATGTTGAGTCCCATAGTGCTCAGAGCCATTTGAACCATTTTAGCCTACGAAGGATGTATGTGATCTTTTCTACATGCGTGTATATTCCGTACTTTTCGCATCTCCTGAATTCCACATTTTCTTTGATTGGGCCTGGGATTTCCTGAAGATCTGTTATTCTGTTGTTTAGAATTTCTCAGTCGGACCGTTATTACTCGTAGCAAGACAGTCTGCAGCATATAGAGCCTCCGGTCATATTACTGTACAGTAACGTCGTACCTTGGGCATTAATTAATATTTATTTCTGCTTGTAGACACTTTTGGTAAGTTGATGTGCAATTTTTTTCAGGGATGTTGCGCTCAATCCGTTTTATTTTACATTCTTCTATCACTGGCACTCTAGGTGCCGACTTGAATTTTCTAATACATTCAGTTTTCTCGGTTGAAATCTGGAGAACTACCTTTGCTGATTGTGTCTTTATTTCACCGATTTGTTCTGCAGCTGTCTCTAGCGAATCACAGAAAAATGCGAAGTTATCTGCGTTTATTGCATATTTTTATAAGTAAATGCATACTTGTATAATATACACTACCATATGAATATTGCTGAGTAAAATAGAGTTCAGTTGATAGAGTAATAAGTATGCAGAAATTAGGCCTGCACATTGTAATAATATAATATTATTCTAGAGAATACGAGAAGATGAAATAAATGAAGAAATGCTCTGTTCAAAACGACTGTCCCCTGGAAATACGTCGCAATTCACCATAGTCTTCTTGTTTACTGTTAATGTCAGGTAAACACCTTCTTCACTTGCACGAAGATAATGCAGATAAAAGCAACAGCTGAACGCCATCGGAACTTTGTTAGTAGGCCGACCGATCATGTTTACTGTACTCAACTGCAACGAGCACCATTCAACCACTGGATTGCTAACGCTTGCCCTCGTTCTGCCTGCACGGCAGAGATGGGCGATTAATTGCAAGTAATCGATTTATCGTCACTTTTCTGCTAATCTAATGTGGATATATCCATATTTCTTTCATATCAATTAATTTTACCTAATCGGCTATACTATTTCAATTTTGAACATTTGCTGAGTTGTCCATCGTGCTTGGCAGAACATGATAATAGTATTAATCAGAAAAAAAACACTTCCTAATATTCTGCAAAATTGTATTTGATATACAGGACATAAAATCCCGCCAGAGGCCTACGATCATTTTTATGTTAATAATTGGCAACCAATGCTGTACAATCGCAATAAAGTCACGAGATGTTCAATCGACTCATTTACTCTTATTAAAACACGTTGCGCGTTTCGGGATTACACCCATCTTCAGACATCACAAACTTCAACTCCTTCCTAACCTAGCAAGCGTACAGCCTTGACAACTCAAAGAAAGTGTCGCAGTCATATGTTATTCGACACTGAAACGTCCCCTTAGAAAAATTATTGAATGCCTGTGCTGATAAACCTCTTACATTGTTTGATTTTCAAACAGCTGAGCAAAACTGAACGTACTCAGACATTACTCTCTTTACTTATTCTGATCAACACCAAACTGACACACAATATTTTTAGCGCAACGCAATCTGACTTTCAAAAATCCCTACAAAAGAATGGCCCTGACTAACATTAACCTATACGTTTCACAAATCACTTACCTCACAAAAATCTTCGTTACTCGAACTACTGCAATACAGCGAGAGTCACTACTGCCAGCTAAATAAAAGATTCAAACTACTGAAGGCACTAACTACTGATAGGCATAGTTAGCAAATGAAACATTTTGATAGAGAACAAACAATGTATTTACCTCATAGTGTCATTTTATATATATATTTACCTCATAAGTCATATATATATATATATATATATATATATATATATATATATAAAATATCAGTTCATGGCATCCAGTCTTACAAATTTACTGTCTCTGTCCAAAACTCTGCCATCTCACCCCCCACATCCACCACTGCTGGCGGCTCACCTCCAACTGCGCAACGCTACGCGCTGTTAACAGCCAACAGCCCAACACTACGATAGCGAATGTTACAACAATGCCACCCAGCCACAGACTGCACACAGCACAGCCAGTGATTTTCATACAGAGCGCTACATGGTGTTACCAATATAAAAACCTAAACAGCCTACTTACAACACTTTCTTTGAGTTGTCAAGGCTGTACGCCTGGTAGGTTAGGAAGGAGTTGAAGTTTGTGATGTCTGAAGATGGGTGTAATCCCGAAACGCGTAACATGTTCTAATAAAAGAGTCAATTGAACATCTCATGACTTTAACGCGATTGTACAGCATTGGTTGCCAATTATTAAAATTGTATTTATCTTCTCACGAACCGCCTCTCGGCTTTTCTGGCCATCTTGAGGTGACAACTGAATGTCGCAAACACACATAAACATGATATACACAGATATAGATCGCGCAGGATACGATGACCAATGCACAGTGACTAGTTCTTGTCCAAAGAACTGGGCAAGTTCACTCATTTGTGTAGAAGGGAAGCCGACAAGCGTTTTCCACCTTTCGGCCGGTTGGCAATGACCGAGTCGAGAACACTCGCTATCTTTCTCAAACGATTTTACAGAAACTATTCTGAAAAAAAAAAATCATTTTTGCTTTACTTATAGCTTTATATGTCAGGTTCATTGTGATGTGCCCATCATTTCGTTAATGATCATAGTTATTGTGATATTTATGTAGAAGTAACAAACTGCGCGACATTCGAAAAAATTTGCAATGAAAAACAGGGGACACTATGATTTTCCTTTTGGTGCATACTACATTATATGTTGCAACATATGAAATTTAGCTAACATATTGAATTTTCATTTAGACTTGAGTGGAGGTCCCTATCTGCCCGCATCTCGTGGTCGTGCGGTAGCGTTCTCGCTTCCCACGCCTGGGTTCCCGGGTTCGACTCCCGGCGGGGTCAGGGATTTTCTCTGCCTCGTGATGGCTGGGTGTTGTGTGCTGTCCTTAGGTTAGTTAGGTTTAAGCAGTTCTAAGTTCTAGGGGACTGATGACCATAGACGTTGAGTCCCATAGGGCTCAGAGCCATTTGACACATTTTTTTGGAGGTCTCTATCTGTCACCAATCTCGAGAAAATTGATCTGATGCAGCACGCTCATTTGCTATCGCATTCCATGAGCAAATAAAGCCAAAATGAAATATCCACAATATTCCTCATATTTCACAAACGGTTTCAGATACCGAAATGAAATTTTGGCAAATGATAGCACACAAACAGGAAAGTATTTTGTCATATGGTTATTATGCAAAACTTCCTTTTTACCGTGTTATTCCACTAACTACAGACTTAATCGATGAAGAAATGTAATTTTTGAGGGCCATCGATAGCTGGTAAAACGAGAAATGCTGTAGGTTTTGAAACAACATAAGTGAAGTGATTACACGTTTATTTTGTACTGATTGCTTTTTCTTTAGATGCTGACCTTACTTTTCCTCAGTTCCTCACTAAATAAACTCAGCATGCCACTGTTTCAGAATTCTGTCGCAATTGCGTCTGCACAACATATTAGTGAGGTGAGTCTGTTGTAAACCCCGCTGAGTTTTGACAAAGGAAACAAATTTTAACATGGCAACAAGAGAATTGTATAGGTTTTACTCAAAATTCTCCACCTGTGTCACTTCTCTGAAAGTTTCAAATGGTTAACAAACCAGGCAGAGGTCGAATCTATCTCCTTTAATCGCCAACTTCTCTCATTTTCACGTAGCTGAATTGCCACAGCTCTGCCTGAATGACCAATATACACTTTTTTACAATGTTGGCAAATGATTTTATATGTACAACTCTCTGACAAGGGTTGCATTTTGTCTTCGCTATTGAATAAAATTTTTGATACATTATTGGTGTTATAAAATGCAGGTCCTTTCTCCAATATTGTCTTAAATGTTGCCAAGCTATGGAATTTTGCATCATGCTTTGAAACTAACGAATGCTTGTTGTTGACCAGCGTACTGATGTGGTGTAATTTTATTCATTTTATTTTTTCGTAGAATATTATCAATCAGGGCAGAGCTATAGCCATTGCTGGAAGCAGTTTGTTTGATGGTTTGTAGTTCTGTTTGAAAGGTTGATTTCAATAATGGAACATATACAAGGCGATGCGCCATTGAATGGGAAGCTGCATGTTTGTGGCTGTGTGGACGCTGGGAGCTTGCAGGCATTGCTGTATCAATAGCTACGTTTGTTCAGAAAATGCTAAATACGTATTTTGTTGTACTAATATCTATATTTATAGAAGTGCCTGCCAGCTCCATTGTAAACTGAATTTTCTTACGTTGTGAGTTTAAATGCTCTAGTAATGTACTTTTTCCCTTTTGTTTCAAAGCCTGTTGAGTGTTGTTGACTTGCTATCTATATAACTTGATTATGGAAAGAAGGCCGTCTGTCCTCTTGTATTCATCGTGTAACGTCGACACAGGTCGGACCATTTCGTGTCGACTATGCTCTCTTTACCATGCGGCCAACATCGGCAGTGTAACTTAAGTGTGTGACAACTCACAAAAAATAATGTAACAAGTGTGTTTGAACATGAGCGTCTCTATGATGTTCTTTCATCAACACTTGTCACTTCTGTCGTAATTTATACCATAGCTGCTTATCGATACGAGGCTGATAAACCCATGAGTTGTCAGCACTGGTCGTAAGTAATTGAACATTCTCCATTTCACCTTCACACACCATGGCATTCTTCCTCCATACCCCGCCCGCCTATGAGCCAGAAGGACTTCCATCCACAGCCAAACCTTAGTGTTACGTGCACTTTCCAAGTTACTATGTGTTACATATGAAATACTGTTTTAAAAGACAGGGGACACAGCAATAGCTCGCCGTTCAAGACTCAGTGGTGCGTACTCGTTACTATGTACACTACAGAGTCTTTGTTAACAGAGTAATGTAAGTTGTTTTTGGTAGAACAAACCTTTTTATTGTAAAAAGTAGTTTTAGGGGAATGTTTCGTAGCTATAAAAATAAAGATTTAACATGGTAATTGTTCGAAAATCGATTGTTAGCATACAGTTAATCGATATGATAAAGGTAATTGAAAAAACCAATTAATCCACTCTTTCTGATTATCGCCCATCCCTACAATTCGGCAAATATTACGATGTGGACGTATAAAAGGTGGATAATACTGATGTCGAACACATTTGTCTCACTAGCCCCGTTGCGGGAATCCAGGTAAGCTGAGAGTTAAAATTGGTCAAATGGCTCCGAGCACTATGGGACTAACTTCGGAGATCATCAGTCCCCTTGAACTTAGAACTACTTACACCTAACTAACCTAAGGACATCACACACGTCCATGCCCGAGGCAGGATGCGAACCTGCGACCGTAGCGGTCGTGCGGTTCCAGACTGTAGCGCCTAGAACCGCTCGGCCACCCCGGCCGGCTAAGCTGAGAGCAACGGCGGTGTAGACACTATGGTATATGGAAGTTTAGGTTGCTACTGGAAGCGTGCACGCAAAGCCGCGGCACTAAATGTGGATGCTCGTGATAAGCGATAAATCCGGGTTCGAGTCCCGCTTTGGCAAAAATTTTCATGTGTTACCCAGATAGGAATTATTTCCGTACCTAGTACATTTGATGTCAAAAATATTTGCAACCACAACAAAATTTCGTAATATTACTACAGCTATAGATCGTCACCAGTGGTTTTATATTCTATGAGTTGCATCTGAGGCAGTTTCTAGCAAAAGTGAAGTATGATCTTCGGTTTGGACAAGTGCAACAACGAGTACCTCAGGAGTGACGTGTGTCGCTGAGCAACTTAGCGATTGGGGGTGAGGGGATTGAAGCACATAGTGATATCTCTCGGCTCACTGGTTTCAAATTGATACGAACGTCTGTTATTGCACGGATGCTATTAGCATCATCTCCAACCATTAGTCATCCACCTATGAATAAATGTCGCTTCAGACTTCCCCACACATTATGAGCTTCAGCTATATGAACACAGCTGACCAGTGTGGCCAAGCGGTTCTAGGCGCTTCAGTCTGGAACCGCGCGACCGCTACGATCGCAGGTTCGAATCCTGCCTCGGGCATGGATGTGTGTGATGTTAGTTAGGTTTAAGTAGTTCTAAGTTCTAGGGGACTGATGACCTCCGATGTTAAGTCCCATAGTGCTCAGAGCCATTTGAACCATTCGTTAGATCACTAACGTTGGCAGCGGCCGCACACGTAGCTCTGGTGTCTCGAAGTCCACCGACTTCTACAGCCTTCAGCCCATTCGGAACTAGGGAGCTCTCGTTCAGGGTGTTGTGAACAAACTATAGATGGAACACAACTTCAGCCAACCTCAATGCTTTTCCTCAACACTTTTTTCTGCAAATGTTCATTTCACTCATATCCGTAATGAATAAAGTGAATGCATAGCAGGTGGAATAACTGATTAGCATGTTAGGCACTAGCTACCAGCACGTGGAAAGAGATGAGTCATCTTTGTGTATTTCTAATTTCTTTCAGGAGAACTGTCCAGATGAAAAGGAGAGGGCGCTCAGCGAATGGCGCTCTGAAATTGAACGCACACTGGCTGTCATGGTTAACGTCTTCCCACAAGAACTCCGAGACACATACCTCACAACGGTTGTGGAACAAGTAAGCTACATTCTTCTGTATACATCACGCATCCAGCATTATGACTTATAGAGGCATGACTGTGCGATCTATAACACACACACTTTTCTCACATGTTCAGCTATGATCGACACAGAGAAAACTTGAAGTCATTTCAGTGTCTATGTTTTCCACATCTCCTAAACGACTAGATCTCTTTCAACCAAATGTGAAGATGTACTGTGAAGGTATGAACCACCTAGCTCTCGTAGAGGTGGGGGTGAAAAGTGTTGATAAACACTGACATCTTGTCTGCCTTGCATGAGAGGCATGTTGTGCCCTGAATGCGTTCCATGGGCTATATGTCCACAGCGCTATAGGTGCATGGCTGAGGAGAAATGGGGGAGTGTAGGGGATGAACAGTGAGAGGGGGATAATGATGGGAATGAGAAATGGGGAGTAGGTGATGGATTCAGGGATGGATAAACTCTAGGAGAGAATGGTGTCAAAGAGAGAGGGGAGCAGGAGATAGGCAGAGACAAGAGTAGGAGTAGGAGGGGAGGTCTAGGAGGCAAGTGGAAGAGCTGAGGGATAATGAGCGGATGGAAAAATGGGAGGGGGAGGGGGCAGACAGAGAGGTGGGGAGGTGTGGGAGACAGGTGAAGAAAGAAGAGGGCTAATAGGCAGATGGGAAATTGGGAGAAGGTGAACAGCGAGAGGCTGGAGGAAGAGATGGAAAGAGAGTGAAGGTGAAAAATATGGATAGGGGCAGGTAGAAGAGGATATGCTCAAAGAGAGAGGCAAGGAGAATATGGACAGAAGAGAGAGATAGAAGAGGAGGTGGATGGCAAGGTGAGGAGGCGGAAATGGCGTAAGAGGGGGAGAAGGATATGGAGAGATACAGGAGGAGGAGGATGTGGACAGAGAGTGGGGAAGAGGAGATGATCAGAGAGAGAGAGGGAGGAAGATACGTACGTAGGCAGGAAGAAGGGGAGATGTTAAGAGGCAGGGAGGATGAAGAGGAGACAGACGAAGATATGAGGAGGAGAAGGACATGGAAAGATTGAGGGTGGGTTAGGAGATGGGCAGAGAGGGGATAGGGGGAGATGGATAGGAAGAGGGAGTGAGAAGGATGTGAGTGGAGGAGGTGATGGAAATAAGGAAGGTAGGAAATGATTGAGAGAGGAGGGGGTTCAAATGGCTCTGAGCACTATGGGGCTTAACATCTGAGGTCATCAGTCCCCTAGAACTTAGAACTACGTAAACCTAGCTAACGTAAGGACATCACACACATCCATGCCTGAGGCAGGATTCGAACCTGCGACCGTAGCGGTCGCGCGGTCTGAAGCGCCTATAACCGCTCGGCCACAGTGAGATAGGGGGAGGAGGTGATGAACAGAGAGAAGGGGAAGGACTGAGAGTAGGGGAGGAGATGTGTCCAATACATGTGGCCTAAGGTACCACGAGCAAAGCCGCAGATAAAAGGCGAGTGATGATTAACAACAGAGTTGTGTTAACAACAGAGTTGTGTGTGTGTGTGTGTGTGTGTGTGTGTGTGTGTGTGTGTTTGTGTATGTGTATGTGTGCATGCATGCTGGTGTGCATGCATGTGTGAGCAAGCAGGAGCATGTGTACGTATGGGTGTATACATGCACGTTCCAGCATGGTAAAGAAATGCCTGTGGCTATTTCAACCAAATTTAGTACCAGCTCGCAATAAACCCAAAACCACAATATTTTGGTGGTGTGAGTAAAAACAGTGGTGATATGTAAGCGTAACTCTGAAATGTCTGGAATAGTTCTCATTTCTGCTACTTCCCATTACTTTCGTCTTTCTTCGATTTAGTCTCAGTCCATATTCTGTACTCATTACACTGTTCATTCCATTCAGCACAGCATGTAAGTCTTCTTCACTTTCACTCAAGATAACAATGTCATCAGCGAATCGTATCACTGATATTCTTTCACCTTATTTTAATTCCGCTCCTGAACTTTTCATTCCCATCATTGCTTTTTCGATGTACAGATTGAACAGTAGAGACGAAAGACTACATCCCTGCCTTACACCCTTTTTAATCCGAGCACCTCGTTCTTGGTCGTCCGCTCTTATTAATCCCTCTTGGCTCTTGTACATATTGTATATTACCTATCTCTCCCTATAGCTTACTCCTATTTCTCTCAGAATTTCGAACATTTTGCACCATTTTACATTGTCGCATGCTTTTTCCAAGTCGACAAATCCTATGAACGTGTTTTGATTTTTCTTCAGTCTTGCTTCGATTATCATCCACGATGTCTCTGGTGCCTTTACCTTTCCTAAAGCCAAACTGATCATCATCTAACAAATACCCAATTTTATTTTCCATTCTTCTGTATATTGTTCTTGTCAGCAGTTTGGGTGCATTAGCTGTTAAGCTGATTGTTCGATAATTCCCGCACTTATCAGCTCTTGCGGTCTACGGGATCATGTGGATGACGGTTTTCCGAAAGTGAGATGGTATATTGTCGGACTCATACATCCTACGCACCAACCTGAATAGTCATTTTGTTGCCAATTCCTCCAATACTGGATCCCCTCGCTCTTCTAAATCCTGTTTCTTCTTCTATCACATCAACCAAATCTACACCCTCATAGAGTCCTTCAATGTACTCTTTCCACCTATCCACTCTCTCCTCTGCATTTAACAGTGGAATTCCTGTTGCATCCTTAGTGTTATCGCTCTTGCTTTTAATTTCACCGAAGGATGTTTTGACTTTCCCATATACTGAGTCAGTCCTTCCGACAGTCATTTCTTTTTCGATATCTTCACATTTTTCGTGCAGCCATTTCGCCTGAGCTTCCCTTGCTTCCTATTTATTTCATTTCTTAGCGACCTGTATTTCTGTCTTAGCTTCCCTGCCCTTCCTATTTATTTCATTTCTTAGCGACTTCCGTTTCTGCCTTCCTGAATTTCTCTGAACATTTTTGTTCTTCCTTCTTTCATCGATCAACTGAAGTATTTCTTCTGTTACCCATGGTTTCTTTGCAGCTACCTTTTTTGTACCTATGTCTTTCTTACCAACTTCTGTGATTGCCCTTTTCAGAGATGTCCATTCCTCTTCAACTCTGCTGCCTTCTGAGCTATTCCTTGTTGCTGTATCTATAGTCAAGGAGAACTTCAAGCATATCTCGTCATTCATTAGTACTTCCGTATCCCACTTCTTTGTGTATTCATTCTTCCTGGCTAATCTCTTACACTTCAGCCTACTCATCATCACTTCTAAATTGTGATCAAAGTCCGTATCTGCTTGTAATCTAACTGAAATCTCCCCGCATCGCCCTGCCTTTTCCAAGTATATCTCCTCCTCTTGTGATTCTTGAATAGAATATTCGCTATTACGATCTGAAATTTATTACAGAACGCCATTAGTCTTTCTCCTCTCTGATTACTTGTTCCTAGCCCTTATTCTCCTGTAACCTTCTCTTCTACTCCTTTCCCTACAACTGCATTCCAGTCCCCAATGACTATAAGATTTTCATCTCCCTTTATGTACTGTATTATCCTTTCAGTATCTTCATATAGGCCTACTTTCTCTTTCTCTTCATCTTCAGTTTGCGACATTGGCATGTATATGTGAACTATGGTTGTCAGTGGTGGTATGCTGTCGATTCTTATAAGAGCCACCCTACCACTGAACTATTCACAGTAACACACTCTCTGCCCTACCTTCCTATTCATAACTGATCCTACTTCCATAATACCATTTTCTGCTGATGTTGATATTACCCTATACTCATTTACTCATTTAACCAGGAATCGTTGTCTTCTTTCCATTTCATTTCGCTGACCCCCACTAGATCTAGATTGGGCCTTTGCATTTCCCTTTTCAAATTCTCTAACTGCCCTACCACGTTCAGCCTTCTGATATTCCACGCCCCGACTCGTAGAACTTTATTCTTCTGTTGATTATTCAATCTTTTTCTCATGGTCACCTCCCCCTTGGTAATCCACTCCCGGAGATCCGAATGGGGGACTATTCTAGAATCTGTTGCCAATACAGAGATCATCATGATAATTTTTCAATTACAGGCCACATGTCTTGCGGGTACACGTTATGTTGCCTTCTGCATCCTCATGCCGTTGATCATTGCTGATTCTTCCACCTTTAGGGGCAGTTTCCCACTCCAAGGACAAGAGAATGTCCTGAACCTCTGTGTGCTCCTCCGCCCTATTTGACAAGGCCATTGGCAAAATGAGGTTGACTGCATATGCCGAAAGTCTTTGGCATATCATATCACATACAATATCACCTCAGGGAGAACTGCATCTCTGTTTGACATCAACTGTGATATGTAACAAAACACTGTAAAAAATATGCAAACCCATAAAATCAATTCATTGAGAAAAACTTAGTCAGTAAGACAACCTGGAAGTCCTGCATACCTTTCCTACACAATGTCATAGTGGGGGATATTTATTTTAAAAAAAGTTACCTTCCTGTACTGTATTGTGAAGTGTCGAATATATATTTATATCATGTGGATGATTGCTGTGGATAAATGTGCAACACTGAGTTAGTGTTGAAACTTCGTGGTACCTAAAACATGTGGTGGGGCTCGAACCCAGAACCTTCTTTGCATTTTCCAGGCAAATGCCAGCTTAACTGCCTATGCACGATTCATTGACCTCCCCCTTATAACTTAACTTCCGCCAATACATATCTCATATTTTCCAGACTTGTGTTAGGTAAAATAAATATAAATAAATATTACTTTTGACTGCTACAGTCGCAGGTTCGAATCCTGCCTCGGGCATGGATGTGTGTGATGTCCTTAGGTTAGTTAGGTTTAAGTAGTTCTAAATTCTAGGGGACTGATGACCACAGATGTTTAGTCCCATTGTGCTCAGAGCCATTTGAACCATTTTTGAAATATTACTTTATCCAGTTCCTGTATAGATCTGTGGTGGGACACCACATGAAGATTTATTTGTTTTTATAAGTACAGTGGAGCACACCTCACCTATTAAATAAAAGCAAGGTAGATGAAACACGCTGTGAAATCACAGCTTTTCTCAAATGACACCATAAAGCTATTGAGCTCAAAATCTAATTAGCAGGGAATTACCATAAACAACACCATTATCTACGGTGCAATCGCCGACGCACTAGTGCACGACAGTGATTTCGGTAGTTGAGGCAGTTGTTGTCAGGTTAATAAAGGTAAAGCTGCCCACAATACGGAGGTTAGTTTGATTGTAGCTTACATTATATGCCCATGCCTTCCTTCAACCTCGGAATTAACTTACATAGCCTGTTATGAGGGGCCTACACTCTAACATGGTTTTCTGAATCTTGCTGCATCTTGGTGTTTTCCGCATCAACAAAGAACGCCACAATTATACTTCCATTGTAAAATGTGGCTAGTGTATAGATTAATGGGACAAATTGGTTTCTGTAATTAGCCTTTGGGAAGCACAAAACTTCATGCAATCAAGATGTAGTAGTTCTCAGCAACTGAAAAAGCTTCTTCGATCCTCGTAACGTTTCTGTAATTAACGGATGAACGGATTCGATAATAATGCATTGAAAAAATTGTACAGAGTACAGCATACTTTCTTGTTGGCTTGCAGCTGGAAAAGGCTGTCTTGTAAATAAAATTGGACTTTGGTGCAGGTTTTTAATCGCTCAAACACTTCCCAACCATTCGTTCCCTGTATGAGTTCTCTGTCCTCTTTAACGCGTTGAAATTATCTAGAAAAATCAATATTTAGTTCTTACCTTCTGTACTGTATTTATATGGCAAGCAACTAGTGGTTAAGCCGTGAACCTAAGAGGATAGCTTAAATTGCTGCGAGTGAAACAAGGAACAACGATACTCATATCCTACATTGTTACGAATATTTCAGTGTTTATTTCTGAATATGTGGCTCTTTCCTACTGTGTGGTTAGACAGCAGCCTAGGAGGACAACTTAAATTGCTGCCAGTGAAATGATGAGCAGTTGCATTCATATTTTCCTTGTCACAAATTTTCTTCTCACAAGGGTTCCTGCCAACCGATGGCACTTCCGGTTGGTATAGTTCTACCGCTGACAACATATGTGAGCTCTTACACATGCGAGTGAGGCCCACATCGAACGATAATGGAAGTCGATAGCAGTTCCTGCTGCTGTCGATATTGCTGCACATTTGCAGGAAGTCATGTGAAATGAGCGTTACCCTTGAGCAACACTGAGTACAATGCCCTCTCTGGAATAATTCATTATGCATTTTAAGCTTAGTTTACACAATGACATTGGGTTGCACCAATCATTGCGTGGAATGAGTTGCATGCAAGTGGTTTCATATATGACTGTAGACATGGCGACACCAGTATACACTTTGGTTTCGTCGTTTTGTGGGTCCCTGAGTCGTGTCTGAAATGGAAGTTTTGGCAGCTGCACGTCACACAAGTTATGATGGAGTCAAAGCTTGTTGCATGGAATCGTTGCATAAGAAAAACAAATAAGAAACGTGTTTCGATTCGTGACTGGATGAAGAAAAGATGTCATCTCGGTTGCTCGGCATCCTTGCTGAAATAACTTATAACGGAAGATCGAAGAAGTTCTTTTAATTATCTTATAATGTCACCAGAACTGTTAACGCAGCCGCTGTGGCCGAGCGGTTGTAGGCGCTTCAGTCCGGAACCATTCTGCTGCTGCAGTTGCAGGTTCGAATCCTACCTCAGGCATGGATGTGTGTGATGTCCTTAGGTTAGTAAGGTTTAAGTAGTTCTGAGTCTAGGGGACTGATGACCTCAGATGTTAAGTCCCATAGTGCTTAGAGCCATTTTGTTCACGTTTCTTTTAAATGGAGTTAATTATGCGATAAGGAATAAAGGTACTGCAATGCATGAAGCACTGTCGCCAGAACTGAAATTACATATCATATTGCATACATTACAATCAAGAAAACTTGGCACGTTGTAAGATATGGTTTTAGTTGCTGATGATGCTATTTCATTAACACCAATGATTATTGACATTAACAGTAATAATTATCAACATTAATTATTTGAAGCAGGATGCATTAAGAAGAGAATGGTTTGCAATCTACTCTCTTGAAGATAGGTCTGTAGGCCCTACAGTGGCAATATTTCAAAATTCTAACATATGTGAATGGGAAGCACTGCAGTGACTTTTGAAATAGATGAATATTGAATAAAGAATGCAGCTTCATGAATTTGTGTAGCCTTCTCTCCTGTCAACAATATTCCTTAACAAAGAGTTGGCCAACTCGGACGATGGGATTTTAATCTTGCAGACGAGATCATTGCCACAGCTAGAATTACACTTACTTGTATTTATCTTAATTCAGTTGTATATGTGTTCCTAACTCAATAAATTTTGCCCTGCAGCTCAGATATTGTCAAACTATCTATGTTACAATCGCACATGACGGTCTCAGCAGAAGCAATACCTTGCTTATTTTTGTAATCAGCATTTCTGAAATTCCACAAACACCTATGCAAAGCATAGATACGCAAAAATCGAACATTATTCTCCATTCCCCACTTCATATTTTACACTCTACGAACACACATAACCTCAAAACTCATGTAACTAGTGTCGCCAAAGTTGGAACACGCCGAAAGTGTTTAGTTTCACCAACGAGTTCTGCAAACACACGGCGCACATGCGCAGTGGCTGGCAGCGCAGTTGGCTGCAACCTAGTGTCGTGTAAACTAGGCTTACCACTTGCGCACCGTGCACACGGATTTTCCCAACGATACCGGTGTTGTACAGGGATACCATACAAAAAGTTCCTAGACTGTGAAGGATTGAAGACCAAACCTTCGGATGTGTATTCTGATACTCATCGTAGGTGCAGATCTAGGGTTCGATTCTGGCAGTTACAGTTTTTCACTGTTTCTCCCTCCCCCCAAACATAACCTCCAATCTCTTCTACATTTAACATGCCCCAGGTGCCTAGGATTTTAATACTAAAAACTATAAAATGCTGTATATAAGATGATTGAATGTAATCACAATAATTTGTTTTCATTGGTGGTTAGTATAGAACTCCCCTTGGGCCCATGCCTGACTACAGCACTTTGGCATTGAATCACAATCAAAAAATAATTAATAAATTACAAAATCTTTTGGGTATCCCCTTCATTTCGCTGAAGACTACTTTTCTTAGAAGAACCATGAATAATCTGTTGTCACATAGTTGGTTTGCTATTCAATTTGGCTATTGTCTTTTTTTTTAACGTCCAGTGGGTAGGCAGCAACCATCTCCTATTCCTTGCTGAGTACACTAATATTGACACAATAGGCAGGTAGTAGTCATGACCAGTATACCGGTACCACTGCTAAACTGAAATACATGTCAATGAAGTACTATGGTCACACAATGATAAGTCCACATTTAGAGGGGTTATGTGCACAGTAAAGGCTCCACACACATGTGATACATTGCAGCAATCCATCACATAGGCATGCAGTCGCTTCGTAGATGAGACGAGTGTGAGCAGTTCACAGCAGTAGATCGCTGATCACATAGAAAGGCCAGGAAATCTGATGGATCACATGTTATTTTTGTATGTAATATGGCTGCCGGGATGTGAACCTTTTGTCTGTTTGTTTACCATTGGTATGTAATTTTCTTTCAATTCACTTTTCTCGAGTTGGCTATAACTTTATATTAGAATTTATAGTTATTCAGGGAGCACAAACCAGCTTAAGAAGCGAAGCGACAAAAACATTGACACCATCAGGTTTTGCAATATTTAGCATTTGGATGCTTGTGCTGCAGATAAAGAAGTTTGAGGGAAGCTAATAGTAATAGTCAGGATATACTGTGCTTCATCTGGTGAATATGAGTTATTTATGAAACAGCAAGACGCATTATTAAAAGTTACTTACAGAATGAATAATGGAACTCAGCAGTGCTGCTGTTGATAACATTACCATACATACATCGAGATTGCAGAACTATTATGTAAACATTTACAGTTACACTACAACACTAATGAATAAAAACGTAATTGAGGGCTAATAAATCGACATTTATTAGCTCACTAGAAAAATGTATCCAAGTCACTTCGTGCCAATGAAAAATGTATTCTGGAATGTAACCTGCAATTCTCAGGACAAGTGTTTCAAAACGAGTTTAATAAATTTCAATTTTCGTTTGTTTTTATTCATTTATGTTGCAAATATTAGTGGAGATCAACTGCCACTGCTGTTAAACACAAATGGTTTATTTTCCATATCAGATCTTCATGACACAGTGGCTTACATAATACTGGTTCTGATAGTTTGACAAAATGTGCGGCAGCGACAGGGTGAGCGATTGATTGCAACTATATCGGTTGTTTCGGATCACTGCTGTTGGCTTGTGTGTGTGGCCCTGCACATGCGTTACATGAGCAGAGAAGTTCTTGTGGAACATTAGTCATCTGATTGTTAGCTAATTTTTTTAAGTGGGTCGATGTTGGTAATTCAGACTGTAGTGTCGTTGTCAGCTATACTCTACAAACTGCTGTGACTTCTGGGTTGGGGATAGTACCATCTGCACTCTAATTAGCATGCATACGCAGGCTATTTTTGCATGCTACACATTATCTGAGAGACAAAAAACAAATTTCGGAAAAAGTTTTTCGCTGTTGTGTTTCCACGTTAAGTTGGATTCACACTTGCAACTAATGTGACGCCACAGCTTGAGGCTTTCTGTAGTGGTACTGTATCATTCACACAGGACACCACAAACTCTACATAGTTTCACACCTCTTAACACAGTGTCAACTGAAATCTTATGGGCAGGTATTAGTGGTATAGTGCAGGCTATGGCATTAGAGCTGTGACAAGAGTTAAATACAAGGAAGACGAAACCCAGATCTTACAACCGAAGATATATTTCCTGCAGGGCTAAATCAGGGGCCACAAACACATTTATAAAAGAAATATACTTAAAGACGAAAATGCTGTCTGCTATGGTAAACTAACCAACTGTTGACATGAAAATATCATCTGCAGACAAGCCACCCTTCCAAGGTTTTAGAAACTAACGGTATTCGATGATGTAGGCATTCCGAAATACTGATTTTTAGTTTAACAGCTACCACATCAGACTTGGGTGGCTATTTTGCTCATATAATCCACAATTTATACAGTGATTGGTCTCACAAATCACGAAGTTTATCCAACTCCCTTTTTTGGTTGGATATTAAATGTATTTATTTATTCATCCAAACATCTTTCGAGGTAGTGTGATAGGCCTACATCATTGGTTTGCACACACACACACACACACACACACACACACACACACACATTCCTAAATTAAACACAGGTTATTGTTCTTGTAGTTCCAGAAACTGTGGAAATGTACCTGCCGACCATTGTTTTGACTTTTTCATTAATGAAATGAAACCACACTGAAATCAAATGGAATACAGCAGCAATTCTTCCACGATAACTACAACAGGATACTCGTGTTTTGAAATACAGCCACCAGGAAGCAGTCATGGAAGGAAAGCGGCGAAACAAAGTACAACCAAGCTGAACTTTTTGTGGGACGACAAAACTTGCATCTCGTAAGTTGTGCCACTGAAACTAGGATTTCTTACATGCAAACGTGGTGACGCTTTAGTTGCAGCTGTGAAAACGGATTTAACATCTGAAGCAGGTTTACTAGCCCAGTTAATTATGACGTCTAGAAAATAGCTGTTCCAGTTTATGAATTAGTCAGCACAGTCACGGTTTGTCATTACTTAAATACTCAGCATCATGCCCAACCTAATATTTCTGCTTCTCCTTCACTGAACAATGAATCACTGTGTCCACATTAGCTAAATATTTTGAAAACAAAATGTAACTTGACAATCCGAGCGCGTTTCAAACACGGTCTGTGCATTAAAGTGGGAGCAAAAATCAGTTGTGGAAGTAGAAAACCAGCAGCCAGAGAAAGATTTATCATCTTTGGAATCAGTAATGTACTTGAGAATGGGTTTATAACCTGAAACCTAGGATGTGCAGAAACCATAATAAAATTTGTGAAACAAGGGAAGAAACAGTGTTTGTTTTGTTAGGTTTCTCACAGAGGGTGCAGTTGTCTCTAATACAGTACTGTCTGAATAAGAACTCCATAAACATTCAGTCAGATCTTGATAAGATTTAAATGGTGCAAAAGTAGGCAACCTGTTTTAAATGTTTGAAATGCGAACTTCTGCACTTTGCAAAACGAAAAAAAAAAAACATGGTGTCCTATGACTACAGTATCAACAGGTCACAACTGTAATTGGTAAACGCATACATACAGCACACTCATACAGGTATAACAATTTGGAGGGATATGAAATGGAATGATAATACAGCATCAGTCATAGGTAAAGCAGGTGGCAGACTTGGTTCACTGATAGAATACTAGGAAAATGCAATCATTCTGTGATGGAAATTGCTTACAAAACACTCATTTGACAAATACTAGAATATTGCTAGAAGTGTGGGACCCATACCAAATAGGACTAACAGGGAATATTCAGTATGTACAAACAAATGCAGCATGAATGGCCACAGGTTTTTTTGACTCACTTGAGATTGTCACAGAGATGCTGAAGAAATTGAACTGGCAGACAATACAAGGTAGACACAAACTTTTCTGAGAAAACTTGCTCATTTTAAGAACCATCTTTAAGTGATGAATCTAGGAATATAATACACCCCCTCACATATCGCTTCCAAAGGGATCACAAGAAAAAGGGGAAGCAGCACTAATAAGTGGTACAGTATGGAGTGCCCTCGACCTCGCACTTCAGTCATTTGCAGAGTATAGATGGGTCGTTCGTGAACTAATGGGTCCAAAGGAACGGTTCATCAAGATGAATGGAATGAGCGATGAATGAACTCTAAGGAATGGTCTTTCATAGTTTACTTCAGTCGCGGCTTCCCGTAATTGCACGTCGGCCTGTCTTGTCCCAGCCCCGGTCCCGTTCAAGTTGGTCTCAGTCACGGCTTTCTACTCAAAGCTCCCGGTCAGTCTCATTTCCGCAACGACACGTCAGCCAGTCTCGTTCCAGCCTCGGTCCCGTTCCCATCTGTCTCGGTCTCGCTCGGCCGGACACATTCTCACGTGGCTTCTTGTCGCAGTTCCACTGTCGACTGCTAATAGTTAGTTCAGTATGGAGTTGTTTGTTTCGCCCACTGTGTGCGCCCATTCTAGATCTGTTTTGAACCTTTTTTTAACTCTGAACTTCTTGTTCTTTTCGTATTCTATTCAACGACCATGACCGGTAATTAAAATGTATTTTATTAGCACCTAAATTACATAAAATTACGTGGTATGTGATGTGTACATCTTTTCGGGTAACAAAACGGCATATCAGCTTAGTTCACTATTTCAATAAACAGCAGAAGAAATGCTTGTAAAAAGGCAAGATTTTTTGTTATTACATATGCAAAAGAAGTCGGCAAGGCACACACGAATGGCCATTTTCCATTTCTTTTTTATCCAGGGTAAAAGAGCATGTTCATTGTTATGGAAGGCAGGCCGACTTACAACCGAATGAGTTGAGTGTCTGGTGTCACACTTTGAAAATAGAATATGATAACTTCTACAATATTATTTCAGTGGTACAGGGTGGCGCACGAAAAATCAGCCCCTAGTACTAGACTGCTCATTGTCGCGTACCAATCGTCATCCATTCTTTCGAAGTTGTTGTTTGCATTAGTTTATTTTTTACTTCTTCACTGACTAATTGTTACATGTTTATCTATTCTGCTCCTAGCAGTCAACAAATCCTGCGCAATTGGGGCGGTTTTTCCTGCACCAACTTATATTATTTCAGTGCGATCAGCCACCTAACGCTACAGTTGGCTAAACGAGAGGATTTGCATTATCGCAAAAATTACTTCTACAAGTGTGTGAGAATTCTGTTATGAATAAAAACTCTGTCCTCCTGGACGGAGGCAAGTGCCCCCTCTTGGCGACTTCCATCTTTAGTCACCTATGCTACTAATTTTTCATAAGAACTGTATATCACGCACAACTGAACAGTGAACGAGTAAAAGTGAACGGTTCCCAAAAAAGAGCGATCACCAGTGAACTAGTTCCCAAGGATGAACGAGTTTGACCATCTCTGTTGCAGAGTATGGATGTAGATGTAGATGCATTGCCCACTTGCCGGTAATGATTATGTCAGTTATGATCTGAGTGCTGTTTTAAGTTGAACATTTATTCCAGGCTCTCAAATAAGTTGTTTAGATTACTCTAGTTAAAATGAAAGAACCCTTCAGAGTCACAGCTCATGTGAGTGAAACACATTCACCTTTTACCATTATAGTTGTTTCATCAAGACTTTGCAAATGATAGTAACATAGAATTTCTTGCAGTGAGCAAGCAAGAAATTTGCCTAAACATTGTAAGAAAACAGCAGCTGTCATGTTTGCCTTTTGTTCATTGTGGAGTCTTATGTTGTGGTGCAAAGTTAGGCAATTGCTAATGAAATGAAGACGGGATATTGTGGTTTCACTCATATTCAAAAATTAGTATTGGCAATTTTTGTAGGTGAGGTATGCAACTAGACAGTTTTTGAATTAGTATGATTTATTGTATCATGAACTTATATTTGAGCCACTGCAGGCTTATCAGCTGAAGATGCTACAGGAACATTATTTTCTGGACCATGTGCAGTTAGACATTAGGGTCATGGTGATTGCATTGCTATCCAAGACAAGTTCATTCTGATAATATATATTTTAGCCAGCTTAGCTCGTGCACATGTGCCTACACACACACACACACACACACACACACACACACACAAAACACATGTGCATGCAGCAACTTCCCTTGTCACTCAGTTTATTATGCACTGATTGTTTCAGGAAGTTCACAACACTGTCTGTATGAGCCAAGAGCTTGCACGTCGCTGCTTGTGGCTGTATAGACTGTATACGCACACAGGACCAACCACAGAGCCATCGACCCCAGGTGATGTGGAGCTTCTGCGGAGACTTGACACACTGCACAAAGAGTTAAAGGTACGGTACATAGCTTTTCATAAATTTTTAAAAGCTTACTGTCCTTCTTGAGGAATCACATAAATGGCAGTCACCTTGTAATGTTTGTTCTAAGTGATCAGCTTGCACAAGAATCTTAAGGCATTTTTATGGTTACTGTGTATACTGTATTACAGTATAACTGTATGAGAAAGTGCATAATATTATACAATAGTCAAATAAAGATAAAACTAAAAATCTAGACATGCCATCAGTTTCCACTGGATATATTTGTCCTGAAAACTATCTAAGGTAGTTGTCTGGCTGCTTGCACCAGTAGACAATATGGACAATTTCAAAAGTTAGCCTTTAAATCATATGTTAATTTTTAGTTTCTGCACTCACAATTAGAAACTTGTATTTGCTTTATATTACTTCTGCATTATATAGGTGTCAGTGCTCAAAAAACTCTGATAAGTGAAGCTAGCATACCACAGACTGCTAAATCTACACTAATTGGCTACACATATATTTTGATGGTAGTGTTCAGCACATAACATTTGTCATGCTACTGACATGTTCTGAAATTATCTTTACTTTGTTTGAATGCTAATGTAAATATAATTACTTTTGAACTATGCTCCAATATTTGATAGTGACATGGATTTTTTCAATGCTTTTCAGACTCAGTTAAGTGAAAAACATATACTGCGGATTCCAGTGCGATGGGTAGAAGGAGGCCTCAACACTCAGTTGCCAGAGCACGCACAGTATGTTTCAGAAGTGGTTACGCAGCTCACTACTCATCTCAATTCTGTAATTGATTCCATCATTGAGGAGGATCAATCCAAGGTGCAAAAAGCTGTACTACTTGCACACAATTAATCCTGAACTTAGTATTACTTACTGCAAGGCTTTAAACTTCTAGTACCCCAATTTATGAAGGAAAAAAGGAGATTTATTTCCTGGAGAATTACTAAAAACAGGGAGAACTGGAGCGGTCCTCTTAAATATCTTCTGACCTTTAGAATAGGCAGTTCTTTCCTCACAAGGAAGAGTTTATTGGGAGAATTGAAAATATTGAAGAAAAGATATAGCCTATACATAATGTAGGAAATTAAAGGAGAATTCACTAAGTGCTTAATATTGGCAAATCTCTACCACACAAGACAGAAACCTGAAGTGGAAATGAACTGTAACAGTCATTGTCCAAATTACAGGATTTATTTTTGTGTTAATGTGAATTATTACTTCAAAACTCATTCCTGATCCTGATGATTATATATTTTAGGAATGAAGTAAGTTCTGTCCCACGTGGTATCCTTGTTAACCCTCTTGTTTCTTTTTCCACTCATTGATTTAGAATTTGTGATGAAATAATTTCCAGGTCTGCAATTACTTTCAGCATTGATTCCTTTTTGTCTTTCCCTGACTCTTGTTCCAAGTATCCTTAGTTCAGTAGGTGATGAAATGTGCTGTTCTGTACCATGTAGTACAGATCTTCATTTAACTGTGCTATTTTTCTCTTTTATTATAGTTTTACATATGCATCCATACATCTGTTGATATGAATGGCTGTTAAAAGAAAGATTATAAATTCAAGTCCTTCCTTAAACATTATGTGAGATTTAATATTCTTACCTGTCCACTTTGAACGTGCTAGTCCATTTACTTTGCTTCAGACAGACTGTTGGTAATTTCTGCCCAGTGTTTTAATCTGTAATTTTTGCACCAGGATATTGATCTCCAATTTGAACCCTTGACAAGTATCCTCAGTCTATATAGAAGTTACTTTTACTTCTGTTGATCTAGTTGTGAATTTCACAGTTCATCACTCTTAATTATTAATTGCAAATACTGCTAGGGAGACAGAAACCCAAAGTGAAAATCATGGTCCATATTACAGGTTCTCCCCCCCCCCCCCCTTCAGTGAGTTGTTACTTTAGAACTTGTACATGAATGTAAGAATGCCAAGGTCACTGGAGAAGCTTCTCCTAAACATTTGTTTCTCAACTTAACTAATATTCTGACTGCATGCTTCTGTAGAATAAATACTTTTTTCTTACCTTAGCTCCATTATCCCCAGAAGGTATAGGACAGTATTGATTGAAAGTTTGTTAGCAATGTGGTCCATAGATCAATACAGTGAGAGACATTTCTAAGTTCAAAGCGGGCAAGACTGATCTTTATGTTTAATTATCCATATGCTGACGCCACCACAGTTTGCTCTTGACTGGGATACGTAGAAATTTCACACAGGGTGTTTCATTTAATGTGTGCCTATTGATCTCTATTACTGCTACCTGTAAGTCATATTTATTTGCTTTGAGTTGCTTGGTACTGTAATAATAAAAGTTCAGCTGTCTGCTCCAGTCAGTTATTAGCCTGTTCCATTCTTAACCTGTCTGTTTCTGGTATGGATGTGTATGGAGGCTTTATCAGCATACTTGTGTGGCTTTGGACCCATAACATAATTTAATTTCAGCACTCATCTACATAATTTGGGAATTGGAAATTTGTGGTAAGTTCCTATGGGACCAAACTGCTGAGGTCATCGGTTCCTAGGCTTACACACTACTTAATCTAACTTAAACTAACTTACACTAAGGACAACACACACACACACACACACACACACACACACAAACACACACACACACACACACACACACACACACACACACACACCAATGTCCGAGGGATGACTTGAACATCCGCTGAGGGGAGCCACGCAAACTGTGGCAAGGTGCCCTAGACCAAGCGGCTACCCCGCGCGGCTCTTGGCAAGATTACAGAAAATACCAACAGGTCAATTTTTCTTGACTAGTCATACCATAACTAAGTTTCTGAGACAAATTTAAAGTGAAATGGCTACATATAATAATTTCATAATTTGTATTCAATTAACAGCTTTTGAATACCCCATGGCTTTCAAACATTTCTCTTATCAATTCTTCATTGTATTTTCTTGCATCCTCTTTGAGGGATTTACCAACAGTTTTATGCAATGCCACACATATTTCCAGTTGAAGTAGTAAAGGTGATCACTCCCTCTATATTACACTATGTGATGCAACCCCAATATGCTTCCAAGTTCCTGTTATTTGCCTGAAACTCTCATTTTTTATTTTATTTCATTTTTTTAAAGGTTGTGTTATAACCCTCACTTACGGTCAACAAACATTTATTGAACACAAAATTAACATTCTTTAACAACAGATTAAATCATCCACTAGTCCGCAAAACTGAGCAATAACAGTTTCTGACTGAAACTAATGTAAGCTCAAATGTAATTACACCATTATACATACATACTGCAATTTTAATATTAGGCACAGTTTCAGATAAACTGAATGCTCATCAAATAGTAGTATTGTACAGAAATGTTGTACCACTTTATGGAGTGTAGGTAACAGGCCCATCACTCTGCAATAACCAGAAAGCTTGACAGTTACTATCGAAACACAAGTCCAATCCAGTTTAGGTAAACAGCAGTGGTGGTCATAGATCAGTCTGTAAAGGCAAAGTCAGATAATAGTAGCTAGCAAAGGAAGAACTGAAGTGTGAGCAGCTACCATGCATCCTTGTATTTGTTCGCTATGAAATTTCACATGACTGCCCTGCAAAACAGTGGCTTCTCCACAGGAGGCCCCTTCGCTACAAGTGAGTGATGTTAAGCATATTGATATGCTGCTTATCTTCCATTTGCATGTCCTATTTTCATTTGCATGTCCTATAAGGTCACTGAAGTTTTTCTTGTTTCATCTTGTATTTTATTTATATTTGCCTTCTTCATACCTGCCACATATTTTCTGTTTGTGTAAAAGGTAGGTCACCAGATTATGGCCATGCACATCCCTCATATAGATCTGCCAACTGAGGAACAAGCAGATGAGTACCCACTCTTACCACCAAAGGTACTACAAGGTGCATCACAAAATTATACTAACCCTTCCACAGTGTGTCTTATGAATCACTGGAAATGCAGTATGCAGACACCCCGGAGGAGGGGAGGCCATTATTTTCCAAAAAGTGTGTTATCACTACAATGAATACAGGAATGAGTTACCAATAATACTAGTGCTAGAAAAGCATATAGACAGATTCTACGTAAATCTCTGTACAATGTTCTACACTGCTAGGAGGGAAATTGATTCTTAGTCAACCTTCATGGCAGTTGTACTGTTCTATGGGGAAAGGAAACTTCCTCCACCATGAGCAATGCCCACTTTTCAGTTTATGAACAGACTATACTTCCTCAACCTTTCCAGTCCCGTTCACGTTTGTAATTACACAAAATAAATTCACTGAGCTCATGTTTATATTGTGGAGGTACTTTCAGTTTATTAAGTGAGTACTTGTTTTCTTTTGTTAAATGAGCTTTTATGTAAAATACATTGCCATAAACAATGGCTGAGATGTGCTTAATTTGTAAATGTGACCTATGTAGTGATAGTGGGAGAGGAATTGGATTGGTAAATATGACATCGTGTTGCTGTCCATCATTGACAGCACAATGTGAAGCCTTGCAACTGTGTTGTAGTCACTTACTCTGAACAACCGTGAAAGGCTCAAAGGTATCGACGAACTGTCATGTCATCCTGAACGAATAAGCGTCACTGGATGTAGAAATGGAAAGGAATGTGCTCAGTACATTGCTGTTGAAGCTATTGTCAGTTTTTGCGACCAGAGCTGCTACTTGTCAGTCAGGCAGCTCCTCAGTTGCCCT
This sequence comes from Schistocerca cancellata, assembly GCF_023864275.1. NCBI lineage: Eukaryota > Metazoa > Arthropoda > Insecta > Orthoptera > Acrididae > Schistocerca > Schistocerca cancellata. Next base: position 350,887,547 of record NC_064632.1, on the reverse strand, counting down.
CATAAGGGCTGAGTGCAACCCACTTAACCATATAGCACTGGGCATACCTGGACACTCATATTTCCAGGTGCTAGCCAAACCTAACAGCACTTAACTTCAGTGATCTGACAGGAATCAGCACTACCACTGTGGCAATGTTATTGGCATTGTGGTCACTTGGTGGTGAAATAGTGAATGACCAAAAAGTTTCTGCACTTCTGTTACCATTAATTGTGTTACTGATTGACTATGTAAGTCTCTTCCATTCAGGAATTGCTGTCATTTGTAGAATGGGCTGAACTGATTGAAGCCACTTATCACACAACCACTGTATATCTTGCAAGATGGACATCAGTATGTGTGATGGAAGAGGACTGATCAAGTTCACATGTAAAACAGTAACCTGATGTAATGCATTGCTTGACTTATGGTACGAAATGTGAAGTTCCATAACAGCTAAGTGACCAACTACTGTATAGAGGGAGCCAACTGAAGTTTCTATGCCTCGTAAGATGTTGAGAGGCTTGATGTGTTTTATACCTCTCATGCTGTGAAAAGTGTTCTAGCCCTTTATAGTGGAGACTAGTAAGTCATCATTGTCAAATACTTATTATCAGCATTGCACACTTCGGACAGGCTCTTCATTGTGGTAGATAGTTAGCAGCTCTGGCTGTGAAACTTCCTTACATACTAGCTCACTAGACAACTGCAAGTAAGTAGTCACTTACTAAACTGAAAATAACTTCACTATATACACATGATCCCAGTGAAATTATTTTGTCTGCTCATATTAGAGAACTGGACAGCAATGCTGGGAAGGTATAGTCTGTCTGTAAACTGAAAAGCGAGCAGCACACATGGTGGTGAAAGTTACCTTTTCTGGAAGAATCCCATAGCTGCTGTACAGGGTGACTTAAGAATCAATTTCCCCTCTAGCAGTGTAGAACAATCTGCAGAGATTTACATATTTTCTGTCCATATGCATTTCTTGCATTACATTATTAGTAACACATTTCTGTATTCCATATACCATTAATGCACTTTGTGGAAAAATAAACTTCTCCTGGCAATTCCACACACTGTGTTACCAGTGATTCATAGGGTGAGCTGCAGAAGTGTTGGTATTACTTTATAAAATATCCTGTAGTTGTTCTTTTGTTATTTCATGTGGTAGAGAAAGTGGGGAATCACCTGCTCATGATTCAGTTTGCAGACCTGTGAAGGAGAAAAGTGCATGACCACAATCCGGCAACCTTCCATCCCTCACACTTCTACCCTCCACCCCCTTTCCAGTCTTTTACACCCCCAGAACACAACTTATGCCTTAACACCATTTTACTGCACTTAGATGTGATACACACAATTAACATTTGTTCTTAATCCACTTCATTTAACAATAGACATTAATTTTGTACCATTAAAACACTACTGTTTAACAATCTGTGAATTTTCCATCCCATGCAATATGGAAACTATTAGTCCTAGAAAAAATATTAATATAGCCATTTTTGTAGGAGGTTTGATGTAGTTCCATTTTGTGCTGGGAAACATTTTTGCTAGAAGCTGCAGTTCTCATGTTAGTCAAGAAAAACTTAAACCGATCTTCAAAAGCACCTCCACACCTACACTCAGACCTTACCAGTCAAGGTTGTTAGCATGTTCTTCACAACAACCTATCCCACCACTGGAAAAGAAATATACAACTACAGGAACTTTTTCCTCCATTTTTCATTTGCGGACTAGACTTCTGACTCTGACCACAATGGGCAGAAGCTATAGCCAAATCTCAGTGTGGCACACAGTGATATAACTCTGTGAACTTTGTGCCATCGTTCTTCCCAGAAGGAGAACCAATACAGATTTATTTTCTGAGTCCGGCATTTCTAAGTCTGTTTTGTAGTTAATATGATAAGTTCTTATTTGGTCTCAATTCCGTAGAATTCTGTGCATTTTTGTTATTAAGGATACTTAAGTGCTTCTCTAAATACTCAATAATATATTTCAGATGGTGCTTAAGTCCAGCTATGGCATCAGTGGACAGCTTTTGCAGGAGCTCATGTTACAAACTGGTGTGTGTCAGCAAGCTGCTCAGAGCAGTGTGAACCGTGAAGCTGTGCTCAATGATATTAGAAGGTGAGTTCTTTCTGAGGGAACAACATTCTAACAACAGTGTGCTTCATATGCATGTATATTTATAGTTCAGTGCAGTGTTGCAATTTCCATGTTAAATTATGGAGTGATAGCCAGTCAGTAGCCAAGTGACAATGAGCAGACAGCTGTTGATTGTCGTAAGTTGCAAGTAATTGCCAATTAATCCACATTATCTGACTGTATAGTGAATATCAGTCATTGCTCACTCAAATAGTTAATTTCTCCATTTTAAATGCTTTATATACACCTGTAGATAAGGAGTGACAGATAAAGTGCGCTGGCCGGTGTGGCCGTGTGGTTCTAAGCGCGTCAGTTTGGAACCGCGTGACCGCTACAGTCGCAGGTTCGAATCCTGCCTCGGGCATGGATGTGTGTGATGTCCTTAGGTTAGTTAGGTTTAAGTAGTTCTAAGTTCTAGGGGACTGATGACCTCAGTAGTTAAGTCCCATAGTGCTCAGAGCCATTTGAACAGATAAAGTGCCTAGGAGCAGGGAGTGTGGGAAGTAGGAGATTAATAAATGACCAACATGAGTGAGAGAGTGATTGACTGACTGTCCTTAGAACATATTCCTTGGCTACGAACAAGTATGGCTTCTTGTCACGTAATGAAGTATCATGATGAGTAATCCTGGCTCAAGATAAATAAATGTGATATATATTTTTTGTTTTACTGGAATTATATTATTTCCTGTGGTATTACATGTCTGTAAAACAATCTTAGAAAAATTTTAATTACTGTTTCTTGAAACTCTACAGAAGATCTGAAACTTACGACTACATCACTTCATAATGAAATGTTCACTTTGTTTAGCTCTTAGATTTTTGGTTCCTCTTTATGGAGCTCGACATCATATTTCAGCTACCTGACAGGTGATTGTCGACAGCCACTGATTCTGTCTGGATGCCATGGCTGCGGGAAGAGTACACTTATGGCTCGTGCTGCTCAGTGTTGCCACACTTGGCTACCTGAAGCAGTGCTTGCAATCAGATTTGTGGGAGTGTCTTCCCGAAGTAGAACAGTGGAACAGCTGCTCTCTGGGATTGCTGACCAGATATCTGTTGTGAGCGTGGGTCACCAGTGTTGGGCAACACAGGTAAACTGGCTTGACAAGTTTAAATTAGTGTCTGCTATATTTCTAATGTTCTGTTGAAAGGATATAGGATTTTTTTTTCTTAAGAGATACTTGACTCTGTGTAACTAACACTTGATGAGTTATTTGTGTCTCATACCATATTTCATCTTTTTATATCATTAATCTTTTTAAATGCTTTCCTTTGTTTTAGTAAGCCAGTCTAGCCTTTTACCATTATCATTACTTTAATTTATTATTTTCTGTGATCTCCTCTGTTGTTTTTTGTGTAGTTTTGTTATATCTCTAACATCGTCTCATGCCAATTACCATACACATTTTATCTCTATATAATATTGTCATATTGAAATAACAATCAAACTGAAATATAACAGCAGGTTCGTCAATGAAGTACAGCACTTAGAAGTGAAAGTACATTTATTAGTGACACCAGTGTAGAACCAGCACAGAACACAACTTGTGCACAGCCTTTGCAGCTATGTAAACAACCATTGAATATTCCAGAATGATGGTATTTACACACACAAGGAATTTCCTAGAATATACACACATCCAAATAATTGCTGGTGGTCATATTTGAACTGTAACCCACAGCACACAATCCAGTGATGGTAACCACTTACTGCATGTGCCATTGTTCCCTCTCCTGAAGAAACAACAAGCTGCTGTTTCAGAAATTCTGCTTGGAGCCAACTACAGCACCATGGATCCAAAACCAGCCAGTGGTCTTCTGTATGATGGCGCAGGAAGATCCTCATATTATACTTAGGTTCTTACAGCATCTTCACTATGATGAGCATCAAAGATATCCCCTCCCTCAAAGCTTTGTGATCATTGGTGGATCTTCAGTTTCCTTGAATCGCCTTTCACAAATCTTCATCTCTGTACTGTAGCAGGACTTCATACAGAGAACATGCACGATGTCTCTGCACCTCTGTCTTCTTGATGAAGGGTCATAATCACTGACTTCATATGTGACATTCAAAAAGGACAAAGGATACATTAGGACCCAAAGTAGGCTTTAGTAATTTTTCTGATGGTCCACCTTTCCACAGTGGTGTAAAAATCCGAATGAAGTCCCCTGGTCTGTATCTCACTGGTTGCTGCTTGGCATTGTAGCACTCTTGGTTCTTTTCCTAGGCATTCGTGGCCCATATACCTCTTTGCTCATAGTGACAAGGTGTTTCCCACAGTCATTCTGAGTACCATTCAGTTGAAACAGGTACAGTGTATATGGTCATTTCAGCATCATGACTGTGGAGCAGGAAGTGTGAAACGTGTAGTGTCTGGCTTCACCATGTTGTATGTGCATGTCACAGGGACCAGTATTGTATCCCAGTCTCCCTTTCTGACATCAGTATATATGACAGCATATCTGCCAGTCTTATTAAAGTGTTGATTGGAAAACTTTTCTCAAATTGGATATCATCTCATGGGGTACTTTATGCTGCAAAATTATGTCTTCTAGAAGGAACTTTCCAATTTTTGGAGCTTCAGCAGTTGGTACAGCTTTGGTGACAGCATAGCCGATGAGGAAGTCAGTGCAGACTATTATTGATTGATTCCCATTTGTCGATTTCAGGAACCTCCCCAAGAGGTCAATTCCAGTTCAGTGGAATGGTGCTGCTGCAGGCAGGAGTGATACCAGATGCCCTGGAGGTAACTACGCCATGTGCTTCCATCATTGGCATTCCTTACAGTGGTTCACATAGTGCCTAACAGATCAGTAGAAACCAGGCCAGTTATACCTGTGTCTGATTCTGTCCTGGTAACCAGATATTGGATCATCATGGAAATACTTCAGGATAGCTGGCCTGGGATGACGAGCAGCATTACTGCCCCATTGGATTATAGTTCCTCTTTACTCTGCTCCATTTATTAATTGAAATTCTACTTTGGTTGGTCCCTCCATGTTCAAGGCTTTTATGGGTTTCAGCAGGGCTGGACCATCCTTTTGTTCAGCATCACTGCCATTTAATGCAGCAATGACTGATATTTTATCACTGCAGCTGTATTTCACCAAAGAATTCCTTGGAATGCAGTGAGCATCCTTGTGCTCGTGCCCACTTTTTTATACCACTGTGGCGTCATATGCCTGTAGTTACAGTGACCATCCCACCAGATGAACTAACAGATCTGCATGGTTATTCAGCCACCATAGAGAAAGGTGTTCCAACATAGTGGTTGATGGTTTCCGGAATAAATTTGGCCAGAATTTGTTGATCAGTGTGAAGCTCTGTGTAAGTGTTCTTGTCACACAGTGTTAAAACTGGAGAACATGTTAGCACCTCCATGAGGACAAGAAAAGGCTTTTCTTGTGCCCCATTCCAAGAAAATGCTTAGTCTCCCTGCAGTAGTTCTTCCAAGGCATATGCCTTGGAACAGATGTCCTTTTTGAATCACTGTTAGTATGAACACATTCCTAGAAAACCTCTCACATCATGAATGTGCCAAAGAGCTGGAGAATCTGTGATTGCTCTTATTTTCTCTGGATCAGGCCAAACTCAGTCTTTGGTGATGAAGTGGCACTTTTTCAGATTTAGGCAGAGATTTTCAGTCTGGACAGAATTCAACACTGTTGTTGGGCGAGGTATTCTTCAAATATCTTTGAAAAATGAGAATGTTACCCAGATAGCAAAGACACATAATCCATTTAAGATGTTAAAGCAGGTTTTCGTCATATGTTCAACAGTGGCTCGAGCATTATAGAGTCCAAACAGCATAACTTTAAACTCATAAAGGCCTTCAGGAGCTATGAAGGCAGTTTTCCTTGGTCGATCTTGTCAATCTCGATTCGCCAATAGCCTGTCTACATTTCCACAGAGCAGAGATACTTTGCTCCTTTCTGTTAGTCAGGGGTGTCATCAGTGTATGGCAGTGGATACATATCTGTGGGATCTTGCCCACTCATCCCTAATGGGGTGCCTATGGGATGCAGCATTCTTGGAATGCTATACAACTCAGACAAATACCATTATTAATTTTATTTCCAGAAAGCAAATTGACAATACTTAACTTTATTACAGCAAATGTTGCTAGTGAGAGGCAACATGAAAACAGTACCATTCTGGCTGCACAGCGAGTCCAAGGAAACACTTGATACAGCTCTGACAGCATAGCACTAATCACGTTGCAGACTCGGGCCGAGTCTAGCAGGAGCATCGTTTATATGCACTTGTTGCAGGGCAGCGCAGTCTGATTCCACGTACAATTGGCCACCGTTTCCTCACAGTCTTCTCTGCTCTTTCATGCCCCCTCTTTGTTCCAGTGTTAATGGTTACCCCAGAACAATATCCTTCTTTGAGATTTTGTTCAGTCACTGGTAGTCAATGCAGAAATGCCATGTGCCATCCTTATTCTTCACAAGGACCACAGGAGAGGAACAAGGCCTCTGAAAGTTCAGAGATGCCATCTTGCAGCATCTTCTCCACTTGCTCCCACTTTATCCATCACTGAGGCAGCAACACTGTACAAGAGCACTGGCTAATTGGTGGATGGTCCCCAGTGTGGATACATTGTTTTTCTGTGGGCCACTTGGTCTGTCTTTTCTCCGCTCTGGATTTGAAAGCAGCCAAAAATTGTCACAAAATGGCTATCACTTGCTGATGATGTTCCTCATTCAGGCCATATTCTATTGGCAGTTTGATAGCACCTTCCTCCATTGCTTTGTCTTTAGTGGATTTTGAGCATTCCTCTTCATTGATGACATAAAGCTGCCCTACCTGGACTTTCAGCTGTCCCTGTGTACATACCTTTAGGGATGAGTTGTGGCTGCTCTTGACAACTAGTTATCCAGAGTTCTTTTTAGCCAACCTACAATGCTTGCGATAATTTACTGGAATACTTTTGTGTACACATGTAACAAAACCTTCCTAGCATAAAAGATCAGCTCGATTAACAACTGAAACTCGTCTTGGTGCTGATGATGTGATAACATCTTCAAAGCAATTCAAAAAAGCTGCTTTGATTCTATGTGCATGTTGGAATAGCTTTGATAGGTTAGAGTTCTTATCTATCACAGTGTACAACATTGTGATGCTTTCAAGAAGCCCCATCCAAGAGTAACATTATGATTACATTCTGCCAAAACACCAAGTTCAAAGGGGTGCATTTGGTCATCGATAGTTATATATATATTTCATCCAAAGATGCCTTTGTCACAAATAGACAACAAGCATGTGTACACACACACACACACATACACTCTCTCTCTCTCTCTCTCTCTCTCTCTCTCTCTCTCTCTCTCTCTCTCTCTCACTCATTCAAATGCAACTCACACTCACATGACTGCAGTTTCTGGCAGCTGAAGCCACACTGCAAGCAGCAGCAGCAGTGCATGATGGGATTGCAACTGGGTGGGGGTTAGGAGGAGGCTGAGGTGAGGTGGGGGACAGTGAAGTATTGCTGGGGAGCACACAGGGACAAGGTGGAAAGAGGTTGGGCAGCGAAGTGCAGTCAGGAGGTACGACAGAGCAGAGGGCAGGGGAGGAGGGGGGGGGGGGGGGTAGTGGAAAAGGAGAGAAGTAAAAAGACTGGCCTTGATGGAATGAGGGCTGTGTTGTGCTGGAATGGGAACAGGGAAGGGGCTCGACAGTTGAGGGCAGTGAATAACAAAGATCGAGGCCTGAAGGGTTACAGGAACATAGGATATATTGCAGAGGAAGTTCTCACTTGTGCAATTCAAAAAAGCTACTGTTGGTAGGAAGGATCCATATGGCACAGGATGTGAAGCAGTCATTGATATGAAGGATGTTGTGTTGGGCAGTGTGCTCAGCAATAGGGTGGTCCACTTGTTTCTTGGCCACAGTTTGTCGGTGACCATTCAGGCAGAAAGACAGCTTGTTGGTTGTCATGCCCATATAGTATGCAGCACAATGGTTGCAGCTTGCTTGTAGATCACATGACTGGTTTCACAGTTAGCCCTGCCTTTGAAGGGATAGGTGATGTTTGTGACTGGCCTGGAATAGGTGGTGGTGAAAGGATGTTTGGGACAGGTCTGGCATCTAGGTCTATTACAGAGATATGGGCCATGAGGTAAGGGGTTGGAAGCAGGGGTTGTGTAGGGATGGACGAGTTTATTGTGTAGGTTCAGTGGATGGCAGAATATCACCACCTACTCCAGTCCTGTCACAAACATCATCTATCCCATCAAAGGCCGGGCTACTTTTGAAACCAGTCATGTGATCTGCAACCTAAGTTGCAACCTCTGTGCTGCATTTCATATCGGAATGACAACCAAGAAGCTGTTGACAAACTGTGGCCAAGAAAGAAGTGAACTAACTTGTTGCTGGGAATACTGTCCAACACAACATCCTTCATTTCAATGACTGTTTCACAGCCTGCGACATATGGATCCTTCCCACCAACACCAGCTCTTGCACATTGCGCAGGTGGGAACTTTGCCTGGAATATATCCTCCATTCCCGTAACCTTCCTGGCCTCAGCCTTTGTTAGTCATTGTCCTCACCCATCCAGCCCCTTCCCTGTTCCCATTCCAGCACTACACAGCCCTCATTCCACCATTGCACCCAGTCTTTTTATTTCTCTCCTTTTCTGATTACCACCCCCCTCCCCCTCCCACCTCTTCCATGACCCCTGCCCTCAGTTGAACCTCCCGACTGCACCTCGCTGCCCTACCTTCTCTCCACCTCATTCCTGCATGCTCTCCAGCAGCACTTCACTATCCCCCACCCCTACCCTATTATCCCACCCCCTCCCTGCCTCATCTTGTCCTTACCCTCACCCATTTGCCACTCTCATCATGCACTGCTGCTGCTGCTGCTGCTGCTGCTGCTGCTGCTGCTCGCAGTGTGGCTTCAGTTGCCAGAGATTGCTTGTGTGTGTGTGTGTGTGTGTGTGTGTGTGTGTGTGTGTGTGTGTGTGTGTGTGCGTGCGTGCGTGCGTGTGTGTCGTCTATTTTCAACAAAGGCCATGTTGGCCCGAAAGATTATTTGTGGCAGTTTTTTTGTTGTGCCTGTCTGCAACTCAGCATCTCTGCTATATGGTGGGTAGCAACTTTCCTTTTCGTAATATTGCTATATTCCATCCTGGATTTTCCATTGTTTGACTTTTTTCTTTTCAGCTTTTTTGGTATTATATTGAATTTTGCCTGTTGAGATGGAGGAAGAAATCTCTCTAAGAAAAACTTAGACTTTTGGTTGCTCTGACGTAGGAAGAAAGTGAGATATGTTCAGACATTGAAATGTGTTAAATGTTCTCTCATTGTTTGTTGTTGATGTACTTCCAGTCTATCTCTTTTATCTGAACAAACAGTTTTTGTGAATCAGAAATGAAATCTTATTCATACTTTTTGTTTTTTGATCCAATATATATAGTGTTTTTTGTAGTTCGCATGCAAATTTGATGTTACAGCATCTGAAACATTCAGTATGTGTTTGTCAACACAGTAGTTCATCTTTGTTTTTTCCATCTGTGTTCAGAAATGACCTAGTTAGAGGCCTAAGTTAATTTTGTTTTTATTTTGATGGTATGCACCTTTTAAACTGGTTTTAGATAATAACCTGTCTTGTCCTTATTGTGCAAACTCCTATGTTCTCCAATTCTTCGTTGTGAAATAAGCCTAAACATTTGATAGAACTCAAATTGGTATGTTGGAAGTTTTTGCCTTTATATCAGGTTTCTCAGCATAATTTGTTTTTCAAGCAGAATTCTTCTCTATCAGTTTGTGTAGTTTTCTTGTGTCATTCATTTAAATGAAAATGCACTCCAGAAAATGGCAGAGAATTATCATCAAATCCCTTGTCTGCTAAGAGTCTTTTCTCTTCTGTTGCATAATTTTGTACAAGACACACATAAAACACCATGATCGATAATTTTTATTAAATTATTGCACTGCGGAGGGCATGAGCATTTATATCACACAGAATCAAAGTATGTAAAAGAATACTTCTTTCCCCCATCAACAATATTTCACACTCATCCATGAGTCAAAAGCTTGTGAGATTAGTAAATAGCCACAGTATTTATGCAGTAATCTCAATCTCTTTTCAGTTTTTCTGTCAGTATTTTACATATCAAGCATTTTTGCCCTGTTACAGATTATTTCCATCCACAGTTATATTTTGTTACACTACTTGATGGCAGTCTTTGTATCCGTTGACATGACAGGGACATTTTTACCTTTCAGTGCCTATTTATATTTTGACACATTGTACTGTTCCTGCAAACAGTACAACATTCTGTTCTTCCATGATTGTGAAAGCAAAGCAATGAGTCTGAGCTTCAGTGTCAGTCATGGACATTGGCTATGCCCCTGCTATAAACAGATCCTCATGGGTGCTGCCACTGTCTCACTTTGGTTTCTGCATTGTAGAACCAAATTTCTCTAATTACGTTTTTAACTATATACCTATTAAAATCAAGGGCACAGCCAATTTGACAGTTGTGTAGCACATGAAATTTTATCCTAAACCTATTTTGCATGTTTGAAGTAAATGGTTTAAAAATTAATCACCATTTGAACAGTACAGAGCACTTGCAAATGAAACACACTATGGTATGATGTCTAACAACTTTCCTTATTTCAAACATGCTGTCTACTTGAGTAACTGTGTAAAGCTTAGAGAGAATCAGAGTGTTATATCATGTCACATGTTATAGTTGCAGAGTGTGATAACGTGTGGCAGCTAATACAGACAGATGACAGCAATATGCAGATCACAAGAGAGCCTGCATATGACAACAGGAATTAGGAAGAAAATATTCTCAGCAATGGACATGGCACCTGTAATTGAAGTAGGTTTTTGTTGGATACACAGGCCATATATGAAACTAGAGAAAATGCAATGAGTCTGTATAAGTTGGAGGAAATTCATGTGTTAATCATCACAATAATACATTTGCCAATACACAGTCATCCAAAAGGTTGTATCATAAATTTTCCTGTCAGAGAGGATGTTGATCACATTCAACTCAGCATCAAAAGCTTCCCTACAAACTGTGAAAGCTTTGAAAAAATACCGTACTTGATGTTATGTGTGTACGGCATACAGCAGATACTACAAACATAAGGCATAAGCAGTAAATGTTTATGATCACAGACTGGAATGGCTCCACAGCTATGTGCTCAGCAGGTACCCTGCATGATGCAATGGTAGTGTCAGAATGCAGGAAAGTTATATCTAGAGGTTTGTTTTTAATACCATAAATGGCTCATGCTTGTAGAGTGGTATACACATTTCCACATTAACTGGTCTTAATTCAAATGTAAATTGGTTGCCAGCAATACACAATAACGTTAACACACCTAAGACAGAAAGTATTACTGGCTTGTATTTGGTTTTGACAAAGAGTAATTGTAATTTCATTTATAATCTGACTTCAGAACAAGAACTTTAATCTGGCCTTATGACCGGTAGGTTTTACATTTCGTAATATTTAGTATATGAATATTGCTGCTACACTGTATATGCACTGATGAAATTATGGAAAATTTTTCTGTGTGAACAGGTGCTTCTAAAAATGGGGCTAGCAGTTCCAAAACCAAAATTAATTTTGCATTAAAGAAATTAAAAACTATTATCCTTGCAAGCAGTGGCTAACTCTCTCTCTCTCTCTCTCTCTCTCTCTCTCTCTCTCTCTCTCTCTCTGATGTTAATGTAATGAAGAAAAAAGGGAAGGGAAAATAAAAAGTAACAGAAATATTTTGATCTCTTTTTTTTTTTTAATTCTAAGAAATATTAGAGTATTAGCATGATTGCTTTCTAATATTATCTTACATTATTATTTAAGTTGTAAGACATATTTGAGTACTGATGTAGTTAATCTGTTCTTTCATTCAGAATGTGAAAAGCCTGTCTGAGAAGTTACCAGCTCTTTTAGCTGCAGCTTGTTTACAGCGTCCCCAGATCATCATGATAGACGGTATAGATCAGGTTAGTCTCAATTACTGCACTTGCAGATTTTGTGGCATTTCAGTCAAATTATGGAAATCAGATTCTTAAAATATGCTGGACAAGCTGTAAAAAAATCAATCAATCATTGCTGAAAACCAATGACATCTTACATACTATGAATTTGCAGCATGCTGTAGGTGAAAAATAGATCCGCAACTTGTTTTATAATTGAAATAAATGCTCATAGCTCTGTCATGAGTTGCATTGAGACGCATCCATCAAGAACTAAAAAAAGATACTTCTCAGTGCACCTTATGACAAAGCTACAACCATTTATTTCAGTCTTGCACAGTAGTTTGTAATGTGGTTGTGCTTTGTAGAAAAATCTCAGTTGCAACCTGTAGGTATGACCGTTACTAACATTATTGCTCTGAACCAATAGGGTGGAGCTTACCAGTAAAAAAAATCATGCTTTTTTGTTTTTTTGTTTTTATGTTACCATACCAATTTCTACAGTTTATAGAATAGCTTTAGGGTCTTTCTGTGTTGGAAAAAATAAATAAATAAATGAAATTAAAAAAAGAAAGTTACAAAAATGTGAAACTTTACACGTCTTTTGTCAAGATGTAAATGTGTGAGATTAATTATGTACTATAATTGTGGAGTTTCCTCAACTGAAAACATCTAGTGTAATTGAAATGAAAGTCTTTGTTTCTCTTAGTCAAGAGTGAGTGTTTTGATTTGATATGATTTCATGTGTCACTGAAGTTCTGTGTTTTGGTGCAAAACATTTGAAAACAAATTAAAAACATCCTGTATCATCTAAAACAATTAGAAACAATGAAAACACTGCAAATCATTAGGAAGGTGAACCTCCTAACTGTTTATCCCAAGAGATCTCAAGTTAAACTGTTTTGCTGTGAAATATCTTCCCAAAATAACTCAGGCTCTGAAATTCTGCATCTTCCTGTATCACCATTCCACTAACAATACTGTAATTCCTTCTGCTGCTGCTGCTAGTTAGCACCAGCATCCTGATTATAATGGTAGTTCCTTCTGATGCCACTAGTTAGCAGGTTTACTGTTTTGTGTTTTGTTTCAGTGCATTGTTACTGGCTTGTGCTCATGAATCCTGTAGGAGGCTTGGGAGATGAGGGATATGTTTCCAGCAAGATTAGACTCACATCAGTAGAGTTTGTATAGTCACTGCAACATTGTAAAGTCCTTTGGTAGCATTTTGGTGTAGCTGTTGCAATATTATGTCTCCTTGCAGTTTTCTAAAATGAAAAGTGGTTATTGCAGTGAGGAAGAGCAGAGGGAAGACCTCTCTGTTTCATAGTCTAGTGATGACTCTTTTTGAACTTTCATCAAGTGAGGAAGATTGCGAGGAAGACAGAGATATAGATTGACCCAGGCGAGAGTATGCCATATTGTTGATCCAAATACTGATTGTGCTCCCCCAAGATTTCAATTGTCTGCTAATCACTACCATGCAATTCCTTTTTCTGATGATGAACCTCAAATATCTGAACACTTTTTTTATAAGCATTTGCTGACAATTATACTCTTGGAAACAGGCAAAGCTGGGTGCAGACTTTCAGATTTTCCAGTGTCTTCGCAAGTAAAACTGCTCCTGATGAAAGGTTTCTGTCTGAGGACAGATAACTTCTACACATCCCCGCAATTAGCAAATTTCCTACTTTTGAAGCCCACTGTAGTTATGGAATAGTAGAACTGAGCTTGAAAGAGATGCCACAATCTCTCTGAAATCAAGAATTATGAAAGAGGGAAATTGAGCTGAAAGATAAGGAAAAGTTCCAGCATGTGTTGGAAGGACAAGCAGGACATAGTATTTGTTCAACTATCCATACTATGGATATGGTGCTGACTGAGAATGTGTCAAATAAAATAATAAAGCCAAAGCTTGTGCCTGACTACAATGACACAGTGGGAGGAGTGGATCGAGCCAATCAGAGAATGGCATCATATCTAATCCCCAGAAGAATTTTGGTTAAGAATGTTTGACCAAATCCACAAACATATGAAATCTTCCAATAAAATTAATTTATATTTTTCAGTATTTTTATTGTGTACTACACATAGTTCCCTTATAACAGTATTATGAACAGGAAAATTGCTACTCACCTTCGTTATTCTTGTACAAATTTTATATTACCTATCCTCCCTTACACCACATACCTGAGTTTCTGTAGATTTCAAACATACTGCACCACTTCCCATTGCTGAATGCTACTTCCAGGATGACAAGTGTTGTGATAGTATATAGTGTAGATGCTGAGTCGCAGATAGGCACAACTAAAAGACTGTCACAATAAGCTTTCGGCCAGCAAGGCCTTCGTCAAAAATAAACAACAGACACACACACAAATGTGACTCACACACATGATTGCAGTCTCTGGCAACTGAAGCCACACTGCGTGCAACAGCACCATTGCACGATGGGAGTGGCGATTGAGTGGTGGGTAAGGAGGAGGTGGGGGAGGGAGTGGGAAGGATAGTAGGGTAGGGGTGGGGGACAGTGAAGTGCTGCTGGGGAGCACGCAGGGATGAGGCGGAGAGAGTGTAGGACAGCTATGAGTTATGTACAGTCAGGAGGTTTGATGGAGGGCAGGGGAGAGGTGGTGGTGATGGGGGAGGGGGGCATAGCGGAAAAGGAGAGAAGTAAAAAGACTGGGTGCATTGATGGAATGAGGGCTGTGGATAGGTGAGGACAATGACTAACAAAGGTTGAGGCCAGGAGGTTTACGGGAATGTAGGATATATTCAATGCAAAGTTCCCACCAGCGCAGTTCAGAAAAGCTGGTGTTGGTGGGAAGGATCCATATGGCACAAGACATGAAGCAGTCATTGAAATGAAGCATGTCACTGAGGCAGCCTGCTCAGCAACAGGTCCAGTTGTTTCTTGATCACAGTTTGTTGGTGACCATCCATGTGGACAGACAGCTTGTTAGTTGTCATGCTCTCATAGGAGCATAGTGTCTGCAGCTTAGCTTGCAGATTACATGACTGGTTTCACAGGTAGCCCTACCTCTCGTCATGCCCTGAAATGAGAAATGTCCACCCCTCTCACAGGGGTATTCTGCAGTCCACTGAACCTACACAATACACTCGTCCATCCCTACACAACCCCTGCTCCCAACCCCTTACCTCATGGCTCATATCCCTGTAATAGACCTAGATGCAAGATCTGTCCCATACATCCTGACCACCACCACCTACTCCAGTCCAGTCACAAACATCACCTATCCCATTAAAGGCAGGGCTACCTGTGAAACCAGTCAAGTGATCCACAAGCTAAGCTGAAGCCATTATGCTACAACAGTCCATGCAGGAATGACAACCAACAAGATGTCTGGCCCCATGAATGGCCACCGACAAACTGTGGCCAAGAAACAAATAGACCACCCGGTTACTGAGCATACTGCCAAACACAACATTCTTTATTTCATATGGATCTTTCCCACCAACACCAGCTTTTCTGAACTGTGGAGGTGGGAACTTGCCCTGCAGTATATCCTATGTTCCTGTAACCCTCCTGGCCTCAACCTTCATTGGTCACTGTCCTCACCTATACAGCCCTTTCCTTGTTCCCATTCTGGTACTACACAGCCCTCATTCCACCATTGCACCCAGTCTTTTTACTTCTCTCCTTTCCTGCTACTCCCTCCCCCCCCCACCCTTCCCTGCCAACTGCACATAGCTGCCCTATCCTCCCTCCACCCTGTACCTGTGTGCTCCCCAGCAGCACTTCACTGTCCCCCACTCCTACCCTAATATCTGCCCCCTCCCCACCCCAGCCTCCTCCTTACCCCCATCCAGTCGCCAATCCAATCATGCACTGCTGCTGCTGCTGCTGCTTGCAGTGTGGCTTCAGCTGCCAGAAACTGCAGTCATGTGAGTGTGAGTTGCATTTGTGTGTGTGTGTGGGGGGGGGGGGGGGGGAGCGTGTGTGCGAGCGCGCGCGCGCGAGGGTGCGCTTATTGTCTACTTGCGACAAAGGGCTCTTTGGATGAAAGCTTATTTGTGACAGTCTTTTAGTTGTGTCTTTCTGCGACTCGGCATCTACACTATATACTATCACAACACTTGTCATCCTGGAAGTAGCATTCAGCAATGGGAAGTGGTGCAGGATGTTTGAAATCCACAGAAACTCAGGTATGTGGTGTAAGGGAGGATAGGTAATATACAATTTGTACAAGAATAAAGAAGGAACATTAAACATGGAAGACCAAAAGAGAAGTGCTCAGATTAAAAAATAAAATAAAATGAAAGTAAATAAAAAAACATAAGTATGTGGTGTAGTCTTTCTCTTCATCTGCTGTTCTACTTGTATACTGAAGAAGTAATTAAGGACATAAAAGAAAGATTTAGAATAATGATTAAAATTCAGGGTGAAAATATGCTAACAATAAGATTGCCACTGTTGTCCCCTGTGAATGTGATTAATAATTACAAGATGTGTTGAATGGAGTGAACAGTTTACTGAGCACAGAATATAGATTGAGTGTAAACCAAAGAGAGACAAAGATATAGAAGAGCAGTGCCAAACATTTACCATCAAAACTGGAGACCATATAGTAGGGTAAGTCTAGGAATTCTGTCTTGGCAGTAAAATAATATATAACAAACAAAGCAAGGAGAATGTAAGAAGGAGACTAGCACAGGCAGAAAGGGATGTCCCTATACACATACTATAGGGAGCTGCAGAGAGCAAATATTGTGGGGTGAGACAGAGATATACATACAACATATAGTTGACAATTTTTGATGTAACTGCTGCTATGAAATTAAGAAATTGGCAAAAGAGAGGATATCATGGCGTGTTTCATCAATTGAGTTGGAAGAAAAAAGAAGATAGAGAAAAACAGGCCAACCAGCTGGAAAAAATTCTGAAGGACACTTAAGCAAAACTGGTTGGGTAAGATCAAGGATAACCTGGGGACACTGTGCTGCAGACTGGTATACACCACTAGTCATCTTAAGTGTTTTGTTTACTGGTCCAAGAATCAGTTTTGTACATTGTTTGTACATGTGATACAGGACAGTGGTAAACCTAGTTAGTTTACAATACAGTAGTCATTTTGACTACATTGTCGACATAATAAAAATGCATAATAATGCAGGTAGGTGTACTACATTGCTTCTACATGTGATAATAGCAGTTATTAAGTGAGATGACATGATAAGCACAATGTAAACTATATTATGAATTGACAATTAGTGAAATTTGGTAAATGAGGTTTACCAATTATGATGTTCCATGAACTCAGACAAGGAATATAAGCATTGCTGTAAACCTTGAAGTTATGCGCATGCTTCAGCAACTAAGCATCACAAATAAGCCCCTTGAGCAAGAGAAGGTTATTGATCTTTTTATAATTATACTCAGCTAAGAATAATATCTTCTTTAGTGTGATAACAGCTGTACATCTGTGCTTATTGTTGCCATTTTCTGTAGTTCGCTCTTTTTGCTTTGTGATAAATGAATGTCATTTGTTATCTAAGGGCTCTGATATGTCACTTCTGGCTGTTTCAAGATTTTGATTGGGTAATGATAGTTAAAGGCAGAGAGATTTTTCTTAGGAATGCAGTAAATGTAGAATTTACATTCATTATCATATATGCCTCATTCCAACTGATGCTTTTGCAGGCTCCCTCTAAAGCTGTCTTTTGTGAGTTCATTAAGTGTTCTGATGGTTTTCCTAGTTATCACTTTATTTAGAGTTGCTTATTATGGCTAATTATCCTTCATGGCCCAATAAGCCATTTAAAACTGAAGGAACACTAGTTTTGTTGACTCTGTCCTCATATACAAAAATATTATATATTGAAATGCTACTGTTTATTTTTTTATTATTTATTTATTGATCCATTTTCATCTGCAGCTGCACAATGTGCAAGAGATATTTGGATTTTTTTGTTAATATTAACAGTTTTACATATAATATACCTTTGTACATAATAACACACATTAATATATCAATTAATGATGAATACTTAAATAAATGTTTGTACGCTATATACAGAGAGATAAAATACAAATGTTCTTCTGAATGAGACTACATTGGGTAAACACACAAAAATTTAGTTTTGTAGGTATTCAATTACTGTGTAAAAGCAGTGATCAACCAAGTACGACTTCAGTTTAGATTTGAAGTGACCAATGTTTTGTATGTGTTTAATGGTATCTGGTATGGCATTGTATAGTTTGATACTAGGATGGATAAGGCTGTTGTGAAATAACTTTGTGTTGGCACTTTGAACATGTACATCCAATTTTTGTCTTGTATCATAGCTGTGTATTGTGTGATTTTGAGTGATGAGTGGTCTTTTTGTATGTAAGTTTTGCTTTAAATACATTCTATTTTCAAGTATATATATGCAAGGAAGTGGCAGGATCATCCTTTTTTGAAATAATGGTCTACATGATTTGCGATTATGTACCACTTCCAATTCCCCCCCCCCCCCCCCTCCAGAATTTCCCCAGAACATAATCCCATACCGGAGGTGAAAGTGTACAACTGCATAACATACACTCTGAAGGGTGTTGTAGCTGGTACAATTTTTTAATGTATGCAGCACACAACAAGAAGTACTTAATTTTTTGTTCATTTGCTCAATATGTGCTTTCAATTTCAAGTTGTCTTGTAGATGAAGTCCAAGAAATTTGGTACTGTCTGTTTTGGAAATTGTCTGTCCGTATAGCTCTAGATTGGGTGATACCAGATTTTTTGTTTGTGCTTTGTGTATATGCCCTTAATTGGGCAGGTAGGTTAGAAACTTTAAAAAGGAAAATGGATAGGTTAAAGTTAGATATAGTGGGAATTAGTGAAGTTCGGTGGCAGGAGGAACAAGACTTTTGGTCAGGTGAATACAGGGGTAATGCAGGAGTAGGTTTAATAATGAATAAAAAAAAATAGGAGTGTGGATAAGCTACTACAAACAGCATAGTGAACGCATTATTGTGGCCAACATAGACACAAAGCCCATGCCTTCTAGAGTAGTACAAGTTTATATTCCAACTAGCTCTGCAGATGATGAAGAAATTGATGTAATGTATGATGAGATAAAAGAAATTATTCAGGTAGTGAAGGGAGACGAAAATTTAATAGTCATGGATGACTGGAATTCGACAGTAGGAAAAGGAAGAGAAGGAAACGTAGTAGGTGAATATGGATTGGGGGCTAAGAAATGAAATAGGAAGCTGCCTGGTAGAATATTGCACAGAGCAAAACTTCATCATAGCTAACACTTGGTTCAAGGATCATGAAAGACGGTTGTATACATGGAAGAACCCTGGAGATACTAGAAGGTTTCAGATAGATTATATAATGGTAAGACAGAGATTTAGGAACCAGATTTTAAATTGTAAGATATTTCCAGAGGCAGATGTGGACTCTGACCACAATCTATTGGTTATGAACTGTAGATTAAAACTGAAGAAACTGCAAAAAGGTGGAAATTTAAGGAGATGGGACCTGGATAAACTGAAAGAACAGAGGTTGTACAGAATTTCAGGGAGAGCATAAGGGAACAATTGATAGGAATGGGGGAAAGAAATACAGTAGAAGAAGGATGGGTAGCTTTGAGGAATCAAATAGTGAAGGCATCAGAGGATCAATTAGGTAACAAGACGAGGGCTAGTAGAAATCCTTGGGTAACAGAAGAGATACTGAATTTAACTGATGAAAGGAGAAAATACAAAAATGCAGTAAGTAAAGCAGGCAAAAAGGAATACAAACGTCTCAAAAATGAGATTGACAGGAAGTGCAAAATGGCTAAGCAGGGATGGCTAGAGGACAAATGTAAGGATGTAGAGGCTTATCTCACTAGGGGTAAGATAGATACTGCCTACAGGAAAATTAAAGAGACCTTTGGAGAAAAGAGAACCACTTGCATGAATATCAAGAGCTCAGATGGAAACCCAGTTCCAAGCAAAGAAGGGAAATCAGAAAGGTGGAAGGAGTATATAGAGGGACTATATAGGGGCGATGTTCTTGAGAACATTATTATGGAAATGGAAGAGGAGGTAGATGAAGATAAAATGGGAGATATGATAATGCATGAAGAGTTTGACAGAGCACCGAAAGACCCAAGTCAAAACAAGGCCCCGGGAGTAGATGACATTCCATTAGAACTACTGATGGCCTTGGGAGAGCCAGTCCTGACAAAACACTACCATCTGGTGAGCAAGATGTATGAAACAGGCGAAATACCCTCATACTTCAAGAAGAATATAATAATTCCAATCCCAAAGAAAGCAGGTGTTGACAGATGTGAAAATTACCGAACTATCATTTTAATAAACAGCTGCAAAATACTAACACGAATTCTTTGCAGACAAATGGAAACACTGATAGAAGCCGACCTCGGGGAAGATCAGTTTGGATTCTGTAGAAATGTTGGAACACGTGAGGCAGTAATGACCCTACGACTTCTCTTAGAAGCTAGATTAAGGAAAGGCAAAACTACATTTCTAGCATTTTTAGACTTAGAGAACACTTTTGACAATGTTGACTGGAATACTCTCTTTCAAATTCTAAAGGTGGTAGGGGTAAGATAACAGGGAGCGGAAGGCTATTTACAATTTGTACACAAAGCAGATGGCAGTTATAAGAGTTGAGGGACATGAAAGGGATGCAGTGGTTGGGATGGGAGCGAGACATGGTTATAGCCTCTCCCCGATGCTATTCAACCTGTATATTGAGCAAGCAGTAACGGAAACAAAAGAAAAGTTCGGAGTAGGTATTAAAATCCATGGAGAACAAATAAAAACATTGAGGTTCGCTGATGACATTGTAATTCTTTCAGAGACAACAAAGGACTTGGAAGAGCAGTTGAACGCAATGGACAGTGTCTTGAAGGGAGGGTATAAGATGAACATCAACGAAAGCAAAACGAGGATAATGGAATGTAGTCAAATTAAGTCAGGTGATGCTGAGGGAATTAGATTAGGAAATGAGACACTTAAAGTAGTAAAGGTGTTTTACTATTTGGGGAGCAAAATAATGATGATGGTCGAATTAGAGAAGATATAAAATGTAGACTGGCAATGGCAATGAAAGCGTTTCTGAAGAAGAGAAATTTATTAACATCAAGTATTGATTTAAGTGTCAGGAAGTCGTTTCTGAAAGTATTTGTATGGAGTGTAGCTATGTATGGAAGTGAAACATGGACGGTAAATAGTTTAGACAAGAAGAGAATAGAAGCTTTCGAAATGTGGTGCTACAGAAGAGTGCTGAAGATTAGATAGGTAGATCACATAACTAATGAGGAGGTATTGAATAGAATTGGGGAGAAGAGTTTGTGGCACAATTTGACTAGAAGAAGGGATCGGTTGGTAGGACATGTTCTGAGGCATCAAGGGATCACCAATTTAGTACTGGAGGGCAGCGTGGAGGGTAAAAATTGTAGAGGGAGACCAAGAGATGAATACACTAAGCAGATTCAGAAGGATGTAGGCTGCAGTAGGTACTGGGAGATGAAGAAGCTTGCACAGGATAGAGTAGCATGGAGAGCTGCATCAGACCAGTCTCAGGACTGAAGACCACAACAACAACAACATGTGTATATCCATAGCTACAGTTTTTTTCAGTGTTTATTATTAAGTCATTGTCACCAAAGTAACTTGTTAGCCTGTCAGTGGCTTCTTTTATATTTTTTACAAGAGTTTCTTCTGAGTTTCTTGTAATTAGAACACTCGTATCATCAGCAAATTGAAATATTTTACTGCTGTCATTGCTTATGTTTAGGTCATTTACATAGAGTAAGAACAGAACAGGACCCATTACTGATCCTTGTGGCACTCCATATTTAACAGTCAGTAGCTTGGAATTATATTTCCTAATGATATTGTTCCTTTCTTGATCTATTTCCACATATTGTTCCCTGTTCTTAAGATAAGAGCTGAGCCAGTTGTTAGCTGTTCCTCAATGCCAAGATTTTCTAGCTTGTGTAGCAATTTGCCATGATTTATGGTGTCAAATGCCTTTGACAAATCTAAAAATATGCCCATGGTAAGTATTTTGTTGTCTAATGCTATCAGTGCCCCTAATAGAAAGTAGTGAACTGCAGATTCGGTTGAGCGGTTTGCTCTAAATCCATGTTGGGATTCTGACAGAATGCCATTTACCTCTAAGAAGTCTGTTAGCCTCTTATTGAAAAGCCTTTCAAATATTTTTGAGGAAACAGACAGAAGTGCCAGTGGTCTGTAGTTGGAAATATCATCTTTGTTTCCTTTCTTGTATAATGGCTTTACTTTAGCTATTTTCAGACAGGAAGGAAAAGTTCCTGTAGCAAAAGATAGGGTACATAGGTGGGTTAACGGCTGAGTAATCAAGTCCCCACACTTCTTTATAATGAAATCAGGTATATCATCTACACCTGTGGAGTGTTTCATTTTGAGACTTTTTATTGTAACCTGTGCTTTTTCTACATTTGTTGGGTACAGAAACATTGATCTGCTTGAGACTTTTTTCCCTGTTTCTGTATGCTGTTTTCTATTAGAAGTCTGTTGTAGTAGTTTCTCTGTTACATTTATAAAATAATTATTAAACATATTAGCTACTTCCTGTGGGTTATTAATGTTTTCCAAGCCAGCCTTTAATACCATATTATTAACTCTACTTTTGTAAGATTTGGTTTCTTTTGTACAACTTGCCAGATTGTTTTGGTTCTGTTTGAAGCATCTTCTATGTACAGGGCTATTACAAATGATTGAAGCGATTTCATAAATTCACTGTAGCTCCATTCATTGACATAAGGTCATGACACACTACAGATATATAGAAAAACTCATAAAGTTTTGTTCGGCTGAAGCCGCACTTCAGGTTTCTGCCGCCAGAGCGCTCGAGAGCGCAGTGAGACAAAATGGTGACAGGAGCCGAGAAAGCGTATGTCGTGCTTGAAATTCACTGACATCAGTCAGTCATAACAGTGCAACGACACTTCAGGACGAAGTTCAACAAAGATCCACAAACTGCTAACTCCATTCGGTGATGGTATGTGCAGTTTAAAGCTTCTGGAGGCCTCTGTAAGGGGAAATCAATGGGTCGGCCTGCAGTGAGCGAAGAAACGGTTGAACGCGTGCGGGCAAGTTTCACGCGTAGCCCGCGGAAGTCGACGAATAAAGCAAGCAGGGAGCTAAACTTACCACAACCGGCGGTTTGGAAAATCTTACGGAAAAGGCTAAAGCAGAAGCCTTACCGTTTACAATTGCTACAAGCCCTGACACCCGATGACAAAGTCAAACGCTTTGAATTTTCGGCGCGGTTGCAACAGCTCATGGAAGAGGATGCGTTCAGTGCGAAACTTGTTTTCGGTGATGAAGCAACATTTTTTCTTAATGGTGAAGTGAACGGACATAATGTATGAATCTGGGCGGTAGAGAATCCTCACGTATTCGTGCAGCAAATTCGCAATTCACCAAAAGTTAACGTGTTTTGTGCAATCTCAAGGTTTAAAGTTTACGGCCCCTTTTTCTTCTGCGAAAAAAACGTTACAGGACATGTGTATCTGGACATGCTGGAAAATTGGCTCATGCCACAACTGGAGACCGACAGCGCCAACTTCATCTTTCAACAGGATGGTGCTCCACCGCACTTCCATCATGATGTTCGGCATTTCTTAAACGGAGATTGGAAAACCGATGGATTGGTCGTGGTGGAGATCATGATCAGCAATTCATGTCATGGCCTCCACGCTCTCCCAACTTAACCCCATGCGATTTCTTTCTGTGGGGTTATGTGAAAGATTCAGTGTTTAAACCTCCTCTACCAAGAATCGTGCCAGAACTGCGAGCTCGCATCAATGATGCTTTCGAACTCATTGATGGGGACATGCTGCGCCGAGTGTGGGAGGAACTTGATTATCGGCTTGATGTCTGCCGAATCACTAAAGGGGCACATATCGAACATTTGTGAATGCCTAAAAAAACATTTTGAGTTTTTGTATGCTTGTGCAAAGCTTTGTGAAAATATCTCAAATAATAAAGTTATTGTAGAGCTGTGAAATCGCTTCAATCATTTGTAATAACCCTGTATTTGTCATTGTCTCATTTCTTTGCTCCTTTATTGTTTTATTTAAGATAGATTTATATTTTTAAAGTAACTATCAAACTCCTGAGTTGTGTTGTAGCTTCTTGCAATATTGTGAAGGTACAGTTTTCTAGCACAAGATTTCCTTATACCACTAGTAATCCACTTGTTGCTTTTAGTGGTTTGCGTGAATGTCTGAAACTTAGAAATATTTTCTGTACTGTACACTATCTCCCACAATTCTTGTTGGAGATAATTCTGGAATGTTTGTACAGCAGTATTACTGAAAGTTCTGCCCATGTGTGTAGTCTTCCTCATATAATTATAGGATGGATTAGTGTTTACACAAAAGCTTATAGCCTGTGCATGATGGTCTGCCAGTCCAGCTTTAATTACAACTGATTTATATTTTGTTTTGGAGCTTATTATTATTTGGTCTATGGTAGTGCTAGAATGATTCATTTCACGTGTAGGGGAGTGGATTGTAATCTCCAAATTATTGGCTGTTAATATGTTCATCAGCTCAGATTTTGAATTGCTTCACTTATTAAAGTCTACATTTAGGTCTCCACATATAAGAACTGTTTTTTGATTTGTTACTACTTTATTTACTAAAGTATCAAGCCGAGTATTGAATTTTTTTTGGTGGGTATCTGGAGATCTATATAAGCTCTCGGTCGGGCACACAGTTTTAATCTGCCAGGAAGTTTCATATCAGCGCACACTCCACTGCAGAGTGAAAATCTCATTCTGGAAACATCCCCCAGGCTGTGGCTAAGCCATGTCTCCGCAATATCCTTTCTTTCAGGAGTGCTAGTTCTGCATGGTTCGCAGGAGAGCTTCTGTAAAGTTTGGAAGGCAGGAGATGAGGTACTGGCAGAAGTAAAGCTGTGAGTACCGGGCGTGAGTCGTGCTTCGGTAGCTCAGTTGGTAAAGCACTTGCCCCCGAAAGGCATTGGTCCCGAGTTCGAGTCTCGGTTGGGCACACAGTTTTAGTCTGCCAGGAAGTTTCATATCAGCGCACACTCCGCTGCAGAGTGAAAATCTCATTCTGGATATTACAATTAACTTGAATGCTGGAATTTCTATACCTGATATTTCAAAATCTTTCTCAGTGTTTAAGGATTCAACATTGTCTAAGTTATTGAATTCGATATCTTTCTTTATATATATGCAGTTCTCTCCACGTGTAAACTTATTTCTACAAGTTTGTGTTGCTAACACATAATCTGTTATTTTCACTGTCTTTAACTCATTTTCTTTCAGCCAGTGTTCAGTTAAGCACAGTATATTAACTATCTGAGTTCACTTGATAGCAAGATTTCAAGCTTTCTTACTTTACTCCTAAGTGACTGTATATTATGATGAAGAAGAGTGACCTGGTGAGATTTTAGGTTTGTTCTGATTGTACTCGGTTGACCACTTACCTTTATTCCTGAATTTAAATTGTGTGATAAAACTTCATTCTCATCTAGAAGTGTGAGTTGGTTTTTTCTATTGGTCATAAGAAAATGTCCTGATGGTGAAAAGGGGCAGTTCTCCATCCCTCTGGTCATTTTACTTGTGTGGTCGATGTTGATAGGTGCACTAGTTATCCTAATTTGCTCTTGAGGCTTTTTGGGAATAAAAAAAAAATCTTGTAGATGACATGGTTGCCTTACATTTCTTCTCACTGGAATTGCTGAACTTCCTCCTGTTGCTGGGGTGGTAGTAGTTGATTGTTGGTGTTTACTGATACATGTAAAATTAGATGTCCTTGGTGATACTTTTGAGACTGGATCTGCTGATGTTGTTAGTGGGTCTCCTGTAGGTACTGCTTCTGGTTTCCAGTGCCCAGTTCTTCTTGTTGTATCTTGAATATCTTCGGGTGTGGAACTTGGTTCTGCTGCTTTTTTTGGGTTAGATGGTTTTGCCAGTATCACAGCCTGGTTTAGTCAATGGCAGTTTTGTTTCACTGTGTCTTCTTTGAGTGATGAAGGTGTAGTACAGTTCTTTTTTGCGCCTCCTCGTTTATGTTTCATAACTATCGAGTTGGATAAGTCCATTTCTGCTGCTGATTTTTCTTGTGTTTTCACTGTCATATTTGCTGAAAGGTCTTCACCTTGTATGTATGTTAGAGCTGGTAGTTGCAGATTGGCACTTACTGCTAGTTGTAAATGTCTATATAAGTTCTCTTTGCCTTCCATTCACAAGTGAAGTCCATGCTTTGTGTAATCGCTTCTACTGAGGAATGTATTGACATCCACCACCATTACATGCTCATAATTTTTTGCTGTCATTGAGAATTAGTTTGCAGCATAGTTTATGTTGTTCAGTTTTGGTACGTTGTATCTGTACGGAATTGTGCACGAGATAACTTTTGTGTGAATTGCCTTATGAAGAAAATCTGTTAAGGCACATTTGAAATCCTGAAATTTCTTTAGGATGTCGTTTGTCCCACCTAGAATAATGACACTGTCATTTTTTGTATATTCTTTTGTCTTCCCGTCTATGTTACAAACCACGTCCTTTAACTGTGCATTAGGTTTTATTACAGAAGAGATGTAGTGTGTTTGATTTTGAGAACTGTTCATAATTTTTGCACAGTGACGACCATGACTGTCAGAAAGAATTAATATGCACTGTCTCTTGTTATCACTGTGTATCATTTTTTGGGGCACTGGTCGATTGCTTTTTTTACAGTTTTCATTTGCATTAACACTGTTGGTTTTGTCAGGGCACTTCATAACACAAGCACTTGAGTCCTTCGCTGTAGTATTTTTGCTTCTGATCCATTCATGCTGCTTTTCTTTCTCACTACTTCCAGTTTTTGTCAGTTTTGTTTTGATGGGTGCACTCGATTTCAGATAACCTAACAGTTCGCTATTTTCATTTCGAAGTTTTGTTAAATCATTCTTTAAAGTGTTAATTGCTGTTTGCATGCTTATGATACACTCTTTTAAATGTTCAATATCTGTTACACATTTGTTGCATGAAATATTTTCACTTTCAACGGCTGTATTTCCACGTGGTAGAACATTGCGCACATCACACTCGTGAGGCATTTCATTTGACTTCATATACGTACCAGTACTTCACTATTTCTAGACCGAATTTCTGGACACTTGAGTTATAATATCATGCACAATGCATTTACAATTGCAATATTCACTGATTTTTACATATGTCATACATTTTTTCGTTCAATTTACATTTATATTTGTGGAGCTAACACACTCGCAGTTTACACTTTCTGCCATATTTGTATTGTGACAGGAAAATTTTCAGCTGAGACTAAACTATAAGTATTGTGTAAAATTTCTGTATCATGTTATCATCCAGGCTCCTTCAAGAAATTGCTTTTGAAGTCACCATACATTGTTATTCGCTTCCTCCTATCAGACAGGTGATATAGTGTCTCACATTTTTCCAAGCTCTTCTGAAAATTTCCACAAAGTGTAATGATTGCTGTTGTTTCATTATGCAGTTGAACTTCACAATCATACGCTTCTACATGCTGGCTGTTCTGTGCAAAATCCTGTAATTGTTTTTCACACACATGACAACTTGTCTTACCTGCATACTGATACCACAGCATGAAGCAGCTAATGTACAGTCATCAGCTTTTAATACTTCTGCTCCTTTATTTTTATGGTGCTCAGACAGGCTAAATTCATCAACTTAATTTCCTAATTTTAGGTCAATAAAATGATTAATGACTTTGTTTTACAAGCTTCTGATAGTTCTATGCATGATATTAAATGGACTAACTAATTTCTCTATTTTTGTGATGTCTGGAATTTCAGTTATTCTGATCTCTTTCAGTACTAGCTGTCTGTGCTAATAGATTAGCCAAGAAAAGAAATCATTCAGACACCAGTAATTCTATGACTTCTACCATATGCGGTTGTACCCTCCTTACTCTCTCAGCTAACGGATCTGCTAACATGTGATTCTCCTTCCTATTAGGGTGTAGGATTGCACTATGTGACAAGTATTCCAACCTCCTATTTCCGGTCTATACTGATTCAGATATGTATAAACATATAAGATAGTCATTTGTTAATTTTTATTTCTGTTCCACTGTAATCTTCCCTGTGTGCTTAAATCAGTTAAATAAAAAAAAGGAATTAAAAAATGTCCAACACTTTTCAATCTCTTCCACTCTGTTCCTATTTGTAATTTAATAGTAATTTATTTTTTGTCTCATGAGCAAAGACCATCTGTTAATTTTTCTAAATTTTATTTAGTAATAAAATTTATTTTTAATTTGTGTTTACCATAATAATACACAATATGTGTTGTTCTTATAGGTATGTAAATGCAACTTAACATTATTTTGTTCTTGAGACAGTAATATTCAGTGTTTTTATGTTTAGATAAGAGAGTATGGCTCCAAAACAATAGACTGGCTTCCGCTTACTCTACCAGAGAGTGTCAAGTTGATTGTGTCCATAGCTGATGACAGTCCTCTCTTCACAGAACTAAAGGAGAGGTTTGGTGCAAAGGCACAGTACATAAAAGTGAGTGAAAATTGATGTGTTTAATTTTTGATATACATCATTCTGTATTTTGTTAAGTTAATGATGAAGTTCTAAATGTCTTATTTCTTATTATTAACTGTTTGTTAAATAGAGGTAATGTCTACCCCAATTACTTATACCCCATACTCAAAGAAAGGCCTTCACTGTTTAATATCTGGTAAGGTTGTCGGGAAAGCTAACCAAAGGCTGCAGTTCATTGCCAGAACACTTGGGAAACATAACATGTCCACTAAAGAGACTATTTACGTTATGCTTGCTCATCCTCTTCTGGATTACTGCTGCACAGGGTGGGATCTGGATGAGATATGATTGATGGAGAACATTAAAAAATTTCAAAGAAGGGCACCTCATTTTATATTTTCCCGAACCAGGGGAGAGAGTGTCATGGATATGATATGTGAGTTGAGGTAGCAGTCATTAAAAGAAAGGCACTTTTTGTAGCAGCAAAATTTCAGTCTCTTAGTTTCTCCAGCAAATATGAAAATATTTTGTTGACAACCACCTACATATGGAGAAATGATCATTGTAATGAAATAAGAGAAATCAGAGCCCGCACTGAAGGACTTAAGTGTTCATTTTTCCTGCACGCTGTACAAGAGTAGTATGAAAGAGAAATAAAGTGGTTCAATGAACCTCTGCCAAGCAAATCATTGTGAATTGCAGAGTAGTCATGTAGATACAGATAGTAGTCCTTTTCATCTCTGACAGTTTCTGATACTTATCGTATGACTAAGCAGCACAGTTTGTAGGATTCTCACCAATGTGACCTAGGCTTCAGACATGTTACAGCAGATACAATTCACCCCAAAACATAAACTTTGTGTTCAGTTGCACAAAAAGAGAGGCATCCAAAACAAATATCCCAATGAATGTTTTTAACAATGAAAATAATCCATTTCTGACAATATATTGTAATTGGATAGATAAAAAAAATCTACTCACCAAGCGGCAGCAAGAGGACACACATAGAAAAAGTTTTGACTTATGGAAGCTTTTCAAGCCAGTGGCTCCTTCTTCTGGCAGAAGAGTTTAGGGGGGTGAAGGAAAAGGTGACTAGGTGACTTTTCCAAACTGTAACCCTTTTCCTAAAACTCTCCACTCCTTTTTCTTCACCTCTCTTCCTTCTCCTTTAACTCATCTGCTGGAAGAAGGAGCCACTGGTCCCAAATGCTTGTGTAAGTTAAAACTTTTCCTGTATTTGTTCTTTTGCCACCATCTGGTGAATAGATTCGTTTATCTATCCTGTTACATTATATTGTCAATGAATATTTTGTGTCACACCCCATTTTCTTTTGTAATTACATATGTTACATTGGTCTCATGGTACTAGTATCAGTTGGATATAGGATGAAAAGATCTCAGGTTTCCAGCTTGGTGACAGTATTGAGATATCACAGTGTTTCAGTGAGTGCCATGCTCTTCATCTTCTGGCAAAGAGTGGCTTCACCAGAAGGTGATGAATATGGAATTTGTTGAAACATGTTACCGTATTTACCCGAATCTAAGCCGCACCTGAAAAATGAGACTCGAAACAAAGGAAAAAAAATATTTCCCAAATCTAAGCCGCACCTGAAATTTGAGACTCGAAATTCAAGGGGAGAGAAAAGTTTTAGGCCGCACCTCCAAATCTAAACAAAGTTGGTCCATTGTAATATGAGACACAATTTAGGTTGAATGAATGACGATACGGCTACAGTAGTTTGGTTCGAGTCGTAAGCTTTACCAGGTAGCCACTGCTATGCGTCAGGTGTTCCGTCCGTATTTATACGGGTACCCTTCCTTTTTCACGTGCTTCGTCTGGTTTGAATCGATTGCTTATTTTGTTTGATCTGATAAGTGCCGTTTTCTCTGTTATAGGTGTTTACGTCACTCTAAGCTGAAAATGCATCACTGTACTGTGTCATGCATTGTTTGTCGCATTCTGATAGTGCATGTTTACGGCCTGTCGCCGTTCGCGGCATGGCTTGCTTTTGTGCGCGCTACCGCCGCTTACAACTAAATTAGCGAAGCAATGTCAAGAGACTGCTATTTGTTGTTACTTACACTGCTGCTTTCTTTGAGAATGATCAACAAGAACCAAATAATAGGCTGCGTATGATAGAACATGTTCTGAACGAGAGTTAGGCGAAAATTTTTCTCCGTTTGAAAATCTTTGCGGCCGCTTCTTTAGTACATCAAATTCTGCACAGAAATTAGAGTCATCTTAGATTTAAAAATCTAGTCAGTTGCCGTGGTTCATTTCTGACTGTATCACTATTAGGCTAAGAATAATACGAATATAAACATGAAACGATAAGTGTATTCTTCCGCGTTTGCTGTTGTCTCACTCTAGTTTCGTAGTTTATTAGGCAGACAGGATTTAAATGAGATAGCAACAAACACGGAAGAACACATGGCAAAATGTTTATATTCGTATTATTCTTATTGTGAATGGTGAAGAGAATACTGCTTGTGATTCACATTTCATCAGGTTACTATTAGCAACCATCTCTTCTCACAGGTAGGAAAAAATTCAGAACGTAGAGTTGGCCATATTGAAAAACATCCCAAACAGTCTTGCCAGTCGGATTTTCGTAGTACATTGAAATTCTAATACATTCGAAGATGAACAATAAGGAATTTGTATTTACTTCGTTGGATAATGTATGAAAATGCAGTGGTCGAAACTCGGGGTGGAGAAAAAAAAGCTCGTCTTCCACCTTTTTTTAAATTTATTTACTGACGCAGAGGTTTTGGCGCCAGTATTTATCTTTGTGCCTACAAAGCATGCCTGTGTAGCGCTACATATATTCGACGGCAGAAGTTAGTTGTGGCGGCACCTACCAACATTTTTCAGAACTTCCGCTTGCTTTGCACTCGATTCTAAGCCGCAGGCGGTTTTTTGGATTACAAAAACCGGAAAAAAAGTGCGGCTTAGATTCGAGTAAATACGGTACATCACCAAAGCCTACATTCAGACAAATCCATAATCTTTGTTATTTCAGTTTTGTTTCATATCAGTAATAATATGGTGTTATAGGAGTTTTCACTATTAAAGCAGCCACCACATCCATTGATGGAAATAAACCATGGTATTAAAATTTTAAACATACAGTGGCATATAAATTATTAAAGACATTGTTGCTCTCCTGAAAATTGTAGATGTTTATTGCTGGGTAGCTATACGAAATGTGATTTATTCATCCAGTCAGATACAGTTTACAAATCAAGTGATTTGTTGTACAGGTGACATGACAAGATTTAAAATGAGAAATTTTTAAGAGGAATTCAACATTATTTTTGTATGCTGCACTGTGATACAGCTGACCAGTACTCACTATAATGTTCAGTCAATAAATAAATAAATAAATAAGATATGCAATTTTCTTGTTCAAACTGTGAAACTATTATCTGTGAGCTATTCAGTAGAGTATAACTCTTTCCTGCTAGCAGAGTAAAGAGCAATATTTTTAGTAAACCAGGCCCCATGTTGAACGAAATTATTGCCTTTCAGTTTATTGTAAACTTTTAACACCATGTTCTCTGGTGTTTCGAGTATTAATCAGTATTAATCAGTTAAAAAATGCTGTCTATAGTTAGTGTTGTAGTGCTGAAAATAAAAAGTTTCAAGTGTGAGTTGTTTTTTAAATAAGAAACTCAAGACCTCATACTTATACTGGAAATTAATTGATATTATTCTTGAACTTTGTAACAATGTATGACAAGATATCTTTTATTTGGTGATACACATGTTCCTAATTATTTTATTTTGTGGTACTAGGAGCCTTGTGACATTTGTTGAATTTATCCATATGATTATGCCATAACAAATGACCAACTGAAAGTAACAATGATAGAATATCACTTTTGGGCCAATGTTCATGGCACCTGACAAAATGCATATTGCAAATGTAAAGCTATTTGGTTTGTTCACTTAGCAGCATATGTGTAACTTATGCTGTAAAATTTTGTCAAAATTTAGGCCTAGGAACCTTACAGTTATTGTTTCTGTGGTTTCCTGATCATTTCAAGTTATTTTTATATCTCTCCATCCTAAAGATTTAATTTCAAATTGCATCATTTGAGTTTTAGTGACATTCAGTTTTAGTCCATTTTGAGGAACCTGGGTTTCAAGTTTTTTCTGAAGTATTTCCATCTTGTTCTTGAATTTTTTCAGGAATCTTATTTTCAGTCAGAACTTATGTATCATATGCATATAAGATTGGATGAATGTCTACAGTAAGTGGGAAGTCCTTTAAAGGAACAGATAGAGAACCAGTAATGAACACTGTGGCATTCCTTGGAAAATTACTTTCCAGTTAGAGGAGTAATCTGATGTTATGATCACACTTTTCTTGAAATATGTTAAGTGTGAGGAGAACCACTGTAAAGCCATTGTCTCTGCCACCATACATATGAAGGGCTTATTTCAATAGTGGTACAAGTCCATTACCTCCACTTTTTTGTCTATAATGCTTCTGACATTAATGGTCCAAACAAACAGAAAGAAAGGTTCATCTAGCAAGAAGCCATATACTTGACTAATTTCTGGTGTCTCAACTGCAGATTTTTCAGCACTCATTTAACTTTAGGACTATGTATCTCAGAATGAACAAAAATGGACTTGTACCGCTGCTGGAATAAGCCCTTCATATGTAATTTGCAGAGAGGTGAGGAATGATTCACTGAATGAGAAGCCTTGATTAAATCACAGATTATTCTTGTGACCATATAACGCATATCTCATGAAGGGCATATCTTTTAAGTAAACTGACTAATGGCATTCACAAAGATTTTTCCCTTGCTGGAAGATAAGCTGGTTTTTAAAAGACGTGTCGCATATTGTTACATAGTTTTGAATTTGTTTTGCTGCAATATTTTCAAACATAGACCTGCAGAAGAGACATAGGGAGTAATTTTTCACATCTGCTAATTCTTTTCAGAATACCGTAAATGTTTTATCTCAGCATATTTTAGAAATACCCTTGCTTGAAGACCTGTTTTGTAAAAATTGACATTGGTCATGAAATAATATTCATACACACACACACACACACACACACACACACACACACACACACACACACACACATCTATTGTGTGTATCACAAAGGTAGATGAGTTCCTTGATGCATGTGTCGATAGACGTCAGATAGCACCACTGCAAGTTTACTTGTATGATGAGTTATTGTTGTGACTTCTGCCAAAAGCAGTGACATAAAGCAAGACCCACAGAAAGTATGACAGAGTGTAACACCACGTGTTACTGAACCCTCCCAACACCACAATATGTCAACATGCACATGTGGGTGGCTACACAAGAGTGAAAACAAAGAATAAGTTGAGCATAAATCAATGAGTAATAAATCAGGTGACAGATTCAGAACCCTCAGACAATGAACAACCCACCAGTGAATTCACAATTACATGTCATTTTGCTTTGAGGTACTTAAAAATTCAATCAAGAGTTAAGCCATCACAGAAACCTCTGTGAGAAAAAAGTTTTATGATACTGGTTCCTAGCATAGGTTGCTGTCTTTTTGAGAGAAGTTAACAATTTACTCAAGAAGGGAGCAACTATTAAAAATGGTTCACTTTTTAAATGAGAGTCTTCTTGTTCTTAGGACTCATATAAATACAGAAAAACCTGCTGTTATGATGCTCAAAACTGCACCAGTGTAGGCAACCTCTGGGGCAAAAACAAAGTGGATCATTTCTGTGTTAGAGCAGGAAGGCTCCACATTGTTGGCAATGATGGTATTTCTGAAGTCAGAGGCTTACCAGAGTGTGGTGATAGTCATCCCATAAAAGGTCTACCTACTGCAATGACCAGTCCATTCTGTGTGAGCTACAAGATGATCAGCAGCTGCAGCCTTCACACCATACGTGACCTCCTTTAGCTGTAGGCATTCACCACCATATGGTTGCAACAGTTAACTGTTCATTACTTTGATCAGAACATTGCAATGTCATCTGATTATGCTCACCATTTCACTTAGTGATCACAAATATCTTTTGATATGACTGCAGTTCAGTGGCACCAGCTATGCAGCAAGGCTCAAAGACTTACTGTACTGTACCAGTCCCCCACCCTCTCTTTTTCCACCCTGATCTGCTTCTCATGGTCTGACAGTCTCTCTCTGATTTGTTCTACATTGTACATGTCTAGCTATGGTTAAATATTTGTTGTGTGTGTCATTTTGTTATTGAGTAGTATCAGTGAAGGCTACCTTGGGGTCAGTAGTATTCTGTTCCATTCTGGTTTCAGAATATATCTCTGTTTTTATTGTATGGCCAGTGCTACACCATAAACTCTCTGATTCTTGACGTTGCCTCTGAACTGAAGACATATCGTAGGTAGAGATGACTCTTACAGTCTTATGATAACATATCATAATTAATAATTTAAGTTATGTTTAGCAAATAAATTGTATTTGTGCATGACTTTTGTAACCTGAGGTTTCTTACTCATGTGCTGGAATGATATATTAACACACCATAAAAGTTTAATTACCCACCAGAATGATAAAATGTATATTATGTAAGTTTTTGCGTCAGTCATGCCGCATTGTTAGCTGCAACAGGCAGAACACATGTTCTATTGGTGCTGCACATTTTAATGATTTTGATCAAGGTAAACTTTTGCTGCAGTGTTCTTCTTCAGCACTCCAATGTAGAAGTGTGCACAGAATCAGAGAAGTGAAAAATCCATTCAATGTGCACATTTATTTATATATGAAAGCCGACTTAGGGATTTTTCCCATGTGTGAGACCACATGTACAAGATCATGTGCTGATTTAAAGTTCTAGATTCACATATTTTTCTGTGTAATCTTTCATTGATGGTATTAGTACCCGTTTGTATTGTGAGGTATTTTGAAATTTTGAACATTCATGAGTGGCACGATAAACTAGTACTGTTATCATCAATTTTAGGCTTAAACTGAATTGTGCTCTTTTAAAATTTTTGAGAACAGTAGGCCTATCCTTGTTCAAAACAGTCATTCTCTAATTTCATTCTACAATTATGAGAATTTTCAAATGCTTACAAAACTACATTTTCGTAAATCACCAGTACAAGTGTTTTGGATATGTAATTTAGTTCATAGCAAATCAGTGTTTGTAGTTCATAGTTCAGCCAAAGAATACATCACCCCTGAATTTCATTGTAAATCAGTGCAAATAAACATGCATTTTTGAGAATTTTGGGAAGCTGCTGTTGCCCTTTGCACAATGTATGAGCAATTTGTAGCAAGTAGGCATTTGTGATTCAGTTACTGTAGCAGATTTTCTAGCTAACATATTGTGTTACATCTAATTTGCCCTTAAATAGAAGTATCCCTGTATATTATGTGCATTAATCATATATTAACTCTGTTTTCAAGTTAGTTAACAACCATAATTAACATCAAAACATTATGGGAAACTAGAAATTTATACCAAAGGTTTTGGTGTTGACTTAATAGAAATCTCGTTTTGTGTATCTGCTTCAATTCTTATAGGGAATTAAAAGATGATCAGTGGGCTTAATTTAAAGTTATTTGTTTACTGCCTTGTAATACAATGCACTACCATAACCAAAATACAGCCCCAATGTGAATGCTGTTCTCAAAGACAAGATGAGTTGGTTGATGTTTATAAGCAGCTGGAAATTGCCCTGACTATTGACAAACAATTGGCAGCAGCTGTGAATTGGCGTGTTGGGAGAGCTCTCAACAGTCGTGTACCTGTAATACCTGTACCAGAGATACCTCAGGTACTATGGTATTCTGTGGATCCTGTCTTTTCTGCAGGAAGTACAGGATCTGTCACTACCTGCCCACTTGACGGTGAGTGGTGTGTCAATGGTAGATCTAGGTGTCCTGTACAGGGTGGATCGGGACCAGAGAGAACTCATGGTGTTGTACTGATCCCTCTAACCAACAAGTTTGAGGTGCTGTCTTTCACTGAAACTTAAACTGAGCCAGTGGGACTCACTTCATCTGTCATGGGGAAACCTGTTTTGTCCGGTGTCAGGAGGAGGCAAACTGAACCAGAGACTTCGAAGGTTATGTGACATGCTTGGCTTAGACTGCCTGGATTTGCGCCATAGGGTTGAGAACTGTAGGGTTCCCTTACATGGGTCAAGTGTGCACCATACATCAGAGGCTGCTACTCATGTAGCTGACTGTGTGTAGGACGCACACAAGGATTTTTTAGTCTAGGCGACTCTCCATCCAATTGAGATAATGATAGCTGTGAGAAACCTAAAAGTATCAGTACAATATGAAAAGAAATGCCTCCCACAGGTGAGAGTATTAAAATCCTACCAGTAAACTTCCAAAGCATTCACAACAAAGTGCCAGAGTTTGAATTGCTCATGAAAAGCAGTGAAGCCCACATAATTCTAGGCTGGTTGTAACCAAAAATTGACAGCAGTGAGATTTTTGGGGAAAATTGAAGCTACATGTGAGATTGTTTGGGGAAGACCCTGTGTCAGGGGTGAGCATAAAATTATAATTGAATCCTTGTATCGCCCACCAGACTCATCTCTGATGTAACCAAAAACATTAAAGAAAACCTCAGTTCACTTGTACATAAGTTCCTCAATCATACTGTAATCCTCAGTGGAGACTTCAATCATCCAACATTTAATTGGAAAAATTAGTTTTGTTAGTGGTGGGCGTGATAAGACATCCTGTGAAACTTTACTAAATGTCTTCTCTGAAAACTACCAAAACAGATAGTTGGAACCCCACTCATGATGGAAATATGTTGGATCTAATGGCAAAAACCTCCCATGAACCATGGACCTTGCCATTGGTGGAGAGGCTAGCATGCCTCAGCGATACAGATAACCTTACTGTAGGTGCAACCACTACAGAGGGGTATCTGTTGAGAGGCCAGACAAACATGTGGTTCCTGAAAAGGGACAGCAGCCTTTCCAGTAGTTGCAGGGACAGCAGCCTTTTCAGTAGTTGCAGGGACAACAGTCTGGATGATTGGATGATCTGATGTTGTAATATTAACCAAAAAGACGTTGCTGTGCTGGTACTGTGAACAGCTGAAAGCAGTAGCAAATTACAGCCATAATTTTTCCCAAGGGCATGCAGCTTTACTGTATGGTTAAATGATGATGGCATCCTCTTGGGTAAAATATTCCAGAGGTAAAGTAGTCCATCATTCAGATCTCCAGGCAGGGACTACTCAGGTGAATGTTGTTATCAGGAGAAACAAAACTAGCATCCAGCAGATCGGAGAGTGGAATGTCAGATCACTTAATCGGGCAGGTAGGTTAGAAAATTTAAAAAGGGAAATGGATAGATTAAAGTTATTTATAGTGGGAATTAGTGAAATTCAGTGGCAGGAAGAACAAGACTTCTTGGCAGGTGAATACAGGGTTATAAATACAAAATCAAATAGGGGTAATGCAGGAGTAGGTTTAATAATGAATAAAAAATTAGGAGTGTGGGTAAGCTACTATGAACAGCATAGTGAGCACATTATTGTAGCCAAGATAGACATGAAGTCCACACCTACCAAAGTAGTAAAAGTATACAGGGTAGGGAATGAGGGTAAGGAATGAAAGAGGAAGCTGCCTGGTAGACTTTTGCACAGAGCATAACTTAATCATAGCTAACAATTGGTTTAAGAATCATGAAAGAAGGTTAGAAACTGCAAAAAGGCACTAAATTTAAGGTAATGGGACCTGGATAAACTGAAAGAGCCAGAGGTTGTAGGGAGTTTCAGAGAGAGCATTAGTTAACGATTGACAAGAACAGGGAAAGAAAACCATAGACGAAGAATGGGTAGTTTTGAGAGATGGAACAATGAAAGCAGCAGAGGATCAAGTAGGTAAAAAGATGAGGGCTAGTAGAAATCCTTGGTTAACTGAAGAGATACTGAATTTAACTGATGAAAGGAGAAAATATAAAAATGCAGTAAGTGAAGCAAGCAAAAAGGAATACAAATGTCTCAAATGGAGATCGACAGGAAGTGCAAAATGGCCAAACAGGGATGGCTAGTTGACAAATGTAAGGATGTAGAGGCATATATCACTAGGTGTAAGATAGATATCACATGCAGGAAAATTAAAGACACCTTTGACGAAAAGAGAACTACTTGTATGAATATCAAGAGCTCAGATGGAAAACCACTTCTAAGCAAAGAAGGAAAGGTGGAAGGAGTACACAAGGGCTATGTACTTGATGTCAATATTATGGAGATGGAAGAGGACATAGATGAAGATGAAGTGTCTACATGAAGAGTTTGACAAAGCACTGAAAGACCTAAGTTGAAAGAAGGCCCCAGGAGTAGAAAACATTCCATTAGAACTACTGATAGCCCTGGGAGAGCCATCCATGACAAAACTCTACCATTTGGTGAGCAAGATGTATGATACAGGCGAAATACTCTCAGACTTCAAGAAGAATATAATAACACCAATGCCAAAGAAAGGTGTTGAAAGGTATAAAAATTACCAAACTATCAGTTTAATAAATCACAGCTGCAAAATACTAACACGAAATCTTTACAGACAAATGGAAAAAAACTAGTAGAACCGAACCTCGGGGAAGATCAGTTTGGATTCCATAGAAATGTTGGAACACGTGAGGCAGTAATGACCCTACGACTTGTGTTAGAAAATAGATTAAGGAAAGGAACACCTCTGTTCCTAGCATTTTTAGACTTAGAGAAAGCTTTTGGCAATGTTGACTGGAATATTCTCTTTCAAATTCTGAAGGTGGGAGGAGTCAAATACAGGGAGTGAAAGGCTATTTACAATTTGTACAGAAACCAGATGGCTGTTATAAGAGGCGAGGGGTGTGAAAGGAAAGCAGTGGTTGGGAAGGGAGTGAGACAGGGTTGTAGCCTATCCCCATTGTTATTTAATCTATATATTGAGCAAGCAGTAAAGAAAACAAAAGAAAAATTTGGAGTAGGAATTAAAATCCAGGGAGAAGAAATAAAAACTTTGAGGTTCGCCAATGACATTGTAATTCTCTCTGAGACATAAAAGGACCTGGAAGAGCAGTTGAAAGGAATGGGCAGTGTCTTGAAAGAAGGATATAAGATGAACATCAACAAAAGCAAAATGAAGATAATGAAATTTAATCGAATTAAATCAGGTGATACTGAGGGAATTAGATTAGGAAATGAGACACTTAAAGTAGTAGATGTGTTTTGCTGTCTGGGGAGCAAAAGAACTGCTGATAGTCAAAGTAGAGAAGATATAAAATGTAGACTGACATTGGCAAGGAAAGCATATCTGAAGAAGAGAAGTTTGTTCACATCAAGAATAGATTTAAGTGCCAGGAAGTCTTTTCTGAAAGACTGTATGGAGTGTAGCCCTATGTGGAAATAAAATATGGACAGTAAATAGTTTAGACAAGAAGAGAATAGAAGCTTTCGAAATGTGGTGCTGCAGAAGCATGCTGAAGATTAGATGGATAGATCACATAACTAATGAGGAGGTACTGAATAGAATTGGGGGGAAGAGGAATTTGTGGCACCACTTGACTAGAAAAAGGGGTCTGTTGGTAGGTCATGTTCTGAGGCATCAAGAGATCATCAGTTTAATATTTGAGGGCAGTGTGGAGGGTAAAAATCATAGAGGGAGACCAAGAGATGAATACACTAAGCAGATTCAGAAGGATGTAGATTGCAGTAGACACTTGGAGATGAAGAAGCTTGCACCAAACCAGTCTCTCGACTGACAACCATGACAACAACAACAACAACAACAATGGCAAGAAATAGACTTGACCTCTTTGAGGATGTTCACATCAGAACTGATATAGTGACCATGATGCAGTTGTGCCAACAATGATTATCAAAGTACTAAGGACAACTAAAACAAGCAGAAAGATATATTTGTTCAGTAAACTAGGTAAAAAATTGTTAGTGTCATATTTCAGTGAGGAACTTGAAACTTTCAGTGCAGTGCAGGAGCGTGTAGAGGAACCCTGGCTAAAGTTTAAAAGAATAATTGACCATGCATGGTTGGATATGTACAATTCATAATGGGAGGGAACCTCCATGGCATACAGTCATAGTGTAATCATCAGTGGAGACTTTAATCATCCAACAATTAATTGGAAAATTACAGTTTTGTTGCTACATCTACATCTACATTTATACTTCGCAAGCCACCCAACGGTGTGTGGTGGAGAGCAATTTACGTGCCACTGCCATTACCTCCCTTGCCTGTTCCAGTCGTGTATGGTTCACGGGAAGAACAACTGCTGGAAAGCCTCCATGCGCACTTGAATCTCTCTAATTTTGCATTCGTGATCTCCACAGGAGGTATAAGTAGGAGGAAGCAATGTATTCAGTACCTCATCCAGAAACACACCCTCTCAAAACCTGGACAGCAAGCTACACTGCGATGCATAGCACCTCTCTTGCAGAGTCTGCCACTTGAGTTTGCTAAACATCTCCGTAATGCTATCACACTTACCAAATAACCCTGTGACAAAACGTGCCACTCTTCTTTGGATCTTCTCTGTCTCCTCTGTCAACCCGACCTGGTACAGATCCCACACTGATGAGCAATACTCAAGTATAGGTCAAACAAGTGTTTTGTAAACCACCTCCTTTGTTGATGGACTACATTTTCTAAGTACTCTCCCAATG
Source organism: Schistocerca cancellata (assembly GCF_023864275.1). Taxonomy (NCBI): domain Eukaryota; kingdom Metazoa; phylum Arthropoda; class Insecta; order Orthoptera; family Acrididae; genus Schistocerca; species Schistocerca cancellata. The sequence goes on along the minus strand of NC_064632.1, from coordinate 350,846,298 downwards.
AATCTCAACCTGGCACCCACCTTACCAACAATTAATTTTATATGATCATTCCACTTCAAATCATTCTGTACACATACTCCCAGATATTTTACAGATGTAACTGCTACCAGTGTTTGTTCTGCTATCATATAATCATACAATAAAGGATCCTTCTTTCTATGTATTTGCAATACATTACATTTGGCTTTATTAAGGGTCAGTTGCCAGTCCCTGCACCAAGTGCCTATCCGCTGCAGATCTTCCTGCATTTCGCTGCAATTTTGTAATGCTGCAACTTCTCTGTATACTACTGCATCATCTGCGAAAAGCCACATGGAACTTCTAACATTATCTACTAGGTCATTTATATATATTGTGAAAAGCAATGGTCCCATAACAGTCCCCTGTGGCACGCCAGAGGTTACTTTAACATCTGTAGACGTCTCTCCATTGAGAATAACATGCTAAGTTCTGTTTGCTAAAAACTGTTCAATCCAGCCAGCTGGTGGGCCTGATAAGCATCCTGTAAAAAATTACAAAATGAAGTTGTGCTGAATAGCACAAATAATTTTGGGAGGGTTGTAAATTCTAGTGAATGGGGAGTTATCACAAAGGGAGTCCCACATGGTTCAATTTTAGGTCTTCTGATGTTCCTAATTCATGTGAATGACCTCCCACTTAACATTCAGGAAGCGGAACTAGTACTTTTTGCAGATGACACGAGTGTTATAATAAATCCCATTCCAGAAAAAGCAGCTGAAGATACTGTTAAGGATGTCTTTCAAAGAATTATTAAGTGGTTCTCAGAAAATGGACTCTCCTTTAATTTTGAAAAAACTCACTATATACAGTTCTGTACATTGAATAGAGTCATACCAACAATTGATGAAGCATATGAACAGGGCTCAGTTAACAGGGTAGATATCTCCAAATTTTTGGGTGTTCACATTGATGACAACTTTAACTGGAAGAAGCATATTACTGAGCTTCTCAAACAACTAAGTTCAGCTTCTTTCACTCTTCATATAATCACTAGACGTGGTAATAAACAGATCAGCCTCGTAAAGTAGCTTGCATATTTCCACTCAATAATGTATGGAATAGTTTTCTGGGGAAACTCACCACTTTGACATAAAGTATTGATTGCACAAAAGAGAGCAGTGAGAATAATTAGTGGTGTTCAACCAAGGACGTCATGTAGGCATCTTTTCAAGGAGTTAGGTATTTTAACTGCACCATCAGAGTACATATATTTGCTAATGAAATTTGTTACAAATAATCCATCTCAGTTTGTGAAGAACGGTGATGTTCATACATACAATACTAGAGGAAAAATGACCTTTCCTATCTGTTATTGAAGCTGCCAGTTGCTCAAAAAGGAGTACGTTATTCAGCAACTAAAATCTTTGATCATTTGCCCAACAACATAAAGTGTCTGGCACGTAGTAGATCAAGTTTTAAATCTTGCTTAAAATCATTTCTTTCAGACAACTCATGCTACTCCATGGATGAGTTTCTGTTTCAGAAATGGTAAAAAAAAAAATTGTACCTCTAAATGTAGTTGCATGTGAAGAACTAAAAATTTCAGTAATATTAATATTAGCGCTACTCATGTGTGTGTATATATCTTGTAATCTGACCTGTTCCACATCATATTGATAAAATAATCAGGAAAATGATCTACGGAACATGACATAACTAAAAAACTAAAACTATTGGATCTAATGGCAAGAAAAAGACGTGACCTGTTTGAGGATGTCAGCACGGAAACTGGTATCAGTGACCATGACATGGTTGTGGCACTAATGATTACCAAAGTACGCCGTACAACTAAAGCAAGCAGAAAGATATGTATGTTCAGTAAACCAGATAAAAAATCAGTAGTGTCATATCGCAATGAAGAGCTTGAAACTTTGAGCACAGGGCAGGAGCATGTAGAGCAACTCTGGCTCAAGTTTAAAAGAATAGTTGACAATGCCCTGGATAGATATGCACCCGATAGAATAATTGATGGGAGAGAACATCCATGGTATACAGTCACTGTAAAGAAACTTCTAGAGAAACAGAGATTACTGCATAATAGGTGTAATGTAGGGCTATAGATAGAGAGACACTGAATGAAAATTATTTGGCTGTCAAGAGAACACTGCATGAATCCTTCAGTGACTGTCATAACAGTGTATTGTCAAGTGATCTTTCACAGAACCCAAACAAATTCTGGTCATATGTAAAGGCTATTAGTGACACCAAAATTAGTGTTCAGTCCCTAGTGAATGAGGCAGAACTGAAACAGAGGGCAGCAAAGCAAAAGCTGAAATGCTTAACTCCATTTTCAAATGTTCCTTTGCAAAAGAAAACCCAGGAGAATTTCCCCAGTATAATCCTCATACCAGTGCCACTGGAAAGACAAATGAAATAAGTATTAGTGTCAGTTGTGCTGAGAAATATCATTAAAACTGAACAGAGCTCCAGGCTCTGATGAAATCCCTGTCAGATTCTATACTGAAATTGTGACTGAGTTAGCCCCTCTTCCAACTACCGTCTATTGGAGATCTCTCAAACAAAAAACCATGCCCAGTTCTTGGAAAAATTTGCAGGTGACACAGAAGTGATCCACAAAACTGCCGTACAGTACCCTTGATATCAATTTGTTGTAGAATCTTAAAACACATTCTGAACTCACACATAATGTGGTACCTTGAACAGAATGACACCCTCTGCACTGATTTCGAAAACATCAATCATGTGAAACCAAAGGCACACTTTTTTAGCATGACATACTGAAAGCTTTGGATCAAGACAACCAGGTAGATGCAATATTTCTGTACTTCTGAAAGCATTTGACTCAGTACCACACCTGCGCTAATTGTAAGAAGTATGATCATGTGGGATTTCAAGTGAAATTTGTTACTGGATTGAGGACGTCTTGCTGGGGGGGGGGGGGGGGGGGGGGGGGGGGGGGACGACAACATGTTATCTTGGATGAAGAGTCACTGTCAGATGTAGAAGTAACTTCAAGTCTGTCCCAGGAAAGTGTGTTGAGATTGCTGTGCATCTTGTGCATTTATGACCCTGCAGACAATATTAATAGTAAATGCAGATGATGTTGTTGTTATAATGAAGTACTGTCTGAAAGAAGTTGCATAAATATTCTGTCAGATCTTGATAAGATTTCAGTGTGGTACAGAGATTGGCTGCTTGCTCTAAATCTTCAGAAATGTAAAATTTTGCACTCCACAAAATGAAAAAAATTTTGTTCCTGTGACTACAACATAAATAAGTCACTGTTGTAATTTGCCATCTCATTCAAATACCTAAGTGTAACACTTAGTAGGGATAGGAAATGTAATGATCACATAGGTTCAGTCATGGATAAAGCAAGTGGTAGATTTCAGTTTACTGTTAGAATACTGTGGAAGTGCAATCATTCAACAAAAGAAATTGCTTACAAATCACTCATGCAACCATTTTTAGAATATTGTTGAAGTGTGAGGGATCTTTACCAGACAGGACTAATAGGGGGTATTGAACATATACAGAGAAGGGCAGCACAAATCCTCACAGGTTTGTTTAATCTGTAGGAGAGTGTAACAGAGATACTGAACAAACTGAACTTAAAGACTCTTGAAGATAGATGTAAATTATCCTGAGAAAGTTTGTTAACAAAGTGTCAAGAAGTGGCTTTAAATGATCACTCAAGGAATATACTACAACCCACTACACATCACTCACATAGGCATCGCGAGGGTAAGATTATAACAATTACTGCATGCACAGAGGCATTCAATCAATCATTCTTCCTGCACTCCATATGTGAATGGAGCAGGAAGAAACTCTAATAACTGCTACAATGGGATGTACTGTCTGCTATGCACCTCACGGGGGTTTGCAGATGTAGTTGTAGATGCAGATGTACAACCATTCATGAAGAGCTGCATCACTTAATCAATGTCTACCATGACAAACATACAGAATCCTGCAAGCACTGGCTTACCAGCAGCAAAGTGATCCTTAGTCTCATTTTCGTGAAAGTCCTGCTCTCTTGTTGGATAATCTGGTATTATGGTTTGCCCAAGTTGTGAGCCAATTTGTCTTGGCCCACATTATCTCAGATGAAACTAAATGTAGTAGTTTCACTTAACAAGAAAATGGCTATGGAAGTTCAAGACAACCTACCTTTGCGGCCAAGAACTTTTTCTATGCTTGTCACAGTCAGAAAGTAAGCAACTTGAAAAACTGCTCTGTACTGAAGGACTCTGCAACCACACACCATCTCAACTACTTTGTTGTCTTCATGCACTTGCAGGCAACACCATTAACAATGATATTCTGTGGAGTGTATGGCTGTCATGCTTACCTGTGCATGCACAGAAAATACTCACAGTTTTCACTGGTGACCTCGACACTCTCACTCAATCTGCTGACCAAATAGTCAAGATGTATCCACCAACATATATCACAACTGTCTCTGTTGGAACAGATACTTTTCTGCAAGCACAAGTAACTGAACTTCATAAGCAATTTGTGCCCTTACAAATGTGGTGCACCACACATGAGTCACAACAGTGACTTCCAACAGGAACAGACATTCTCCCATTGCAGAGAATATCTACTGCTACCACAAAAAATTTGGAATTGCATCTTGGCAGTGATGACCACCCTGTGACAAGGGAAATGTCACCAGGCATCAATAGTGATGGTGACTGATTTCAAAATGGCCAGCTGTCAATTGCTTATAACAGAGAACTCTACCAAGCTACAATTTCTCATTGATGGTGCTGATTTCTCAGTTTACCCTTCTTCTTATCTTCCCCATTGAAATAACAATAGCAATTACTTGTCTACTGTGAATGAATATTCGATCAATACTTACAGCTGCATCAACATACATCTAAACTTCACTCTTCCACATGAATTCATATGGAGATTCATTGTTGTTGATGTGCTATACTGGTTTGTTGGAGCAGGGATCAGTTTCCCTTAAACTAGTAGATGTGTCTCTACACTCCATGTAGTCCCTAAGAAGAATAACAGTGGGCACACAAGTGTCAACTGTTGTAAGTTTAATGCCAGAATGAATGCCGATCATTGCCCTCTGTCACATGTTGACAACATTGCTGTGCATATTCATGGTAAGATTATTTTCTGCATGATTGACCTTGTCTGTCCTTTTTCATCATACACCAACTGCAGCAGAATATATACTCAAAATCATTGTTTACACTCGATTCAGACTTAGCAAATTTGTGCAAATACCATTAGGATTTTAGAGTGCTGCCTGGACTTTCAAGTGCATCGTGGGTGAATTGACTAAAGAGTTTTGTTACATCTCCATTGGTGACTTACTTGTAATGTCATCCAACAAGGCAGAGTACTTACCAGGTATACAGGAGCTGTTCACTAGAATGTGAAAACATGGTTTAGTGATTAACCCACAAAAATATGTCTTTGAAGTGATGGAAGTAAAATTCTCAGGGTACCTTATCAATGCACAAGGAATCCTGTTACTCTAATGTTTTTGACGACTACGAGTATGTGAATTGTTATGTGCAAACTTTCCACTTATATGAGTCGACTTACTTGGTGTATACAGCCGATATTCTTTTCTGGATAGCTGGTTTCTGGAATCTCTATAAACTTCTTCTCCGAAGAATGATGCTAGTTACAGGAACCTTAAAGTCTCTCTCACCACTTGCAAAATAATTCGGTACTTGAAGAATACTTTTTAGTAGCTATGGATATATTTGAACTTCATAAAGAATCAAAATTCACGCTTCACACATAAAATTTAACTTGTTGTAAGTAACTCATATCGTCTCACATTAGAAACAGATTTAAGTCCATTTAGAAAACAGTTGACTTAACAATCATGTCTCTACTACAAACATATCGTAAAATATGCCTTGCCTCCAGCAAACCCAAGATAAGAGTTTTTTCACAATTCTAAAACTCAGTTGTTCTTTTGTCACTAACAATAGTCACAATTACAAATGGCATAGAATAACACAGAAGTTCCTTGGTTCTTCCGTGTGCTTTCACCATAACTTCCATGGATCGTCCGACAAGTACTTGTCGGTGCTGTTCAACCGCCACTTTGACCTTTTGCTCATGACTGATTCCACACCTGCAGACACAGACATATGACGTGCAGTAGACAGGGTTCCTTTCTCCCACTCACATCCAAAATATCATGTGTTTGAGATGGTAGAAGGCCGTGTGATTCTAGAATTTACGTGGAAATTCTCGAAACACTACTTATCCCCCTCCCTCAGATTGGACACGCAATATTTTATACCTAATCATTATGTACATAACATCACTCATAACAACATTTCATATCATAACAATATACTTTTCTCATACATGTTTCTACATACATGTTTCACTTCATCAGCAGTCTTGTTTCTCTCTCGAACAATCTAGCTGAGCGTTCCTTTATTCTGTTTTTATTTCACCTTGACATTAAGACCTGAACATTTTCTCATGTTTTTAGTCATCTTTTATAACATTTAAGAATTGTGAGGACCCTTTCCTTATTTCCAATCATAAACTGCAGGTGTTCATGACATTAGAGTATTCTATTATTTCTATCCTTTGTACCATCTTTTCTTTAGTATGTACTAGCTTCATTATCTGTTGTACTTTGGGAGAACTCTGGGCAAAATGAAAGCGTTCTTTTTGTCACTCATGAACTTACATAAAACCTAATAATGCTCATTGTGCCTAGAGTTCATACTTTTCAGAATAATCCCTACAAAGTTTTGTGACTTTTGTCACAGTACTGTCCCTTTACCCTAGGATCAGTACCTATACCTTGCCTGTGGGTTGACCATACGAGAGCATTTCCTCTTTCCATTTTTTGGTAGGTATGCCCCTTTATAAAACACTCCTATTCTTTCAGGCCACAGGTCGTCCTATCTCCAAGTAGGTACGCCTGCCCCATATACTTGGCAAATGCTGATTATGCCCCCCTTATCTTATCTGAGTAGACCTCATGGTTCGTTACCCCAGTATACATTCCCATGTATACTATAATTCAGTATATTCTGGTAAAATTACAAATCTACTCTACACTTTGCATATACTTCTTAATACTTCATCTAATCCCTAGAGTCCTCCTCTTATCAACTTCTATACTTCCAGTAGATACCACGTCTATATACATTATTCAGTAGATACCACGTCTATATACATTATTCAGTAGATAACATGCTTACTTAGGCTATTCGAGTCCCACTATCGTACAATTCGTCACTTAATCAGAGCATTTATTATACTGACTTTCTTAGATGACTACCATTACCAATTTCACTCTTGCTTGCTTGCATTTTTTCCTTCGCCCACGCCTCCTTCTTATGTATACTCGATGAAGAATCATCTTAGTTTTTAGATACTTATGTATATGTATGATGGTTTTGTGTGTGTGTGTGTGTGTGTGTGTGTTTCCCCTACAACACCTGGCGGTTCTCGCATCACAACAGGTTTCTAGCCTGTAATTTCAGTGTTTGTGTATACGGGTATTCTTGTGTGTATGTGGATGTGTGTTTGTGTAGTCTGATTCTTCAGCTTTCTTATTGAAAGATAGGATGTAGGTTATTAGAAACCACAGAAAGCAGGAAGGACTTCTGCGATAGAAGTATGTGACTATGGAAAGAGGGAAAAAATAGATAGGTCCTCAAATGAGAAGTAAGAAATGAAATAAATAGAAATGGTTGCTAAGATTGAAGAAGAGAAAGAAGATAGCCCCAAAGACAGGAAACACTTCCCACCCCCCTTCCCCAGGATCCTTACCTCACAGGTACTTGAGTGAGATGCCGGAGGAGGTTTGGTGTTAAATTGTCTCCTACAGAATGGACATTCCCACCTTCACCCTTGAGGTCCCCAAAGGAAATCTTAGCAGCCCTATGGAAACAAGCAAGTGGTGAAGAATCAGACACACTTGTTTGTGAGGGTTGTTTGAAAGGTGTGATGAGTGTGTTGTGTTAGTCATGATTTGTGAGTTCTCGTAAATCATGCTTTTATCCACAATAACCACTCCTTTCAGAACTGATATAAACCCTCCCTTCTACATCACATCTCATGAAAGGTAAAAAATATTCTGTTCAAAATAGAAAATCTATAGACTATGGTATATTAGTTGTTCAACTAGTCACACAATGTTATATTTTCTACAAACATAATATTCCATTCAGTTCACTTTATCTAAATATCACTTTTTACCTGTGATTCTCTAGGATTGTTTTTTATTTGACTGTCATATCTGTTTTTCTGAGATATAAGATTACAGGATAGTTTAAGATTTTAGGAATAGATGACAGTATAGTTTAAGATTTTAAAGGAATTCGGTGCAGGACAACTATTTTGGAAGAAACACTGAAAAGGATCCAATGGTCGTCTCTCTGCCTGTTAACTCAGAATGTTAACGTCCCTGGGGGATATATAACAGAATAGTTTGATAGGAATTTGGTGCAGCAAAACTATTATGGAAGGAGCACCAAAAACAACTCTGGATCTGACAGTTGTCCCTCCGCCCATTAACTCAGAATGTTAATGTCCCTGGGGGACATATGACCCCACCTGGGTCACATGGATCTGATATTAATTTTACTTGTGCACTGGCAGACCAGTATTTCTCTTTAAATTTCCTTTGAAAGTCTCCCCACTGCAAATCAGTCACTACTTCACTAGTTAACACAACATTTTCTACTTCGTCTTGAATAAGCTTGAATTCTTTCCACTGGTCATCTAAATCCTGCTTAGTATCACTAAGGTCTGAAGATAGGAGGTACATTCCCAGATGTTACTCTCGCTGCAACTTTTTGGTCTATCATTTCCTCCACCTGTTCCTCCAAACCAGTTACATTTATAATGTCGGAGATTTATGATGTTGAGGTTCGCTAATTGCTCTTTGAATTTCCTTTCCATATTGTCTACTCATGTATTAACACCTGTAATTTGTGATTGAATGACAGACATTAACTCACTCTGCTTATGTACACTTTCTTTGAAAGTACTCAGTCCCTGCTTTACAGCATTAAATTTAAAGTTACACACATTTTTGAAAGATCCTAATTTTTCATTGATTTCTGATTCTACATTATTGCATCTGTCCTCAGTCTCACATTCTAACGTTTTTGCTGAATCTTGTAATTGATCATTATGTTTCTGACTAAAGTCAGTGAACAGTTGATTTACATGAATGTCCAAGGAATTGGTTAATTCTTTCTTTAAGTCAAATTTGAAATCCTGTACTTTACTATTGAAGGTGTCAAATTCAGTCTTTAAAGCATCCATGCCTTCGCATAGATTACCAGATTCTTTGCTCTAAAGTTTCATTCTGAGCATTTAAACTAGACTGTACTAAGCTTAATTCTTTTCTTAGAGTTGCATTTAGTTCCTTACTTAGAGCAGCAATTTGAGTTTTGATTGGATTTACTAACTCAGACCAGTCAGGCCCTTCTTTAGTAATTCTCATAGCTATGGCTGGTTCTGATGTCTCTTCAATTTGATCCATAATTTTACAAACTTTAGACCTTGTGACCATTTAAAAATTAACTTTAAGTATAATAGCTACATTAATAAAGTTCATTAAATAGTTTGTTCTTGCTAAGATGCTAAAGTTCTGCTTTGTGCCCACCCAGCATAGAATTCTCACAACGTAGGTGAGCGGATGTGACAGCAGGTCAGCACCGGTGAACAGCAGCTGGTGCTGGCAGCGTCGGATGTAGGCTCGTTTCCATGTCTGCATCCCCGCGATGCATCTGAGAACTGTATACTCTTCACACCAGATCTTCTTAGTCGTATTGTTTTAGGTGTATCTCTTCTTAGTCTAATACGTTGAGATCTCCTCTCCGGTTTTTCATGTTGTGACTTTCTTGCGCTTTCTCCCTTACTTGCCTTTATAAATTTTCTCCTGCAGATAATCCAGCATAAACCAGTTTCTCTTAATGGTTTTCTTATCGTGTTATGCTAGGTTGCTATGGCAACACTCAGTAGCTTTTTCTCTCTTTTTCGTCTCAAAATTCCTGTTTTCTTCAGTTCTTTCATACCGGTTGCCACGTTCTAATGTTTTTGATGACTAAGAGTGTGTGAAGTGTATGTGCAAACTTCCCACTTATACGAGTCGACTTACTTGGTGTATACAGCTGATCTTCTTCTCTGTATAGCCAGTTTCTGGAATCTCTATAAACTTCTTCTCCGAAGAATGATGCTAGTTACAGGAACCTTAAAGACTCTCTCACCACTTGCAAATTAATTCGGTACCTGAAGAATACTTTTCAGTAGCTATGGGTATATTTGAGCTTCATAAAGAAGCAAAATTCACACTTAACTTCTTGTAAGTAACTCATATAGTCTCACATTAGAAACAGATTTAAGTCCATTTAGGAAGTAGTTGGCTTAACAACCATGTCTCTACTACAAACATATTGTGAAATACGTCTTGCCTCCAGCAAGCCCAAGATAAGAGTTTTTTTCACAATTCTAAATCTCAATTGTTCTTTTGTCACTAACAGTAGCCACAATTATAAACAGCAGAGAATAATACAGAGGTTCCTTGGTTCTTCTGTGTGCTTTCACTACAACTTCCAAGTACTTGTCGGTGCCATTCATCCACTGCATTGACCTTTTGCTCACTACTGATTTCACACCTGCAGACACAGACACATGACGTGCAGTAGGTAGGGTTCCTTTCTCCCAATCATGTCTAAAATATTGTATGTCTGAGATGGTGGAAGGCCAAGCGGTTCTAGAATTTGTGCGGAAATTCTCGAAACACTACACTACCTCAAGGCAGAGTGGAAGCTATTTCTCAGCTCTCCATCCCACCACAATATGAGAATTACACCAATTCTTGGGATTGAAGAAATTTATCAACAGCCAAATGCAAAAAATTTCACCGAAACCTTGAGACATTCTACAGTGGATTAATGAAAATAAAGCACCCTTGGCCAGATTGAAAGCTACTATTACGATGGTTTATTGTTAGCTTATCCTTTTTCTGATTTACCTCTTACAGTTATTGTGGACTCTTCATCATTGGAGTTGTGTTATACAATGTGTGCAACATGTCTGGCAAATTTCTGGAATTTTTCATCAAAATACTGTTAGCTTCACAAGCAAATTGGCAAACATATGATAGGCGAGCTCTGTGGCATGTCAATCAAAAAGTTTAGGCATATTTCAAACAGTCATTTTACACTTCTCACAGATTACAAGCACTTGTCTTCACTTTCTGTCAGAAGCCAGACAAAGCATAACTGCGCCAATTGCAGTACTGCACAATTTACTATGGATATTCACAATGTTGATGGTGAGCAGAACAGTCCAACAATGCAATATCTTGCATTGATACCATCATGAAAGAACCTGACTTGCTAGCACTTGCCAGTGCACAGGGAAGAGACAACAAACTGAAAGAATGCCTTGAAACATTGTCTGGCATACAACTCTAATGTTCTTGAATACTAAGCTCAAATGTAGCACTATGTTGTAACAAGCCAATGCAATAAGTGCAACCTTTCATGAAGGCAGATTTTCACAAACATGTAATTTCCTTCCTTCACAGCCTCACCCTTCTAGAAGTAAGGGCTACTGTATGACTTGGGAAGAAGGCATTTGTTTCGCCAAAAGTCAAGAAAGACTGCAGGGCATTTGCTTGCCAGTGCAATACTTGTCAGCACAACAAAATAACTTGACACCTCAACACCTTTACCACTGTCAGTAGGATATCAATACTGCCTTATAGAGACCGACAGTTTCTCTCATTGGCCTGAAATGCTTAATGGCACCAGTTGTAGCCATGACCTACTTTCGTGAGTGTATCCCACACTTCAGAATTCCCCTCTGCATCAATACTAATCAGGGCAAACAATTTGAATCTTACTACCTCTTTAAAGCACTGTCAGCATTGCCTGGTTCGAAACTGTGCATAATGCCGTACTGCTATTGGTCTTATGGAACGGCTCCACTGACAATAAAAGGCCTCACTCAGATGTCATGCCACAGAGCATTGGACTGACAGGCTCCCTATTGTCCTATTAGGCCTCTGGACAGCTTTCAAGAAAAATCTCAATGCAATAATGGCTGAATTAGTGTATCAACAAATACTTTGACCACCAGGTGAGTTCTTTAACTAACACATCAGACAGTATTAGTGGAGTCTCGGACTTCATGCAACATCTTCACTCTCAGATCCGCAATCTCCAACCTACCATTTCAAAAGAACATTCTATTCAGTGACCATATGTTTTCTGTAGTTTAACAGTTCTGCAAGCAGATATTTGTCTCCATGGTTTTGTATGTTAAATCAGTGTTATGAAATGATTAATGGAAAATCTCATATAAAGATGTGAAACAAATACTAACAAAGAGATAGAGGGGCTGGCCAGTACTTACCTCAGCTCAGTACAGCCGATAGATACACAAAAAACAAAACTGAAAATTTACGTTCCTAGCTTTTGGAACAAATGTTCCTTCATCAGAGAGGAGAGAGGGGAAAGAAAGGGAAGAAGGGAAAGTGGATTCAGTTACTCACAACCAGGTTATGAAGCAACAGGGAAAGGAAAACAGGGAGGATAGCAAGGATGGTGGCATGGTTGTCAGAGGGAAGCCAAAGATATTCTACTGTAAGTACTGTGCCAGCTTCAAACCAAAGAGGATGCATACAGAAGTAAAGAGGTATATAGTATAAAGACAAACACAACTATGTAGGATGAAAAGATGCATGAATGGCTAAAGAGGAAAGGGAAAGAGGAGAAGAGTAAATGGGAGTGAGGTTGTTTAACGTAGTTTCAGTCCAAGGGGATGGCGGGATAAAAGGATGTGTTGGACTGCAAGTTCCTATTTCCGCAGTTCAGAAGGACTGAGTTGTGTGGGAGAAGCCAAATGGCACATACGGTGTAGCAGGTTCCTAGGTCCCTAGAATTATGCTGGAGGGCATGCTCTGCTACTGGGTATTGGATATCTCCTAGGCAGACAGTTCATCTGTGTCCGTTAATGCGCTCAGCCAGTTTAGTTGTTGTCATACCGATGTAAAAGGCTGTGCAGTGCAGGCATGTCAGCTGATAAATGACATGTGTGGTTTCACACGTGGCCCTGCCTTGAATTGTGTATGTTTTACCAGTAGCGGGGCTGGAGTAGGTGGTTGTGGGGGGATGCATGGGGCAGGTTTTGCAGCGGGGTTGGTTACAGGGGTAGGAACCGCTGGGTAGAGAAGGTAGTCTGGGAATACTGTAGGGTTTGACAAGGATGTTACGGAGGTTAGGGGGCAATGGAAGGCAACTCTGGGTGGTGTGGGGAGAATTTTGTCAAGGGATGATCTCATTTCAGGGGTTGACTTGAGAAAGTCATATCCCTGGCGGAGTAATTTGTTGATGTATTCGAGGCCAGGATAATATTGGGTGACAAGGGGGATGCTTCTGTGTAGTCTGGGTGTAGGAACATTGTTGTTGGACGGGGAGGAATGTATTGCTCAGGAGATCTGTTTGTGGACAAGGTCTGCAGGATAGTTGCGGGAGAGGAAAGCACTGGTCAGGTTATTGGTGTAATTGTTGAGGGATTCGTCCCTTTCCTCTTTAGCCATTCATCCTACATAGTTGTGTTTATCTTTATACTATATACCTCTTTACTTCTGTATGCATCCTCTTTGGTTTGAAGCTGGCACAGTACGTACAGTAGAATATCTTTGGCTTCCCTCTGACAACCATGCCACCATTCTTGCTACCCTCCCTGTTTTCCTTTCCCTGTTGCTTCATAACCTGGGTTGTGAATAACTGAATCCACTTTCCCTTCTTCCCTTTCTTTCCCATCTCTCCTCCATGATGAAGGAACATTTGTTCCGAAAGCTAGGAATGTAAATTTTTGGTTCTGTTTTTGTGTATCTATCAGCTGTACTGAGCTGAGGTAAGTACTGGCCAGCCCATCTATCTCTTTGTTAAAATCAGTGTTATGTTTAGACACTCAGATCTTTCATACAACAAAAGAAGCTTCAGCTAGTGTTAATATATTTGTTAATTTTAGTTCTTGTGTAGGACATGATGACATTATGACTAACTGAAAGATATGAAACATTCGTTCTAGATGCCTGATTTGGGAAAAGAAGAAGCAGAAGCTATCCTGATGGCATCTGTTATGCAATATAACCATAGTGTCAATAGCCGTGTACATGACTGTGTTCGTTCATCAGTGCAGAGCTGCACATTGCCACTGTACGTAAAGGTGAGTGACATACTTTAAGTTAAAACTGGAATAGAAATAGGGGGAAGAGGGTGAATAGTTGTCTTAATACTATGTTTTATTTGTAAGGACAGTGGTAGATATTGGTTTCCAGTGTTATTTCTGAAACTGATTTTTGGACTCTTTCCAAGTATTAAATTTTCATCAAAAATGATGAGGAAAAGACTGTCTGAGAAAAATTAAAATTGACTGTTTATTTAATTCTGTCTTAGTGAACCAAATGTCTGGACACAAGAAACATAAGTGATAATGAAGTCTTTTGTGATAGCACTTATACGTGAAACATTCTCAGTTTTGTTGCTGCATCAGTTCAGGATAAAATCCTAAGCTTTCAGCAATAGCCTCCATCATCATAATCAGGAACAACTGATTGCCTTCACCGCTGCTGTGGTGGCCTTATATAGCCCGTGGACAGCTTATGATTGGTCGGCTTATGATTGGTCGGCAATTATGTACTGCTGTCACAGACAGTGTCAGTGTTTCCGTTGGTGTCACCACCACTTACCTGGGAATGTAAACACTGCAAGAAATGTCTCTCCTGCTTCTCTGCATTGAATACTTGTTTCCATGCACCACTCAGATAATATCTGCTATCACAGTTAAATTTCTTCTCACTCATTCTTATTTTGTTTCATCAAACAGTGTTGACATTTTAGTCAGTCTGGATGTGGTATTGCTGTTCCCAAAAGTTCCTGTGGAGGACACTAACTATAAAGTTGTTCTGGCATGTGATGATGACCACCTACTTCTTGTATGGTAGTAAGTTTTATGAAATACCGGACAGTATGGCAGTGGGCTCTCCATTGTCTCCAACATTGGCTAACTTTTTATGCAAAGTTTTGAGGAATGTGCATTCATCCTTATTTTATCATTATGTTGACGATACGTTTATGGCCTGGCCACACAATGCAGTAGCTTTCGAACAAGTCATGGAACAGATGAACAGCATACATCCGAACATTCAGTTCACTGCCAAGATGGAGAAGGAGGGAAGGTGGGCATTCTTAGACGTTTTAGTACAATGACAGATGGACAGGCATCTCGGCCACTAAGTGTATCGCAAGCTGACACATACCAATTTAAATCTTAATACACAGAGTTTCCAACCTCCTGTTCAGAAGAGAGCTGTTTTGAACACATTGGTATATATAGCAAAGACTGTTTCTGATGAGGACTACTTGCTTGAAGTCTGATATTAACTGTCTGAAGTACATGTTCTGAAAGAATGCCTATGGTGCACGTGATATAAAGGCAATATTCTCAAAGAAAACGAAACATGAAAATGCTGCACACTCACAGGATGAACCACTGATTGTGGTGCTATACCCAGTGAAATAAGATGAGTCCCAGGTAGATGGGGCATAAGACTGATTTTTCGTCCTAGTGACTCCTAAGAAAATTAAGGAGATGATGCGCCCTGTTAAGGACAGTCTTGGCCTCAGCATCCCTGGAATTTATAATATCCACTGTGAGTGTGGAAGCAGTTATATAGGTCAGACCATTTGTACCACTGTGCAGAACACCATTGGCATATTAAAAATAGAGAACTAGAAAAATCGGTTAAGTTCTTCTCACTTATTCTTATCTCAACAGCCCCCATATTAACAGAATCCCAGTATGTGGAGGCATAGAACATAATTTTTGTTTCATCAAACCGTATTTTTAACATAAAATGTGCAATTGTGACAGCAGTACGTAATCACCGACTAATCAGAAGCCAACCAATGAGAAGCCATCAACAGGCTGTGTAAGGCCACCACAGCAGCAGTGAAGACAGTCAATTGCTCCCGGCGATGATGATGATGGAGGCTATTGTTGAAAGCTCAAGATTTTATCCTGAACTGATGCAGCAAGAAAACTGGGAATGCTTTACATACAAGAAACACACATGAAAAAATGAAGGCATCATAGAGAAAAGATTTTCCTGCATTATGTAATGTCAGTGTCAAGTATTCAAGAGAGAGAATTAGTACTGTGAAATATTTCGTGGATTATATGTTTCCTGTCTAGTACCATATGTTTGTTACTATTTATTTTAGTTATTGATGAGTGCAAACTTTATTCTCATTTAAGATTATTCCAGTTTTTACTCCAATAATGACATATCTGTTACACACAGTGTACACAGAGGGATGACAACAGAATACCATCGCTAAATTGTCTGATGTACATTTTTATATTTACATCTATTTTTGAAATTCCATGTTAACATAATTAGAGCATTGTCTGGAGGTACATAATTGCTGTATTACATGGATTTCAAATAGATCCATTTGAAAATGGCAGGAAGTCAAAATCGGCAAATTGTAAGCCAATAAATGCTTGTTCACCAATAAATACAGCCTAGTAGGAAGATGAATACTTCCTTCATGTAATAAACATCTGGATGAAGTGAGAATATCTTCTGTAGCTGCATAAAACTGCCAAAACAGTGTGAAATTAGAACCGTATGTGATTTAGCTTTCAGCTCGTTTCTGTGTTTGCTGCAATAAAAGGAACTGATATTGTGATAGTCAGAAATGGAAAGTGTATGTTATGTTCTAGTTTAAAATAAATAAGTAAATCTGAAAAAAAACTGTAGAGAAGCATAGCAGTTCATGTCAAGAAAATGGATTGCAATTAGAATGAGGGGTTTGCCTTCTGTGTATCTATGTTTCGAAATTTATCCTTTGTTTCACTCAGGACATCATCAGTAGCTCCCTAGTTGTGTTTTCTACTACTGATCATATGTTCAAAAGATATTTATGTTGGAGTGTGTGTGTGTGTGTGTGTGTGTGTGTGTGTGTGTGTGTGTGTATGTGTGTGTGATGTAACACTTTGTTGTGATCTGCTTATTTGATAAATTAACTTTTAGAATAAGACTGTGTAATTTTGTCCCATTATAACAGTATTCAATGTATAAAGGTGCTGGCATGGCAGACATCATGGTGGTCACACACAGACCACAATGTTGCTCCGACAGGTGATGTCATCAAACAGATAAATCAAATGCTGGAAGAAATAGAAAACATTCTTGGGCAAGATATGGTAAGAAACTTAAAGTGATACATTATTATTTGTGTACAACCGTTTCCCCAATTTTTTAAATTATTTTTTGCTGTAGTGTTTGAGAAGTATCAAACAGCTGTTAAAAATATATTTTTGCTTTAACATTCTGTTCTACTTGCCTATTTTTGTTTTGTTATTCAGTGTGAAAGACTGAGTTTTTACCTTTTGAAGGGACTGTTGTCAACGGACATATTCTGTCATGGCAGGTGGAGCATGCGTTGTCTCTCATAACTGCTGCAAAGACTGGTGTTACAGACTCTGAGATATTGGACATTCTGGCACATGACAGCATCTTCCATAGCACAGCTACATACGGTACCAACATTTTTACTAACTTCAGTCTACTTTCTCTAACTGTAACTGTTCCTTTCCTCATTTTTTTCATGGAACCTCACACTGTAGTTGATCAGACAGAATATTTATTTAGCCTTTTAGAAAAAAACTTCACTGCTGGCCCATGTATGATGAGGTCCTGTAATTCACCATAGTTATGAGTGAGTTTTGCATATTAATTGTCTAAATAAGTTAAGCTAAAAAGTCCATGTCTTATTATCTCAATATCTATGAGATGTTAAATTCCATCAATAGCCACAAATTAGAATTCTTATGGGGGAATTGAAAAACTTTTCTCCTTCTAAAATAAATGTACAGTAGATTCCCTTTTATCTGGGTGTGGATTATCCAGCTTGCAAATTATTTATACATAGATCACCAATTATTAAAAAAATAAAAAATAAAATCTCTAAAATTTTATTGGAATGAATACTTTTGTTTAGAATACATATTTCTGGTTGTGAAGACATAACAAAAACACCTGCAAATGATTAAATATTAATGCCTATGAATTGGGATTTGATCAGCTAGGTGACACAGAAATAGTGAGAAAAGTGTATTCAGTAGACAAAGTGAATGAGGATGAGGCAATTTAATAACAAGTTATCATGCATACCAAGGCACTGAAATGCATTAATCTAGTATGAAAGATAAAATTTGCTTGATGCTACTGAAGGTTTTACTCTCCAGAAAATGTGAAACATTACAAGAGGGAAAATAACCTGGATGCCATTTTGCATAAATGAACTGAAAATAAGTGATAACAAAATTGGTATAATTCAGTACTATTTTGTAAATAAGTTGACAGCAGATTCCAGTAAAAACATATGTGTTTTAGATTATACATGTTCTTTTTTTCATTATCCATGCAGTTTGGATCTGCACTGACCAAGATAAATGGCAGTTTGCTGTATTATTTATTATTAAGCAATAAATATGAAATTTTCAAATATTGGTAGTGAATCTAAATATTAATTTTCCACAATATATGAATGAGACTATAACTTGCTGATCACCAAATAGAGGAGATGCTGAATCACAGACAAGCACACAAACAGACTGCATACATAGAGCTGTCTCTCACTCTCTGAGAGGGGCAATGGTCATGTGATTTTGTCAACAAAAAGGTTTTGACTATAATGAAACGTTCAGTCCTGTTGTTAGGTGAGCAACTTCAGTTGGCACAATTCGATGTAAAATCTGCTTTTTTGAATAGCTTCTTAAAAGAAGAGATATATATATGAAGCAGCCTGAGGGATTTAGTGTTGGAACTGATCAGGTATGCAAACTTCATAGAAGTTTATATGGACTAAAAAAATCTCCAAGGTGCTGGAACCAATGGTTCCAGCACTTTCTAATAAATCTTGGGCTTGTAAAAAGTAAGGCAGATCCATGATTGTTCTATAGAGAAAACTGTGATTCCAGGTTGATGGTAGTTCTGTATGTTGATGATGGATTAATATCTGCAAGTAAGGAGAAGGATATTGAAGTTTTCCTAAAGGAAATTCAAGATGAATTTAAAATTACTGTTGAGCCAGTAGGATATTTCTTAAATATTAATATTGTATGTCATGATAATGGACCAATAGAGATTAATCAAGAAAGTTATGCTAAAGATATTCTTCTACAGTTTAACGTGACAGAGGCAAATCCTGTGTCAACTCCAATTGAGCAGTATCTGCAGCCAAATGAGTTAACTAGTGATAAACCAACTAATGCTCCATATCGAGAAGCAGTTGGCTGTCTTATGTATTTAGCTGTTGGTACAAGGCCTGATATAGCATTTGCAGTGAGCTATGTGTCAAATTTTTTAGAGAATCCTCGAGAAAATCACTGGTCTGTCGTAAAAAGAATCCTAAAATATATAAAAGGTTCATTGTCATTGGGTATAAAATATGATGCTAGCCATCCAAACAAAAAACTGGAGATATATACTGATGCTGATTATGCCAGTGATCCAGCAACCCCATGCTCAGCTAGCGGAGTGGTTGCAAGATTTTGTGGAGGAGCACTTACCTGGGCTAGTAGGCAGCAACATTGCCTATCATTGTCAACAATAGAGTCGGAGTATGTGGCCGCCAGTGAAGGGCAAGAGAAGGAATGTGGCTATCTAAGCTCTATAAAGAAATTTCACCACTGAAGAGTGTTCCTGTTCTTATAGTTGATAATGCAAGTGCTATTAAACTGGCCAAAAATCCTGAATTTCACAAGAGGTCAAAGCATATTAATGTTCACATGCACTACATCTGTAAGAAGATTCAAGAAGGCCAGCTAGCCATTGAGCATGTACCAGGTAATCAGCAAGCTGCAGATATTCTCACCAAACCATTGCCACATGTCCAATTAAATATTTAAGATCATTAATTGGATCGTGTTAAGTACTGCATTTAGCAAGATAAACATTTAGGGGAAGTGTTGAAGTGAAATGTTTATGTTAATATCTCTGCTGTGTACTATATCTATGTCTTTGGTTGGTGTTATAAAATAAAGTACATGTGTCTTGTTAAAGCAACTACATCATGTGTATGCTTTATGTTGTGCCCTTTAGTTCTTTCTAGAAGTTTCTGCAGTATATTGTTCTGTATTTATTTGATCCAGTAAATCTTACATATACAGTATAGCACATCAGATATTGGACAGGACAATGCAAATACATTTTCATGTTTCCAATAATGAATACATTTTTTCAGCTCTGATTTATAATTAAGTCACTAGCTAGAAAATTACAACTGAAAAAAATATGTTATTAGTTCTTTCAAATTAATGTGAATCCTGGATTAGAATATTGCAGTTAAAAACCTTACATTACCTGCTGTTTTACAGAAATTTTAATTAGATCAACAATCTTTCACAGAGGAGTAGGTCATCTTCCAAATAAAGTAGATAAAAATAAACAGAAACAGAACAAAATCTAATAGCTATCTCTGATATTTATTATGTACAATTGCAGTTCCATGGGCTCCAGCCTGTCTGTTCTGGGCTAGGCTCAACAAGTACATGGGACCTTTCTTGCGGTGGTCAGCTACAGCAGACTGCAGCACTGCTCAGTGGAATGATGAGATGCTTCTGCAGACAGCTGCAAAACGGTATTCACACAGGAGAAAGTGGGCTCATGAGACACTAGTCCAGTATTACCAGGTAATTTATTCATTTACTATAGAAATAAGTCAATGTAATAATCCCAATAAAACAACAATCAGTGTACTATGGTGGAGCTGAACTGATGAATTACCCAAAGCATCCAAGTTCTGGAAAAAAAAGAGAGATGGTGATTGACTTATTGTAAAGTATTATTTTCTTTATTTTTGTCTCAGTCACTTTTTTATGATATTAGAGACAGGGCACAAGCTCAGGCAGGGGAGACAAATTGACCGTGGTTTTTTGCCCCGTCTCAGAGGAACCCAGACAACATTTTCTGTAATTAATTTTGGGAAATCAGATGAGGATTGAAATTCTGTTTCACACATTTGTGAGTTCAAATTGTTTTGTAAGACAGATCTGTTTTTACAATCTGAGAAAAACTTAAGAGCCAAAGAAGAAGGTCCTTTCCAGAAATATTAATAAAATATGTCCCATGAATTGAATATAGTTATTAATTTTGTCACTCATTTTATAAATAACAAGAAATTGCATTAGAATTTTTGTCTATTTTATTAAAATTCTTTTTTTCCAATAGGGCATTTGGTCAGAGAAGGAAAATCCACAGCTGGTTGCACATCTTTTAACACAACCTAATAATAGTGATGGATGGTAAGTCATCTAAAAGTAAAATATTTAATGCTTCTAAAGAAAATAAAAAAGTTTTATAGTTTGCATATAAATTTGTCTTACATTGCATGTGAGATATTTTATATGGAGTTTCCATTCTAAAAACAAATTGTGAATTTCTGAGTGTTGCCAATGAAAAGCTGAACGATTTTTTGTATATTTAAATTATTATATTCTGCTACTTACAACTCTCAAACATGTAATGTGCTACTGTGCCACTTTAATGACTGGCTTTGACTTTGGAGTAGAGGGGATGCTCTAGTTTGTATTACAGATAAAATGATAGAAACTCATAATTTATTTCAGGAATGCCTTTGTCCAGTATTTTCATTCCTTTTCCTGCTTGTAGTGAAAATGGTTAATTTTAAACATTAATGTAGAAGTCGCACTTGACAAAGGGATCTTCAGCTAACAGGAAGTATTTCTGGCATAAAAGTTCCCTCTCATATTTTGTCTGTAAGTGACTCTTGTAATCAAAATTTGTACCACGTTTCCCTTTACACAAATACAGATAATTTTATCTTTTACTGCATAAATAACATTCACATCTCAATAACCTTCTCTTTACTCAGTGTCATATGGAATTGTCTATACACACAGTCTCTCAATTGTCTAATATCCAATGAATACTCTCCCTTATTATGCTCTGTGGGTATGATATGTTTTCTACAGTTTGCCCCTTAGTTTATGTTAGTGCCAGTGATTAAAAAAATCCCATAATTTACCAACAGAATTTTCACACCTTTTAAATATCTTAACCTCGAATTAGCAAAACAAAATTGTGTTTAATTTGCACCACAACTTAACACCCCAGATCTCTCACGAGCTTGAGTCATGTAATATTGAATAAATTTTCTTCTCTCCAAATCTTTCAATTTAAATTGTTTTTTTTTTTTTTATCTCCAGAATGAGGCTTTTACTCTGCAGCAGAGTGTGTGCTCTTTAGAATCTTCCTGGCAGATGAAAACTGTGCTCGACCGTGACTCAAATTCATGTCCTTAACTTCTACAGGCAATGTTCTTGCCATCTGAGCTACACGGATACGACTTGCTATCCATCCTCACAGCTCCATACAGCTAATCATCTTGATTTATTTTACCTTGCTTCCTCTTAAACTGTACCAAATCAACAATAAAAATTTTGATGTGTTTTTCAGGAACTATTTTACTTCAGTTCAACTGAGGTTTCTCCCTCCTCCCTTTCTTTGTGTCTCTTCCTTTTCCTTTTGCAAGATTTTGCCTTATTATCTTTCCTGTTTTTGTTTGGGACCCATTGGCCCATAGAGGTTCTTGTGTCAGGTATTTTGTGGTTCCCATAATTAAAAATGTATAATCAGTATTAATATTTCTATATGCAGATTTTACACATTTTTTGAAGTACAGAATATCCTGCCTCACATAGCCTACCTCATTTTCATTCTCCACTAACTCATGACATAAATACAGCTGTTAATATGACAAGTACTTATGTTTTGGAGGAATGAGATGGGAACCTCACAACTCTTATATTAAGACCTACTCAGTGTTCTCTTATCCCTAACTTCATTATTGTAAACATTGTCATATTCTTTGTCCTCATTTACTCAAATGTATCTAACTGCTTGCCATGAATTTATTATTCTTAGGGACAGGAAAACTTCACAAAACCGACACTGGAGATAATATAACCAGTTTTTACAACATGTTATAAAATTTGACATTTTCCCATATAAAAGTGTTATAAATCTGAGGATGTCCATTTACTAATATTTGTAACTGATAGTTATTGAATATTGAAATTATATTGAAATTGGCTTTTGGATTTTTTGGTATCAGATTGTTTGCTGGTGGCACTCCTATAGGAAAAGTGGCACCACCAGTGTAGATTGTGTCAACTTCTACACTGGTCAGCAGCTGCACTGGTGGTGCCACTGCTCCCCTAGGATTGCCACGGCAGTGTGCATTGACACCATCTATGGCAGCATGATTTAATTGCTGACCAATCAAAGGTTGTCCATGGGCTGTACAAGACCACCATAGCACCATAGCAACAGCCACCAAGACATTCAGACGCTGCTGACAGAGGTGACAGTGGTAATCATTGAAATCTTTAAGTTTTTCCCTAAATTGATGCAACAAGAAGTCCAAGAATACTTATACAAGACTTTTGTTGTGAAAAATTTCCGTCTTCTAAAGCACCATATTTGGTGGTTTTTGTATTTGTATTTGTGTGCTACCTTCAAGCCATTTTTTGTATGCTCTGTTGCACAAAGTAACACCAAAACTTGTAAACAAGTAACACCTAAATTGGTCATAAAATAAAACAATTTTCCCCACCCCTACTTATTCTGCATTTCTAATTCTTGTCTTACCAGCTTATTTAAATTCAGTAACTTCCTTAATGCCATCATCTCATGGGAAATCATTTTTTGCTACATAACTATCAACAAAAGCTTTCATTCTTATTAATTTCCCTGTACACTTCACTCTGTTCTATAAAAATGGTCCTCACTTAACCTGTTTTATTCACTGCTTATCTACTCTGATTACATCTTCCTTCAAATTATAGTTATTAATTTTTCTTGACAGTTACTCAATTAGTACAGTCAAGTTATATTTGATAATTTTTTTCGCAGTTTGATCTGTTTTTTCTTTTACTCTCTCTCCCCCCCCCCCCCATCCCCCCCCCCAACCCCCCCACCCCTCAATACATAAGCTGTGTGAAAAGCCCCTTCGTCTCTATAGTGCTTTTAAGAGATGGGAAAGCAAAAGCTTCTAATATCATTTAAAAAAACATGTTTCTCATCTGTGAAAACTTTTTCAAATCAGTATTTCAGAAGTTGGTAGCATTATTAAAAAGAAAAAAATGGAGAGTAAAGTTGAAATCCTCTTCACTAATGCCGTTATTTACTCTCAACAACATGGCCAAATCTCTGTGATGAATTATTTACAAAATAAATAAAAATATTTAAACAGTAATATTCAAGCCAAGGAAAAAATTCGGTGCTTTTACCATATTCCTTCATCCACTGAAAGAGAAAATCGTTGAAAAGTATAATTTTTCTCAGCGTGTTGCTTTCCTTTTCTTGGCAGCCTTGGAGAAACTATAAATTAAAAACACTTCCTACTAACCATATTGGCAATCTTATTTCATTGTATTGAATCAAAATAAATAAATAAATAAACTCTGAAGCAATTTTCACAGCACTTCACCATTGCTATTCAGTGCGCTGCGAAATTTTTCTCCATGCTTCTCATACTTTGCAGATATCCAGAGACTTTTCATAGTGCTTGTACAGAGTCCATGCCTTCTTCTCTTCATCTCTACTTCTGTGTTTGTCTGATTTGATTTGATTTGATTTATTTCGAGTTCCATAGGTCCAACTGTGTTGGATACACAAGGACGTGGAACGAGTCAGTACACCTCATCCCAAATGACAACCTTCAATAAGCTCATAGTTGAGGCATTGAGTGATCAGTGTGCACATATATTAGACTGAAAACAGTGCTAAACTTTCAGATAGTGTGGTCACCTGACTGTGAAGGTGCACTGCCATGAAAGTTTAGCATTTTTGTTGTATGTGTATTCTGTAGTTATATTTGAAGAAGAACAGTGTCCAAATGCTTAGCAATGTTTTCAATCTTGTTTGTTCATTTGTTGACCTCTACACACTTAAAATACAGAATTAGTTGTTACCTCAATGTATTCCATTATTTATGGTCCACCAAGGACTTTACTTTAATGTAAAGACTTAGATAAAAATTGACGGAATGCCTTTATCATGTACTACTGTAGTTTCTTAATAAATTTAACAATAAACAATTTATCTCTGAAATAGTACAGAATTATCAGCATCGTTCATTCATTCTCTCATTCATTCAGTCAATTCCATGTTCAGTCAGTGCTGTGTGTGCATGTAGCTCATTCATTCTTCTTCTCACATTGGCTTCTGTTTATATGTGAATCAGTGCAGTTCCATTCCAATGGAAACTTTCAGTAGCACTGCAACATGAAATGTAGATACAAAATCTGCCACAATGTATTAGTCCCATAGAACAGTTACTTGTTGTTGTTGTTGTGGTCTTCAGTCCTGAGACTGGCTTGATGCAGCTCTCCATGCTACTCTATCCTGTGCAAGCTTCTTCATCTCCCAGTACCTACTGCAACCTACATCCTTCTGAATCTGCTTAGTGTATTCATCTCTTGGTCTCCCCCTACGATTTTTACCCTCCACGCTGCCCTCCAATACTAAATTGGTGATCCCTTTATGCCTCAGAACATATCCTACCAACCGATCCCTTCTTCTGGTCAAGTTGTGCCACAAACTTCTCTTCTCCCCAATCCTATTCAATACTTCCTCATTAGTTACGTGATCTACCCATCTAATCTTCAGCACTCTTCTGTAGCACCACATTTCGAAAGCTTCTATTCTCTTCTTGTCCAAACTATTTACCTTCCATGTTTCACTTCCATACATGGCTACACTCCATACAAATACTTTCAGAAATGACTTCCTGACACTTAAATCTATACTCGATGTTAACAAATTTCTCTTCTTCAGAAACGCTTTCCTTGCCATTGCCAGTCTACATTTTATATCCTCTCTACTTCGACCATCATCAGTTATTTTGCTCCCCAAATAGCAAAACTCCTTTACTACTTTAAGTGTCTCATTTTCTAATCTAATACCCTCAGCATCACCTGACTTAATTCGACTACATTCCTTTATCTTAGTTTTGCTTTTGTTGATGTTCATCTTATATCCTCCCTTCAAGACACCATCCATTCCGTTCAACTGCTCTTCCAAGTCCTTTGCTGTCTCTGACAGAATTACAATGTCATCGTCGAACCTCAAAGTTTTTATTTCTTCTCCATGGATTTTAATACCTACTCCAAATTTTTCTTTTGTTTCCTTTACTGCTTGCTCAATATACAGATTGAATAACATTGGGGATAGGCTACAACCCTGTCTTACTCCCTTCCCAACCACTGCTTCCCTTTCATGCCCCTCGACTCTTATAACTGCCATCTGGTTTCTGTACAAATCAGTTACTTAGCAAACCTTAATAATAAATAGTTTACCTCAGAAATATTTACATCATCACTATCAGTCTTTTATCCACTGTCCATGTTCATTGAGATGAACACTGCCAGTACTGCATTTCTGCAGGCGGAATATGTGGTGTAGGTTACATTACGTGGAATGGGTAGAGTGGCAGACATGCATGAGGCAGGGAGAGGGAGAGGGAGTGGGGTGGGTCACTAGCAGCTCAGAGGAAGGCAGCCAGTTTGTTGACTGGAATTGCAGGAGGGTTGGCACAGTTGTCAGAGCTGGTGGGGAGTGGTCCACACTGAATGGACAGAGGGTGGGAATATTGTTGGGAGAGGGGTGGGTACAATGGATCACCAGAGCATGAGAGGAGAATGTCTTGTAAGGATAATGCCCATGTGCATAGGTCAGAGAAGCTGGTGGTGGAGGGAAGGATCCAGATGTCCCAGGTTGTGATGCAGCCACTGAAATTGAGCATGCTATGCATATTTTGCCACCAGGAGGTCAACTTTGTTCTTGGCAACAGTTTCGTATGGCTATTCAACCTAGTGGACAGCTCATTGGTAGTCATTCCAACATGGGATATGATCTCTGTGGCAAGGGTTGCTAATGGCATAGGGGTGAGGATGTTGTGTAGGATGGTTTGGTGATGGGACACCACTTTAGGAGGGGTAGGAAGGTTCTTGGGTATGATGCCTCTCACGTCAGGGCACGATGAGGGATAATCAAAGCTCTAATGTTGGATATGGTTTTTATGCTGGGGAGGGGGGGGGGGCAGGGGGGCACCCCTTTGTAGCTGACTCGTTCTGTTGGTGGTGGGACGATTGGGGCATGCATGAAGATATGACACAGGAAATTTGTTTGTGGACCAGATTTGGGGGGTAGTGTCTGTCTGTGAAAGCCTTTATGAGACCTTCAGCATACTGGTCAAGATAGTTCTCATCACTGCAGGGACATCAGCCCCATGTGGCCAGACTGTATGAGAGGGATTTTTTGCTGTGAAAGGGATGGAGGTGTCAAAATGCAGGTGGTGAGGTGGTGGTTAGTGGGTTTAACCTGGACAAAGGTGTGAGTGGAGTCATCAGAGAGGTGAAGTTCGGTGCCAGGGGATCACATATTGGTTGAAGACCTGAGTTCAGATCATGAAGATATTATCAGTGAACCTAAACCAGACTAGGGGTTAGGATTTTTGGTAGACTAGGAAGGTTACTTCTAGATGCCACATAAATAGGTCAGTGTAGGAAGGTATTATGCCCTATGCCATGGCACAGTCATGGGCATCTGAATGGCTCCCTCCTGTGCCATCCTGTTTGTGGGCCATCTAGAGGAAACTTTCCTGAACTCCCAAACCATTGTCTGGTCCAGGTGCACTGATGATTTCTCCATGATCTAGACTCAGAGACAAGACACCCTATCCTCATTTCTTCACATTATCAACATCCTCTTTTCCATCTACTTTACCTGGTTCTTCTCAACCGACGTGCAACATTCTTCGAGATTGGCCTCTGCCTTTCCAATGGCTCCATCTGCAAACCTGTCCACATTAAACCCATTAACCACCACCTCACCACCTGCATTTTGATAGCTGCCATCCCTTTCATGCAAGAAAATCCCACTCACACAGTATAGCTACCTATGGAGGATATACATACAGCAACCATAACTATCTTTCCCAGTGTGATGAGGGATTCATGAAGGCCTTCACAAAAAGACTCTACCACCAAACCTCATCCACAAACAGATTTTCCATGCCATATCCTGAAAAACACCCCAGTCATAAGACCACAATGAGTCAACTACAAAAGGGAGCCCCCTCCCATCAGCCAATATCACCCTGGACTGGAACAACTGAACCATATCCATTGTCATTGTTAGGGCTTTGATTATTTTTCATCATGCCCTGAAATGAGAGACATCCTACCCAAGATTTTCCCACTCCTCCTAAAGTGGTGTTCCATTACTCACCCAACTTACACAACCCTTGCCACAGGGATCACATCCCTGTGAAGATGCACGTGCAAGACCTACCCAATCCACCCACCCAGCACACCCTACTCCAGTCTGTTACAGGGCTATCATACCCCATCAGAGACTGGGCCACCTGTGAAAGCAGCCTTCTTATATACCAGCTCTGCTGCAAACACTGCACAGTTGTTTATGCTGGAATGACTACCAACCAGCTGTCCACTAGGTTGAATGCCCATCACCAAACTGTTGCCAAGAACAGCCACCCCTCCCACCCACATTCCTAGCTGGCAAATGTGCTGCCTCCCTCTGAGCTGCTAGCCATCCACTCACACTCCATCTCCCTGCCTTGTGCATGTCTTCACATTTCACCCACCCCACCCGGCACAAACCCCACCGCAACATAGTCCACCTGCTGAAATGCATTACTGGCAGTTTTTGTCCAGCCAGCACCACGTAGGGGCACGGGTGTGTGTATGTGTGTTTGTGTGCTTTACTCTAGCCCAAAAAAGGATTACTCAGAAAGCTAGCAAATTTTCTAATTTTGTGTCTGTTCCTGTTGGTGACTCATTGATTCTACCTTTCAGTGAATAGTCTCCATTAACACAAAAGTATTATAACCTTAAGTGACACCACTCAAAATGTCATGTCGCTGCTACTCACCTGTCATTTTGCCACATAGCCTACGTTCCATGTTCGGCTCCATCACGTATATTGTTATCTTTGATTGTCAGAGCACATCTTCAGTATTTGAACCAAAATGTAAATGGTCTTTTGCTACTCATTTACTTTTTAATCTGTTTTTACATTGTATTAGTCATCCATAGTAAATGCACACAAGTAATACAAGATATAATAACAAAAAATACTATTAGAAAATTAACTGAATTCAGCTAATTCATATGACAACGTATGTTCATTAACACCAAGAGGATTAATATTAAAACAAATTGTTAACATCCATTGCAAACAAACCTCATTTTCTGTTATTCCAACTGCAAGCCAAAGTTAAAATTATCGCACACCAGTGCTGACGAAACTTTTATTTCTTTTTTATTTTTTTTTTATTTTTTTTATTTACTAAGATGGACTGTCCGAAAGAACAAATACCATCTTAGTAAATATATAGTTAAGGCTCACCGGCCACTTGACCCTCTTCTTCTTCTATGCAAATGCACAAGCAGTGCCCGAACTCTGAGTATAATGGGCTGGGGCGCTACAAATGTAGTGTGGGACAATACGTTGAGTGGGTTTCACGGGAGGCGTGCCAGAGAGAAATCCCTGCAGTCGCGCTATCCTCTGTGTCCTCGGTGGCTCAGATGGATAGAGTGTCTGCCATGTAAGCAGGAGATTCCAGATTCGAGTCCCAGTCGGGGCACACATTTTCATCTGTCCCCGTTGACACCTGTAAGCAGCTAAGGGTGTTCATTTCATTGTAAAACTATTTCAGTTTACAAGACTCAAATGCTGGACATTTTAATAATGAGCTGTATGACAGAATTTCACAATAAACACAGACTAAAGTTTTGGAAAAAAATGACATTTTGTCTATGGAGTGCGTGATTGATTATTTTGTAAAAAGTTTTTTATTTGTTTATAGATGCAATCACATTTATGACACATTCATAATCGGTTTCTGCCATACAATGACCATCTTCAGATTCTAAAGGCGGCATACACTGAACACAGGTTCATGGCCGGCCGAAGTGGCCGCGCGGTTCTGGCGCTGCAGTCTGGAACCGCGAGACCGCTACGGTCGCAGGTTCGAATCCTGCCTCGGGCATGGATGTGTGTGATGTCCTTAGGTTAGTTAGGTTTAACTAGTTCTAAGTTCTAGGGGACTAATGACCTCAGCAGTTGAGTCCCATAGTGCTCAGAGCCATTTGAACAGGTTCATGCGTTGTCATTTTTACAGACTAAAGTTTCAGGAATTTGATGGTTTGACATGAGGAACAGACTAGAAACAACATTCAGTCAAAAACATAATTGAGTTTGAGAGATCATCAAGTAATGTTAATAATGTAATAATAGTAATAACAATATTAATTTTCCAGTGCATTCCGTTGTATGTGAAAGTATAATAAAGAAAACAAGTGTAATATGGGAGAAGAGGGAGAGCAGAGGAGATAAATGTTTCCAAGTAAGAGAAGAAAAGGACACTTTCAGGAATAAAACTAAGACATTAAAAATGCAAAGCTGAGGTTGTATGAGTGCTAGTGATGAGAGAAATTCAACAAAGCACCCAAGTTGAAAGTAGTTTATTTCTACGTATAAGGGCAAGCAGCATAATATTCAATTAAGATTTGGTGACTGTTGTATGCAAACATTTCCAAATGTAATTTTTATCTCACTTTGTCATTTTTTCCATTTTCACAGCTATAATGATCGGAAATTGGAGGAATTACCATATCAGCTGTACAAAGTGAAAGGTTCCATAAAGGAAGAATTCTTATTAAATGATAAATGGCTTTATGACAAACTGTGTGGTTCTGACGTTCATCAGGTAGGAACATATTTCGAATGTATTTAAAATTGTATATTGCAGGAATAGAGAAGCTAGGCTTTTGTCGTAAGAAATACTTGTTATGAAATAATCCAGATAAGAAGCAGTTTCGCCTCATTCTCCATAAAAAAAATTTCTTGAAATGTATGTGATTTCTGTGCTATAAAGGAATCCAAGAGTTGTCATTGTGAGTCCAAGAATTCCACATTGTGTCAACAACATGAACTTTCACAAAAATTTTATCATAATTTTACATAAAACCAGTACATATGTTGAAATGCTTTATAAGAACAATGGCACAGGCAAACATCAAAGTTTTAATTTCCTCTTGCTGAATTTCAGTTTGCTTTCCAAATTTCTCTTAGGCTTCTTCATAACTTCCTAAATGTACAGATTGAATAGCATTATGGATACATCACAGATTTGTCTCAGTCCTTCCTCAACTACTGATTCCATTTCATGTTCTCACAACTTGCAGGCTAGTTTCTATACCTTTTGCACCCTGTATTTTATTCTATATACCTTCAGAATTTCAAAAGCTTTCTCTAAATTTACAAATTGTATAAACATACATTTGTCTTCCTTCAGTATATCATCCAAAATAAGTGATAGTGCCAGTATTCCCTCGTGTGTTTCTAAATTTCTCTGGAACCTAGCCTAATCTTCCCTGATGTTGGCTATTATCAATTTTTTTCATTTTCCATAAATAATTCATGTCTGAATTTTGTGGATATGATTTATTAAACTAATGATTCAGTAATATGCACATTTGTTAGTACCTGCCGTCTTTGCATTTGGAATCATTACATTCTTCTTAAAATCTGATGGTATTTCTCATGTCCCATATATCTTGGGTATGAGATGGAATGGCTGGCTCTCCCATTAATGTCATAATTCTGAAAGAATGACATCTAGTCTAAATGCCATGTTTCAACTTAGCTCTTTCAGTGCTCTATCAAATTCTTTTCTCATTATGACACCACTCATCTCTTCATCATCTGTTTCCATTTATATCTCCATAATATTGTTTTGATATTTCTGCTTTGTATAGTCTTTTTATATACCAGGAAGTTATAATTAAACTTTCCCTATTTAATACATTATAACACAGAAACTAATTACGGTATTAGTACCAAACTTCATAGCATTAATGTCAAGGACATGAGGAAGAGAAATAATGCAGAATCAGTTCAATGAAACACTTTTAATGTGCTGCTATGGTACATCATACCACTACATACCAGTACCATTACAGCTACAAAAGGGGCTCAATATGATGCCCATCAGTGTTCAGAAGAGTCTGAATGTGCAGGATTACATTCTGCACAGCAGAATGAAGCATGTCCGTAGGTATGCTGACTACCCCTCTTGACATGCTGCACTTCAGATCGGTACATGTGTGAATGTTCCCCTGGTAAACCCTGCCCTTCAGGTAGCCCCACAACCAGAAATCACAGGGAGTGATTGTGCCGGCCAAGCATTTGGAAACTATCAGCTGATAATTCAGTCATTTTCAAATGTGTTTTGGAGAAGCAGGTGAACTTCATGAGCGATGCCCCATCTTGCGTGAAAACTGTTGAGTTCAATGTGTCTCTCTCCTGTAGGGTGAGTATGACATGCTGGCAAAGCATATCACAGTAATGCTGGCCAATCACACTGCACTCTTTTGTCCTTGAGGGCCACCCTGTCCATAGGATAGTCCAGGGCCAGCCCTCATCAATTTCAATCCTTGCGAGAAAGTGGAGAGTGAAGTCAACATGTCATTGTGCATCCTGTAGTGCAAGCTGCTCTACAATATGGATCTTGTACAGATAACATTTGAGAATTGTTCGAAGCACATTCTGTGCAGTGGACCATGGAATGTTCAACTGTTGTGACAGCATGCACACTGCCTGACAATCGGGAATTCCATGCAGCATTGTCTGCCATAGCAATAGCGATTTCATCAACCACCTGTGGCGCAGTCAGTCATCAACCTCTTCCCAAAGCGACACCCAGTTCTCCAGTTGATTTGAACTCCTTCAACATGCTCCACATAGCAGGTGGAGAAAGAGGACCCTTCTGTAATCCTTTCAGCTGGCAATATTCTTGAAGTGCAGCTGCAGCATTATTGTTGTTTTGATAATAGAGCTTTACCAATAATGCCCTGCTCCTTTCATCCAAGCTCATGTTGACACATTAACATGTGCACTGCAACTGGTCAGATGTGTGAGACTATGAATTACGATGAGTGATCACGGTACCTGGTGGCCATAGTTGGAACTAGATGATGGCGCCATGATACATGGAAATCATGCACTTCATACTCTGGGCATTAACGCTACCAAGTTTGGAACTCGTAAGGTAATTAGTTTCCCTGTTACAATGTGTCAAACAGGAAAGTTTAATTATAACCACCTGGTATATAACTTCCAACCTTCAGCCTTCCCTTATTTGCTTAGTACTGGCTTGCCATCTGAGGTCTTAACATTTCAAACAGATGCTTCTCTCTTCTCCACAGGTCTCCTTAATTATTCTATAGGTGGCGTCCATCTTTCATGTAATCATGTATGCTTCTAGCTTGCATTTTGTCTCTGGCCATTTCTGCTTTGCCATTTGAACTTGCCCTCAATCTCACTTTTTTTTATATCTGTATTCCCTTTTGCCTGCTTCATTTGCTCAATTTTTATACTTTCTCCTTTCCACATTGGGCAATATTCTGTGTTATCCATGGATTTCTACGAGGCATTGTGTTATTGCTCATTTGATCCTCTTCTCCCTTCATTACTTTGTCTTTCAAATTTACCCATTTGTCTTATATTAATTTCCCCCAATTCAGTCAAAATTCTTGCCTAATGCATCCTTTAAATCTCTCAACAACCTCTGGTTCTTTCAATTTATCCAGGTTCCATCTCCTTACCTATTTGAAATTTCTTTAGATTTAATCTGTAATTCATAATTAGGTCATAGAGCACATTTGCCCATGAAAATATTTTGCAGTTTAGAATTTGATTTGAAATCTCTGCCACATCATTATGTTAGTCATTGTAACCTCCATGTGTCTTCAAGCCTCTTTGACATATATAGCCCACTTTCATGGTTCTTAAACCACTTATTGTCAATAATTGAATTGTGGTCTCTGCAAATTTATGTCAGGTGGCTTCTCCTTTTACTCCTTTCCCCCTGCCCAAGTTGTGCTATTTTCCCTTCTCTTCCTTGTCTTACTGTGAAATTCCAGTCTCCATCACAAGTAAATTTTCGTCTTTTGTAACTATCTGCATAATTTTTTTATCTCACCATATGGTTTTTCAACCTCTTCATCCTCTGCAGAACTAGCAAAAATATAAAGATGTACTACTGTGGTGAATGTTGACTATATATATGTTGGCGATGACAATGCATTCGCTACACTGTTCATTTCCATCTCTTTAGAGAATTTAAACACGGTCCAAGTAGACTGTAATCTCTACACAGATTACAGCCTACTTGGATTATGTTTTCATTCTCAGAACACACTGAGGCTGTGGACCCCCCCAAAAAATAACATTTTAAAATGCTATCCATCTCTGTTTTCAAATTTTCTAATCTACTTCCCCAATGAAGGGATCTAAAAAAGTCATGCAGCTCATGTTCACAGTCAGGTAAAATTATGTAAATCACATTGTAGTCACCTTTTAACTGTAAAATTACTGATTTGTACAACCCAATGTTGCAGTTATTGTTGTTTTGTCATTATCAAGTAGAGATAGTTGTGCTTTGTCGTATGTCAAAACATAAAAATCATCTGACACACCTGCACATCTTCACATCCTTAAAGTCTTTAATTTTAGCATTGTTAACATTTTTTATATGAATCACGTCAAATCACTACTCATGTAACTCATGCCAACTCCTTTTTTTGTTGAAATTCAATATTGTGTGTGTTTTTTAAGGATTTCTATGGGCCTTATGTTATTGCTTTGAGTTGTACATATGCCTACGCTGAAACACAATTACTTGCACTTGATAATGGCCACATGGTCAAAATTTCAATAGTGGCTTGTGCAAATAAATAATTTTGCAATGTATATGTGACCACAATGTCATTTATAAAGGAAGGGTTTAACAGTCCACACTCTAACCCACAGAATGGTAGTTTTGTTTTTCCTAATGTTAACATTCTCCTGAATTATTTCTGCCCAGTGATATGAATGGGGGAGTATTTTGCTTCTGGAATATTTTATCACAGAGAGTGCAATCATCATTAAGTCATGCAGCAGAACTGCATATCCTCAGGAAATATAATGGCTGTAGTTTCCCTAGTTTTCAGCTGTTCGCAGTACCAACATAATGAGACTATGTTTACTAATTTTCATCTCATAATGATAGACATTCAGAATTTGAATCAGTCACACATAGTAAATGATTTTTTGTTTAATATATCAGTTAATTATCTTCCACTTGCTCTACCACAAGATGCAAATTCTTAGCATTTTCTAGAAACAAGCAAAGAAACAAAAAATAGTCATAGTGTTCATACTGAAAGAATAACTAATGGAATATTTGAAAATACCATCAGATTTTCCATTTGGTGTCATACAAGCACAGAACAATTGCTAGACTCTGATGGCCACATTACTGGACACAAGGTGCACTTCTGCCCATCTTCTCCTCATAAAATTTCTCTAACAAAAACCAGTACCGTCAAACGGGGTGATTGCTGATGGTTTTATTGTTATTTTGGTTGTAACTTTTGTATATATTGTTAGATTAAATTGATTGTTATGGAAGTGATAGGGTATACGTGTAACGAAAATAAAAAAAAATCCCAGAATCAGAAAGAGTATGTGTAGGTATATTTATCTGAGGAAGTTAAATAAAGTGTCTGAAGTCACCTCATGGATTACTGCCTTTTCTTAAATTCTACATGCTTTTTATTTGATTTTGGTGACATTTTACACATTTTAAGGTAGCCCTTTGTTACGAGTAAGTGATATGGAATGATATAATGAATTTTATATATTGCAGATAAGTTTTTATTTTGCAAGAATTTAAATAAAAATTTTTTACAGTTCTTGACTGAAATATTAGAAACAGACAGAAACAAACAAAGTAATTTAACTAAAAGGTCAAAATAATTTTTCTCACTCATCATTCTAAATTAAGTTGCAAACACTTTAGTAAATGATTGTCTTTGAGTCTAAAGCTCCTTTTCTTGAAAGATGAACATTCCCTCTCTTCTCAACTGGTGTGTGAAGTATTCTTGAAATTTGCAATTTTGGTATTGTGTCTTCATTGGGGACATTAGGAAACACAAATATGTTTTTACTGTTCTCGTGTGGGCGCAAGAATTTCACACTTACTTCTGTAGCACCAACATTTGTGGCCACTCCAACATAGTACCTTGTTTGCTCCTTGTTTCCATGTTTATATTTGTACCCTGCAACAAGAAAATCCTCTTCTTTCCGCAGTAAAACTTCATTGGATGATGTGTCGTTTTCACTTTCACTACTGCTAGAAGCACTGTCACTTTTTTCAGCACTGCTTTTCCAGGTTGAACGTCTAGATTGTGGCGGCGTCGGAAGCTACCAAGCTTATTTGGAGGATAACGAATTTCTTTGAGCATTTCTTCAAAAGTGGAAGACCATGCGTCTGTGTTGCTTTGCTGGCTACCCTTATTATCAGGCAATTTTCGTAAGACATGATCTGAATCAAAAGGTATTAGGCCCTTGGTGCGAAATCCACCATTTATGTTTTCCTTGGAGTTTGCTGAAATCAGTGTCTGCTTCAGAAGAGATGGGAAGGCATCCTTGGAAATGGTCCCACAGGTGTGTTTCTTCCAATCAGTCAATACAGTTTGCCACGCTGCTTTCATTGGCTTGAAGAAGCTTACATCAAGTATTTGGAGGAGGTGCGTGCTATTGGGGGGAAGGAGAAGGAATGAAATATTGTTCCGCTCACACTCTTCAATAACACGTAAAGACATGTGACTGGATAAGTTGTCTCCAATCATGACAGTTAGCCCATTTTGACTCTTCAAATATGGCAAAGCGATTGTAAAGAACCAGTCTTCAAATACTGGCAGGTCAAATCATCCACTTTTGTTCCTATTGAAATAGGTTCCTTGTGGTCCACCTTCTTGCCATGTGTCCCACAAATGCTCTGATTTGTAAAGGACGTATGGAGGAAGCAGTTTACCATCAACACTAGCTGCCATCATTATTGAGACACTAGATTTTGATGAGTCAATCACTTTTTCAGCATGCTTACTCCCTTGTTTCATAATTAATCTGCTGCTTGCCTGGATCATCTGACATGTTGGTTTCATTTTAGTTGATCGTGTTGCTAGGTGGGAGATTTTACAGCTTTGCCTTGATATTGGAGGAAAACATCTTAAGAGTCTCTTTGTTCACTTCAGCACAAGCTCGTTTAATATTTTCATTTAATATTTTCACTTAAGCAAATGGAAAGATTTTCTGACTGTCGTTTGAGGAATAAATGTACCCATTCTTCTCTTGGCAAATTATTACAAAATTTCTTCTCTTTTTGGCCAGATTTATCAAGGTAGCCTTTAACTAAATATCTAATATCCAATTTAGTGAAGGGAAATCCCCAATGTGCAGCCCTCAAGATACCTTGCATCAACATTTATTCTTCTTTATTTAGCACTGGCTGTCCTCTAATTTTTTTGGATGTGCTTCCTGCACTTTATTTTTTAGGGTTGATTTAGGTATACCATACAAATCACATGCTTTTCTGTACGATAATTTACCACTCTGAATATCACGAACAGCTTTATCTAAAAGTTCCGGGTCATAATTACACCGTACTGTAGCACCTCTCCTGCTCTTAAACGTTCATGGCATTGTCTGAAATCACCCCACACAGTACACAGTTTTACAAAAACTGCCATTATTTTATAACCTTGCATGAGAAACTCAACAAACTTGTACAGAAATTGTCTCAATGCTGTTAGCTACTGGGCGGGTTGACAATTACGGGTACAATAACTTCCCGCTTGGCGCAACAATAGAAAGTTTCCACTTTATGATAATGCAAGATATTTATCACTGAGACTGTTTGTCACTTATTCACATAGGGAAATAATTGATGCAAAATAAAAGTTGTGGAAAGTGATAAATGCAATCTTGTGCTTAAAATAACTGGCACATGGATATTAAAATAAGCAACTCTTTGTTTCTATGCAATGGCAAAGAGAAAATAAGCCATACTGTCCAAATTTGCCCCCATGTCCGAAATCACCCCATTTGACGGTAACTCCCAAAAATAGCACTACCTCATCTTAAAGAAATATTATATATCTAAGTAGTAGTATTTGTCACGAATGACAGTAAGCTCAGTAATAGAGCATTCATCCTCAGGTTCAGAGTAAAACCAGTCTCCAAAAATATTTCCTTTCAAGTAGCTATTTTGTGGTCACAGGTGCTGGAAGATTTTGCTTTGGAAGAATCTAACCCAGAAACGTGGGATGTGGAGCTAGAATTGCTGCAGCAGTGCCTACAAGAGTGTGGTTCTACACTTCTGTATGATGGAAGACAAATGTACTCACAACTGTTGTGGAGGTTGCAGAACCAAATAACCAGTAAAGGCGAAGTTGGGATGCCGCACCTTTCAAACCTTCTGCAGATTTGTCGAGATCCTCCTGTCCCATCATTACTTCCTGTCAGCAATGAAGGCTTATTATCTGAAGAAGAAGAACAATGTTCAGACACTTGCATTGACTTGATTGCACGCCTTGGGAACTGTGCTGATTTTGTAGCCACGGTGAGTATTTGAGACTAGTTTCAGTTATTTCTTCTCTCTTTTTCAGAGAACTACCTCACCAGAAGTCACCTAGTATGATGTAGTACATTTTGAATAATAAAATCAATGTTTTGAGATGTTAGAACAAAAACAAAAATACAAATATCTTTCTTCAACTTAGTTGTACCACAGTGTTTTACAAGCAGCAAATTGTGACAGTTTTCTCATTAGTCCATTTTGACAGTAAGTGCAAGTTATTTGGTGAAGGATGTGTGATCAATGAAACATATATATTATAGGATTTCTAAATCTGATTATTTTGTCAGAACAGATCTGGAATGAGACTATTCAGTGCCAGCAGCATTTGAATAATTTTACTTAGTCCTCTTTCTGTCGATATACCATACTTTACATAATTGCAAATCAAACTCTTCAGATATATCATCTATGGAACATAGTGCAGTGTGTGTGAGGTGGGTAGGGAATTTTATTGGAGAAACGAAAACTGCTGCTTGGACAATGTGAAAGTTAAAAATAAAAGTATTTCTTCTAAATGTAGGAAGTATTTTAAATAAGAAAGTCAATTTTATTGCATCACTGCCAGAAACTGAACAATCAGTAGCTATTTTTACAGATGCGTTATGTGTAACACAACATCATTTGAAAATGAGCAACACTACTGAATGGATAAAAATTAATATCACATTACTGTAGGAAAGGGAGATTGGCTGTACACGCATGAAGTGGAATAAAGTATCAGGCACTAGACCTAAATAGTTCACTCTTTCAATTATGTACTTCGGTATTAGACTTGGAAATGTACAAAATGGTACTTCTAACCATATACATGCCCCTGCTAGGAGATATTTACATCCGCAAAATAGTAAAACTAATTGCTAACACATTGTATGTCTTTATTTCATCTCTAATAGTACTGAAAGAGGACCTCGAGAGTTATTGACATCTCCATGGTCACATTCCTAACAAGAGTAGAAGGCCGTAATGCAACAGTAATTAGAAATAAATTTTCTAAATCTAGCTGTTTTCTTTGAAATGAATGTGAGCCTAACAATAAACTATTTCCCTGACACTGGTGGTCAAACGACAGCAGTAAAGCATCCCTATCAGTCAGCTGTAGCTAAGAAGGGAAAACTACAGTTTCATATAATTGTAAATGCTAGTTTGTTTCTGAGATCATTAGCATCACTAGCCAGAGAAAATAATTCTCAGTCTTATCTCTGATGGTTGAAGGTGGCAGTTCAGTTTACTCTGTGACTCAAGTGTGTTATGTCATGTATCCTTGTATGTATCAATTATCTATGAAATAAAGTGCATTGTGTACTCCATACCACTGTATCAACTATCATTCGCTATCACTATGTACTAGAGTTCCACATTGGTGACCCCGAACTTTGAGTGAATGCTAAAATAATGCAAATTCATGTTGCGACATTGTGGCAACCACACCCAGATTGTGTTACGCTGATTACGAATTTTGTCAGCTCTTGTGCCCCTTGCTATCAATAGACATGAACAGTGCTTTGTATGGTGTGCAAGTGTTTAAAAGTGACAGTGACATACACGCTGCATGATGGGCCATGCCATCCGCCCTCTGATCCATGCAGCTGCCTGCATTACCAGCCACTGCCCATCCACAGTTCTCCCCGTGCTGTGCAGCCATATTCCAACTGCATTATCAAACTGCTTCACGACTCATACTACCGCCATTCTGCACAGACAACACACACCCGTGGTTCATGATTGTCGAAAGCATGTTTGCTTCCAACACCATCATCACAGATGACACAAAGTATGGTACTCTACTCAACCACCTTGGCACCGATTCTGATGTTATCTATGACATCATTCTGGCAACATTGTCTACGGAGAAATATGAGACCACCAAAATGACACTCTTACAATGCCTCTCTTGGACTCCCAAAGAGCAACCACACCAGGTACTTTACAACGAACATTTACAGGATGGGACCTCCGCTGAATTGTGGCAGCATCTTTGCAGTAAAATAGACCCATGCATCATGCCTGACGAGGCCCTGTGGACAATCTGGATCATTAGGCTCCCATCTCAGGCGCAGATGATTTTACTTGCCACTAGTAATGAGTCTCTCAGTGCCTGCCTGTCCCTGGCCAACTGCTTTTTCACCATTTCTCAAGATATGTGCAGCATCAACAAAGCTCCCAACAATGGTATGGATACACATGCTACACTGTCACGCATGCGACCTCCTGCAGTCACTAACAGTCACCAAGTACTTCTGGCTCTGCCCAAAGCTGACATGACTGCTGCCACCACCCGCTGTGTGTATGAAACAAACTCAGCTTCAGCTGTCAATCCTGGTACATCGGCAGCCTAGCATGCACAGTCTCACCACTGTTGGCACTAAGATCATTTCGACAACACTGCGTCTGTGTCGTCAACCTCATGCCTACCCAAAACATGCCTAACAGCCTGCAAGAGGTGCCCCAAGCATGCATGAACAATGCATAAGCCACCTTCATATACACAAAGTCGCTGCCTGTCCACCGGATTCCGATGTTGCTCCAACCGCCGTCTGTATGTCCTCAACCACATCAGGACTATGTTTCCTAGTCAACCCCAGATTGCAGATAAGCAAACATCTCACACACCTGCCTACAACTGAAGACCGGGTGGTCATTCCTGGGTGCCCTTACTTTATGCAAATGAACTCACCTACATGCCTCTTGACAGCGCTGCTGGCAGTACACGTATCCCTGCCACGACAAAGTGATGATGCCAACGTTACTTCACCCTCACCCCATGCAACAGTACATACTTTAATGTGTGGATTGCACTGGCTGCTTACTGCATTACTGTTAACAGCATATAGACATGCAAGAGACATTTGCTCACCTCAGCCAGGACAACATGTCCCTAAGCAGTTGCATTCAAACAGCATGGGCACGTCTCACAGAGGTCCGCTCCACCCTCGAGCACCTCCGTTCCTCACATATTTATTGCCTATGCGTACAGACCTGAACCTGTCACCCAACACCTCAAGTCACCTCACGCTGTGCTTGTGCTACGACAACTCACCTTCCCCACCTCTGCACCTCTGCTGGACAATGCCTGCTCACAGTAAGTCACTGTCCACACCGAACCAGCACCTGCACCCTGTGCTACCTGACACGCTGCAAACAAACTGCCACAGCTCATCAACCATGCCACGCACGTGCATGCACCAGCATCACCCAGGCATCCTAGCCAGTCTGCAGCTGCCATCTAATACTGCTGCCTCAGAGGCCAAGCCAGTGCCTGCACATAGCACTGCCTTCTGCACTGTGTCTGAACTTCCACAGCTCGCTGGCTGCGCCACCCATGCGCAGACTACCACCTCGCTTGGGCAACCCACCTCCAGCCTACAGCTGACATCTAACAACATTTCTGCTGCTCAGGGCACCAACTCAATGTGACCCACACTGACAAACTCTCAAGCAGTTGCTCACCCACCGTGTGATCTTTTTATCTTGTCAGACATCAACTACAGCACAGTGTACCTTATCAACACTACACCCAGCCTGCCAGTTAGTCAGCACCCCAGATGT
Organism: Schistocerca cancellata; assembly: GCF_023864275.1. Lineage (NCBI taxonomy): Eukaryota > Metazoa > Arthropoda > Insecta > Orthoptera > Acrididae > Schistocerca > Schistocerca cancellata. The sequence continues at coordinate 350,804,131 of NC_064632.1, read as the reverse complement.
CCATCCCCTGACCACCACCACACGGTGAAGGCAGTGCTGGACAGGATGTTACAAGCTGGAATCATTCGCCTGTCAGATAGCAGTTTGGCCTGACCCATCCGTCTCAATCCTAAGAAGGACAGCTTGGCCAGATTTAGCGGTGACTATCGTGCCTTGAATGCATGCACAATTGTGGACAATTACCCAGTCCTAATATTCAAGACTTCATACACTACCTTGTCAGCACTGAAGTTTTCAGTGTAATCGATTGTAAGAACGCATATCTGCAGATACCGATGTACAAAGATGACATTCACATAACCACATCTTTTGGATTATTTGAATTCCTTCATATTCATTATGGACTAAAAACCCTGAGAAAACCTTGCAACACTTTATAGGCAGCCTGCTTTTTAAATTTTCTTTTTGTGATGCATATCTGGGCAATTTCCTCATTTTTTTTCCAAACATGGACTCACACTTTGCCCACCTTGAACAAGTTGTCAGCACTCCCGAAGCCAATGGTGTAGTGATCAACACTGACAAATGTCAACTCTGTCAGGTGCAAGTGATGTTCTTGGGCCACATCTTTAATGCTTCTGGCATCCGCCCATCTCCAGAGCACACCAAGCTGATTTGTAACCTACCACCCCCACCCGACTACCACGAATTTCACCATTTCTTCAGGATGGTCAGTTTCTATCTCCTTCACTTGCCCCATGCTGTTGTCCTGCAGGAACCCTTGACATAAGCCCTCAGAGGCAGAAATACAATGGCTCATGGGATGCTCACATGGACAACGGACATGTGGCGCACCTTCCAAGCGATCAACAGTGATCTGGTTCAGGCAGCCACCTTACCTCACCCAATTCCAGAAGCCCACCCATCCGTCACTGCTCACACTAGTGATTTAGTGATAGGAGCCATCCTTCAGCAACAGCTCTAGTCAACACTTGTGTTTCTTCTCTCATAAACTGACTGAGGCACAGTGCACTTGGTCAGCTTACTACCAGGAGCTACTAGTCATTTACGAGGCCATGTGGTATTTCAGAGAACATATTGAAGAATGCCCCCTTGTCATTTACATGGACAATGGGCCCCTGGCTGGTGCAATCTGTTGCACACCCAGGGATGAGTGTCTCTGCTGTTACTGTCGCCTCAGATACATTGCACAATTCGCTATGAACATCCGTCGCAGTAAAGGTGCAGACAACGTAGTCACTGACTGCTAGTAGTGCATTGGTGCCATCGTGGCCATGATTGAATTTGACAAGCTCACACAGGCTCAGCAGGATGACCCTCAGCTACAGGACCTCTTAAACAATGCCTCCTCTACCCTCATCATTGAGCCAGTTTATCTCCGACACACCCCTGGACACACATGCCTGCTCATCACACAACAATTCCACAGAATTATTTTTGACCTGTTTCACAACCTTGCCCACCCCACTGTCAAACCTACTACTCGCCTAATAACTGACTGATACATTTGGCCAATGTTAAGCTATGAACTAGGGCCTGTGTACCATGACAGCAATGTAAAACCATCTGGAACACTGTCTCCAGTAGGCACCTTCCAGATACCGAACGGATATTTCCAACACATTCATGTGGACATGGTTGCCCCCTTCCCTCATCTGGCAACTACTGTATCTCCTCTCAATTGCTGACCAGGCACTGGCTAGAGGCTACTGCCATCCAAGATGTCAGTGCTGAAACAGTTGCCACAGCTCTCATACCTAACTGGTTTGTGCATTGGCTACCCTCCCTCCATAATGACATAGCAAGGTAGGCAATTTGAGTCCTTGCTGTTTGCCAATCTCTGTAAACTGTGCAACATTACTTGTTACTGAACCATCACCTACCACCCTCAAGCTAATGGGTGTGTCAAGAGGCAGTGTTGCACCCTAAAAGCCATTCTTATGTGCCATGGTGGTGACTGGTCCAGTGAACTCCAGTGGGTGCTGCTGGGTGCCTGCATGGTGCATAACCAAGACCTCCAAGACCTTAATGCCTCACTAGCCAAGATTTTATGCAGCAAGACACTATCCCACCCCAGTGATTTCATCCAGTGATTTTATCTCTTGTGACTGCATCCCCCCCCCCCCACCCCACCCCACCCAACCTAGCCTTGATTCCTACCATGGTTGACAGCATCCGGAATCACATTGCCAACCTTCAAATTCCTCCCCTTCCCTCCATACCCCTCCTAAAATTATGCTCCAAAGACCTAGCCATGTGTGAATACATCATAACCTTGTGATGATACCATCCGCCCCCACACTCCAGCGCTTATTCTCAGGCCCACATAGAGTTCTTCGACACGGCTCCAACACTATGACATTCTGCCTAACAGCAAGCCATTCAGAGTCTCTCCATCAGCTGACTGAAACCTGCCTGGTATTGCTTCAACAAGACCCCTGATAGGGACTCTACCATCACAATGGCTTCCCCCCCCCCCACACACACACACATTACGTAAAGTAATAACTGAATATCTTGTAGAAGCTCTTCAGAGATCGTGAGATTTTTACACTCACATGCCAATACATTCATCCCTTTCATTAATGGTATTTTTGGCTAATAATAAGAGCAAATTTAGGAAATATTAGAAGTAAAAATATAGACTATTTATCACTATCTAGGGTTCAGATAGAAGTTCTAACTTCAGATGAAACATACATTACTTGCCATATATCAGTTTATATGTATTGATATATTGTATCAGTTGAGAGTGTTTGTGTGAATAAAATGCAAATAAACATCAATTTCAGTAATGTTGAATTGAATTTGATAATGAAAACCTATTTTTAGACTATGTTGTCAATGCAAGTAGGATATGTTGTAGCATCAACAAGCTGTCTAGTGGTACTTTTCATTTGATCGTCTCTTGTAGCGTTTTGTATTAATCATCAATTAATTTTATGCTTATATAGTAAAATAAGAATCTTACCCAATCAAACAATACTATCCTACAATTTAATGGTGCTTGTGTAAGTTAAGTCATAGAAGTTGCCTTATAGGTGTATTATTATCTGTGTTGTGTCAATTGGTGTTTTAAGATTTTTTATAATATTATTCTGTACAACTAACTAATTTGATACTTTAATACATAATAATACCCATTGAGTTTTTCAATTTAAGATTCACTTGGCTCTGCTGCTTCATGCTTAACTGTTGATCTTAATAACTTATTGGCTATTGTCTGTTCCATTAGGTAAACTATAACTTTGATAGTTTTTATTGTACGATTAAGTGGCCTATATCACTGTTCTCACGTCTCAGTTACATGTCTTTTTAGCCATTGTAGATTGAAGGTAGCACAAAAAATTACAGACTGTACTTGCAGCATATGATAATTGAATGCATGCTTTGTGTCAGCACAAGGAAATCATCTCACACAAACCAGTGTCTACCTGTTACTGTGGGGGAAAACCCACCAGTAACTCAGTTCCTCAGCATCCTGTGATATTTCATAGCAGCCTGCTCCATCAGCTAGCTTGATAAAGTCCCATGATATAGCTCTCCTGCTCACAGAAGTATGGCTTTTTTAAAATGTAATGTTACCAGTTTTGCATGTTGTACCAACATTTCCAAGCACCCACTTGTGTAACATTACAGTAAACAATTAGATTCATCCCTCATCTCTCAGTGTTCTCTTTCATGATGGGATGGCTCAAGGAACAGATTTGTCAATTGTGTCATTTGTTTATTGTTGATATGTTGGATAGTGTGATTGTGTTTTAATTTCATAATTATATCATAAGACATTACGTTAAAATTGTTATTTGAAGGTAGTGGGTGTCAAATATGCAGTTTACCAGTTATTTAACAAGGCCTAAACATGGTACAGTAAATTTAATTCATGTCTTTGTTGCTGATTAAGTTATATTCTCTATGTGCATGTGAGTCATACATATTTTTGTTTGATGAATTTGTCATTCTGCTCTATTATAAATACATTGCTATAAGAACTGGGCAACAACAGTGTGAAAATGAATGTAAACTTGTTAATGATATGAAAGTTGTTTATATTGAGTTTCTGACTTTTCTGTTGATTGTGTTAATATTTATGTACAGGTGGCTACAGAACATGAAGAAATTGCTGTATGGAGTGTGAGAACAAATAAGAAGGTACGAACACTACAAGGAGTTACTCGACCAGGGGGTCTGCGTGCCATTGATTGGCGGCGGGCGGTTGTCCTCTGTCGGCGAGAACTGAGAGTTTATGATCTAGATGCTGGTCGTCTAATTGTTCGTCTGAAAGGAGTCATGAATCAAAAAATGCCATTTTTTGGACTACATGATGATAGTCACCTAGTGGCTCTCTCTCGCAATCGCATGTATGTTAATTTGATGGATCTACGAACTGGGGACTGTGTGACAACATTCAAGGCAGGAGAAGACCGCTTCCTGAACTCACTTCTGGTTTCTGGTGATGGCAGGTAATTGAACTGCAATTGTGTTATGAAGAGGTTCTTAAGAAACTCTGACTTCTCAAATTTTTAAGTCACTAACACACAGTTTATTGCCAAAATATTTTTCTATTATCTCAGAACTCAAAATATAACGTAGTTGCACCTGCAACAAAATAACCTATAATGAAATTTCTCCTATATGCCTTAATGGACTAGCATTCATGGCAGAAAGAATATGGCAGATATTTGCTTTATGTCAATTTGGTTCTTTACCTTGCTCAAATTAGGGTCTTTAAGCTGTGGAGGAAAAGAGAGAAAGGGCCAATGAGCTAAAATGTGTGTCAGGCATTGCATAACAATCTTGACAGTGCAGATTTTGATGTACATTGATGCAGTGAAATGTAAATGGAAACTTTGTTTTAAGAGATATTTGCTTATTTTAAAAAATTCCTCACTTCTCTGTGTTGATAACTTTTTCCATGGCCTTTGAGAAATTGGGATTCAGGAGAATTTTGACCACCTGAAGGTCATAACCTTTCCGGTAATGTCAATTTGGTTTCCAGCAAAAATAGATGCTGTTATTTTCTCCTTCACCTGAAATCTCTTACAGTAAAAGGGCACTAGTCAGAATCCTGTGTGATGTATCCAAGGCTTTTGTCTGTTTGGGCCATAAAATTCATCTAAAGAAATTACACTTCTGTGATGTGTGGAGTAATGGCCACAAGGCTCAGTGCTAGTCATGTGTGCTGTTTCTTGTATTCATAAAGTACACAGTAACAGCACTGCTATTGATCAGTTGAACTCATTATAAAACAAATTAATAAATAAGAAATTTCACTATGAGGAAGTAAAGAAAGTAACTGTAAACTTTAGAATCAAATGTCTCATGAGTGGTATGGCAGTGTAGAAGTGCTATAATTGAGGAAAGAAATTTGAGCTTATATTATTGAGGAGTCAACAACAACAAACAATGTACACTGTTTTCACTGCTTTGGACTTCATGTAACCGGAAGAATAGGGCAAGATCAAGACAGTGAGAGCAATTACTGCTTTTTTTTTTTTTTTTTTTTTTTTTTTTTTTTTTAAATGAAGTGACAGTACACCTTTTGACACACAGATGATTAGTATCTGTGGTTGATTAGCTTTCAGTAACTTGGAAAAACATGTGTTTTCCAAAGGCAGTCAACACCCGCAAACAATGGAACATATCCACAACAAGAGATATACCTGGTGATTTCATCAAAATAAAATATTAAATAAAAAATTAACTACTAAATAATATTTTATCTGAAATTTGTTTATTTTCAAGATACACAGAGGAGAAGGGATAGCAAGTGCACCACAAACAACACAAAATTAATTCTTGGTGTTTCAAAAGTAACTGGACACATCTTGGGTGTAACGTATGCATCATAATAAGCTTAAAATGTTAAATAAAGTTTTGTTTGAAATTGCTTTATTTCAGAGTTATGCAAGAGAGTAGGAATCACAAGTGTAACACAAATAACACAAAATTAATTCTTCTCAGAAACAACATGAAAGGATCCAAAATTCAACCTAACTTCATACTGCACATTTACCCCAGAACATGTTCACAATGATGCAAGCAAAGACAACATGCCAAAAGTCTGTACTGGCCCATGTTGTAATGCCTATGACTAATGACATTATGCATCATAACTTGGAAATAAAGCAATTTCAGAGAAAACTTTGTTTGATGTTTTATTTTGATGCATACATCACCCATGAAGTGTGTACAGTTACTTTTGAACCACCCTGTATATAGACAAGATGCTACTAAGAACAATCCCAGCTGTCTTAAGTCTATATTCCCAAGCAAAGTCTAGTCCAAGCCATATCAGAGTACTGTGTATTATAAATAGAGTCCACCATAATAACACCATGGATAATGCAGGGGTATGCACTCCACTACTCGCATTAACACTGGCTTATGCTGGCCCCAAGCCAGCTGATATGCTGGAGTTCTGTGTGATCCTGTAAGAGGGAGCACCAGAGGATCATCTCCCCCCCCCCCCCCCCCCCCCGCCCAATAAAAAGCAGCAACTAGTGGGAGAGAACCAACTCTGAGAAAGGTAGTGACTCAATGCCTATGGACATACTTTGGAAGGGCAAGGCATAGTGGGAAATTATGGGGTGACCATGGGACCAGACAGGCCAGTGGTGGTGGAGAAGCAGGTGGCTGCTGACAAGGATGGTGGAGGTGAAGTTGATTTTGACAGAACTGCAGAAATCTGTGGACAGGTGCCACAGTATACAATGTAGACGAGTGGCAGGTGGAGATTGTCCTGCAGATCCAGGTAGCATGACATTGAAACATACGGGCCCACTGCAAATGCCCATTAGGAAAGAAGAGGCTACAGTGATGAGATGCACACAGCATATTCAAAAAGATGTGGTGAGGGTGACCCTGAAGCTGCTGTTGTGGGCTGCAGTTCTCCATCAGTGTGGCCCTATAAGTTGCTAGAAAGCTACAGAGATCATTGGATGCAGTGTTTTACATCATTTCGTCCTGGAGCTGGATTTTAAAGGTGCAGACAAAGTGCCCACATGACTGTTGGAGGCTGGGTGAAAAGGCACAGTGCAAAGATTTTGAATTCCATTACAAGTGCAACACTATAAGTGGCATCCTATTATCAGAAACCAAGGTACATGAGGTGCCCTCAAGGGCAAAGACTTTTTCTGAGTGACGATAATAGCAGTAGTATTGACTTGAGACATAGGGAACACAAAATGGAAATGAGAAGAAGAATCAGTCATGGCCAGTGCAATGGAACCCAGAAATGGACCGCGAAGATCTAAGTGGATATGCTCTCAGAGTTCCAGAGCTAGAACATTGGCAGACCTGGTCCACAATGTCAGAGTCAATATTTTGCCACAAAACATGTTATTGCACCAAACTTTTCATCTGGGACATGCCCTAGTGCACAGTATGCAGAAGGCACCGGACTTATGGCCTCAGATTGGGAGGAATCAGGACATAGCAGTGATCATCCTCTGAGACCCACAACAGAACTATTTGATTTAGGTGTAATTGATGCTGCGATGGCCAATGAGTATGAAATTTGGGCCCGGGAGAAGTGTCCATCTATACATTTTGTACAAAGTCACTGGGTTCTTGTGGTTAGCGTCCATGATGCCACACGATGTTAAGGGAAAGGTGTAAATGGCAGAATCCAGATCTTGATCGATATGCAAACACATCAGTTCATGTTGGTCGAAGGATGGGTCAGGTTCCATGAGGAATCAGGACAGCATGTCTGCATTTCCATAAAACATCACTGCTTGATAGTGTATAGAATAATGAAAATTATGTAAATACAGCAACCAGTGGTGGAGGCAGTGGGTTGTCTGGTCTGGTAAGGGATGCTTGGGGACAAAAACAGTGAGCAGTGGGTGGTGATTCATGACAAGATGAAATTTCTGTAAATAAAGGAACAATTTAAACCCTAAGTACACCATGCAATCTGAAGGGTCTTTTGCCATCTTAAAGACTCTCTGTTACAAGTATGCTCAAATTATATTCATGTGGACATGGGAAGAGAACTGATTTTGAAACTCGTGCCACATTTAAAATGACAGTGGCTCCACAATTTCTCAACTTAACTGCACAAACAGCAGTGAGGGCCTCCCACTCTGTGTGCGAATAATGTTGCTGAGAAGCTGATAATGTCTTAGAAGCATAGGAAATAGGGCACTTGGTGCTGTCAGGGTATTTGTGGGATAGGACTGCACCAATATCATAGGGGCACATGTGTTGCTACTATCAGAGGCAAACCAGGAATGTACTTCATTAAGCATGGTGCCCATTTAAGGTACTTGTAACATGTACAGCTTGTTGACAGCAAGGTGACCATTCAAAATGTATGCCAAGGCATAGTTGTTTCATTGGGTAAGAGATTTCTGATAATTTTGGCCACAATAGTTTAAAACCTTACCTAGAAATATCTGGAAGTCTTTGCCATTCTTGGAGAGCTGTATGTAATCAATAACTGCAGCATAATCCTTCATTGGTTCCAGTCCATTTGTTGAAAGTTTAAACCCTAAGTATATCAAGGAAGGTTACATAAAAGAAAAGTTCTGCATGTTGTGCTTTGAAGTCCACTTGTTGCCAGTCTCTGGAAGAAAAGCTCAAGGTCGTGAAAGTGGTTTCCCTGAAGTTGTAGCTATGAGCAAAATATTGTTAAGGTATGCAACATAGTTAGGAATGTTCTGTTGTAGTGCATCTGTGAAATGCTGAAATATGGAAGGGGCTGGATAGATTCCAAAAGTTAACCATTTGTAACAGTAAAGGCCATATGGCATGTTCACCTCTAGATAATTTTGTGATGCTGCATCCAAAGGAATTTGAAAAATATGCCTCTGTGAGTTCAGTTTTATGAAATGAAGTGCCATGGTCTAATTTTGCAAAGAGTTTATCCAGAATTGGTAGAGGATAAGTTTCCATTTTGACTTGTGCATTGATTGTTACTTTGAAGTCACCACAAAGAGTCAAGGTGCTGTTGGGTGTGCACACAGGGTAGTGGTCCATTGACAGTGGGGAATAGATGTTAAGCAACTTTATGAGTTAGCCTATGTGAGCCTATCTTAGCTCTGTTTCAAGGCCATACATAAGAGCCAAGGGTCCCAGGTGAGCTCTGAAAAAATATGGGGATGCCATCACTTTAAGAGAGACATGAGGAGCTTCAAAATCAGTTGTCTTTCCTAGCCAGATGAAAAAAAATTGAGCGTATTTATAACAGAGAGTCATTAACATGCCACAAGGCCCTTCAGATTGCTTGCTGTGGTTTTTTCATATACCTTAAATCAAAAGCATGGGAAAATTCTAGCCAAAAAACATTTTCCACTTTGGGGTGAGCTGCTACCAGAATTATAAAATTTATTGGAATAAGTAACTTGGTTATAAGTAATTACTTGAAATTTTCCTAGTAAAGGCCCAAAGATTTGTCTCAGCTACCTGGAAGAAGCACGACCCTAAACTTAAGTAGACTAGTTTAGCAATAACACAAGTAGATTGGTTTAGCAGTGACACAGAAGCATTGGTGTGCAAAAATAACCTCATAGGTTGTTTGTCAGTGAATGCATCAAAGCACATTTTCTGGTTTGTGTTGTGGGAGTCCGGCAGTTCTGTGGAGTACTCACTCACTTGGTTTGTTTCCATAGGTTGGGATGTGCTCTCATTGGAACTGCTGTAACATACCTCATACAAGTGCCCTTTGCATGTCAATGGGGACACGCAGTGTGTGCAGGGCAAAGGAAATTATGTTTACATCCAAGCAAAGACACTGCTCCTGAAGCGACTAGTCGCCCTTGGTGTGGTTGTTTACTAGGTCGTGCTGGTGGAGGCCTCACCAAAGGTGGCATAACATCCTGCATAACCAGTGCCATAATTGACTGCCATGATGTTTTCTTCCATCAGCAACAAACCGTTGGTTGTGTGAAACAAGCCCTGGGTTGCATGGGCAATTTTGTGAGCTTGAACTGTTCACATAATTTCCATCAAAGATGGATCTTGTGGTTTCTCATTTCTGAGTCAAGCATAAACTTTACTTTAATGTCACTGATTACAGAGTCTGTGTAGTCCTGCTCACACAAAAGTTTAAAACAGCAACTCTGTAGCTCAGCAGCCCAGTCTGCATATGATTGATTGGGGCTCTTTTTTCTGCTAAAATTCTAATCTGGTTGCAGTAATATGTTTCACTCTGCAGCTGAGTGTCCACTGATATGAACTTTCAGGCAGATTAAAACTGTGTCCAACAAAAACTCACACTCAAACTTTTGCTTTTCATGGTCAAGTACTCTGCCAACTGAGCTACTTAAGTATGACTCATGACCCCTTCTCACAGATTTACTGCCACCAGTACCTTGTCTCCTACCCTTCAAACTTACAGAAGCTCTGCAAATCTTGCATAGCTGCCATTCCTGGAAGAAAAGATATTATGGTGACATGGCTTAGCCACAGGCTGGGGGGATGTTTCCAGAATGAAATTTCCATTTTGCAGCAGAGTGTGCACTGATATGAAACTTCCTGGCAGATTAAAACTGTGTACCAGACCAAGACTGAAACTGGGGACCTTTGCCTCTTATGAGCTACCCAAGCAGGGCTCATGAGCAGTTCTCCTCACAGGGCAACTTGTGTAATGTTTGGAAGGTAGGAGATGAGGTAAGTAAAGCTGTGAGAACAGGTAATGAGTCATGCTTGTGTAGCTGAGTTAGAAGAGCACTTACCTGTGAAGTGCAAAGGTCTCAAGTTTGAGTCTCAGTCCAGTTCACAGTTTAAATCTGTCAGGAGGTTTCATATCTGCGTACACTCCACTACACAGTGAAAATTTCATTATGGAAACATCCCCCATACTATAGCTAAGCCATGTCTCCACAATATCCTTTCCTCCAGGAGTGCTAGTCATGCAAGTTTCGTTGAAGGACTTCTGAGAAGTATGGAAGATAGGAGAAAAGGTACTGGCAGAAGTAACATGTGAGGACAGATCATGTGTTGTTCTTGGGTAGCTCAGTTGGTAGATAATTTGCCCACACAAAGCAGAAGTCACAAGGTTGAGACTTGGTGTGGCACACAGTTTTAATCTTCCAGGATGTTTCATATCAGCATGCAGTCCATTCTGGAAACATGCCCCAGGTCGTGACTAAGCCATATCTCCACAATATCTTCTCTTCCAGCTAGTTCCACAAGTTTCGCAGGAGAACTTCTGTGTCGTTGGAAAGATAGGAGATTGTGATGATGTTTGCTGTCTTTTATTTCTTCATTTGTTGTCCTTATAGTTGATATACTGTGTTGTGATACTGGCTGAAAAATGGGGTGTGAAAGTGCAGTACTGTCTACTGTAAATGATGTAGCTGACAGGTGCACATATGCGTTTCACAGTTGTTTACTTTCACTTTTCACAACCCTCCATATACACATGTAATATGGCCAGTGTACTATTGTTTAACTTTCAATAAGCCTCACTGATAGTTTTTGTGTGAACTTCAGACATACTGCTACAATAGTTTACTATTGATTATCTGCGAGCAGTAATAACCTAACCTCAAACTTCACAGTTCTTGAAGAATAGAAAGGTATGTATGGAGCAGGCACTTTCATTGTTTTAACACATGGCCCAATTGTGTAACACTTGTCTCACAGTTAAGTTGATGCATTGTTGTCGTTCTAACCAACACAGGTTCCTCGTCTGAAACTCGGCCTTGGACTGACTGTCTCGGGTCCAAAAATTGGGCCCTTATATATCATCACAATAATGGGTTCTGAAACTACGCATTGTTTGAAGTTTAATTTACAGAATTTATATTTGTTTATTTGTCAACAACAGAATTTTACGTGATGAAACAATTACTGATTTTACCATATAACAGTAATATTAACTATGAACAGTCGAAATAAATTAGAAAATCAATTACATACAGGAGTGATTCTAGAAGGTCAAGGGGTGGGGGGGAATAATCGGGAGGGGGGAGGGGGGGAAGGGGTTTGTGGGAATGGAATATCGCTTAACAAAAGGAGACTTGGTTTTACTTAAAATAGTTTCTGGGAACTGTTTTGGAGTTCAGGGTAAAAAGTGTGTATTAATACATTACTGGCCATCAAAATTGCTACATCACAAAGATGACAAGCTACAGACGTGACATTTAACTGATAGGAAGAACAAGCTTTGACATGCAAATGATTAGCTTTTTAGAGCATTCACACTAGGTTGGTGCCGGTGGCGACACCTACAACTTGCTGACATGAGGAAAGTTCCCAACTGATTTCTCATACGCAAACAGCAGTTGACCGGCTTTGCCTGGTGAAACGATGTTGTGATGCCTCATGTAAGGAGGAGAAATGTGTACCATCACGTTTCTGACTTTGATAAAGGTCGGATTGTAGCCTATCGCGATTGCAGTTTATCTTATCATGACATTGCTGCTCGCGTTGGTCGAGATCCAATGACTGTTAGCAGAATATGGAATTTGTGGGTTCAGGAGAGTAATACAAAACACCATGCTGGATCCCAATGGCCTCTTATCACTAACAGTCCAGATGACAGGCATCTTATCTGCATGGCTGTAACGGATCGTGCAGCCACGTCTCGATCCCTGAGTCAACAGATGGGGACATTTGCAAGACAACAACCGTCTGCATGAACAGTTTGACGACATTTGCAGCAGCATGGAGTATCACCTCGGAGACCATGGCTGCGGTTATCCTTGACCCTGCATCACAGACAGGAGCACCTGTGATGGTGTACTCAACGATGAACCTGGGTGCAAGAATGGCAAAACGTCATTTTTTCAGATAAATCCAGATTCTGTTTACAGCAACATGATGGTCACATCCATGTTTTGTGACATTGTGGTGAATGCACATTGAAAGCATGTATTTGTCATCGCCATACTGGCGTATCACCCAGCGTGATGGTATGGGGTGCCATTGGTTACACATCTCGGTCACCTCTTGTTCGCATTGACGGCACTTTGAACAGTGGACGTTACATTTCAGATGTGTTACGACCCGTGGCTCCACCCTTCATTCGATCCCTGCGAAACCCTACATTTCAGCAGGATAATGCACGACCGCATGTTGCAGGTCTTGTTCGGGCCTTCTGGATACAGAAAATGTTCGACTGCTGCCCAGGCCAGCTCATTCTCCAGATCTCTCACCAATTGAAAACATCTGGTCAATGGTGGCCGAGCAACTGGCTCGTCACAATATGCCAGTCACTACTCTTGATGAACTGTGGTATTGTGTTGAAGCTGCATGGGCAGCTGTACCTGTACACGCCATCCAAGCTCTGTTTGACTCAATGCCCAGGCATATCAAGGCCGTTATTATGGCCAGAGGTGGTTGTTCTGGGTACTGATTTCTCAGGATCACTGCACCCAAATTGCATCAGTTCTAGTATAATATATTTGTTGAATGAATACCCGTTTTATCATCTGCATTTCTTCATGGTGTAACAATTTTAATGGCCAGTAGTGTAAATAATCAGACGCCCATTTTAAGTTAAATGATACTAATTGGTTAGATAGTAAGCTATTTGCTGCTCTTATTCTTTTGTTAAAATGTGTTTGAAATACATCGCAACCTATATTGCTACATAATTATAAAAAAAATGAATGAACCTGTTAGGGTAATATATTCGCTGATGTCTGCAGCCATTTTAACCAGTGTAATATGATGCTCCATTGGGGAGCACTTGCCACTCGCCACTTGCCACTTGCCACTTGCCACTGCTCCTGATTACATACATAAAACTAGGCACACAAATAGATCTGGTGTTATATTCTTTAAAACTGAGCATCAACCTTTCTCTTTTATGAAAATGCAGATTATGCTCACGTATGTTAATGGCAGATAATTAAAAAATTTAAAAAATGAGTTTTAAGGGGGCAGATGACAATACAAGAGGGGAAGTAAAAATTATCCCAGCTTGCTTCATCACATGACCCCGTCATTGGATTGACCAGATAGATATTGCAAATAGCTAACTGGGCAATTCAATGACCACAAATGACCCCAGACAGTCGGTTGAAAATCTACACAGAAAAAATATTACCTACAAAATCTTATCAAAAACTATAGTACATATGTTTTTTTTTCAAATTCTAACTTATATGAACTGGCCATACAAAAATTCCCATACTAAATATTTACGTACAATGTATTGAACATTTGCACAAAAGATCTACAAGTTATGCTTTTAATATAAATTAGGCATCTTCATCATAAGTGATGTCTTTTTTGGGTAAAACAGGATTACATTCAAAGATACGTATCACTCTGTACAAGTCCTGTCTTGCTTAACAAAAACTTACTCGCCATGGGTAGCAAGAAGTTAAATTACATTGTGCATTGCAGTTTTCTGCCACAGTACATGAAAAATTGAGACAGAATATCCTACTTTAGTACACTTACTTTTTACTTCTAAGTCTAAGAAAAAATGTTTCACAATAAAAACGATAGTCATTACTTCATAAATATACATATTACATAGTTCTCATAACATTACAATAATTAGCACTAAAATTGACTATATACACTCTTGGAAATTGAAATAAGAACACCGTGAATTCATTGTCCCAGGAAGGGGAAACTTTATTGACACATTCCTGGGGTCAGATACATCACATGATCACACTGACAGAACCACAGGCACATAGACACAGGCAACAGAGCATGCACAATGTCGGCACTAGTACAGTGTATATCCACCTTTCGCAGCAATGCAGGCCGCTATTCTCCCATGGAGACGATCATAGAGATGCTGGATGTAGTCCTGTGGAACGGCTTGCCATGCCATTTCCACCTGGCGCCTCAGTTGGACCAGCATTCGTGCTGGACGTGCAGACCGCGTGAGACGACGCTTCATCCAGTCCCAAACATGCTCAATGGGGGACAGATCCGGAGATCTTGCTGGCCAGGGTAGTTGACTTACACCTTCTAGAGCACGTTGGGTGGCACGGGATACATGCGGACGTGCATTGTCCTGTTGGAACAGCAAGTTCCCTTGCCGGTCTAGGAATGGTAGAACGATGGGTTCGATGACGGTTTGGATGTACCGTGCACTATTCAGTGTCCCCTCGACGATCACCAGTGGTGTACGGCCAGTGTAGGAGATCGCTCCCCACACCATGATGCCGGGTGTTGGCCCTGTGTGCCTCGGTCGTATGCAGTCCTGATTGTGGCGCTCACCTGCACGGCGCCAAACACGCATACGACCATCATTGGCACCAAGGCAGAAGCGACTCTCATCGCTGAAGACGACACGTCTCCATTCGTCCCTCCATTCACGCCTGTCGCGACACCACTGGAGGCGGGCTGCACAATGTTGGGGCGTGAGCGGAAGACGGCCTAACGGTGTGCGGGACCGTAGCCCAGCTTCATGGAGACGGCTGCGAATGGTCCTCGCCGATACCCCAGGAGCAACAGTGTCCCTAACTTGCTGGGAAGTGGCGGTGCGGTCCCCTACGGCACTGCGTAGGATCCTACGGTCTTGGCGTGCATCCGTGCGTCGCTGCAGTCTGGTCCCAGGTCGACGGGCACGTGCACCTTCCGCCGACCACTGGCGACAACATCGATGTACTGTGGAGATCTCACGCCCCACGTGTTGAGCAATTCGGCGGTACGTCCACCCGGCCTCCCGCATGCCCACTATACGCCCTCGCTCAAAGTTCGTCAACTGCACATACGGTTCACGTCCACGCTGTCGCGGCATGCTACCAGTGTTAAAGACTGCGATGGAGCTCCGTATGCCATGGCAAACTGGCTGACACTGACGGCGGCGGTGCACAAATGCTGCGCAGCTAGCGCCATTCGACGGCCAACACCGCGGTTCCTGGTGTGTCCGCTGTGCCGTGCGTGTGATCATTGCTTGTACAGCCCTCTCGCAGTGTCCGGAGCAAGTATGGTGGGTCTGACACACCGGTGTCAATGTGTTCTTTTTTCCATTTCCAGGAGTGTAGTATGAAAGGTACGGACAAGACTAAATTTTAAAATCAAGTGCATGTTACACTATCAAACATTACTCAAAGTCATAACTGCCTGAAACTGGTTAAACTTGAAATATTTTTGTTTCTTTCCCCTTTGCAAAGTAGCAAAAACTCAAGATGTGTATTACCTCTAGTAAAAACTCAGGATGGGCATTACCTCTAGTAAAAACTCAAGATGTGCAATAGCATAGATTTACTAATCATTACCATATGAAAAAAAGGAAGAGAGTTACCATTACATAGCTTAATTACTATTCAAATCAAAATTAAGGGGATAGAAGTTGACCAAATCATTGCCCCACTTCTCTACTCCACGCTGAGCGCTACTGTCCTTCAGACAGAAAATTAAATCATCACAAAATGTTACCAAATAGTTACCTGTCAGAATAATCAGTTCAGTTTAGCATCACAGTAATCAGTTAATCAGAAAATTCGTTATTCTGCGTCCCAGTATTACCACTTAAAGTTCATAATTCCTCAGAAAACAAATAGAGGTTTTCAGATAACCTATAAATCTAATGATGCAGCATTATAAGCATTATATGACTTCTACCTCACAAAATTTTGCTCTTTCTATTCAACTCTCATTCCCAGTTGCAGTGTCATGAATTGCACAATATGAACAGTACCCAATGTTGCGTAGTTCAAAGTTTCATCATCAATATTGTTACACCACATTTGTTTGTATACAGTTATCTTTTTTACTACTCAAATATGTCTGTCAGCTCCATTATTTTACTTACATTCCGTACCTCATTAACCAGTGGAGTGCATTATCAAAAATATCCCTACTGCAGATACAGGCTCCCTAACCATTAAGACCCTAACATTATTCATTATTTTATCATTTCATTATCTCGTAAATAAACACCTGCTCTGCTTATCTAATGCACAATTAACTTTCATTAATGATCAGACAAAATTATCACTTAGAAAAACTATTATTTCACTGTATTCCATCAAATTGCTCAAGATTCTAGCCTGAAGGGTAATGTACAGGGTGACACATGGGAGACAGACAGTTTTTAATGAAATAATACTGAGCCAACTTTAAAATTAATGCATGTTTATTTACACAAAATCAAAGCTCATTATTTGTCATTTTAGTTAACAAAGTTATTTGTGAAAAATAATGTTGTCAAGGTGATGTCCATCATTTCGAATGCAGGACTCAAGTCTCTCCTCAAAGTCCTCCAATCACGCGGACTAAAATCTCTGCAGGGATGGCAGCAATTTCTTGAATTATTGCATTCTTCAACTCGTCCAAATTTCGTGGTTTGTGGTTATAGACACAGTTCTTAAGGTACCCCCACAGAAAAAAGTCACATACTGACAAGTCAGGAGACCAAGGAACATTGCCAAAACGTGAGATAATCCTGCCAGGAAAGATGCATCTACAAACTGTCATTGAAGTGTGCGATGTTGCCCCATCCTGCTGGAACCAAACGTGTTTTAAAGGGATTCGTCATCTTCTTAGTTCTGGTTTCAAAAATGTTTCAAGCAGACGAATGTAACAAACCAAATTAACAGTAACTGTGACCCCGTTCTCTTCAAAAAAATAAGGTCCAGTAATGCCAACAGAGCCAAGAGCACACCAGACAGTTACTTTTTCTGAGTGTAGAGGATGCTGGTGGATAAGGTGTGGATGCTCTGGAGCCTAGTAACATAGGTTTTGCTTATTCACGGTCCCGTTTAAATGAAAATGAGCTTCATCGCTCATCAATAAAATTTCATTTTCATTCAATCCCAAAATCACTTGCATTCTGTAAGCAAAGTCTACTCGTACAGCAAAATCAGTTTCCTTAAGTTCTTGGACAATGATCATTTTGTAGGGATGGAATTTTAATTCTTTATGCAAAATTCATCTTACCGATTCACGATTGATTCATAACTCACTAGCATGACGTCTAGCCGACCATCGTGGTGTTTCTGACTGCCGCTTGTCTTACCCTTTCAACATTTTCTGGTGTCATTATTCTGCATCTCGGGCCAGGATGCTTCTTATCCAGTATGTTTCCAGTTGATCTGATGTTTTCCACCCATCTGAGGATTGTGTTACAGCTCGGAACAGCTCCATGTTGTCCGACATTAAACCACGCATGAAATAGTCACTGCGTAGCAATAATAGACTCACCACTTTTCACAAAACTGTCATAGACAAACACTCGATGTTGCAAGTCCCACTGCTCCATAGTGACTGAGTAAATGAAATGGTGTCTTGTGTAGATCAGAACTATCCCCACCACGACCACCTCCCACCACCCCCACCTTCAGTACTATGCAGTTCAAAACCGTCCGTCTCCTGTGTGTCACTCTGTACATACAAACCTTGCTTATTCTTTCCACATAAATTACTCCAGGAAACTATGTTTAAAGTTGTAAATTCTTAATGTTAAACAAGGCTGTACCATGACATAGATAGATAGTTATCTCCAGATACTGATTGCAGTGAACACAAACACTTCTATTATACCACAATCAGTATTAAGATTTCGTATTTAAGATGGTTTTTTACTGCATATTGCCACTGCTGCTACACCCTGAGCTGATTACTTCAGATGTTAATTATCCTCTACATATGTTGATACTTATCTTTTTCTTTGAAATAAATTATTTAATCATGGTACCAATTTACTTTCTTCCATCCTCTTATGACTCCATTATTTATAACTAACACAACATAATATATATAGATAAACACATAGAAATCCTGGAAAAAACTTTTCTAAAATATCCGTATACTAAAGTATCCTACTGTACAAAATCACATGAAAGTCAAAGATAAAATGTGTGTGATTCACTTATAAACTACAGATACAATAGGTGAAGAGTTTCACTGCCTCAGGAAACACGAAAAATGAGACAGACACTTGGGGTAAGCATTATTGCCACATAATGAATCCAACTCAGAATGTTGAACCCCCTACTTGCTAGATGCACAAGAAATTATTCCCAAATAATACATCAATGCTGAGATTTAGGATCACCAACAAATTGCACTCCAACAGCTCTCCTGCCAATTCCACAGTTAATATTAACTCTTGTTTCACACTCTTTGATAGCTTAACAGTAGCACCAATAATTTTTATTCCAGAAACATGCATCACTATTGTATGCTCTGTCTTCTTAATAGATTCAAAGATGCCCGTGAAATGCCATTAATATCACTACTACTGTCCAGTAAACACTTAACATGTGTACTTTGTACACTTGCTGTTATTACAGGGTGCCACACTTCCGTTTTACGTACCATATTGCCATCATTATTGATAATAAATTAAAATACCCCATCACTACTGTATTCGTCATTGCTATTGTCATTACAACTACTATCAGAATCAGACCTACTGTCACTTTCTCTACGCTTTAGATTTTGTACTACTTCCACCTTAGTCTCTATTTCAGACAATTTGGAATCTACATTTTTATTTACTTTTACCAGCTTTTCCTCTACCACTACTGCACACTTGGTTTCTACCTCTGTTGCTAAATCATTTTTAATATGATCATTTTGGTTCTTAAGTTTAACCCTGTTTTCAGCACATTGTTTCACAGAAACCTCCACCTTCTTGTTATTGTCATCACAAAGCTTCTTTCTCTCTTCCACACATTTGCAACTCAATGTTAATTTCTTATTAGTATTGTCACAATCTTTAATTACCGCATCAAACTTCTTATTTAATTCCGAAAGATTAGAGCTGACTACCGGAATCTCCTTTTTAATTTCTTTCTTCAGCTCATTCTTTAAGTTAACCATGCCAGTTATAATGCTTTTCCATTCTACACAGTACTACTCATAATTTGCCTTAGCATCACTTCCTGTTTTCTATCTGCCATAAACTTTTGCCCTTGCTGATTTTTGCTACTAGGTTCCTCCTCCTTAACCTTAACGATCTCATGCACTTCAGTACTGTTCTTGTCCATTTCGTTCACCTCACCATACACTGTCATGTTTGTTAAGGCCACTCATTATATATCACTTATTATAAAACAGCTTTTACTATGAAATTATCTTATTCTTATTCACTCATCTGCTGCTGAGGCTGTGGTTGTCATCTGGATCCATTGTCTACATGGCTGCTACGAGCTGTAAATCTCTTGGCAAGGCATCTTGTTTATCTCTGGTCAGCTGTGCCCACCTGCATGCTGCTCCTGTACTTAGTGGCTGCTTCCATAGAACCCACTCAGTGATTGGTTGTTGTTATACTGTGGCCATGGAACCAATGTGCTGATTGGCTGTGAGACCACTACACGGTAAACTGCTGTTGAGATCATTGTTCAAAATTCGTGAGTCCTAATTTATTGTGCCCACATACAAAAGTCCTCACATCAGGGCAACAAATGTGACAATGTTCGCCCTCTTTTATTTCTTCATTTGCTGTCCTCAGTGTCAAGGTACTGTGTTGTGATACTGGCTGAAAAATGAGGTGTGGAAGTGCAGTACTGTCTACTGTAAATGATGTAGCTGATAGGGGAATTTCACAGTTGTTTACTTTCAGTTTTCACAACCCCCCATATACACATTTAATATGGCCAGTGCACTATTGTTTAACTTTCTACAAGCCTCAATGATAGTTTTCAGGCGAACATTCACATACTGTTACAATATGAGTATCTATGACCAGTAAAAACATAACCACAAAGTTCACAGTTCTTAAAGAATAGAAAGGTACGTATGGAACAGACACTGTCATTGTTTTAACACATGGCCTAATTGTGTAACACTTATCTCACAGTTAAGTTGACGCATTGTTGTCATTCTAACCAACACAGGTTCCTCGTCAGAAACTCGGCCATGGACTGACTGTCTCGGATCCAAAAATTGGGCCCTTCTACATCACATTAAGTGGTACTGAAATACGCATTGTTTGAAGTTTAATTTACAGAAATTACAATTAAAACTTAACTCATTAAATTAACTGAATACATCAACAAATTCCATCTTTTTAACAGTTTCTTCTACTACAAGAGTTAGGCCAAATTATTTGTTTAACTCATGAAATTAACACATATAGGTAGGCAAACAATACTTTTGACAAAACTATTAATTACTTTGGAATTAATTAAGGGCTGGCTTTGTTAAAATGTTTTTGAATAGAGCCAAACAGATAGTTTAAGATTACTATTAGTTGTTCCCCCAAATATTTATAATTAGTACAGAGTTTATATTCCTTTATACATCAGCAATAGAATTTAAGTGTGAAACAATTACTGATTTCACCCTATAAGAATAGTATTAACTATGGATAGTTGAAATAAATTAGAAAATCAATTACATATATGTCTGCTTGTGTCTGTATATGTGTGGATGGATATGTGTGTGTGTGCGAGTGTATACCTGTCCTTTTTCCCCCTAAGGTAAGTCTTTCCGCTCCCGGGATTGGAATGACTCCTTACCCTCTCCCTTAAAACCCACATCCTTTCGTCTTTCCCTCTCCTTCCCTCTTTCCTGACGAAGCAACCATTGGTTGTGAAAGCTAGAATTTTGTGTGTATGTTTGTGTTTGTTTGTGTGTCTATCAACGTGCCAGTGCTTTCGTTTGGTAAGTCACATCATCTTTGTTTTTAGATAAACTAAACACAAAATTAAATCTGGTGTTATAGTCTTTAAAACTGAGGGTCAACCTTTCTCTTTTATGAAAATGCAGATCATACTGACGTATGTTAATGATAATAAATTCAAAAATGAAAAACCAGGGTGATGTTATCTCTGTTAGTGAAAACAGTGAAAAAGTTAAAAAAATAAAAAGATATATGATGAGGTCAATAAGAGAAGCATATCTCCTAATCAAAAAGGAGAACCCGAATTTAAAAATAGTTCTCACAAAATTCTACTCCTTATGACCAAAATGGATAAAATGCCAGCCAGTGAAAGAAGTATGCACATGTATTTACTGCACTAATTTGAAACTTGTTTGTTTCACCATAAGCAGTGTCACAGGAAAGAAGTACACAGAGATGGACCTGATGCTTTTGTGTATGTGTCTAGAACGGGAAGATACATGTTGGTTGCAGGAGTGTACAATTCTACTCCTACAAAATTCTACTCCTTATGACCAAAATGGATAAAATGCCAGCCAGTGAAGGAAGTATGCACATGTATTTACTGCACTAATTTGAAACTTGTTTGTTTCACCATAAGCAGTGTCACAGGAAAGAAGTACACAGAGATGGACCTGATGCTTTTGTGTATGTGTCTAGAACTGGAAGATACATGTTGGTTGCAGGAGTGTACAATGTGTCCTGGTGCTGAAGTGATGTCTGTTGAAGTATACTGACAATTACATAACCTATGTATTGTGGGAGGGAGAAGAGTTGGTGAAGAAGACAGTAGACCCAGAGAAGTTTGTTACAGATGTTAGGCATTGTGTCATGAAAGTAATAGCTCACCATCGTATCTGGAGGATACAGAGACAGGCCATAGCAGAAGTAAAATCAGCCACATCAGAGAATACTGACACATTAGTTCTTCATTTGCACTTTGCTGAGAACTGGTCTTTTGCTTTGCAGAAAAAAATTTGAAGTTACCACTGGCACACATCACAGGTATCAGTATTCACATGTGTGGCTCACTTCCTTGGAACATCACAGTTTTGAAATTGTCAGTGATAAACATTTGTATGACACTGGTGGTGTAGCATCTCATTTTAGAAACCTCTTTCAGCTTTATTAGCTTGAGCAGTACTGTAGTACAGGAATTAAGGAAAAAATGGATAGTTTCAGCAGCATGTCATGGAAAAAGTGTGTGTGACGGGGCAGGAAGTCTCGGTAAACATCTTGCAACGAGATGTAATCTGCAGCATGATGCTGTTGATACTATAAGAGATGCTACTGGATTTGTACACGCCATATCAACATTAGTAAAAAATGGGAAACTCTTAATTCTAAATGAAAGTACATTAAGGGAATTCTGTTTAAAAAAGAGAGAAGTGTGTCTGCTACGAAGCCTGTGGTAAGCATTCAATCACGTCACTTCTGGGTTGCATTCGAAAGTGGCACATACATCGCAAGAATGGTTCTCCATGAAATGCGGCCTGTTACTGTGTGTGGAATACAGAGACCACAGTATACATTGAAAGACTTTGTAGTGGTCACTTCATTTCTTGTGTGTATGACAATCAGTAGTGGTTGGGACAGAAAACAAGTATCTCTCATGAGCTGCAAGATATGACCATCTCCTTTATGATGCCTCATGGTCCTGCTAATGCTTTCAAATGGCCATCATCAATAGATCAGTGAGCAGTTCCCATTTCCCAAGTACTGCTCTTGTTGGATCATCTTTGTCCAAGTGCAGATTCAGCTTGGCTATATACGTTCAGTGAGATGCAGATGAAAAACGAATTAACTCTTTTCAAAAGTGCAGTGTTAATTGTTATATTGTAGACAATTTTAGTTCATGGGAAGTCATGAAGAAGTAGAATCATGATGGAAGACAATAATTTATGAATTATCATAAAAAGAAAAGTGGGTGTAAATATTCTGTATTTCATTTTTGTTGTAAAATGCTTTTGAACAAAATTATGAATTGTTTTCCTACTTACTTATAATATTGTTAATTATCTATGTTAACTCAGAAATACCAGTGTTGCATGACATTTACTTAAAATCAGCGATCGGTTTAAATATTTAAGTGTCCATGATTTTTTGAGCTTGAGTTCAGAGCTAGGTCTAATTACAAAATTTCTCACATTTTGTACAGACAAGTATTGCCCCCTGTGATTGTACATTCTCTTAAGTACAGTGACAACTGAACATACCATGAAATTTTTATAACTTTTAGGATGGGGATTTTGGAGAAAATAATGTCTAAATAAGCAAAAAATTTCAGATTCTTTGATCTTCATGTACAAATATTTTGACAGTTTAAAAATTTCATGCATTAATGTCATAGCTGACAGTTAGCAGTCCTTCCACTTTATCATTTCATAAGACAGTTAACATACTGTGGCTACTCATATTTTCAAAACATAATTTTAAAATTCACAAAAAGTGTTGAGATATGTAAATCGATATCGACAGTTTTTTTTGTTTACCCCATTGTGTTATAATTACTCGGTGGTTATTATGTGTTCTGTTGCTTGTAGTAGTTGTTATGCATGAACTGATTAATTAATAAAGCAATATTTCAGAAAGTTTTTAAAAAATGCTCAACAAAAGGTTATGGGCCCAGGCACAGGTGTGAAAATTAGATTTTTTAAATGTTAAAATTGAAGCCATGCACGGAAATCCAGACCCAGTTCAGAAGTGTGTGCCGATCATTCATATTTTGCCAGTTGCTCATTCTTGCATTCAGACTGCTGATATTTTTTCTCTCACTCAAAGCTAAACATGAGTGGTATAGCTGCAAAGGACTTCCAGTGGTTGAAAAGTTGATTGGTCATGAAAATTACCTGACGTGGAAATTTGCCATGAAAGCATATTTGGTCCATGACAAACTGTGAAACAAAAAGACACTTTCCCAGATTATACTTTTCATCAACAAGATAAATTATTCCTATACAAGAGACACAAAGACAGCAGCAGAAGCCTGGACGGCCTTGGGAAAGACATTTGAAGTCTCAGGACTCACACGTAAAGTGGGTTTGCTTAGATTTAATCATTACCAAATTAGATAACTGCAAGTTGGTAGATGACTACTGCAATTGTATTTTAATTACTGCATTAAAGTTAAACAAAATGAAGTTTGCAGTGAGTGAAAAGTGGATAGGAACTTTTCTCCTGGCTGGATTACATGATCATTATCAACCTATGATCACGGCAATTGGAAACTGCTACAAGACGTCAAACCTGAAGACATGGAAATGTAGGATCTGCTCTACATGCAAATAAGGAGAGGCCTAGAAACGTATTATTAAATGTTACAAGTTCAATAATTCATTCACAGAGATGGCACCAAATGAGTCATCATAGCTTTAAATGTTGTTGATATGTTATTGTTCTCAAATGGCAGAAGTGTTTTGGATCAATTCAAAAGATCTTTGAAGAGATTTCTTGAGATAAAATATTTAGGGCAGATATGCCAATGTCTAGGTATGCTCCATTGTGTTATAATTACTCGGTGGTTAGAATGTGTTCTTGGGTGTGTAGTTGTTGTTATGCATGAACAGATTAATTAATAAAGCATTGTTTCAGAAAACTTTCAAGTTTATATTAAAAAAATGCTTAACAAAAAGTTACAAATTTTCATAGTTTATTTTAAAAAAACTCAGAAGTTTGTATTCATTAATCATGTCTTATAGTATTGGGAACAAAGTATTTATTGAAATAAATTTAGGTCTCCATTACTCTTGTTTTTTCATGACAATTTTTCAATTATCTCTTTCATTATGACATTTTCACAAATAATCTCATTTAGAGAGGTCTGTAGCATTTTAACAAATCACCAGAAAAGCAAAATACTGTAGTTTTGGAGAGGTACCATGCGGAACTTCAACATTTATTTTTTTCAGCAAACTTTGAAATAATGATGTGACATATTCATTCTTGACCTGTATGATTTGAGATGATATAGTGCTTGAGTTTTAACTCTGATTTGACACAATCTGAACACCAATTAGACTTTATACGAAATAAAATGTAACCAAGACTGTTTATTCTATGATTTATTTATTTTTATGAATGTTTAGTTAGTAGTGTGGGTTCTCATACAAACTCAACACAAAAAGCAACTAATTTTCAAGTAAAATCAAACAGTGGGAACTCCATGTAGGAATATCAACAATGTAGGAAAAGATAAATTGCTACTTACCATAAAGAAAACATGTTAAGTCGCAGACAGGCACAGTTTTGTAATTTTATGTATCCTGTAGGTCATACAATGTTAGCAGAGTAGCACATGATGATATAGGACAAGTCAAAAATGAAGATAAGATCATACTTGGTTAAAATTATTATGACAATGCTATTATAATGATACAAATGTTCATATAATACATATTAATGCCCAGAAACAGAAAAGCATGTAGGTGGATATCTTGTGAAAAGTTCAGAGTTGCACAATATTTCTAAACAATTTCACATTATTAAGGGAAAGAAACATATAAGCAAATAACATGGAAATTCAAAAGTACCATACACATTTACAAATTCATTACTAAAGTAAAGCAGTAGGTGACCCATTTCTGTATTAAAGTTTACATACAACATACATACAAGCTTTACATACAACGTACAGAACTTGGACGAACAACTAACATGGAAATTCAAAGAACACATTAAAAAAGCAAATAATATGTAAATACAAAAGTACCATATACATTTAAAAATTCATTATGAAAGTAAGGTAGTAAAGATGACACACTTTGTACAAGGTGTTCAGGTTACATGCAAACTACAGAACTTGGACAAAATAAAGAACATGGAAATTGAAAAGTACATGTTAAAAATACATTACAAAGGGGAAGACTGGCTTCTGTACTATGAAGTTTAGGTTTGCATACAAGTGCATAGAGCATGGACAGAAAAAGTAACAATTTAAACAGAGTTTCATTGTATATAAGAAGATGAGGAGGAGTTTTGTGCCAAGAAATGCAGTATTGGAGTAAAAATAGTGATTTAATAAAATTTAATTTAGTGTTCTTCTCATTTCCTTCAAATTATTAATGGTCTTGGTCTCTGATGGGAGATTGTTACTAATTTTTATGTCCTTATATTTAATGCTGCCAGCATATAATTTAGTGCTGTGTGCTACAATTCTTAACTGAGAATTGTTTCTAGTGTTGTGTGTCTAGCAATTTAGATTTCTGTGTAGGGTTCCCAAACACTGAGCTACAAAAAAACCAGTTCCATTATATAAAGACATGGCACTGGCAGAATTTTTAATGCTTTAAACAATTATTTGCAGCATTCACTTCTGTTTCTTGATGACATGATTCTGACCACTTGTTTTTCTAATTTGAAAATTATATTGTATTCAGAACTATTCCCCCAGAAAATTAGGCAATAGCTCATAATGGAGTCATACAGAGCATGGTATATGAGCTTCCAAGTATTAATGTTGGCTGATTCTTTTATTGACCTGAGAAGGTTTCACGCTTTGCTGAGCTTCTTTGCAATTATCTCTACATGTAGTTTCCAGCTTAGGGTGCTACTGACAGTTAGTTCAAGGAATCTGGTGTCATGCACACTGACAATTTCATCTTCGCCAATATATATGTCTTCATCAAACTGAGTAACATTCTGCCTTGTGTGAAAGTTCATGTTTAGAGTTCTCTGAGTGTTTATTAGTAGTCTGTTTGCCTCAGACCAAGATTTTATGTGACAGGTAGTTTCATTGACTGTTTCTTGAAGCACAGCTCTTCTATCGGAAATTAAACTATTTGTATCATCAGAATACAAAAAAAAGAATTAGTATTACATCATTTATGAACAATGTGAAAAGGACTGGGCCAAGAAGAGACCCCTATGGGACCCCATAATATATACTTAGGGTATCTGACTTGCAATAGGTAGAGTCCTTGGGATTCCTGATTTTTACATATTATCTGCTTTAAGTTGGGTAGCTACTGAACCAGCTTTGAGCAGTATCCCTGATTCCAAATTTCTCAATTTTTGTGTGGAGCAGCTTATGGTTGACAATATCAAAGGCTTTGGATTGGTCAATGAATATACAAACAACAGGCTGTTTATGATCAATTAGACTTGAGCACTCCTCTAAAACTCATCAGTGCTTTTATGGTTGACCTATTTTTGCGAAGATCATATTAAGATGATGATATAATGTTGTTCGAGTTTAAAAAGCTTTCTAATCTTATGGAAACAGTATTCAAAAATTTTTGAAAATGTGGATAATATTGCAATAGGCCAGTGATTTTCCATGGTAGTGTTCTCTCCTTTCTTGTACAGTGGTATAATTTTAGAAATTTTTAAATGGTTAGGAAATGTTCCCTTCTCAAAAAGGTGTTAATGATAGTAGACATTTACACAAAGCTTTCAGCCACAGCCTTCATCAGGAAAGAAAAACAGAGAAACACGCATCATTCATACACACAAGTAAGCACACCTCATGCACATATGACTGCCAACTCTGGCATCTCAGGCCAGAATGCAGCATTCTGGTCTGAGGTGCTGGAGTTGGCACTCATGTCTGCTTGAGGAGTGTTTCTTTGTGTAAGTGTCTTTTAATTGTGCCTGTCTGCAGCTTAAAATGTCTTCTTTACAGGAAGTAGCAATCTATAATTTCCTATGTTGTTCTTAATTTTCAAGTAAACTTTGATTGTCTAGAGTTGGCAGAAGGTTCTTTATTGTAGATATGTAATGCGTAGTTTTATCAGGCGTGAAGGAAAGAAATGTAAGTCCTTACAGATTCAGAAGAAAATCAGAATTCAACAGTTTTTTTGCTCCTTCCACAAACTATCTAATTATCCAGATTAAAAAAACTGAAGAATCTTTTTAGCTGCGTAACATTTAGCAATGTTTATTGTAAACAGGCTTCTGTTGCTACAAATGTGCGCAGTGTCATTCTATGGTTAACAGCAATTTGATCACATAGAATGTAGATAATAAACTAACAGTAGGAGGAAGGCATCTTATTTATTATGACTGGGAAAGTGACAGCTTTCCTGCTAATTTTAATGTCTTGGATTTACCTTAAGAAAGAACAAATCATTTGTATCATTGATTAATAATGAATGTAATTTACAGTAGCTTCATTCTGCTAACATATAACCTGACTCGTTCCTTATCTCCTGAGCTTCTCTTTCACAATGGAATGTATGGAACATGATGGATGAATGAATCTTTTCTATAGTTTGTTATATAATCAAGTGAAATTATACAAACGAAAACAATGTTTATTAGCTTCGTTTATGCGTACTACATTTTCTGAAAGAGAAAAAGTGAGTTGATCTTTATACATACAACTGGTGAACACAACAATGGTTCACAATTGCTAAACATGGATAGGAATTGGATATACATCATAGTCTTTGGTATCCCTGTGAATTGTGTCACTTCACAAATTTCAGCTCCTTGCTATGACTTTGCCCACTTTATAGGTATGGAACTCAAAATTCTATTAAATTATATAGGATATGAATTAAGAAGATCCTTTTTGTTTTTGTTTTTGGTTTTTATTGCTTTTAAGATCTTAACTAATACAACTTTTCTAATATACAGGTACAGTACCTATAGATTTGTTGTTTAAAAATATATGTAGCATATGTCTGTCCAAATGTTTATTAGAGTATTGTGCAAAAATCTGAAGTAAATTGGTCAAGAGATTTAAGCTAATAATGTTTCAGCTTTATATGTTAGTACAGATTAGAAACTCCAAACCAAGAAAATCTCTTCTGACATGTTTCATGGATTTTCTTGTGCCTGTGGTATTATTCCATTCTGTTAACTTCATAGACTTGCTATTTTATTTTCAGAGTTTTAGTATGTGGTGATGAAACACAAAAACCATTTCCACTACTTGTATGGAACCTAGCATCAAGGAAATTGCTTTATGATCTACGTATTCCACATCATGATTTCATCACAAGTTTAGCTGCAATAACACATGAAGGACATTATGTGTGCTGTGTAGCAAAGGTAAAAGTCACATGCTTCAAATTATTTACAAACATATATATTTTTTGTATTTCTATTCAAGAAATAATGAATGATTTATACCCCAACGTTATTTTTAGGAAGTGGATGAACCATCTCCAAATTTCATTGTTGTGTATGATTTACAAAGTGGCACACTATTCAAGAAATGGAAGCCTGGTGTGGATACAGTTTCACTAGATATATCTTCTCGTGATGGCTGTGTGATCAGTGGATTGGAAGATGCTCGTATTTTGGTCTGGGACCTTGTCACAGGTTATCCTATTTTTCTTTACAATTCCTATCAATATTGATTTTGAAACATCTAATGCTGGAGTTGTACATGTGATGTACAGTGCAGGCAATGATTTATCATAACAACATGTTTATTACAATACTAAAAATTCCTGGATGGAACAATAAGTAAAATACAGGAAAGGAACCTCACCTGTAGTGGACTGACATGTGGACCACGCAACCGAAGACTATTCACACTAGCTACTGAGCTAGCTTCTAGCAAAAAGACACACATTCATGCACACACAAATGCAGTCTCCTGTGGACACGATGAGAATTATTTGTTATTTGTTCTTTATTATATAAAATAAAATCAGTCTAAGAGGCAGCAGTCATACTGTATTATCATTAATGTGCCACCAATTTTTCATAGTTGCATAAACTGCAAGAATCTCAAGTACATTTGGAACATACTTAAAAAGCAACTGACATCAGATCATTGACAAAGATTCTCTTACACAAACTCAGCAATCTCTGAGACATGAATGTAAACAAATCTGAAAGTAAATATGTAGCTTAAAAATTAGTATTTGGCTATGATGAAATGGAGATAGGAAATAAGAAAAGTTAAATCAAAAGTGTAGTTAATGAAAGAAATATAACTTTGAGCTCCATAACATGAGGGGGGAAAAGGCTGTTATGCCCAGGAGAGTCATAAATATGAAAGATTATTTTGATTTGTTGATGATATGCAGCTGTTCAATAGTGATACCTTATCACAGCTAACCATAACATAATCCTAAATTTTACAGGGGGGGGGGGGGGGGGCAGCTGTTTGTATCACAAATGAATGATAGTATATATTATGCGACTTGATACTGAGGACTAGGATCCTCAGTAGCTACTTACCCCTTTTGTTCAGCATCTTATAATTTAACAGTATCCTGTTGTTATAATAAAGTGGCAATTCAAGCACCTTTTCCACATCATGTATGATAACTTTTGGTGTATATTTGTAATTGTAAATCATGATCTGAACATGACTGATTATTTGCCAACCTCATAAAAGAGAATTTTAAAGCTTTTCAGTATTGAAAATTAGCGTAAATAAGAATAAGAGCAATGATTATTGAACATAAATTAGTGGGCTTTTATAAAGTAGTTTACAATTAGTTAAAAATCATACAACAATTCATTTTTCCCATACTGCATCCATGGAAGGAACCAGCCAGGCAGCACTTACCAAATAATGATATATTAACAACACCCTTCTTGAGATACATAAGTCACTAATCATTCCACATTCATTAATATATTGCAAATGAAAACTATATTTTTTATAGTATACAGGTTTTATATTTGGTTTTATTTTTATTGTAGATCGTTACACTTAATTTATAATAATATGCAAACATTTCATAAATTTTCTATTGATTTTCAGGCAATTGTCGCTGGAATCTTTGTGGCCACACAGCTCCTGTGACATTCCTGCGACTTGATCCCCTTGGTGGGTCATTCTTATCAGCTGACAGTAGTTGTCGTGATCGTTCCTTGCGTCTCTGGAGTCTTAGTAAAGGTCAGTATACACATGTATTTCTATCTCTCTCTCTCTCTCTCTCTCTCTCTCTCTCTCTCTCTCTCTCTGTGTGTGTGTGTGTGTGTGTGTGTGTGTGTGTGTGTGTGTGTGTGTGTGAGAGAGAGAGAGAGAGAGAGAGAGAGAGAGAGAGAGACAGAGAGTTTGATAGTAGGAAAAGAAGAAGTAAAAATAGTAGATGAACATGTATTGGGAGAGAGGCTCACAGTGTTCACAGTGGAGTATGTATGATAAGACCTGACCAATGATCCCTCCATCTGATTTTGTCAAGAGTCATCATGCATTCCAAGTGATTAATTGCTGGAGAATTATGAAAGAACCATGGTGTGCTCCTCTGTAAATGTACTGGATTGACAAGATGCACTCTTTCTAGTGAATTGCATATGATACAGACATGGCCAATGATTATTGCATCTGATTCTACCAAGAATCTTCATGAATTTCATGTGTTTTATTGTTGGAGCAATATGGAAGTTTTATGGCATGTTCCTCTGTAAATGTACTGGAAAGACAAAAGCCATATCCACCCATTTTAAATCCTTTTATCTATTGTTCTGTCTTCAAATAATTATTTTTCATTGATGGTTTCTTCCCTTTCCAAGATGTTTATAATCTTGAGCCATGCTAAGACAACTCTTTCATCTGTAGGAATGTATGTCAGCGCAGTTATGATTTATACTAAGACAGTAACTTGTTCTCGAAAGAACAGTTACTGTTGATGACCGTGCAGCTTTTCCCTGGAATAAATGATGACTAACTGACAACCTCAGCTACCGACAGGTGTTGTTGTAATACTTCGATGTGGACAGCTGAAAATGTGTGCCCCGACCAGGACTCGAACCCGGGATCTCCTGCATACATGGCAGACGCTCTATCCATCTGAGCCACTGAGGACACAGGTGAATAGCGTGACTGCAGGGACTTATCCCTTGCACGCTTCCCGTGAGACTCACATTCCCAACTGTCCACAATTCTACATATGTATTGTACCTTATAGACATTTGCCCACCCACTCATTACTCGCGCACACTTTGGCAATTCCTGTAAGAGTTTGGGCAACCTGTGCGCATTCACACAGACGAAGGTCAATGGCTGTGCAGCCTTTAACTATATATACGAAGACAGTAACTTGTTCTTGAAAGAACAGTCACACATTTTCAGCTGTCCACATCGAGGTATAACAACAACAGCTGTCAGCAGCTGAGGTTGTCAGTTAGTCATCATGTAGTTATGATTGGCGTATGATCCATACTGAAGTTTCCTTCTAGGGACTTTTCAAAAGAAAAACCTTATTTACGAGGCCTTCATACTGCTGAAAATGCTTGATCTTCCCTTTGATCAACAAGAAACATTAGTCATTCAGAGATGAATTTTTGTCAAAAGAATTGCTCGAAAGACATTCAGTGTTCTTAGGATTGTGTTGTTGTATACTTCTGCGATAATCATATTCTTGTAGCCCCAATGTCCTCCATGCCAGTCATTCTGACAGACCTCCAGACTTGTCAGCTAATGTGAAGAATTATGGTCCATTATAATTGTGAATGATGTGACAAATAAGTTTGGTCAGAGCTTACTGATTGCCAAAATAATTGCAAGACTTCTTTCTTAGCTGCTGAGTAATTTTTATTTGACTTGGAAAGTGCTATGAAACTACGTGCAGTCACTTTCTGCGTCTTCCTAGATGTGCACCAGAACTGCACTTATTCCATAACAGCAGTAGTCTGTGCAACTCTGATTCAGCATTGTCATTATGCAGTACCAGATATAGAAAAGATTTCAACAACACATTAACAACAGAGAAAGAGCATTATTGTTCCTCATTCCATGAAATTATGAGGTCTCCTTGCAGCAGCCCTTGTAGAATTACCTTCCAGATGCTGAAATACATTATGAAGTACCTGCAGGACAAGTATATTCTGAGAAAACTTCTTGTACCATAAATCTGCTGAGGAATTGGAAAATCTCCCCTGGGTCTTATATTTTACTAGATTAGGGCAAATTCAGTCAATATGAACTAGGTACTCAAAGATTTTTTTTATGATGAAGAAGTGTTTCACAAATTCAGGTAAAGACTTGAAATTGAGTAGTTAAGTAGGTTAGATTCTCTTCAAAAAGTGACTTACTTGCAAAAAAACATATGTTATTCATTTCTAGAACTGAAGCAAATTTCTTACCATATATATAAAGGGAGCTGGAAAGCTATAAAACCAAATGACATTACTTTAAACTTGTACCCAAAGGAAGTGATGAAGTT
Organism: Schistocerca cancellata; assembly: GCF_023864275.1. Taxonomy (NCBI): domain Eukaryota; kingdom Metazoa; phylum Arthropoda; class Insecta; order Orthoptera; family Acrididae; genus Schistocerca; species Schistocerca cancellata. The sequence continues at coordinate 350,770,618 of NC_064632.1, read as the reverse complement.
GTCAGTGGACCTGCATCTGGGAGGAGTATGTTTCAGGTCTTAGATTTCCTGTAGTTTCCCTAAATCGCATAAGGTAAATGCTGGATTACTCCTTTTGGAAAGACATAGCATAGAATAACATGCAAATAATTGTATCTATTAGGATGCTCATACTACATTTTGAAGACACTATTTTGACAGTCATTGAGGGAACAGAGAGCAACCTGCTAAAGATAGTGGCTTATCTTGGAATGAAATATGTCTGTTGTATGGGCTCGATAATACTGGGATCATTCCAATGACTGACAGAGAAGACTGAGAACAACAGCATTGTTCACAGAAATTCAACAAATGATTGTCCACACAACAGATGGAGACACCGTGGAGCTGAGTCGACTCGAAGGCTTGCACCATAGACGTTGGAATTTCTGTGACAACCTAGGCTGTTACTTCCTATACTTGCACCATAGAGTTTGAAGTGCAGAGTACTCCTTAAATGAGTCAGGAGGGCACATCAAATTGGATGCTGCTATTCAAATATTTGACTGTGTGTAAGTTGCACATTAGGGTTTTTTAGTGATTGAACAGCCCACAGTTGTACCACTGGTTCATAGTGTCCAATGACACAATATTTTGACAATCAGACATGTTCTCATTTTCAGGTTTGCTGATGAAGTGAGCTCCTGAGGGCACGTGGCAGACTCATGCCTCATCCCCCTGCAAGCCGCTCACTCTGTGGTCCATGCCCAGCTGTGCTTTCGTGGTCACAGAGATGTTAGCATCAGTGTTTGTGATAGTGTTGTGGTAGATGCTCTGTCTGCCCTGGTTGCCAGATCTTTTTGTTTGCTGAATTAAACTCAGTACTGGGTCCCAAGCCTTACTAAGATTATAGCCACACTCCCAGTTGATGAGATGATCTCTGGTGTGAATTTCTGTGGCCTCTCTAACCAGTATTTGGAACTCTGTGCCAAGACCCTGGTATGTTCGTACTCCATCATGTGATTCTCAGACAAACAGTGATCTGCAACCGATGACTTGTCACAATACATCATTCAAATGTGCCTCTGGTGTTCTCACCAGCATTATCTTCAGTAATGTGCATTGTCTGTCCAATATATGTCTTTCCACATTGAAATGGAATGTGCTATACGCTGGCCTTCTGCAAACTGAGATCATCTTTGATGCTTTCCAATAATGCTGCTGTTCTATTGAGTGGCAGAAGGCAGTTTTTGCTGAGTGCTCCTTCATTATGCCAGTGTATGGCTTCTTAATTATGCCAGTGTATGGCGTAAAGACAGTGGATGCCTCTTCCCCTGTGACTTCTTCCATCTCCACAGGTTGTGCTGTTATGGTTGGGCAGAGAGCATGTCTGATCCACCATTCTGGGCACCTGTTTTGTCAGAATACAGTTCTGAGGTATTCCAGCTGCTGGGGAGATTTTCTGTGCCCGAGATGGTGTGCAGCCCGTGTACTGGGTTTTTTAGTACTCCATTCCTCTGTGTAGGGTGGTGGTAGCTGTCTGCATGCAAATACAGGTCAGTGTGTGTTTTCTTCCAATACACACCATGGCCCAGGGTGCCATCATCTCTTCTCTTGACTATGGTGTCCAGGAAAAGTAATCTCCCTTCTGCTTCAGTCTCCACAGTGAATTTGATATTGGGATTATGGAGCTCAAATGTGTAAGGAAGTCAAGGAGTTTTCCCCTTCCATGGGGGCTGATAACGAATGTGTCATCCATATAAAGAAAAAAAAACGTGAGCTTCCATTTGGATAATGCTAGGGCTTCCTCCTCATAGTACTCCATATACAATCAGTTACCACAGGTGAGAGTATTCTCCATTAAACAGAAATTACATGGAGATAAAATCATGCCTGAAAATGTCAATGGTCTTCTTGTAAAATTTCTGTCCAATAAGCCCTAGTGACTCTTGTAGAGCCACCCTGGTGAATAGTGAAATGATGTCAAAACTCGCCAGGACATCTTAGTCTTTCACTCTGAAGTTGTCAACACATTTTACAAAACCCACAGAATTGCAGATGTGATGATACCTTTTACCCACATAACAGCTTAGTATTTACATCAGGTATTTTGCCAGCAAATATGTAAGTGCCCTAATGTTGACAATAGGGTCCAATGACACCCCATCTTTGAGGAGTCTAGGGAGTCCATAAAGTCTTGGCAGCACAGATGCTTGAGGTAACAGTTTCCTAGTGACTCCCTCTGTTAAAACTGCATCCTTAAGAAATGCCCTAGTCATGTTCTCCATCCTCTACATGTCAAGAGTCAGAATCAAGACTAGACGTTAATTAATTGGGTGATTATTCCGACCACCACACTCGACTGCAAATGCAGCCAAAACCTTTGGAAGAATACCACAGCTCACTAGGACATATTTTTCTAAATCATACTGCCAACATTGGAGGAGACTTTAATCATCCAACAACCAACTGAGAAAATTGTAATATTGTCTGCGCAAGTGGTGGACTTAAGACAGTAGTACTGGCTGTATCAGAAAATTACAAGGAGTGTTTTTTAAGCAAGTACCATGAAATTAAAATAAGATGTGCTAAGATATCTCAGTAATTTTATTTTTACTTGAAAGCCTCTGCCTTAATCTACTTTTCTACATAATTTCCGTCAATATTGAGGCACTTGTCATAACGTTGTACCAGTTTTTGAATACCCTCCTCATAGATGTCTGCCGCCTGACTTGTCAACCACTGCATCACCACTGTTTTGACTTCGTCATGAAGACGCTTACCGCCCAGGTGTTTCTTCAAGTACAGAAACAGATGGTAGTCACTGGGCACAAGATCGGGGTTGTACGGAAGATGATCTAGAGTTTCCTATTGAAAAGATGTGATGAGATCTTTGGTCTGATCCGCCACATGCGGACGGCATTGTCTTGCAGCAAAACGATGCCCTTTCTCCACTTGCTACATGTTTTGTTCTGGATTGAAGAGGTACAGATTGTGCAATGTCTTACAGTTAGCTGCTGCATTGATTGTCTCATTATGAGGCAGAAATTCCACAAGCAATACTCCTTTTCTGTCGCAAAAAACTGTGCACATGATTTTCCGGGCAGAAATTGTTTGCTTAAACTTCACTTTTCTGGGTGAATCTGAATGACACCATTCCATGGACTGTTGCTTTGATTCTGGTGTGACGTAGGCCACCCATGTTTCATCTTGAAGAAACACCTGGACAATCAGCGTCTTCAAGACGATGATGAAGTCAAATCAGTGGTGACGAGGAACAAGTAAGGTGGCAGACTTTTGTGAGGATGGTATTCAAAAACTGGTACAACATTATGACAAGTGCCTCAATATTGACAGAAATTATGTAGAAAAGTAGATTAAGGTACAGGTTTTCATGTAAAAATAAAATTATAAAGATATCTTAGCACGTCTTTTTTTAATCACAAAACAGTACTTACTTAAAAAACATGCCTCGTACCTCACACAGTTTGTTCAGAAGGCCACTCATCATGGGAATTGGTTAGATCTAATGACAGCAACAAATCTCACCTTTTTAGGATGTCCACATTTAACCTGATGTCAGTGTAGCAATAATGATTACCAGAGTACAAAGGGCAACTAAAATAAGTCATAAAATCAACATATTCAATAAATATGATAAAAATACAGTAGTATCATATCTCATGGACGACCTGGAAACATTTGTCTCTGGACAGAAGCATGTAGATGCTTGTCATAATTGTCAAACGATGTATAGAGCTACAGATAGATGCTAAATGAAACAGTGGTGACTGCCAAAGGGGTGTTACATGATACGTTCTCCAACTACTACTGCGTAATCATATTGAAAGACCCATCAGAAATCCAAGGAAATTCTGGTCATATGCAAAGGCTGTTTGTAGCACCAAAGTCAGTGTTCAGACGTCTGGGATGACACAAGGACTGAAACTGCAATAGCAAAGCAAAAGGGAGAGCCTAGAATACTGTCCCAATTCAACCTCAGATCACTGTTAAGACAAGCAGTATTGGTGTTAGTGCCTGTAGCATTGAAAAACAGCTAAAATTTCTGAAACTGAACATACCCCAGGGGTTGATGGAATCCCTTTCAGATGTTATATAGAATTTGTGTTTGAATTAGGAGATTACTAACAGAACTCTTGTGTCAGCCATCCTACAATTTTGTTCAAATATGTAAGACCCATACCACATAGGAGTAACAGAGGATATAGAACACATATATAAAAGGGCAATATCAATTGTGACAGGTCTGTTTGACTCACAGCAGAGCATCACAGATATTTAAAAAAATCAGTACTGGCAGATGCTGGAGGATAGACTCCAAGTATTACATGAAAGCATACCTACAAATTCTCAAGAACAACAATTAAAAGGGGAATCCAAAGATATATTACAGCACTCTACAAATTGTTCCCATAGAGATTGTGAAGACAATATTAGACTAATTACAGCATGCACTGTGGCATTCAAGCAGTCATTCTCCCTGTGCTTCAAACATAAATGGAATGGCAAGGAATCCCAAAATCTACTACTATGGAAAGTATCATCTGCTGTGGTCTTCACAGTGGTTTTGCAGATAGTGGATGTAGGCATCTGCTGCACTATGTCTTTGCAACATATATATTTACTTCCACAGTTTGTGAGTTCCTATGAAATTCATGAAAGAAACCTCTTGTAGTAACTGTGGGGTCCAGGCACATTAATGTGAACACCACAGATGTTTGACATCAATGTGCAATAGCCACTCACAGATGGCAGTCGGGATCATTAGCAGTGGAGGGAATATAAAGTGTGTCGAGGAGAGGTGGAAAACAATGCAGTCCTTGCCATAAAGCAGAAACGGAGAGATTTATCTGACGTCCAAAAGGGTATGACCATTGGCTTTGAGGCCAAGGGTGAAAGTATTTTAGAAATGGCTAAGTTTGTAAACTGTTCACATGCTGACATGGTTAAAGTATACTGTCCATTGCAAAACAGCGCTATCCAAAACTGGCACCAAGGCAACTGTGCTGCACCACGGGACATAGATGACAGGGGTGAGCGATGACTGCAGAGATTTTTAGGGGCAAATAGACGTGCAGATGTTGAGCAACTGACCACTCAGATGAAACAAGGGGCTGCCGAAACAGTGTGTCCTCAATGACTGCTTAGCAAACTTGGCTGCATGTGGGTCTCAGCAGCAGGCAGCTGGTTCATTCACTCATATTGACTGCTATTCACTGGCAATGAAGGATGGACTTTGCACGCCAGTTCTACGAGGGTCAGTCAAAAAGTAATGCCTCCTATTTTTTTTTTCTACGTTTAATTGTCAGGAAATTTAAATGCAATTACATAGGTTGAAAACCACAACATTGAGGATCATTTTGTCATTTTTCAATGTAATCTCCGCCCATCTCTACAGTTTTGGTCCATCTTTGAACAAGGGCATGTATCCCAGCACGGTAAAAATCACAGCTCTGCTTCCTAAGCCATTGACGCACGGATGTTTTGACGGCCTCCTCATCTTCAAAATGAATCCCACGATGAGCTTCTTTTAGTGGCCCGAACAGATGGAAGTCTGATGGTGCCAGGTCAGGGCTGTATGGGGGATGAGGCAAAACTTCCCATCCAATTTTGACAATCTCGTCAGAGGTGTGACGACTGGTGTGTGGTCTTGCATTGTCATGCAAAAGAAGAACATCTGCCATTGATTTTGTTGGGCGAACTCGCTGAAGACGTGCTTTAAGTTTGTTGAGGGTTGTGACGTATTGAACAGAATTTATTGTGCATCCCTGCTCCAAAAAATCAACCAGAATCACACCCTCTGTATCCCAGAAAACTGTTGCCATAACTTTCCCTGCCGATCGCACAGTTTTGAATTTTTTCTTCCTCGGCGAGCTTGTGTGACGCCACTCCATTGACTGCCTCTTTGATTCGGCTTCAAAAAAATGCACCCATGTTTCGTCCCCGGTCACAATTTTTTTCAGAAACTCATCTCCCTCCAAACGGAAGCGCTGCAAGTGTTGGGAGGCTATTGTTTTCCTTGCCTCTTTATTCTGATCGGTTAACATTCTTGGAACCCACCGTGCACAAACTTTTGAGTACCCCAATTGTTTAATAATCGTGATCACACTGCCTTTACTAAGAGAAATAATGCGACACACTTCATCTGCAGTCACCCGACGGTCACCACGAATGATGTCATCAACTTGCTGAATGTTGTGTGGAGTCACTGCACTCACCGGCCTGCCGCTCCGCTTTTCGTCAGTCAACGGTGTTTGCCCTTCAGCTTCCTTACAACGACGAACCCATCGTCTAACAGTGCTGACATCCACTGTCACAACACCATACACCTTCTTCAGTTTTTCATGAATGCGTATGGGCGTTTCACCTTCTGCATTCAAGAATTCAATCACACAACGCTGTCTCAAACGAACATCGATGTCGGCCATCTTACAAACTTCTGCTGTGCTGCCACCTGTTGACACAGAAAGTTACTACTGCAGTGGATTGCAGAAGAAGGTTTGAGGAATGGCGCCAAATTCAAATTTTTCACTTAACTTAATTTCTTTAAGTAGAAAAAAAATGGGAGGCATTACTTTTTGACCGACCCTCGTATGACTGGACATTCACTGAGTGGCAGCAGGTGGCCTTTTCAGATGAATTGCATTTTATGCTTCATCAGACGGATGGGTGTTGACACATACGTTGTGAGATACCTGAAAGTGAATATCCTGAATGTGTTGTGGTCTGGTGAATGATTTCATGACATTCCCTATATGATCACATCATTCTGGAAGGGGCACACTGAATCAACACAAGTATGCATCTATCATTGGGGATGATATACGCCTCTGTATGCAGTTTGTTTTCCCTCATCATGGTGGCATCTAACAACAGGACACTGCAACATGTCAGACAGCTCGCAGTGTACAGGCATCGTTCAAAGAGCACCAGGGTGAGTTTAGTGTCTTCTGTTGCTCATCAAACTCCCCAGATTTAAACCCAGTCAAGAATCTTTGGGACCACATCAGTTGGGCTGTTGGTACCATGGATCCTCAACTGAGAAACCTAGTGCAGCTGGCCATGGCCCTAGAATCAGCATGGCTCCACATCCCTGTTGGTACCTCCCAGAATTTAATTGACTCTCTTCCTGCACATCTTGTAGTTGTCCATTCTGCAAAAGGCAGTTATTTCAGCTTTTGACAGTTGTCACATTAATGTGACTGGACAGTGTATAATGCTTTGTTTCATTGTTGTCTTTTTCACATTATAAATATAGGAAAATACCTAATAATCATTTCCACATATGTTGCAGTTATTCTAGTCATCATACTACATATGTTTTGTCACTGTGTGTGGCTGTGAGAGGTCAGTGATCTAGTTCGGCCGCCATTTGTGTAGACTTTCTGCTGTCTTCCTATCGCAGTCCGTTGCCCGGGGTGCACCATCTTGGAGGTTGTCTACACAAATCGGTGGACAAATATTAGAGGGACTAAACACACACAGAAAACACAAGTGGCAGGAACTCACGTCCCAGCTGAATTTTACACATTCCAGCAGAAAAGCCTGGTCATTATTGAGAAAACTTGGTAACCCCTCTTCAGCACGCCACCAGGAACCTAAAATAAAACCATTGGAAATGGCATTGCACATAAAGGCGCATGCTGAGAAAACCCCTCTTTATCCAACAACTGAAGCAGAAACTAAAGAAGAACTACAAAAACTTGATAAAACTCTGAATGACAATACATTGCTTTCGTCACCATTTAGCGAAGAGGAAATCAAGGGTGCAATAAAGACCTTAAAAATACGCAAAAGGCGGGATTGGACAGTATATTCCCAGAATTTATAAAACACCTTGGACCTAATGGCAAAGCGTGGCTAAGAAACTTTTACACCAATGTTTTAAACACTGGAATAGTCCCACCACAATTTAAAATAGCCCATACGCTAGCAATCCTTAAACCTGGAAAGCCACCAGAAGATCCAACTAGCTACCACCCCATCGCCCTCTTGAGTGTATGCTTTAAGTTGTTGGAATGCCTAATACTTAATAGAATTCAGGACATCATAGATGGAGTAACCCCTCCATATCAGGCAGGTTTCAGAAACAAGTTCAGCTGTTGAAAACAAGTTTTAGCTCTAACATCACATATAGAAAGCGGATTCCAGAACAGGATGAAGTCAACTGTCGCTTTTGTTGATCTGTCGTCGGCATACGACACTGTGTGGCTCCAGGGTCTTATGCTTAAGTTCAAGAGACACATATCTAGTTTAAAACTGGCAACCTTAATGAACAACATGCTGAGGAACAGGTCTTTCAAAGTGAGCATTGGCCACATCGCCAGCAGATCGTATAAAATAAAAAATGGCCTTCCTCAAGGATCTGTGTTGGCTCCAACCCTTTTTAATTTGTATATTAGCAACTTGCCAAATACAGTCAGCAGGAAATCTTGCTGCACCGATGATTTGGCACTAGTTGTACAAACTAAAACACTTGGGGAAGGAGCGAACGTACTCACAGAAGATCTGGAGTCCTTGAATTCCTGTCATAAAAAATGGTGACTCTGCCCTAATCCAACCAAGACTGAGGTGTGTGCATTCCACTTGAACAATAAAATGGCCCACCAGGAACTGAATGTGAATGTCTGTGAACAAAGAGTCAGACACAACTCCAACCCCAAATACCTTGGCATAACACTAGACCGCTCCCTGACTTACAAAAAACATCTAGAAAACGTAAGCTAAAGAGTTGCAACAACATCCTGAGAAAATTGGCTGGCTCGACTTGGGGAGCTCAAGCATCCACCTTACGTACTGCCGCAATAGCCCTGGTATATCCTGGTATGCCGAATATTGCTCTGCTGTCTGGCATTCGAGCACTCATACTAAGAAAATCGACATCCAATTGAATGAGTATATGAGGATAGTAACAGGTACTATTAAATCCACCCCATTCCCTTGGCTGCATACTCTAAGCAATATCCCACCTTCACAATTGAGAAGGCAAGAAGCAGCAGCAAGAGAGTGGTCAAAAACTCATGACTCAGATTACCCACAGAATCTACCAATCCATGATGATTTGAACAAAATACCATCAACCCGCTTGAAGTCACAGAAGCTTATATGGGTTAATACACAAGAACATCAACCTGACATCAAGGAGCAATGGTGGCACTTCTGGAATGACTCTGGAATTAATAAACAAGGTATCCAATATCCTACTCTGGAATTACCAGGCTTTGACCTAAAGAGATGTACCTGGACTAAATTAAACCATATCAGAACGGGCCATGCAAGATGCATTGCATATAAGTACAAGTGAGGTCTATGCAACTCACCAGCCTGTGACTGTGGAGCACCAGAACAGAATGTCTGCCATATTATTGAGGAATGCCCCTTAAGAAGATACGCCGGACCTGTCTCTGAGGTTATATATGTGAAACCCTCTGCTTTGGATTGGCTGTGCAATCTAGACATTGAGCTTTAAATATATGGATGAATTTCTAGTCAGGCTTGCCAAGCTTTCAACGTGTAGTTATTTTGTCCTGAGTGTTTGTACTTTCTCCTTTTGTGCTATCGTTTGTTTTTTATACATGTACTATTTACACATTGTTTTGTTTTATACATTTTGTTTACATATTGTTGTACTTATATAAAATATTGTCACTGTATTGCCATATGCAAAATAAAAAATAATAAAATAAATAAATAAGTACATATGTACCTTGTTCACATTGTTAGAAACAAATGTGGGATATAACATGTTCTTCAGGTGAGCTGCTGGCAGTCTACACCCCGGAGAAACCAGTGACGTCCTGTGAGGTGACAAGTGGGGGCTGTACTGTAGTGCTGGCGCTACGTGGCTGCTCCCACATCCTTACACTACAGCTGCACGGGCCTGGTATCCAGTCACCAACAGATGACGTGGTGACTTGTTATGGTGATCCAGGACTGGAAGGAAAGGTTTTTAATGTGGAGGATGAAGAGAGGTGATGCTCTGTGAACACAGTGAAAGGCAAAGACAGTGGTCTTATAGGCAGCTGCATTGCCGAAAAACAGTGTGGACAGTGAACTGTTAAGACAGAGATCTGCAGTCATGTTGATAATACGCTAATCATGGTGAGACAGTTACAGTGCACAGCATGGAGTGCATGACACAGAGTTGTTATCCTTATTCTGAATCGTGAAGTGTTTTTTTTTTTTTTTCTGATGTTGTCACTTGTCTTGTGAAGCAGATATTATTTGGGATTACATTCTTGTGAGACCACCTGGACTGTTTTAACTCATTGCTTGATGCAACTGAACCTTTTGTGTGTGTGTGTGTGTGTGTGTGTGTGTGTGTGTGTGTGTGTGTGTATGTGTGGGCATGCGCGCATGCATGTATGCACACATACAGAGAGAATTTTATACATCTTCATTAACAATGGAGTCATATTATCTGACGGGCACAAACATTTCAGGAATATGATATATGTAAATGTTCAGCTCTTGGTGACAAATATTTCCATAATTTGATATCTGTAACATAACTAGCTCTTTCTGTAATAGAAATGCATTTAAACTTCATTTTCCTCTTTTGACATTCTTTGCTGAAATTTCTTCATCACAGGATTGAAAATTTCCTCTTGACCTTCTTAATTGGATCTAGTTCATCACAGAACTCAACTCCATTTCTCATTAGCTTCTTCTTACATTTTTGGAAAAGCCCAGCAGAGTGAATCTTACAGAGTTAACTAAGATTGGTAAATCAGTTTGTTGTTGAATCAGATGCTGACCAAGAAATAGCGAAAATTCCTGGAGGCTGACAGAGGTTATTGTGGTGATATCATGATACTAGCACACATAATTTATTTCTACCTATACTTTTCTATTATTTTTTCATATTTTTTGGCTGCTTACTCTGAATTTATCTAAATTTTTGAACATTTGGAATAATTTAAGGAATGCTACTGAGAATACTGGTTATATTTGAGCTCACAGGAACAATGCTGTCAACTGAATGGTTAATATGAACAAAGCAGAAATCCATAAATAGCAATTTTATTGAATGTTGTAATATAAGTACTATATTTTATTTTTGAAAATTTATGAAAAATACTGATATTGGTTCCACAGATACCAAATGGAAAATCATTTATGACATGTTACAAAGGAGGAATTTAACATACTGGTTTTAAAGATTATTTAATTCATTCAGTGTTTCAAATTACAAATGACATTGGAAAAGAAATGAGTATGATCTTATTAGTATTATTGTTATTAATAATAAGTTAACACATTACAGTTATGTTTGTGTGTTGGTTCTTATAAAAGCAACTCAAGTGCCTCATTTTATTTATTGTTCTTGGAAACTTTCTGTTACACGTAAACAGCATGAATGAATGTTATCTACAAGGGTCATTCAATAAGTAATGCATCACCTTTGTCTGTGACCTCATGTCACCTTAATGTGAGAACGTGTATATGGCCATGCTATCACTTTACTTTTCTATGCCTTAGCCAAGTGTTTGCTGCATCAGTAACTTTCCCATCATTGCTGTAATGCTTCCTGTGGAATCCATCCTTCAAAGGGCCAAAGAGGTGGAGTTCAGAAGGTGTGAGGTCTGGGTTGTAGGGTGGATGAGGAAGAAGAGTCCATCATACTTTTCTGATCTCCTCTTGGCTACACAGACTTGTATGTGGCCTTGCATAATCATGGATAAGGAGCAATGTCTTTGCATTTTTGGGGCAATGAACTTGCTCTAATCATTTGTTCAGTGTCCTGAGAGTCTCCCTGTAGATTTTAGAGTTGACCATTTGACCAACAAACAACAGAATGGCCCCTTCAGCCCTTTCTTTATCAGTTGAGGGTACTGTTTTGAACTACTTCATCAAAAGATATGGTGTGGATTGCCATTTTGTTTCAGGTTATAAATCGTGAACCGATATTTTGTCAGCTGTGACAATGTTCAACAAGAGATCTTCATCATCAGTCTCATAATGAGCTGTGCATGTTCCTCCTTTCTCTTTATGCTTTTTGGTTAGTCTTTGAGGAAGCAAGTGAGCACAAATCTTTGAATACACTAACATGTGGACAAGTGTGTCAGTACTACAAACAGAGATGTCAAGCTGAGAACTGGGATGCTTGTTTGATATTCATTGATCACCTCAAATTATAGTGTCTGCACATTCTAACATTATAGCTGTCCTATAGATGAGAAACCAGACAAATTTATTCTCCTTCTTGTGTTGATGACAAATGCTTTGTCCAGCAACTTACCGTGGTTTTAGAAAGAGGCCAGTATCTGAAAAAAATTCTTTAAATGCTTGTGAACTTTTCTGATGGTCTGGTTACCACTGAAGAAATTCAGTGACTTCTCTTTGTTTGCAATGCATCTCAATTGTGGACACCATTTTAACCAGGATTGGTCAATAAACAATATGTACTGCATTACTTATTGAATGCCCCTTACACCAATTTAAATTTTTATGACTGGGAGCAGCAACATTTCTTGGATGTCATATCAAGGTAACACTGCAAGTTAATTTGTGGAATTTAAAGATTAAAAACAGTCTCGATTGCAACCTTTTATTTTTGCTCTGAGCTGGCAGAGTTGGTGGTCATGTGTGTGTGTGGGGCACACTTTCTTGTGTGTATGAATGGTGTGTGTTTCTTTGTTTTGCAGATGAAGGCTGTGGCTGAAAGCTTTGTGTAAGTGTCTTTTAAAAATAAAAAGTTGCAATCAAGACTGTTTTTAATCTTTAAATTTTAATTTTAGAGATTGCTGATAATGTTTTCAAAAATTTTAATTTGTGTAAATGCATAAACTGTAAAGACTGCAGTGATATAGCCAGATTTACAAATGAAGGTGGATGAGCAATAACCAAGAATTGATAGTTTACTTTGTGAGGACTCTATTTAGAAGGATGTTGGCAATGAAAATTTTAAAATTGTCTTCCAATTGTTTAGTGAATTATTTTTCATAAAAGTGCTGGAATTGTTCCAAATGATCATGATTTCTGGTGGTGGTAAATAGCAAAAACTATATACACAAGTAAAAGATATCATTCATAGACTACATGCGTCCTTGAAGAGTGAAGCGGAGAACAGTAGTCTGACTGTTTATTTTGCTGCCTCTCAGGAAAGCACTGTCTTCAGAAACCACTACTGCCATAATTTCAACAACTGCTTGTCTTCACCAACCTTCTTTCGTGGCTCTGACTATGATCAGTTGCAGTGTTTCTCCATATTACTGTTCATTTTGCATGACTGTACATACCATCCAAAGTTCAACACAAATTCATAAGGAGAAAGGTTAACACAGATGTATTTGTTTATTTTTATTTTACTTTTGAACTTCTGAATTTATAGAAAAGAGTAAGAACAAAATGAGGCTTGATTAAAAAATAAATATTAACCAACATATAAATGCCAGATGACTCTTCAACCAAAATGAAATAATCTGTTCGTGTTATGTGTGAGATAAACAATAGAATAATTCATTAAATTACATTTTAAAACTTAACTACTTGTCATGCAAGAAATTCACCTATGCATGTCTGAATTCAGTTAGAAAATTAACTGGCATATAGCACTTTTCACATATTTTTATTACTCATTCTGACATATCCATTATCATATACAATCTCATTTAGTGTGAGGCTATTTTCTCTTACATTGCAAAACTACTGACTTTGGCTAAAACAGAGTTGCTCAATAAAAAATCACACATACTTCCCAAAGAAGGTGCCTGGAAAAACAAGTAGTAGTATCCCTGACAGTTGTACTTTGAGTTACTTTGTACATACTAAGAAAATGATGGAAAATCCATGAAGGAATGTCAACAATGAAGGAAAAGACAGATTGCTACTTACCACAAAGAAGAGCATTTTTGCTCTGAGCTGGCAGAGTTGGTGGTCATGCGTATGGGGGGCATGCTTTCTTGTGTGTATGAATGGTGTGTGTTTCTTTGTTTCTCTTTTGCAGATGAAGGCTGTGGCTGAAAACTTTGTGTAAGTGTCTTTTAATTGTACCTGTCTGCAACTAAAGGTGTCTTGTTTATGCTAAGTAGCAGTCTGTCTTTTCCTACATTGTTGCTAAGAATTCAAAATCATTGATGGTATAATCAGTGCATCTGGAGACTAAAAAGTACAATAAAAGAATTTTGTTAAACAAGTTTGTTGGAGTCTACAGGAGAGAATGTTACCCCAAAAAGTTTGACATCTTACAAAATCCTAGTTTTGAATAGTACTTGCAAAACATAAAATCAACCCAGTAACAAGAATTGATTGAAAGATGTAAACATAAGCCGAGTACATTGTACTCCTCATAGGAAGACCTTATCATGTGTATGAGTGATAAATGACAAAATAATTAAGAGCACAATATGAAACACAATATAATTCTACAGGATAATTACATCATATGACTTGCTTCACAGATTTAAAAGTATATGTCAGTGTGCAACTCAGTCTTAGACCTCTGTGTTGTTTACAGTACCTTACCACTTGTAGGAATAATTTCACTACATAAAAGAAAAAACTTGTGTTGAATTTATACTGTGAACGACCACCTTTATTGTACCGCACAAACACAATAGATACATAAGTTAAGGCGGGAAGTGAACACTGGTTGGGTCCTCCCAAAGAACCCTGCTCACAAAGAGAATCTCTCAGTGTCTTGTCGACTATTGACTTGTCACTCCCCACCTGAAGTGCGGAGCACCCGGTATGGTGCGGTGGTACTTAAACTTCACCTCTCGGCCTGCCCGAGTGCGGATAGTGCGGGTGTGGGTGCTGCTTGATGATTCCATTGCTGCATTAGGTCCCCTGGTGTGGGGCTCCTGTGAGTCACAGGTGTCTGGTTCTGCGGAAGGTGTGGGTTCGTTGCAAGTTGTGTCTGAAGTCGTCTGTGAGACTGTAGCCGGTGCTGTCATTGTCCAAGTGGGTTTCACTCGCTCAATGGAAACCTTGGTCGACTTTCCCTGGAGTAGGATATCCATTGTGTGTATGTCCTGTCCTAGCACTTGGTATGGTCCAGTGTACAGTGGCTGTAACGAATGACGTACCAGGTCTGTGCGGAGCATGATGTGGGAACAAGTATCGAGGGACTTGTGTATGAACACTGGATGCATGCCGTGCTGAGACGTCGGGGCTCCACGTAGCGTCTCTGCCTGCTTCCTCATTTGTTGCAAGAGGTGGGGTAGTTGTGTGTCATCTGGGAGAGGAACTGGTGCAAGGAATTCTGCTGGAACATGGAGTGGTTCTCCATATACCAACTCTGCCGAGGAACAATTGATGTCTGTTTTTAATGTGGTCCGTAACCCCAACAAAACCAATGGCGACGCTTGAGTCCATGAGTCCTTGTGGCACATCAGGGCCGCCTTTAAAGTCCGGTGCCACCTTTCCACCAAACCGTTGCTGGCCGCGTGGTAGCTAGTAGTACGGTTTCGTTGGAAGCCGCAGAGTTTTGACAGTTGGAACAGTGTTGACTCGAACTGGCGTCCTTGGTCGGTGGTAACGAAAAATGGGCACCCAAAATGAGCCACCCAAGTTTCCAAGAATGCCCGTGCAGTTGTCTCTGCAGAAATGTCCCTGATTGGTGTAGCCTCTGCCCACCGTGTGCAACGATCCACTGCCTTAAACAAGTACCTGAAGGGGGGAGGGGTCCGACCAAGTCAATGTGTACATGCCCAAAACGTGCCGTTGGGTTTGGGAATTGTCCTACTGGAGCGTGAGCATGGCGTCCCACTTTGCTACGTTGACACTGATAGCAGCTGCGGGCCCACTCCCGTGTATCTTTCTTGATTGAAGGCCACACAAAACGGTCCGTCACTAATTTCACTGAGGCATTGGTTCCCGGGTGTGCCAGGTTGTGAATGCTGTCGAATACCTTCCGTCGGAACTGGGGGGTGGTGTATGGGTGCGGTTTAACCATGGAGGTGTCGCACCATACCTTACATGGGCTGCAGGGGATGTCCACAAGTTGTAAACGTAGGCCAGTGGACGGGTCCACCAACAAGGACTGCAGCTGCGCATCTGAAGCCTGAGCCCTTGCCAATTCGGAATAATCCAACATTGGACTTATCCCATTAATACGTGAGAAATAGTCTGCCACAATGTTGTCGCCACCATGGATGTGACGCACGTCTGTCGAAAACTGGCATATAAACTCTATATGGCGGGCCTGGTGGGGGGAACATGAATCGCTGACTTTGTAGAAAGCTGCCATGAGAGGTTTATGGTTGGTGTATATAGTGAATTGCCTGCCCTCAATGAACGGGCAGAAGTGCCTGACACTTTCATACATTGCGAGGAGTTCCCTGTCGTATGCACTCCAACGAGTTTGACTCATCTCTAGTTTTTGTGAGAAAAAACTTAGTGGCTGCCAATGACCCTTCACTCTCTGGTGCAGTGCTGCACCAATTGCAACTTGGCTTGCGTCCACCACTAGGGCTAGCTGAGCTCCTGGTGCAGAGAGTGCAAGCCCCACTGCGTTGTGAAGGCTGTTTTGCAGTACCTTGAAAATCGAGTCCATCTCGGGTGTCCATGGGAGTGGGCACTTGCCAATTTTGTTGTGTCCAGCCAAGGCATTGTTCAGTGGCGTCTGGATTGCTGCTGTTCCAGGGAGATGGCGGCGATAGTAATTTATCATCGCTAGGAATCGTCGGAGATCGTGGTAGTTTTGAGGTGGTGGTAGGGTATGCAACAACTCCAGCTTCTCTGGCAGTGGGGAAATGACCTGAGCTGACACCTTATAACCCAGGAAGGTTACCATGGGTTCCCCGAACACACACTTGTCCTTGTTAAGTGTTATTCCATGAGCACTAAGCCTGCTTTGCACCTCGCTTATGTGTTTCTGATGGTCAGAAACATTCCCCGAAAACACCAGAATATCGTCTAAATAGGTGAAACAATATGATAGTCCTCTTAGCACGCTGTCTAGGAACCGTTGCCATGTCTGGGCAGCATTTTTCAGTCCAAATGGCATCATCAAAATTCAAACAGCCCAAATGGGGTTGTCACTGCAGTCTTTGGTATGTCCTGCTCTGCCATTGGGATCTGATTATAAGCCTTACGGCAATCCAAAACAATGAATATGGTTGCCCCGGCCAGTGAATGGTTGAAATCCTGTATATGTGGCACAGGGTATCTGTCTGCAACAGTTTGGGAGTTCAAAGCTCGATAATCACAGCACGGGCACCATGACCCATTCTTTTTACGGGCGAGATGCAGAGGAGAGGACCACGGACTGTTGGATGGCTGTATAGTTCCTTCCTGTAGCATCTTGTTGAAAATGGCCTTGGTTCCCCGCAAGTGATCAGGTGCAAGCCTGCGAACACGTGAGGAGACTGGTGGGCCTGGAGTTGTACGGATGTGGTGCACCGTCCCATGCTTCGCTCTGCTCTTTCTTGTTCCCTGTTGTGGTTTGTGTGTCGCCTTTGTGGTTGAAACAGCATGAGCCTGTTGTTGTGTCGTCAACTGTTTTGATGTCGTTTGAGCCATCTGCCGGTCAGATTCCTTCATTGCTATGGCGTCCTCCCAGGTGGATGCACTGAGGTTATCTACCCTTTGGCATGCGTGAGGTCGGACGTCCTTGTATTCCTGGAATAACCCATCCATTGGCAGAATGGACGAGTTGTGACTTGTGTAAATCCACGGACAATGCATGTTTTGCCAGGAAATCAGCACCTAGTATAGGTTGGTCGATATCGGCCATAACGAAGGTCCAGTTGCATTTTCCTGGTAGCCCAATGTACACTGGCATGTTCAACTGTGGAGTGCTTGCTGCTACTTCACTACGGTATTGTAGGGTCTTAAAGGTCAACAAGTGTGTGCTGAAGCAAATATATTATTTGACCAAAGGCTTCCAACTTATGTTGCATTTAGAGACAAATAAATAGACTCTAACATAATCTGCTGTAATATCTCATTTTTACTATTGGGGGGAGGGGGGAAGAAGAAGTTTTTACACTGGAATTTAGAATGAAACACTTGGCAAGAATTAGAAAGGATGATGCATGGATATTTTCTGCAGGTGGCTTCTGTTGTGTGAATGTCTCCAGTAACTTGCAGATAAGTTGAGCTAGAGGACTTGAGGATGTTCCAGCCAGCTTACTGTAGTATCTCAATGACTCATGGGAACCCTAACATAATAAGAGAGGGCACCACACAATCACACAAGAATGAGGTGACAACTTCAATGGCCACACTTTGTCACGTGGGCATGACAATTCGCCTTGTAACTGAGATAATCAGAGGACACCACAGCTCATTTTCACTCTCATGATACTATGCCTATGCTGTTTATCATCTGTCAGGTAGACTCAGAGATGCTGAATGCTACTGCAATGGTTGGTTTTCTCTTACACACTCTGCTCAGTTTAGTGGTGGTTATGGTGTTAATGGCTCTTGGCTATGAATTGCCTTCTAAAGTGTATTGCACTGTCAAGTGAACTCAATGTTCCATCCTATCATTCATCATATCATCTGTTTGTGCAATAAAGGCATCCGAGAGCCATCATAAAGAAAGTTATTACCGGCTTTGAGTGTGAATGAATAACCAGTAAAATGGATTCAGAATTTCTAAAGCTGTAGCAACAACTAATGGATTTATAAGAATAGCAAATGGAACAACAACAGTAATAGTAACAATAACAGTTTGAACAACATATTATTAAAAAAATGGCACCCTTGACCATTCTCTAGCAGCAGTCAAGCAACCTGCAGTCTTGTCACCTGCATTCCCAGCATTCAGTGACAATAGAGAGAACTGGGAATCCTACGGCAAATGTCGGTAACAGCACTTTGCAGCATTTATGGTAAAACAATGCACATGTCCCATAAGCATTCTTCCTCTCTTGGCATGGTCCAGATATATTTCAGTTTTTCCATAAGCTGGTCCAGAAGCAGACCCAAATTCATTGTCTTTTGTAGAAATATGTGAACTGGTAACATCATTTTGTTGAAAGTAAACATACAGTGTAGCAGCTAAACTGAATTCTAGTCTGTCATGTTAAAAGGCAGATCAGACATTTGCAAGCTAGGTGTTGTGACTCGCCGATTATTCAAAGTGCCGCTGCACAATTACACACGTCCTCTACATGCGGCGCTGTCTGCCAGCCATGCAGCAGCGGCGCCACCTAAGCGGCCAGCCGAGCGGCGGACGCTAGACTGAGACTCAGTGTTTAGTCAAATGCCGACTTGTACACAGGTCTACTTACTCAGTGACATATATGCGTTGTTGTGTTGTCCGAAATATACGTGATAAATTTGAAGATTTAACAATTGGCGACGAGGTAGTGGATTTTTCCTTTTCACTGTTGACTCACAGGGTTCCATGGCTACTGTCGAGCAACTCTTGCAAAATCTCCTTGAACAGCAAACGCTTCTAACAGCGGCGATTCACGATTTCGTCGCGGCGTCAAATGCGGGGCGTTTCTCGTCGTTGGCTGTACCTCCTTTTCCACCTTACGAAGAGACGGCGGAAGACTGGTCTGATTATGAAAAACGTCTTTGACAGCACTTCTTGGCATTTCATGTCATGGACGAACAACCATGTAAGTCTCTGTTTCTTTCCTGGATTTCACCTCAAATGTATCGGTTGTTGTCGCAATTGGCTCCTTTGAAGGATCCTGCGTCTTTGTCCTTTGCTGAATTGTGCTCACTTCTGTCTGTCTATTTTCAAAAGCAAACGCATGTGGTAGCCTCTCGTGTTGCCTTTTATCGTTGTCAAAAACAACCAAATCAATCCTATCACACTTCGGCTGCTGAACTTCACGGCGTCAGTCGAAAGTGTCAATTTGTTACTGACGATCACAAAGAATCCTATGCCGATTCCATGGTATGGGATGCTATTATCCGGTCGGTGCCCGACAAAGAAGTTCGGCAACGTGCCCTTCAGTTGGCGAATCCGACTCTAGATGAAGTTCTCTCCATTGCGCAGTCTTTTGAAATTTCTCGCGCCGCTGGGGCGCAAATAGAAGCGTGGGGTGACGTCGGGGAAATACAACCTCTGTGCGCTGTTGACGACGCGTGCGGCGCGTCCCCGCCGGCCGACGTGGCCACAGTACGCTCCCACGCGCAGCCTCGGCCTAGTCGTAAACAACCCACTAAGAAACTGCAGCAAAATCCCCGGCAACTTCCTTCATGTCCGCGGTGTTTTACGAAACATTCACGCGAGGATTGTCCCCAACGTTGGGCTGTGTGTCACAATTGCAAAAAGAAAGGCCATGTGTCTTCCGTTTGTAAATCCGAATGCATACATGATGTTCATGAACATGACGCTGATTCTGATTCTGTGTTGTCTGTCAATTGCACTTCTTCTCTTTCAGGGAAGTAATTCCTCACTATCCAAATCCTTGGTCGAGATGTTCGCATGCAAGTGGATACCGGTTCTGCTGCCACTATAATTAATTCTCAGGCGTATCTTCAGCTGGGTTCTCCACTCCTGTCCCCTGTCACTCGGCAATTATGGACGTACAATAAACAGAAGATTTCTCTCTTGGGACAGTTTAATGCTGAGGTATCTTACAAATCCATCATTCGCACTGTTCCCATATTTGTGGTCGACCAGAGCAATGCAGAAAATCTTTTTGGTTTCGATGCCTTTCACGTTTTTGGGTTCTCCATAGATGACTCTGTCAATATTGTCTCTGACGCTATTCCTTATGCTCAACTGGATTCCTTGTTGACGACATTTTCGTCCCTTTTTTCTCCTGGGTTAGGCCGTGCAAACGACTTTGAAGCTCATATCACGCTCAAACCCACTGCTCAGCCTAAGTTTTTTTGGGCTCGGCCCATTCCTGTGGTCCTTCGTGATCAGGTAAAACGGGAGTTGGATCATCTCACTGCTTCAGGGGTCTTGCTTCCTGTCACTTCCAGTGAGTGGTCCTCTCGTGTCGTTGTAGTTGCTAAACCCCATGGTGATATTCGTCTCTGTGGCGATTTCAAAGCCACTGTAAATGCTCAATGCCTCATCGACACTTACCCTATGCCCCGTCCTGAAGAACTGTTCACTAAACTCGCTGGAGGACAGTATTTTTCTAAAATTGACTTGTCAGAAGCTTATCATCAACTTCCTCTCGACACTGCTTCCTGGCAGTTTCTGGTCCTTAACACACCTTTCGGCCTCTATCAATACCAACGCTTGCCATTCGGGGTTGCTAGCACCCCTGCTCTCTTTCAGCGATTCTTCAAACAATTATTGCTCCCTGTCCCTGGGTGTATCAATTACATGGACGACATTGTTGTCACTGGCTCCACCACTGAAGAACATCTTCAAAATCTCCGCACACTTTTTAATGTCTTACAGACTGCCGGTCTTAAGTGTAATCTTCAGAAATCACAATTTTTTCAGGCATCTATCACGTACTTGGGGTTACAACTCTCTCGGGATGGTATTCGTCCGCTTCAACACACTGTCGCTGCGATCGATGCCCTTCCTCGCCCTACATCTGTTAAGGAACTGCAGGCCTTCTTGGGGAAAATAGCATACTATCACAAGTTTTTACCATCTGCGGCGTCGGTGGCTCAGCTGTTGCATCGCCTGTTGCATAAAAATGTTCGTTTTCACTGGTCCGCATCATGCGAAGCGGCTTTCCATAAATTAAAGACTATGCTGAAACAGGCCGCGTGCCTGGCTAGTTATCGACCTGGCCAACATCTTGTTCTTGCCACAGACGCCTCTCAATACGGGGTCGGTGTAGTCCTTGCGCACTGTTTTCTGACTGTTCGGAACAACCCATCGCTTATGCCTCCAAAACGCTCACGGATGCCCAACAAAAGTATTCTCAAATTGACAAAGAAGCTTTGGCCATCATTTACGCTCTTTGTAAGTTTGGTGTTTTTCTCTATGGCTCAAAATTTTGTCTTGTTACGGATCACAAACCACTTGTTTCCCTGTTTCATCCATCAACGTCACTTCCCGACAAGGCTGCACACTGCCTCCAGCGTTGGGCTCTTTACTTGTCCCGTTTCAATTATGAGATTCATTTCCGGCCAACGGCTCAACATACGAATGCTGATGCTTTGTCTCGCCTTCCCATGGGTCCTGATCAGGCATTCGATAGGGACGAACTTTTGTGTTTCCACCTGGATGTTGTCGAGCAGCGGGTTGTGGACGGGTTCCCCATCACTGGGGACAGGCTGGCGGCTGCTACGGGTTCTGACCCTACCCTCTCCCGGGTTTTAAGCTATATTCAAAGGGGTTGGCCAGATCGCCCGTCCGCTAAGACTTCTGATCCGTTGCGGAACTACTACACTTTGTGCTACCGCCTCATGGCTAGGGATGGGGTTATCCTCCTCTCCACTGACAATGCTTCGCCGCGTGTTGTGGTACCTGCATCTTTGCGTGCTTCAGTCTTGCGCCTCCTTCACCAGGGGCACTGGGGTGTGTCTCGCACAAAATCTCTTGCATGCCGTCATGTGTACTGGCCTGGCATCGACTCTGACATCGCACACATGGTCGCTGCCTGTGGCTCTTGTGCGTCACATGCCGCTTCCCTGAAGTCATCTTTGTCACCGTGGCCTTCGCCTGAGAAGCCCTGGGAGCGCATTCATGCTGACTTTGCGGTACCTTTTTTAGGTACTTATTGGCTCCTCATAATTGACGCCTACTCTAACTTTCCTTTCATTGTCCGTTGCACGTCACCTACCACTGCGGCAACCACCAGTGCTCTCGCCCGCATTTTTTTTTTTGGAAGGCTTCCCCTCTACTCTTGTTACTGATAATGGTCCGCAATTTGCCTCTTCCAACGTTGCGGATTTTTGTGCTCATCACGGCGTTACGCATGTCACGGCCCCGCTGTTCCATCCACAATCCAACGGTGAGGCTGAACGACTGGTCCACACATTAAAGGCTCAGATGCGGAAACTTTTGACTTCTTCTGCTGCTGATGATGCGCTTCTCCAGTTCCTGGCGTCTTACCGTTTCACCCCCATGGGCGATCACAGCCCGGCTGAGCTCTTACATGGCCGACAGCCCCGCACGCTACTTCATCTTCTGCGGCCTCGCACCTCACGGCTGCGGGTGCCTTCACTTGGCCGGTTCACCGCCAATGACCTCGTCTGGGTACAGGGATATGGCAGGCGGCCAAAATGGAGCCCGGGCCACATCTTACGACACCGTGGCAGATGCCTGTATGAAATCCAGACGGACACGGGTGTTGCAGTGCGTCATTCGGACCAGCTTCGGCCTCGGGTGCCAGCAACACCTGTTCCGAATGCCGCCACACCACCTTTGGCTCTACCTGAGGCTCGGGATCTTGGCATCTCTCAATACTCACAACGCAGCCCTCTCACCATCATCGCGATGCCAGCACCAGAACGGACACCACCAGGAGACGTGCCCATGCAGGAACCGGAGGACCATCCTCTGTCAGAGTACATCTACTCGCCTCCTCCTCCAACGGACACCGACACATCACCCATGTCTCCTGTCATATCAACTGGACTTGCCCCAACGGGCAGATTGGTGCAGGGGGCCCCAGCAGATTCGACCCCCACGTCTCCTGTCATCTCGACCCGTTATCATCGGGGACACTTCCGTCCATACGGGAAGCCTCCTCCTCGAGACTTTACGGCGAGTCAAACAACGCCTATGGACGTTAGCCATCTCCAGGACACCTCCATCAAGACCAGTGCAACAATTTCAAAGGGGGGAAAAGTGTTGTGACTCGCCAATTATTCAAAGTGCCGCCGCGCAATTACGCATGTCCTCTACATGCCGCGCTGTCTGCCAGCCATGCAGCAGTGGCGCCACCTAAGCGGCCAGCTGAGCGGCGGCCGCTAGACTGAGACTCAGTGTTTAATCAAATGCTGACTTGTACACAGGTCAACTTACTCAGTGACATATATGCGTTGTTGTGTTGTCCGAAATATACATGATAAATTTGAAGATTTAACACTAGGTAGCGGATTTTTGTGGTTTAGGTTGCAAGTGGTTATTTAGTGCAGCCAGTTCAAGCATCACATACAGTAAGAATTCACTAATTTATGACATCATGCTGCAGAATGTGTCAGATGTAGAAATCTTTCATTAAGATTTAAAATTACCAGAGCCACCACATAGCAAGTGTTACAAATAGTTCAGCCACTGAAACTTTTTCAATGGGATGATGTGCAATTAGATCAACTTCCAGAAAAAGTGAAAATGAATAAACCAAGAACCTCATCTTTGGCTAGTTCGAATATTAGTGTGCTTTCAGACCCAAGCAAATAGGATTTTGGCATCAGAATCAAATTGAGACTTTTCTTCTCTGCCAAATGCAGCAGAGATAGTCAACAACACTTAGACTCTACTACAACTGTGCACTTGCTTCTTGCTCTCAATATTGTCTCTGCATGATCAGTCTACCTGCCACTTCCATAAAGCAATCTGTCAGTGCTGTGGAAAAGAACTTAATTTAGATATTATGTGGAACAGAAAGTGTGTACAGTAGTTCTGAGAATATTCATCTAGCAAAATGGATATTAACACACTATAAGCTCAATATTATTCAGGTTAAAATAAACCCCATAAAATACCATTGAATGCAATTATAAATCAGCACCCAGTGTGTTTCCTGGCTGATATCAATGCTGCAGTGACTTAAATCAATTTAGAAACCTATCATAAATCAATTCCTCATTATTACAAGTCATTTACTAAATTCCTTTTCTGATAGTGATTCAAAACTTAGTAACAAATATTTTTGAGTTCAATACATTTACAGCTTTTGATCCATAACACAGGATGCAGTAGGTTTGATTGAGCAGCAAATTCCATTGAATGCCCTAGAAAACTTATGTATAGAACTGTTTGTATCAGATCTAGTATGCACTAACATTTTCACAGCATGTATAAGTTTGAAATTTGCAGCAACACAAAATTCTGTAGTGTGTGTCCAGCACCAATTGCAGTAAAACAATTGATTAAAGAAGAACTTGATCACCTTCAAAGTTTGAGTGTCATTGAACCTGCGATGTCAAATGATTGTGCTTCACCTGCAGTTCCCACTAGGCAAGGAATTTTAAAATATAATATTAATTGATATGCTCTACAGCTTGTATGCCAACTGTTTGGTATTGCAAGTTCACTGAAATTTTTCATGGTTAACATGAGGGACTGCATCAAACCCATGTTGTACAAATTCCATTGACAACATCATAGTGACTGATTACAGCAAACTGAGCACTTGAAGAATTTACATGCAGTGTTTTCTTGCCTAGAGGAAGCTGCCCTGAAGAGTAAACTTGACAAATGCAAGTTTTTCAAAGAGACCATAGAATACTTCAGATATGTGCTTAGTGCAAATGGCATCATGCCCACAGATTGTCATCTAGACACTACTGATGCTGTGCTGCACCCCAAGGACCTAGCTTTCTCAGGAAAAGTCAATTATCATGCGAAATTCTTTATGCAGGCAGCTGATCTCATGTATCCACTCAGCAGGCTACAAAGCTAATGTGTCATATTCAATTGCTCAGAGAAATGCAAATGATCAATTCAAATGCTAATATGGAAACTTGTGTTAGAACCCTGTATATCTATGTACATGCCCGGAAAAACATTAGCAGTAGCAGCAGATTTGTAGGTGTGGTGCTTACATATCAAAATCCTGATGGGTCAAAGTAGCCCATTTGTTTTATGACAAAGAAATTACTCACAAATTCAAAAAGAGACATCTGCAGTAGTCTCTGAAATAAAGTAAGTCCACATGTATGTGTGTAATATGTATAACTATGACTCCTACTACAAGCCAGCAGGAGAACATGCAACTGCTGGCACTCTTCAGTTACCTATGGGACAGGACCCAACATTAGACGAGGAGGAATTCCAACTGGATTCAGAATTACAGCAGAAAAACAACAATTTCTCAATGATGTCACAGACCATTGCCAAAGCTACGGATGATGTCCCAGTCTTGTGAAGGATGGCCACATATATACTCAAAGGATGGCCAAAAAAACACTCTGCCAACAAGCAAATTCAACTCTTGTGCACCATCAGTTACAACTTGTAAATGGTGTAATCATTTCCACCATTTATATTCAACAGCTTTGTGTCATCATTCTGACAGTATTGAGACAAATGATTCTTGCCTTGTTTAGTGAAAAGAATGAAAAACTTAGCCCACCACTATTTCTACTTACCAGGGCTCAGTAGTGACATAGAGGTCTTGATCCACCTCTGCACCAATTGCATCGAGGTGCAGCAGGCTGCAAAGGCCACTTTTTCATCTTGTCTTAAGCCCATGTAGCCATGAGGATGGTCCCATATTGATTTTGGCATGCTGTTCCAGCAATTCCAAGTGACTGGAAGTAGATGTGTTGTCAAACTTCTGTTGTATTGTTGCAATGTCATTCGCCATCACAGAAACAACAGTTAAAGAACTGACCAATGTCTTTTTCAGTAGTGTCTCATAATAGACCACAATTTAAAATGAAGACATTTGAGGATTTCTGGCATAGAAATGGTATACAAAACCTGGTATCAACACTGTTTCACCTTGAAAGCAATGGCAAAGCCAAAATAATGTTCAGGATATTTAAACAACATATGTTAAAAACTGTGAGTGAGGCATCCACAGAAGTGGCTCTCTTACAAAGCATTTTCAGCGTGGTGTAATGATTTACACCATTTATGTTCAACGGCCTTGTGTCATCATTCTGACAATACTGAGACATAGGATTCTTGCCTTGTTCCATTAACAGGAGGACATCAGCGAGCGCATTGCTCCACATCATATTTCTAGAGACAAGAGCACCTGAGCCTCATATCCATTGAAGACATATTTAATGTCTGCAAGGTTTCATCTTCACAAAGCTGCATCATGTATGAAATTAACAATAGGGACACACTACAGAGAAAATAGTAAAACCAGTTGCAGCCCTGGTAGTCAAATATCCCACCTCCTTCCTAGCAGTCACCCTTGAGATGCTGGAGCCCATGCCAGGACAACCAGACCTGCAACTGCATCGCCAGCCACTGCCGAGGCATCTAGTTGATGCCACAGTTAAGACATTACAGTCAGACAGTCCAGCTTGCAAGTTCAGCCAAGACTGGGGAAGACACAGGATGGTGAAGCATGGCACATAGGAACTTCACTTCTGAACAGCATAGGCAAGTGCATCTGCCATCCAGAGGACTTCTACACAGACAGTACACAGACAGTTGCTTGGGTGAGGACATTCTCTATTCGAAGGACAAGTTGGACAGCCTTGCCCACACTGCCACCACCTGCAGTGCAGCAAATGTCACCAGCTCAGCACTGTTCAACTTGGAGTATAACATTCTCACTCCTCATATCCCACACAGCACTACTGGCGTCATTCTTTGCCCTACATCGCAAATCCATGGTTGAGGCTTTTTGTATCCAGAGGGCTATCAATGCAGACTCCCCAGAGGTAGCTACACAGTTGGGGATCGTCTCTCACCAGAGTACATCAAGCCATCACATAATAATGAGGTGTTGCCATCAAAGACCATGCTATAACGCACAGGCATAGCCAGTTGTATCATACTTTGGACAAAGGAGCCCCCATGGGAGCATCGGCACTCTCATGGTGCTATACCTACGCTGTTCAACATCACACTCTGCTGGACAAACAGTGCTACAATAGTTGGTTTCCTGTCATGGAATCAGTGTGGTTTACTGATACTTGTGCTGTCAATGACTCTTAGCAACGAGGTGTTACTTACACTGCTGAATGAA
This sequence comes from Schistocerca cancellata, assembly GCF_023864275.1. Taxonomy (NCBI): domain Eukaryota; kingdom Metazoa; phylum Arthropoda; class Insecta; order Orthoptera; family Acrididae; genus Schistocerca; species Schistocerca cancellata. The sequence goes on along the minus strand of NC_064632.1, from coordinate 350,742,983 downwards.
CTCAGTATTCCACCTAGTAATGTATTGTAACTTGAATTCATGATACAAAGGTAGCTGAGATCTGGCATAAAAGAGAAAATAAATGTGATAGTCCTATTTTTTTTCACCTGTTTATGGACTATAAATAAAGTCATAGTACTGAAAAATAAAATAAATAAATAAATGGAATAAAGCTTTTGTTATGTGGCCATTTGGATGTATTCGTGAGCACCAAATCATAGAAGTGATAATATAATGAATGCTAAAAGGAAAATAAATGTGTTACTGCTATGAAAACATGTCACAAATGAGTACCAAACCATATCAATGTGTCACTTATATAACATCTTACTACATCTTTACTACATTATTTACTCCTCTATTATGTGCCCTTGGTTAACGTCTTTCCATTGTTTGTCTAGAAAACTCACTCTGAATGTAACCGAAATAGCATTTATGATACTGTGAAAGTATTCTTTTTTCCTTCTTACAATGCACAATCCAGAATGAAATAACAAAAATATGAAAAGTGTTGGTGTCTCTTCTACCTTGTGATTAGCAAACTATCCTCTTCATTTTGTTGCTTTTCGCTTCCTAGTTAGAGTTTTACTGCTATCATTTGACAGTCATGGATGATATGCAAGTGATTTATTATGGATTCACATCTATTTCACGAAAGACAGTAGGAGTTAGAAGTAAACTATCAACTAGTGCTGTGCTTTGTCTTTTTATTTTTATTAGAAATTTTAATGTGGGGTACAACCCAAAGTAACTCTAGATTCTCTCTGTCAAAACTATCCAAGATGAAATCCATGTTTAAATCATCACATGTAACAATACTCAATTATTTCTACTAAATCTCATTAATGAATTTAGATTTTCCATTTCCTAAAGTAAATGTGCGAAGCTCTTCTTTCTTATTGAATAGGCTTCTTAAGTTTGGATGAAAAGTCCAAAAGTATTGCTATTTTGAATTTAAGGCTTTCTGATATACAAGCTGCCATTTTTTTCCACTTATCGCTTGTATTGTATCAATGCTTATTATTCAGTTATGTTTCTGAGAAACATTTATTCTAAACATTCTAATGATTTCAATGAAAATCACAGCAACAGGACACATACTGTTCTGATTACACTGCATGCTTCCAGAAATTATTCATAGAAATGGACTATAAACAAAAACATCTAGCTGTAAAACCAACCGAGATTTTGTGTGGCTGAATAAAGAGTGAAATATGGATCACAGTCGTATGTCACCATCCAATCCTGTTCAGTGACTCCTAAAGCTTTGTGTTTGCATGTTTTGATAGAGAAGTCATCCAGGGCTTTTTGTATCCCTCAAAGAGTAACAAGTTCTTCACATTAGTGGGAGGACCATATTCATCAATGTGCCAATGTCATCCTCAATTGTATAACTGTGGTTACAAATTCTGCCCCTTTTCCCCAGCCACACTGAAGTTACCTTTGTTTTCACTGCCTGCCAGTAGGGGTGCCAATCATAGTGTGAAGCCACTACCTGCAAATTTTTTGTTTTAGCATGACTTGGCAAGCAATGTAATCAATAAAACACTTGAATCACCCACATTCTCCCAAAAAAAATACATATGAGATCTTGGAATTAATATTGGATTAACCTTATCAGATTTTCAAGTGGATATCCACATAAAGCAACTGACAATTGCAAAACCTGATCCAATCATGACATGACCCCTGCAAAACTCTATTTATAATACTTGTCAGTGCTACTCGCCACATTTCCTAGAAAACTATAATGCTCTATTAACACTAATAATTGCTAATAACCTTCATAAGTATAATAATGCAGATTTAAGAAACAATTATGAGATATATGCAACTGAACTATGGAAGAGCTGCACGATATGCCCACTCCACATTAAATTTGGAGAGCCATAATTACGGAAGTGTTTTCCACTACTGTGTCCTGTTGTGTGTAAAAATATAAACCCAGATTAACAAGATAAGTAGGAGATACAGGCTGAATACTGATGATAGTGTACTTGCTGCTCGATCCACACTACTTTTGGTGATCCATAACTAAAGAAATAGTTGCTGTCACCACATGGCACTTGCTCCACTTATACAAGTGCACTTCTGGTGCTATGTGTGCAAAAATGAACCCAGATTAACTAGCTAATTATAAGATAACGGCAACTGAACTGTGGCTTAAACACTAGAGGTGCAGATTATGCACTAAGTTTGGAGAGTTGTAATTTGAATAAATGTCTGCTGTCTCCAAAAGTCACTTCCTTTATCTGTAACAATGGTCTTCTGCAACTATGAGTGAAAAAATAAACCAAAATTAATGAGCCAACAATGACATACAGAGTTGTATTAGTAATGAATTGCTTCTGTCACTTGCAACTTTATCCACCAAATGTGCTACTGCCATTTTTCCACAGATGGTGGAGCAATGAACCTCACAGCCCATGTGATGTGGATATTACAATTATCTCTTCAATATTAACTGATTAAATAGTGTTGTTATGAATTACTGTGCAGCAACTGTTTTCCAGGGCCATGAGATCAATTGGTAAATTGTATGTCTTATATTAGACAACATATTGCAAGGAAAAACTTCATTAATTTTGTATTTTCGGTCCATTTCATGCAATCAGGAATCGTTTGTGTATATTTTCAGGTGCACTGAATGGAAAAGAATCGTTATATTTTGATTCATTTGAATAGATGAACAGGAAGTAAAGGGAGTATTAACCTTCAGAAACCTTCGTTCATCATTGAATTGGAACTAATTTCAACAAAATTGACTAGCAGGGGTGTTAAGTTGGTTTGTTAGGAACATGCAGAACAGAACAATTGAATATTTGTTGTTAATTATGTAGTTGACTTGTCTGCAGAGAAGCAACTCTCGGATGAAGTAAATCTGCATCAAGTAATGTTGTGAGCTTAAAGGGGGATATATATAAGACTATGAAATAAGGAAGTGGACAGTACATATGGAGGTTTCGATCAAGCCAGGGAGCATGCATGGATAGCCAAAATGGGTAAGGTGACTGCTTAACAATAAGCAGGAAATCCAGCTTTGAGTCCCAGTCCAGCACATATTTTCAAATGTTACATTTGGGTAATACATCTATACCCATTGCAATTGATGTCATGAAACTTGCATTCAGCAAATAATTTGGAATACTATTTCACACAGCTGCCAATTGTCAAATCATATATAAGTAAAAAGATGATATTTATATAGCTGCATGCTATTCATTTGCAGGGTATTTTACTTTAATTAAGAACTGTGAGGTACAGGAGGAGCTGTTAAGGGAAACCTCTTGAATCTGTGTTTGGAAACACTGTTGCTATCTGTCAGACATTTTATTTCGACACATCCAGTTGTAGACAGACACAGTTCAAAAATATTTACACATAAACTTTCAGCCACAGCCTTCACCAGAACCAGAAAGTGAAACATACATCATTCATTCACACAAGCAAGCACACCTCACACACACACACACACACACACACACACACACACACACACACACACATACAACCACCAACTCTGGAGAGGGTGGGGAAGAGGAAGGGATGACACCATATCTGTGAGGGCAGAGAAGAGCGCTGTCTGGCAGAGTATGCAGGGACTAGACTGCCAACAGGTACAGTGCCAGGAGGTTGTGGGGCATGGAGGTGGGGAAAATAGAGCAAGAGAGAATAGGATCAGGGAAAAATGGTGGGTGCATTGGCAGAGGGTGGGAGATGAGGATGGGAGGAAGGGGACAGGACAGAGAGGGTGGAAACTGTTGGGTTGAGTCTGTGGGGACAATATGTTACAGTAGGATGAGGCTGGAATAATTATGAGAGTGGAGAATGTGTTGTAAGGATAACTCCCATATGCACAGAAAAGCTTGCAACAAAGGGGAGAATCCAGATTGCTCAGGTAGTGATGCAGCTGTTGAAATCATGCATGTTGTGTTCAGCTGCATGTTGTGCCACACGATGGTCTACTTTGCTCTTGGGCACAGTTGGTGGTGACTTCATGCTTGTGGACAACTTGTTGGTATTCATACTAATATAAAAAGGTGTGCAACGATTGCACCAGAGCTGGTATATGACATTGCTTCTTTCACAGATGGCCCACCTGCTGTTGCCATTAGACAAACATGTGACAGGACTGGAATAGGAAGTGATTGGTGGATGGATTGGGCCTGTCTTGCACCGGGGTCTTCCACAGGGATATGATCCTTGTGGCAAGGGTTTGGGAATGGGAGATGCATAAGGATGGATTAGGATGTTGTGGCAGTTGACTGGGCAACAGAGCACCACTTTAGGAGGGGTGGGAAGGACCTTAGGTACGACGTCACTCATTTCAGGAGGCTAGACTTCTCAATGACTATCCATTCTTTCTCTTCTTCCCTGTGTTTATTCATTACCTTCCAAACTGCATCTGATTCTAAGCCATACTGTATCAACTATCATCAATGTATGAAATTTGGCATCTTTGGTTTTGGTGCTCTGGTGTTTGCGTTACTAAAACCGGGGAAAGACCCAGCTGAAGCTAAAAATTTCCGGCCTGTCTCACTGCTTTGTCATTTATTTAAAGTGCTGGAGTGAATGATCCTCAAACGCATAGCTGATTATGTGGACAAAGCCCTCATTAATGAACAAGCTGGATTTCTACCAGGAAAATCATGCTGTGGCCAAATCCTTAATCTCACACAGTACATCGAAGACGGCTATCGGAGAGGAGAAGTAACTGGGGTCACATTCCTGGATCTCAGTGCTGCATATGACACAGTTAACCATAAGTTGCTTACCCAGAAAGTGTATAATGTCACTAAGGACTACACCCTTTCTATGTTTGTGCAATGCATGCTACAGAACAGACGCTACTATGTAACCTTACAATCTAAAAACAGCCGATGGAGGACACAGAAAAATGGACTTGCACAGGGTAGTGTCTTGGCTCCAATATTATTTAACATCTCTTCCCATCAGCCACCAGACACAAATGTTCATATATGCTGATGATGCAGCAGTGGCCACACAGGATAAAACCTTTGAACAAGTGGAGGAGTATCTCACAGGAGCCTTAACAGAACTTGCTACCTATTACGCCGGCAATAATCTCAAACCAAACCCTAGTAAATCTCAAGTATCCGCCTTCCATCTTAGGAACAAACAAGTCAAACAGAAACTCTGAGTCATGTGGCAAGGGGAAGAGCTGAAACATACAAACAGTCCAAAATACCTGGGGGTAACATTGGACAGGGCACTTACTTTTAAGCAGCACTGTCACAACACTAAAAAAAGGTCTGTGCCAGGAACAACATACTGCGGAAGCTAACAGGTTCATCGTGGGGGAGCTCAACCACATGTTTTGCGCACCACGGGTCTGGTGCTGAGTATCTCAGCAGTGGAATATGCGGCGCCAGTTTGGAGGAACTCTGATCACACTAAGCAAGTTGACGTCACCATAAACGAAACTGTACGTATTGCCACAAGATGCCTCAAACCAACTCCCACAGACATCATTTATCCCATCATAGGCATAGCACCACCCACTATCTGCAGACAAGTAGCTGCCAAGATCAAAACAAAAGAATGATCCTCGACACCCAATGCATATGCACCGAAAACAACGTGTCCGGCTGAAATCCCGCAGGAGTTTCATTGAAACTACTGAAGAGCTCGCCACCAAGCCCATCGCAAGGTGGCTATCTCTTTGGGAAGAAATGGTTCCAGAATGGAACTACTTCAGGAGGGATCTGCAGGATTTCAACTACCTTTTACAACTTGGAGGCCATTAAACTGGCTGCGCACTGGAGTAACTGGGTGCAAATCAAACCTATTTAAATGGGGTTACAGTGATAGCGATAGGCGTGAATGCGGAGCAATACAGGACTTGGACCACCTACTGATTTGCCCAGATATGTCTATAACATGCACTAAAGATGATATTTTGAAAGTCAATGACAAAGCAAACTACGTTGCTAATTACTGGGAAGGGAAGATATAATTGGTGCACCTGGATACAGAAGAAGAAGAAGAAATGTAGGAAATATGGCTTCATGACCACATAAACTGTTGCTGCAGCATCTGATGCCCCAGATTCTTTCCTCTGATAATTATAATTAAATTTATTCCTACTGACTCCACTTCATCATTAATCCTGAGGTGCTTTAGCTTTCTATTTTCCACATCTGCCTGTGCCACATGAACTTGTGATCCTCGACGTAACCCATCCCCCTTCCCCTGTCTTCCCTCATCGCAACACACGCATACTCCCGTATCTTATATGTTCCTTTTCTCCCACGTTTATGTATATTTTTTATGCATTTGTGTGTATTTTCATATGGTTTCACACAATTTTGTGTATTTTTATGAACTCTGGGTCTTTTTGCATATCTGTGAGTATTTTGCTTCTGTACATATCTTTTCTATTGTCCAGCTCCACTCACAACCATCAACACCTTATTTTGCCCATTTCCACATCACTCCCATTTTCTTTACATAATCCATGTCACAATGGACCTATGCTCCATCTTTCTGCACCAGTTCAGGAAAGTATCCATTTCCCTGGCTGAAACTCAGTCCCACATCTTATTTCTTAAATGCCACCGAAACCATGGAATCCTCCACAAAGGTCTAACCATAAAAATTTCTTTCTCTGGATCCCAAGCCTCCTTTCACAATGACCTTCACCTTTTCAGATTCTGCCAATTCCTGGGCCTCACAGACCTGGTACTGCAAAAACGTATCTCTGTGGCACAGGCATCCCAGAACCATATCTGCTACCTCAGCAAGATACTGCTACTGTGCAATCCCTGCTTCATACATCACAGCTCTGAAACTGGATCCCTTGCTCTCCAGCACATGCAGGAGCATTCCAGATAACAGCTCCAGAAGTTAGCCAACCTACTGACATCTTACTGCCATCTCAAAACACCACTGTCCCACCCTTATCCTAGCCACAGCTTTCCTCCTTGTCTGCCTCTCATAACACGCAAACCTTGCCTACTCTCCTTCTTCCGACCCCTGCAATGGAAATACCTATTTTCTGCCAATCCTTCCACCCAAAGTCAACCTATTTCCAATATTGAACCCTGCTTCTCCTAGTTCATACTACCATCCAACCACGAACCTCCTCCCCTCCAACCTAACCACCTACTGGTCACCTTTCAGGAATTCCTTACATCACCATGGTTCCCCAGGTCCCTTCCTCAGAACTCCAATCTTCCAGCAGAAGAAAGAATAGCCATGCACAACCTCGAAACAAATCCTGACGTAATCATCCTTCCTGCAGTCGAAGGTTCTACCACTGTCATTATGACTCACTGTGTCTACCTGGTGGATGACCTCTGCTGCTTATATGATTCCTCTACCTATAAAAATATATCATATCCCTGTGGCGACACAGATGCAAGATCTTTCCAAACCATTCACCCAGCATTTCTTATTCCAGTTCTGTCACATGCTTATCCTCCCCATCAGGGACTGAGCCACCTGTGAAAGCAGCCATGTCATATTTCAGCTCTGCTGCATCTTTTTCTATCCGTATGACTACCAACCAGCTGTCCACAGAAATGAACAGTCACTGCCAACTGTGGCCAAGGGCAAAGTAGACCACCCTGTGGCACAAGATGGAGCTGGACATAAAATGCATCATTTCAATTGCTGCTTCACTACACCAGCAATCTGGATCCTCCCCTCTACCACCAGCTTTTCTGAACTAAGCAGATGGAAGTTAGCCTTACAACACATTGTCCACTCCCATAATTATCCTGGGCTCAACCTATGGTAATAAACTGTCCCCACACCCTTTAATCAACAGTTTCCATCCACTCTGTCCTATCACCTCCTCTCCATTCTCTTCTCCCACACTCTTTGTTTGCTGCAGTCTGACAATGGACACACCCATCTTTCAACACTGTTCTCCTTTTTGCTTCGGTTTGCCCTCTTCCATGCCCCGCAGCTTCCTGAAACTGCACCTGTTGGCAGTCTAGTCCTTGCACACTCTCCCAGACAGCACTCCTCCCTCCCCCCCCCCCCCCTCTCTCTCTCTCTCCATCTATACACTGCTATCCTTTCCCCTTCCCCACCCCTCCACGCTACTGCTTTCATTCCACATGAAAGTTACATTCTGGTCTGAGCTACCGGAGATGGTGGTCATACGTGTGGGAGGTATACTTACTAGTGTGAATGAATGGTGTGTGTTTCACTTTCTTGTTCTGACAAAGACTGTAGATGAAAGCTTCTGTGTTAGTGTCTCTTAACTGTGCCTGTCTGCAACTTAACCAGTCATCTTTATTGTAAGGAGCAGCCTATCTTTTTCTACACTGTTAATACTCCAGCCTGAAGTTTCCATTATTAGACATCTCATATTCATGGGTAGACTGTCAAAGGGTTTTATAACTGTTCCAAAGTCAGATTTATTACTTGTAATGCAGATAATTTTTTCTTCTAGTGTTGTACTTGCGAAAATCTCTGTTATTCTCAAACGTATATGGAATTTCATTAGTGAATATATATGTATATTCTGAGACTATGGTTAATATCCCAAGTTGCTTAAAGAAATAGCCGCAAAATGTATCTGTGGGAACTCCATACATAATTCTAATTATTGCCTTTTATTAATGAATACTGTTTGGGTACATTCCAACAGCCTCAAGTTTGAGGTCCGGACGAAGTTTCCTCAAGATCACTTGTCTTGCAAACAACAGTAGCTACAGTAAGAAAACAATTGTGAATCTCACGATGTGAAAACGTCTCTACTTGGGCTCTACCTTTTGTAACTCTCCCACATGGCCATGGACAGAGGTGGATTGTGCGGAGATTACTCAGTGCGGAGATCACTCAATTATCTTCAACCTGAAGTTAGAAGATCCAGGATTAAACTCCAGAAATAGTACTTGAGCTGGTTTCATTCCACTGAATTTTATTTAATCCTGTAGAATTGCACATGTAATATAAGTCATGTCAAAAATGAAAAACATTCATTATCAAGCACTTCCTAACCATTTTTCTTACATTCTAACATCATTGATTATAAGTAACAATATACACAAATTTAATGTGATACATACTCTTCAACACTTTTTCCTGTGGATATTACCAACTGTGACCATGCAGAATTGCAGAGCATGGAGGACCTACAAGATTGTCTGCTACACCTTGCACAGAAGATGTGTATGCAACACCAGGTTCAGTTGAAGATGCAAGATTTTGATCAAGAATAGTGTAGCTAGATAATTCTTTCTTTCATTTGTTTGTAATGGTAATTACCATGCATTGTATTTGTTTCTGACTTGAATAAAAACATCCCATAAGACATAAAAAAATTAAAATAAGCAAAATATGTTAACTAACTGACTATTGTTGTCTATCCCTAAAGTTGGCAGTTATTCTAATGACAAAATAGTTGAACGTAAACATTTTAGCAGGTATGCTCTATGGTCTTCCCAGTTTTGAGTTTTCATCAATTTTCTACTCTGTTTCGTGTTTCTTGTTAGTATAATAGGTTAATAAGTTTTTTTAAAAAATGTTTAAAGCTAATCCATTTGTATGAAACCATTCAGTAACTTTCACAGAAACATATATAATATTTTCTCTGCTGATGCTTCTTTGCTCAACTTAACAACACCACTCATATCATTTGCAAACAGGACTAATTCTGCCCCCTGATGGTAATAAAATGGCAGACCATTAACATAAAGCAAGAACAGTAATCGCCCAATAATCAAACCCTGTGGAACTCCCATTGTAATTTCTCCCCATTCAGATAATGTGGTGTCCCTCTTTGTATTACCCAGCCACCCTAGGGTAGTCTCCTGTGGTCTGTTTCTTAAATAAAAGCTGAACTAAATATTTGCTGAACTAAGTGTTCCATAAAAAATACTTATCTAATAGAATAGTATGACTGACAGCACCAAAAGCCTTCAGTAAGTTACAGAAGACTCCAGTTGGTAATTTTTACCATTTAGAGATTTTATGATGTGCTCAGTAAATTTATAAATAACTAAAATTATGTAAGGAGTGATAACGGACAGTAGATACTGACATCTGTGTAGTTTCCCTTTTTACAGAGAAGCCTAATAATGTCATAGTTCAGTCCTGCTAGGACAGCACCCTGAGTTAATGATGCATTGTGTAAGTGACTAAGAACTTAAAAAAAATGTTCAAATGTGTGTGAAATCTTATGGGACTTAACTGCTAAGGTCATCAGTCCATAAGCTTACACACTACTTAACCTAAATTATCCTAAGGACAAACACACACACCCATGCCCGAGGGAGGACTCGAACCTCCGCCGGGACCAGCCACACAGTCCATGACTGCAGCGCCCTAGACCGCTCGGCTAATCCCGTACGGCAACTAAGAACTTAACATATTACAAGGCCACAACCTTTAAGTGTCTTATTGGAGATATTATCCACTCTATATGTACCCGCTGTCCCTAAACCGTGGACATTACCGTCGGTGGAAGGGCTTGCGTGCCACAGCAATACCGATAGCCATACCATAAGTGCAACCACAACAGAGGGGTACCTGTTGAGAGGCCAAACAAATGTGTGGTTCCTGAAGAGTGGTGACAGCCTTCTCTGTAGTTGCAGGGGCAACAAAGCATTGCTGTGTTGGTACTGTAAATGGCTGAAATCAAGGGGAAAATACAGCCATAATTTTTCCTAAGGGCATGCAGCTCTACTTTATGGTTAAATGATGATGGCATCCTCTTGGGTAAAGTATTCCAGAAGTAAAATAATCCATCATTTTGATGTCCAGTCAGAGACTACTCAGGAGGGTGCCATCATCAGCAGAAAAAAACTTGTGTTCCCTTAAACAGGCAGGTAGGTTAGAAAATTTAAAAAGGAGAATGGATAGGCTGAAGTTAGATACAGTGCGAATTAGTGAAGTTTGGTAGCAGGAGGAACAGGGCTTCTGGTCATACGAATACAGGGTTATAAATTCAAAATCAAGTAGGGATAATGTAGGAGTAGGTTTAATAATGAATAAGAAAATAGGAATACGGGTAAGCTACTATGAATGGCATAGTGAATGCATTATTGTAGCCTATAAGACACCAAGCCCACATCCACCACAGTAGCATAAGTTTAGTTGCCAACTAGTGCTGCAGATGATGAAGAGATTGAAGAACTGTGAAATGACACAAAAGAAAAAAGTTAAGGAAGGGGAAAATTTAATTGTGATTGAGAACTGGAACCTGATAGGAGAAGGAAAAGTAGGAAAGATGTTTTGTGAATATGGACTCCAGTAAAGGAATGAAAGAGGAAGCCTCCTGGTATAATTTTGCACAGAGCATAATTTAATCATCTCTAACAATTGATTTAAGATTCATGAGAGAAGATTGTTTATGTGGAAGAGACTTGGAGACACCAGAAAGTTTCAGATTGATTATGTAATGGTAAAACAGAGATTTTGGAACCATATTTTAAACTGTAGGACATTTTCAGGGACATGTGTGGACTCTGAGCGCGATTTGTCAGTTATGAACTGTGGATTAAAACTGAAGAAATTGCAAAGAAGCAGGAAATAACAAGACGTTACCTGAATAATTTCAAAGAATGTGAGACTTTTGTAAGTTTCAAAGGAAGCTTTAGGCAACAATAGACTAAAACAGGGCAAATCAAGACAGTAAAAGATGAATGGGTAGCTTTGGGAGATGAAATACTGAAGGCAGCAGAGGATCAAATTGGTAAAAAAATACTTGGATAAGACAGAAGATATTGAATGTAGTTGATGAAAAGACAAAATACAAAAATGGAGCATGAGAAAGGAAATACAAACACTGAAAAAATATTGATAGTGAGTGCAAGATGTCTAAACAGGGATGGCTAGAAGACAAATGTAACGCTTGAGAAGCACATTTTACTTGGAGAAAGATAGATACTGCCTACATGAAAATTAAAGAGGATTTTGGAGAAAAGAGATGCAGCTGTATGAATATCAAGAGCTCAAATGGAAAACTTGTATTAAGAGAAGAGAGATCTGAAAGGTGGAGAAAGTATATAGAAGGACTATATGAGGGAGATTAAGGCAATATTATGGAAATGGAAGAGGACATAGATGAAGTTGAGATGGGAGATATGACACTGAGAGAAGAATTTGACAGAGCACTGAAACAAGGCACCTGGAGTAGATGACATTGAGTCAGAGCTACTGACAGCCTTGGGAGAGTCATCCTTGACAAAATTATTCCATCTGATGTGCAAGATGCTTGAGACAGGCGAAATACCCTCAGACTTGAAGCAAAATGTAATAATTCCAATTCCACAAAAAGTGAATGCTGACAGGTGCAAATATTACTGCACCATCAGTTTAATAAGTCATGGTTGCAAAATACTAACACAAATTGTTTATATAACAATGGAAAAACTGGTAGAAGCTGACCTTGGGGAACATCAGCTTGGATTCCAGAAAAATATAGGAACACATGAGGCAATATTGGCCCTATGTCTATGACAAGTTTAGGAAAGGCAAACCTACATTTATAGGATTTGTAGACTTAGAGAAAGCTTTTGGAGATGGTGATTGAACTTTTCTGCTTGAAATTCTGCAGCTATCAGGGGTAAACTATGATGAGCAAATGGCTATTTACAACTTATACTTAACCCAGACACAGTTATATGAGCCAAGGGGCATGAAAGGGATGCAGTGGTTGAGAAGGGAGTGAGATAGGGTTGCATGTAGCCCAATGTTATTAAATCTGTACACTGAACAAGTAGTAAAGCAAACCAAAGAAAAATTTCAACTAGGAATTAAAGTTCAGGGAAAAGAAATGAAAACATTGAGTTTTGCCAATGATACTTCTGTTAGAGACAGCAAAGGGCTTGGAAGAGCAGGTGAACAGAATGGACAGTGTCTTGAAAGGAAGATGTAGATGAGCATCAGTAAAAGTAAAATAAAGATAATGGAATGTAGTTGAATTAAATCAGATGATGCTGAGGGAAATAGATGATACTTAAAGTAGTACATGAGTTCTGCTATTTGAGGAGCAAAATAACTGATGATGGTCAATGTAGAAAGGTTTAAAATGTGGACTGGCAATGGCAAGAAATGTGTCTTTGAAGAAAAGAAATCTGTTAACATCGAATATAGATTTAAGTGTTAGAAAAACTTTTCTGAATGTATTTCTCTGGATTGTAACCATTTATGGAAATGAAGCATGGATAGTAAGCAGTTTGCACAAGAGGAGAGTATAAGCTTTAGAAATACTGTGTTACCAAAGAATACTGAAGATTAGGTGGGTAGACTATGTAACTAATGAGGAGGTACTGAATTAAATTTGGGGAGACAAGAAATTTATAGCAGAAGAAGCAGTAGGTTGATAGGACACATTCTGAGACTTCAAGATATCACCAGTTTAGTATTGCAGGGAAGTGTGCAGAGTAAAATTGTAGAGGAAGAGCACCAGACATCAATGTAGCAGATTCAGAATAGTATAGGTTGCAGTAGTTATTCAGAGATTAAGAGGTTTGCACAGGACAGAATACCATGGAGAGCTGCATGAAACCAGTCTTTGGACTGAAGACCACAACAACATATACTTTCACTTTTAAGAATCATGATGATCTTCCCCATTCCAGATGGGAACATGAGATAAATTTTTAATTCACTAAATTTCCTGTGGATTGGTTTTCTGTGTACTGTTTTGCTTTCTTTTCTGAACTATTTGCATCAACTAACTCACCTTTTTTAATAAGCAATAATTCAAAAATCTTGAAAAGATTAGACTGCTACTCACCATATAGAAGAGATGTTGAGTCTCAGATAGGTGCAATAACAAGACTGTCAAAGAAGTAAGCTTTCAGCAAAAAATGCCTTTATCAGAATTAGACAACATACACACACACACACACACACACACACACACACACACACACACACTCACACACAAATATGATCACAGTCTCTAGCTGCCGAAATCATAGTTATTATTCCATCCTGGATTTTCCATAGTTTAATTAAAAATATCTGCTGTGCATGAACTTTCTTTCATAATGCTGCCATTCTCTTTCACAGAAATAATGTCATCTATGGCTTATTTCCTTATCTCTCTTTTTAATGATATTACACATTGATTTGATTTTATTGTCTGATCTCTCAATTTCAGACAAGACATGCATACTCCTGGACCTTTTCACAACTTTTACTAATATCTTACAGTACTCTATATAATAATACACAATTTTTGGGTCATCAGTTGCACTGGCTACTTCGTACAAGTTCTTTTTTCATTGTGAAGAGACTATAGTACCTTAGTGATCCAACATTTCTTTACTGATTTGCCATTATTACATTTAATTATCTTTTTAGAAAAACTACTTTCAAAAGTGGATACAAACTCATTAATAAGTATGTTGGATTTAAAGTTAGCATTAGGTTCATTGTAAACTTCACTCCAGTCAACATTTTTAAGCTTTCTTTAAAATGTTCAGTAGTTTTCTCATTAGTCAGTGTTACTGTTTCCTTAGAGTCTTTCTGAACTGTACATTCTCCTTGTTGAAGGAATACATTGTCTAAAGGGCATTACTACCTAGAGCATCTCAGGTAGGCAAATTTAGAACTGATTCCAAATTATAAGTAGTCAAAAGCACCTCTAGATCACTTTTTCTGTCAGATTTCTTCAAGAAATTTACATTTAGATCATCACAAATTAATAATCCCTTCCTTCTGTCTGACACAGAGCACAATAACTCATAAAACTTTTTGTGAAAATTTTGTAGATACTCAGTGGAGACCAATATACTGTAAAAGTCACTAATATCATATTACCTAATAGTAACTCACAAGCACATGCTTCTGTATCCTGATCTATAAAGAATTTACTTATTTCCACATTTTTTATGTATCTCCTTTTTTGACAATTGTGATAACTACTCATTTATCCACAGCAGCTAACTTATAATTACTTACATTAAGAGTTTCTGCTCCTGTGGTTATAGTTTTCTGACAGGCAAATACATCAGTTTCTTTCCATTGCAAAGCTCAGTAAGCTCTTGCAAACAAATTAACATCTCATTTACTTTAATTTTACCACCCTAATATGCTGATGAAGCAAACTGATTTTACTTTTCCATCTAACGTGAGCTGGGAGTCTCTATCACTTTAATATTCCTTAATGCTGTCTGATTGAATTCTGAATTTGACCTAATGTCAGTGTCTCATCTGACCCCAATGACAACAAGGATTTGCCTTTGTGTGCTTGTGCCCTCCTTATGTTTCCTGTTAATAGAGCTGCTAACTTGTCCTTAAACTTCCTATTCAGGTGTAGGCCATGAGAAGTATATTCCCATCTCTCAATAGCAACAACTGGCACAGCACGAATATGAGATTTTGCAGCAACCTGAAGGAGTGCTTTTGTGATGGAACTGACCTGACTTTCACAGTCTCTCCTCAGTTGCACTAGTCTGGATCACCTTGAATCTGAAAGTCTAGAAAAGTGTGGAATGATGTTCATTTAAAAATGTATGTGACACCAACATTTGTATTTCATAAACACACCTTTATTCCTTAAGAAGTGGACTTATGAATCAGCTCCCACAATGCTCAACAGTCACTCTCCAGTGACAAAGTATTCAATTGTAGCTCAAAATAAACAGTGCAGACAGTTCACATTTAGCACAATCCTTTATTAATACATCAGATATAATTACAATGGTATACACTCCTGGAAATTGAAATAAGAACACCGTGAATTCATTGTCCCAGGAAGGGGAAACTTTATTGACACATTCCTGGGGTCAGATACATCACATGATCACACTGACAGAACCACAGGCACATAGACACAGGCAACAGAGCATGCACAATGTCGGCACTAGTACAGTGTATATCCACCTTTCACAGCAATGCAGGCTGCTATTCTCCCATGGAGACGATCGTAGAGATGCTGGATGTAGTCCTGTGGAACGGCTTGCCATGCCATTTCCACCTGGCGCCTGAGTTGGACCAGCGTTCGTGCTGGACGTGCAGACCGCGTGAGACGACGCTTCATCCAGTCCCAAACATGCTCAATGGGGGACAGATCCGGAGATCTTGCTGGCCAGGGTAGTTGACTTACATCTTCTAGAGCACGTTGGGTGGCACGGGATACATGCGGACGTGCATTGTCCTGTTGGAACAGCAAGTTCCCTTGCCGGTCTAGGAATGGTAGAACGATGGGCTCGATGACGGTTTGGATGTACCGTGCACTATTCAGTGTCCCCTCGACGATCACCAGCGGTGTACGGCCAGTGTAGGAGATCGCTCCCCACACCATGATGCTGGGTGTTGGCCCTGTGTGCCTCAGTCGTATGCAGTCCTGATTGTGGCGCTCACCTGCACGGCGCCAAACACGCATACAACCATCATTGGCACCAAGGCAGAAGCGACTCTCATCGCTGAAGACGACACGTCTCCATTCGTCCCTCCATTCACGCCTGTCGCGACACCACTGGAGGCGGGCTGCACGATGTTGGGGCGTGAGCGGAAGACGGCCTAACGGTGTGCGTGACCGTAGCCCAGCTTCATGGAGACGGTTGCGAATGGTCCTCGCCGATACCCCAGGAGCAACAGTGTCCCTAATTTGCTGGGAAGTGGCGGTGCGGTCCCCTACGGCACTGCGTAGGATCCTACGGTCTTGGCGTGCATCCGTGCGTCGCTGCGGTCCGGTCCCAGGTCTACGGGCACGTGCACATTCCGCCGACCACTGGCGACAACATCGATGTACTGTGGAGACCTCACGCCCCACGTGTTGAGCAATTCGGCGGTACGTCCACCCGGCCTCCCGCATGCCCACTATACGCCCTCGCTCAAAGTCCGTCAACTGCACATACGGTTCACGTCCACGCTGTCGCGGCATGCTACCAGTGTTAAAGACTGCGATGGAGCTCCGTATGCCACGGCAAACTGGCTGACACTGACGGCGGCGGTGCACAAATGCTGCGCAGCTAGCGCCATTCGACTGCCAACACCGCGGTTCCTGGTGTGTCCGCTGTGCCGTGCGTGTGATCATTGCTTGTACAGCCCTCTCGCAGTGTCCGGAGCAAGTATGGTGGGTCTGACACACCGGTGTCAATGTGTTCTTTTTTCCATTTCCAGGAGTGTAGTTCATTTAAGTCAATCCATAACTAACATCAGTGTGTCCAACAGTCATTCACTTTGACGGCATTAATCTTTCACTTTGTTCATTATAATCTTTCACAGTACTTATTATCCATACACAATTCAGTCACAATGCTCATTAATCAGAGGTACTGTAATACTCAAAAGTTTTTAACATTAAAGTTATTGAGTCTTGCAGTTGCCAGAGAGTGTAATGTCACTTATAGGATGTACATAACTGTGGGATGAATCAACACTGTGAGTGCGGCCAACACAGATATTACTTCTCTACTTTCAAACTGCAGACCACAGTTCTGGGTTACATCCCACTAATTACAGACAGGGATAAGAAAAAACTGTCATTTTGAAGACTACATAAATCTTAAAAAATGATGAGGTTGGAATTTACTGTTTTTGATAAAGTACAAAGAGCAGTAGAATTATTGTTTTCACAAAATGTTGCTGGTTACAGATTTATTAAAATACATGGTCATAAATTTTATTCTTCAATGTGAATCTCCTTGTTTGTGTCTATGAACAACATATTACAAATTAGAGTGAATTAGATAAAATTATTAATAGTGAGTTAATCAATCAATTCTGTGTGTGTCATACTACACACAAAAATGAATTCAAAGTTTGGAATCTAACAGTGATTCTGACAAAATCTGCAATGGAAAATTGAACTGCTTATGAACTTCAGGTATTATATTGTTGAAGATAATTGGTTGTAGGTAATTACAGGAAAGTGGGACTGCTTAACTTTTCAATGGTGTAGGTCACTTTTCACAAGTATATTGATTAGCTCATAGATTTTTCATGTAGCGAACCATTATGCTATCTTTAATTAGCTATAACTTTTAATTAACAGCTTTAAATGAGAAAGTGACAAATTTAAGTGAAATTAAGTCTAAGTGGACCTGAGATTTTCATACACATATAAATGTACAGAAAATCAGATAAAAATTAGGGAAAACATTTGGTCATTTATGTTAGTATAAAAACACAATAGACTTGATGAATCCATCTGTTATGTCACACTATCAACACCATGTTTTCTCGTTTTGCAGGAGAGTTAACACAGGGAAGTTCATGGTGCCACACAGCCTTCACAGAACCCACATTTGTGTGCTCAGTAGCTGCTCTTGTCCAGGTGTCCAGGTCATCCTCAATACCGTATTTTTCATTTTTACCTAGGCTTTTCCCAGTTTCCCCAGTTGTCAACACCTAACCTTCTCTGTTGAAATCTTTGCATATTTGTGTAAATTGAATAGATAAAAAAAGAAAAGAAAAACACATGCACACATAATGTGAAGGCATGTCACTGAAAACCATTCTAGAGGAGGTCTTTATACAGAGGTGGAAGTCAAGTTGATGGTGAAGATGACTATAATGGTGCAAGAATCAGAGTGAAACAGAAGATAGTAACTCACGGTAACAATGAAAGCTTCAAAATTGATTGTTTGTATGGCAGTGCCCACTGTGTTGAAGAGGAGGAGGAGGAGATTTAGTGTATAATGTCCCGTCGACAACGAGGTCATTAGAGACGGAGCACAAGCTCAGGTTAGGGAAGGATGGGGAAGGAAATCGGCCATGCCCTTTCAAAGGATCCATCCCGGCATTTGCCTGAAGCGATTTAGGGAAATCACGGAAAACCTAAATCAGGATGGCCGGAGATGGGATTGAACCGTCGTCCTCCTGAATATGAGTCCAGTGTGCTAACTGTGTTGAAGAAACTGTTGCAGCATTTGCTATTGCTATTTTGTAGGCAGGAGTGTTGCTGACTTTTTCCAACACTCAATGTAACTTTGCAGAAAGGCTCTTCCATGAAATCTGATGATGGTCCATCGCCACATTATATATAGTGCTCTGTGAAGTGGCTGCTCACCTATCATTCTGCCTCACTCCATGTGCAACTCTGCTGCGATCTGGAGATAAGTGAAGGAATTTATTTTTTTGATGAGCGAAATACAGATATGACCATTTTACTTGATGCTATTCTTGTCACTTACTCCTGCATATATTTAAATGCCTTATTCCATTTATGTAAGTAATGTAATGAATAAATGTAAAACACACATACACACACACTCACACATACAGCTACAGTTTTGCTATGTGGCTGTACAGAGAGTGTGTGTGTGTGTGTGTGTGTGTGTGTGTGTGTGTGTGTGTGTGTGTGTGTGTGTGTGTGTGTGTGTTTTCCCTCTACTCCTACATTTCTACTAGAACTTTCCACCAACACATTTATACCACTTCTCATCAGTTAATGTCTTGAAGTTCTTAATGTGCTTAAACAAATAAATTAACACTTACTTAAGTTTTACTGGTAGGTGCCAAACACTATGTCCTCCTGTTATCATACCACAGCAAGACTCAGTTATCAAACAGTTGTACTGCAGTAATCTTTCATTACAGACAACTGAACAACTGCACTGTCTACAAATACCATCAGGCATCATCTAAAAATAACAGCAGGAATGGCCATTGATCATTATGGGCTGTAGATCGTTAAGATGTCTCACATCCACTTATTAAAATGTCAGGTTACTACTGTCTCTCTATTATTCCTTGTTTGGTAATGTGTTACACCAAATATCGATCACATGGGTGATTATACAGCAGAATGTGTTTCTTTCCTTCATAAGCATCTTACTATTCAAAACTGATGAAACAGACTTTAGATGAAATATATATAGACACTGTTTTGCATGTAAAGAGTAAAGAGTGTACTATCATGTAACTAATACCTGTTACAGCCTAAACACAGTAATTGTTTGTATCCTTGAACTGTCACATAAGATGAAGAAAGTTTGTTCATTTAAGATTCAAGTAAATGTGAAAAGTTCAGCTTATATCAACTGAAACTGTTGAGAATTATCGTGGAAGGTATGTGTGTGTGTATATATATATATATATATATATATATATATATATATATATATATATATATATATATATATATATATATATATATAATACAATAATTGTGGCTTTCCATTAAGTCTCTCACCATCTTCTGTAATTTTCACCTTATTTTTGCAACGATCTATAATTTTATTTTTTACTTGAAATACTTATCCAATCCTGTCTCAACTGTCTGCTGTTATGAACGATAAATGCATATAAATTATTGGAAATCAAAACACAGAAATTATTTCCTTAGTCATTTTATGCACTTTTATTTTCAATAATAATTTTAATGTATCTTATTCACACACTACTTGGAAATATCTGTTCTTGAAATATTACTGCATACATCATCTGTCAAATAATAATTTGTTTTCAGAACAGAACTGGAGAAAATCCAAATAACACATTTTGGCAGTGTTGAAATAACTATTCAATATGTACAACTGAAAGGATATTAATAGGAAAAAATAGACTTTTTCTGCAGAGTAAACATTAATGGTGAGAGCAAATATAGCACATGCATCTTTTAGTCATGCAGTTCTTCACTTTAAATACTGATTCCCTCTCTCTTTCTTGCTCTCTTTTTCTACACTGATAATATTAGCTGTACAGAATACATCTCAAGAAAATTTCTCTTGCCCTTTATATTACAATAAATATTTTTTAAATTATGATACACAATGAATATTTACAGATGGCAGTGTTTGAAGTATTTACATATGTATGATGTCTGCATATCTTCATTTCCTTTATCTTCCTTATCTCCTTGCTAATTTCATCCTTCGTGCAGAAAATCACAATAAGCACCCAATAACTATACTTCATTGTCATGAAATCTGATTACCAGTTTGTGTTGTAACAATTTTCAGACCTATACTGTTGTCACCTGTAATATAAAAATTAAGATGAGAAGAATATACCAAATTACATTTGTATCACAGTCAGTCAATATGGGAGCAAATACAACAATAACATGAAAAGTATTAATTCCTTGTGCTCTTGGTACTCTTCTTCAGGAGTTTATTTATTCACAATGCTCATGGCCTTGTGAAAGCCTTACAAGTTGATGCCACATATGCATCTTGCACCTTAAGTGTCAGCAAAGCAGACTTTTATCTCATGAAAAATTCATAGAGAAGTATTTTAAGGAGAGCAGGGTTACAAATCAACATGAAGAAAACTGAGTACATCTTCATGAACAAGGCTCCCAATGATGGTCTCCATCAACAGTTGATGAACTCACTTTTTAAAGAAATGGACATATTTAAATATTTGGGAACAATTTTTAGCAAGCAGAATAGAATGGAAATTGAGATTAAAGCAAGGATGCATTGACAAATAGAGTATATTTGGGCTTAAGGGTTGTGCTGTGCAGTAAGGCAGTTTGCAAGAAGTTTTAAAATCAGACTATACCAGAGCATAATTTTCCCAGTAGTGCTATATGGGTCTTAAACATTGACAATAAGGTAAACAGATGAACAAAAACTGCTAGTCATTGAGAGGGAGATACCAAGGTAAATATATGGCCCCAAGAGGGTCCCCCAGTAACAGTAGAGGATATTAAAACATTAGGAACTGGGAGACTATACTCACAATCTGATATTGGCCAAAGGATAAAGAATGAAGTCTGATGTGAGCAGGACAAATAATTAGGATGGAAGAGGAAACACTACAGCTAGTAGCTGTGTTAGTAAATGTACATGCTTATGCAGAGGAAGTACATTTATGACAAAAGGAAGAAGAATACTTTAATAAATTTGAAAACATTTCAGTTGAAGATGTAGAGAAAACTATATTACAGTTATACAAAATTTCTGCTGGGTGGGATGGCATACTTACCAAAGCTGTTAAAGCAACTGCCTGGATAATAGCTCACCCTCTTTGCTCAATAATTAATAAATAATTCGAAGAAGGTCATTTTCCAGTGTCCTAAAGTATGTGGAGGTAAAACACTTGTTTAAAAAAGAGAAGATATGGGGAACTACCACCTAAACTCTATTCTCCCAACTGTTTAAAAAATATGTGAAAAAGTGGTGGTAACACAAATGAAAAAATTTACAGAGGAATCAAACATAATTTCAGATAATCAATATGGCTTTCAAAAAGGCAAGAGTACAATAAAGGTCATTAATGAACTTGTGAAAAAAAAATGGTTCCACTGTAAACAAGTCAAGAAAAGTTGCAGGATTATTCTGTGACCTCACAAAAACATCTGATTGTGTAAACTATCACTTGCTCCTGTATAAAATGGAAAGATATGGAATTGGATTTGTGCTTTAGAGTTGTTTAGGTCATACCTTACAAACAGAAAACAAAGGGTAGTCATACAGTCAAGTAAGGAAAATTCCTTCTCTGAATGGGTGATTATCCCGCAAGGCATTCCACAAGGCTCAGTTCTTGGCCAATTTTGTTTTTACTTTATATAAACGATCTACCCTTGAACATAAATCCACACTCAGTTTTATTCGCTGATGATACATGTGCTCTTGTCGGAAGCAATGACCCAGGACAAATTCCTTCACCTGTCACAAAACTATTAGACAGTTTGGAAAACTGGTTCCAACTAAATGGGCTAAAACTGAATAATGGGAAAACACATTTGCTGGCTGCAGTTTAAAACTAAAAACTGTAAGGTAAAATATCATAGAAACCAATAACTGAAAGAAGCGGACTGTGTTAAAATTTTAGCCATGCATTTGAACCAAAATCTATCCTGGTCTTCACACATAAAGTATTTATCAAGTAAATTAAACAGCCTGACATTTGTAATGAAGATTCTATCATATTCAACTAGCATGGAGACAAGAAAAATAGTTTACCACAGCTACTTTGAATCAGTTATAAAGTATGGCATTATTTTTTGGGGAAGCACAAGCAAAATGACTAGAATCTTAAAATTACAAAAATTAATTGTTAGAAATACATTTAATGCAAAACCAAAAGTATCCTGTTGTCCACTGTTAAGAAATTTAAAAACATTAAATGCTCCATGTTTGTACATTTATGAACTGATTATTTTTTAGTACAGTAACCCCAAGTTATTGATAGACAATAACTTTAAAAATCGATCCAGCACTAGGAACAAGGAGAATTTCTTGCTTCTCACTCATAGATTCAAGCTGTTTGCACAAACCCCAGAATACTTGGGCATGAAAATTTACAACATTCTAAAAAAGAAACAAATCCTCAGCATGGAGATGGGGCAAATAAAGCAAAAACTACGACAATTGTTAATACAGAAATGTTATTATCCCTTAGAAGAATTTCTTAATGATAATATGGAAATCTGAACAAGAAAGCAAGTGGCTGAAATGTTTTGTTAACTGAGCTCAGAAGTTTTATGTCTAATAAATGACTGTAATAATTATTCTGTTTTCACAGCAATACTGTTGTTAGACTACACACAGTATCTGTAAATTATAAGTTAATAATTACTGTTTCTGTAATACACATAAACTGTAATTGCAGTATTGATGAGTCCCCTGTACATTAAATCTTGTGACTTAACTCTGTATGTTATGGGACAATAAAAATTCAGATTCTGATTCTATCATTCTTGAGATCAGTGGAGGGCAGAAGGGGCTGATGAAGGCCATGGACAAGGTAGATGGGTGATATGAACAGGAATATAGAGGCAATGCTGCTGAGAAAAGAAGAATTGCACAAAAGCTTGGAACAGAAATGATTGGTTTAGGAATGTAGAGAATCCATTTGGCCTACCAGGCCAAAGTTACCATTAAGAAAAAGAAAAAGAGGAAGAAGAAAAGAGAACCTTTGTCAATGTGTGTATAGTACGCTGGATGTTTGTATTGCTAATGATGATTACAGAAGGTGGTAAATTGCTGTAGCAGCAGCACAAAGGAGGCCACCAAGTTTAATGACCCCATCCATCAAGAATATCATATGAGCCCCTTCAATGATACCCTGCGGTGAGCTTTGAGTTAACCAATACAAACAAACTAAGCCTGGTAACAAGCCACCAGCTCTCCTCCCCTTGAAAGTCAAACTCTGGAGAGATTAAAACTAAAATAAGTAAGTAAATAAATTAAGTAATGGAAAATCCAAGAGGGAATAATGACAATAAACTGAAATAGCCTGAATTCCAAAGAAATGTGCATTGATAGACTTCATTGGAAACTGATACTGTTCTGCACAATGTGTTGCACATGTCAAAGAGATATAATTAACACTTAAACAAACTGAATAGTAAGGGACATAGAAAGGACAGTCAGGAAAGACAACTGCAAGTGGAAAAACGTAGGTAGATGATCAAAAGTAAATAAGGATAGAGAAGATAAGAACTGCGGACTGGATAGGGCAGGCGAGAAACAGCAATTATTGGTAATGAACACTAATGAAAATGGAAGATAAAACAGATCAGATGGGCAGATAGAGTAATTTAATCTGAGACTCAGAGAGAGTACTGATAAAATATATGAAGCAAAGTGAGTATGTAGATGGCCACTGCCAGGAAAGAAGATTTCAAGGCTTAGTTTTGTGTAGTAGAATGTATGTGCAAAAGGAACATTTATGCTGTTTCCACCATATGCCTTTGTTCAGTCATTCAAACTGAAAGCATAACCCTAGATGAAGCACATCTAACCACTGTTTAGGACAAAACTGCTAAAAATATGAGATCTAACAGATGAATGTAGTTTACAAGGTTACTCTCACATGCCTAAACTTCTCCTGGATATCAAAACTGTTCCAGATACAGGTGTGAAAAATCTAACATTTGAAAAGTATGAACTATTATTGTTGCAAGAAAATGTGCCTTTGTAGCCAAAACAAGTGATAGCAATAAACAGAGAAGTGTGAAGCATGAAGCATTGTGGCAACGAGTTTTGTAAACATCGAGTTTTGTAAACAATGCAGCAGAAGAACAAACAAAACTTCAGCTAGAGCCAGTGACAACAGAACCAAGAATATGCTGGATGAAAGATACAGTGTTCTTTTTTTAATGGAAAGCCATGACAGAAACCTGGCAAGAACTTTACAAGATATATAACAAAGACTTTCAAGCAGTGGGATTAGTAAAACCTGGTGCAAGCATGAGAAACATTACCAATATTTAACCTGCAGGGAAAAATGGAAGACGAAAATGAATATGTTGTGTACATATCTGGTACCAACAACATTGCAAGAAACAAGGTGCAAAATTGCTTAGAAAGCCTGGAAAACTTCCTAGAAATTAATAAATCTCATAACACAATAGTTAGAACACTACCTCATAGGTATGATCTAATATATAATTCGTGTGTCAACAAGGAGATTTGAAAAATGAACATCAAAATGAAACAGTTGTGTGCTTCATTTGGAAAATGTAGAGTAGTTGATAAAGGTACATTGGACAGATACCTTCATACCAAACATGGGTTGCATCTAAATTTTGAAGGCAAAAACTTTTATTTGACAAAATAAGCAAAACTATCACAGGAAAATGCCACTTTAAAAAATCATAAATATCAGAGGTATTAGGAATACTTTTTTAGACTAAATGGTAGCATAGATCAACATCCAAGCAGCCGTGAACAAGAAAAAACTGGCTTAACACCTAATGGTCGTATGCAAATTAATTTATGTAATGTAGCTAATACTTTTAGTAGCTTAAGCTTAAACAATGCATTTGTTTCTTGTGGTAACAGCAGTGAAACACTTCACATAGGTAGCTGTGCTTTTGTAAATAAAATCAACACTACAAACACAATTAAAAGTCTAACAGTGTTCCATCAAAACATTCAGTGTATCAAAAACAAAGTGCAGCAGCTTGAAGTTGAGTTGCAAACCCTAAATAGCTCTGTTATATGCGCTACTGAGCACTGGTGCAAGAAAAGTGAAATTGCCTATGTAACTTGACCCTCATACAGACTATCATCTTCTTATTGTAGAGTTTCAACTAAAGGGGAAGGTCATATATTTATATTAAGAATGAACTCCAGTATAAGGTAAGAAGTGAAATTGTCTGTCTTGGAGAAGAAAAACACTTTGAAGTGTCAGCAATAGAGGTATCATCTCAAAATGTTTCCAAAAAAACTTGTCATATTATGTCTGTATCACCCTGCTAGAGGTGATTTTGATATATTCTGTGCAAAACTAATATAGAATCTAGAACAGGCATCAAACACTAAAAGTAACATCCTGTTATATGGTGATCTTAACATAAACACAGCAAAAATATATAATGTTACTAATGGTTTCCTGAGCATTTTATATGGCTTTGGAATGACATCACTAGTCATCTGTGCAACAAAGATAACGACACACTCAGCCTCTACTACTGATCATATAACAACTGATATTGGCACAGAAAACCGTGACTTAGTACTAAAAAATCTGGGACTTTTGAGTCATCTTTGTCAAATTGCACAAATAAATTTTCCTATGGGAAAAGCAACCAAGCTACATGTATGTAAAAGAATCAACTCCAAATCACCCATGCAAAATACACTCCTGGAAATGGAAAAAAGAACACATTGACACCGGTGTGTCAGACCCACCATACTTGCTCCGGACACTGTGAGAGGGCTGTACAAGCAATGATCACACGCACGGCACAGCGGACACACCAGGAACCACGGTGTTGGCCGTCGAATGGCGCTAGCTGCGCAGCATTTGTGCACCGCCGCCGTCAGTGTCAGCCAGTTTGCCGTGGCATACGGAGATCCATCGCACTCTTTAACACTGGTAGCATGCCGCGACAGCGTGGACGTGAACCGTATGTGCAGTTGACGGACTTTGAGCGAGGGCGTATAGTGGGCATGCGGGAGGCCGGGTGGACGTACCGCCGAATTGCTCAACACGTGGGGCGTGAGGTCTCCACAGTACATCGATGTTGTCGCCAGTGGTCGGCGGAAGATGTACGTGCCCGTCGACCTGGGACCGGACCGCAGTGACGCACGGATGCATGCCAAGACCGTAGGATCCTACGCAGTGCCGTAGGGGACCGCACCGCCACTTCCCAGAAAATTAGGGACACTGTTACTCCTGGGGTATCGGCGAGGACCATTCGCAACCGTCTCCATGAAGCTGGGCTACGGTCCCGCACACCGTTAGGCCGTCCTCCGCTCACGCCCCAACATCGTGCAGCCCGCCTCCACTGGTGTCGCGACAGGCGTGAATGGAGGGACGAATGGAGACGTGTCGTCTTCAGCGATGAGAGTCGCTTCTGCCTTGGTGCCAATGATGGTCGTATGCGTGTTTGGCGCCGTGCAGGTGAGCGCCACAATCAGGACTGCATACGACCGAGGCACACAGGGCCAACACCCGGCATCATGGTGTGGGGAGCGATCTCCTACACTGGCCGTACACCACTGGTGATCGTCGAGGGGACACTGAATAGTGCACGGTACATCCAAACCGTCATCGAACCCATCGTTCTACCATTCCTAGACCGGTAAGGGAACTTGCTGTTCCAACAGGACAATGCACGTCCGCATGTATCCCGTGCCACCCAACGTGCTCTAGAAGGTGTAAGTCAACTACCCTGGCCAGCAAGATCTCCGGATCTGTCCCCCATTGAGCATGTTTGGGACTGGATGAAGCGTCGTCTGACGCGGTCTGCACGTCCAGCACGAACGCTGGTCCAACTGAGGCGCCAGGTGGAAATGGCATGGCAAGCCGTTCCACAGGACTACATCCAGCATCTCTACGATCATCTCCATGGGAGAATAGCAGCCTGCATTGCTGCGAAAGGTGGATATACACTGTACTAGTGCCGACATTGTGCATGCTCTGTTGCCTGTGTCTATGTGCCTGTGGTTCTGTCAGTGTGATCATGTGATGTATCTGACCCCAGGAATGTGTCAATAAAGTTTCCCCTTCCTGGGACAATGAATTCACGGTGTTCTTATTTCAATTTCCAGGAGTGTATTACTGTACAGTTAAGTCGCAAAACCTGGGACAAAGTATATGCACAAACAGATGCAACAAGAAGTTCTGTAATTTTATGTCATTGTTTAAGCTCAAATTTGAAAAATCATTTTCCAGTTGGAACACAGAGCAAAATGAAATGGATTACCAGTGGGATTACAAAATCTGCCCAAACCTTCAGACAACTCAGCTCTGTAAAGAATACATGCAGTGACCCTGGTTTTTTAAGCTATTACAAAAACTACAAAAAAATCTACAAAAAGGTACACCAGGCAGCTAAAAAGTCAGATAATGACAAACTGATAAAACATACAAACAACAAAAGTAAAGCTGCTTGGACTTTATGAAATGTGAGTCTGGAGATCAAAAAAAGAGGCACTCAAACACTAAAATCAAGAAATCAGGCAATACAATCTGTGATCAAAAAGAGCTGGCTAACTTCATAAAGTAACAATTCCCCAGTGTTGCAAAAGACCTGCAGAGCAAACTCCAAAAGATATGATATTCCAGTGCAAAATTACACAAAAAATTCAGTGGTTCTGCTCCCCACTACTGAGAGAGAAGTAAGCAGTATCATAAAACAATTAAAAAACAAATCCTCAACAGGACTGGATGAAATCCCAGTTTATGTGTTAAAAGAGTGCGTAGACAGCATTAAAGCCCCTTTAACTGACATCAATAACCAGTCTTTTAAGACTGGCTGCTTCCCAGACTACCTTAAACTAGCTCTTCACAAAAAAGATGATGTTGAAAATGTAGACAAAATGACAGGCGAATTGCTTTACTTCCAGTATTTTCCAAAATAGTGGAGACTTTAATGAAAAATAGACTTATGAGCAACTTAAATAAATATAATCTTCTCTGCAAGGAACAACTTGGCTTCAGACTGGGCAGAAGCAATGAAAATGCAATAGCTCAGTTTACAAAAATCGTTCTTGAATCACTAGACAAGGACAGTTATGTAACCAAAATTTTCCTAGATCTATCAAAGGCCTTTGATACCATTGATCGCAACATTCTTCTACACAAATTGGAGTTTCTGGGAATCAGAGAAGTGGTAAATAAATGGTTCAAATTGTATCCAAATAACAGAGTGCACAGAGTAGAAATTTCACATAGCATATCCAAATATGTGGTAAATCACTTATCTGACACACAGTATGTTAATACTGGAATCCCACAAGGAAGTGTTCTGGACCAAATATTGTTCTTAATGTATATTAATGTTTTTCCACAATGTATGGAGCATGGAGAAAAAGTACTTTTTCGTGATGACAGTAACATACTGATTACCAGCAAGACACCTGACCTGCTATTGGAAAAAGCCAGTGAAGCACTAGCAGATGTTTACAAATGGTCTACAGAGAACAGAATAATACTCAATATTAAGAAAACAAACAGCATGTACTTTAGAAGAAACATGAAGCACAAGTCCATAAATTTAAAACTACACAACACTTCAATAACAGATGTAACTAACATTAAATTCCTAGGACTGCACATTGACAGCCAACTAAAATGGAATGAACATGTCATGATTATCTCAAAGAGGACCTCCACAGCATGCTACACACTTAAGAGTTCCTACATCAGTATGCAGTGACATCTGTGTAAGGTCAGCTTACTTTGGTTTTGTGCATGCCATCCTTAGCTATGGAATAATCTTTTGGGGAATAGTACCCAGAATCTACAAACATTTTTCAGATTACAAAAGAGAGTGGTAAGAGTAATGACAAAATGCAATAAATGGGCTCATTGCAAAGAATTATTTAAAAATGTGGGCATTTTGACTGTTCCTTATGAGCTTATTTTTAGACCATAATGTATATCAGAAAAAATCTTGACAATTATAGCTTGAATGACATTATTCATTATCATAACCCCAAGGTTGGGTCATTGCCTCCATTTAGATAGAAAAAAATAAGCTAAAAGCTCAGAACAGTCTTGAGAATCAAGGCTTGATAATCTATAATAACAAAACTTTTTTGTAAGAGAATTGTTTCTACACCTTGGATGAATATCTTAAATGAAAACCAAAGAATTGTTGGGAACACGTAACATAAGTTGTACCTGAAATTGTATACTTTTTTCATTCATTTACTATGTATTTATGCCTATGTATTTATGTCTGCTAGTTCCATATCAACACATCTAGTATATTTTGTAAACAATATAAATTATCTTTTTTTTATTTATGTAATATGTATGCAGGGCTTTGTATTTATGTACGTTAGTTCTACATCTCAGTACCTATGCTTATTAAACAGTGTAAATGGCATTTTTTAAGAAAATATTTAGACTTCATACCATAATTTGCTCATTCACTGACGACATCCATATAATGTATATTGTCTAAGAATGGACAAAAAATAAATAAATAAATAAATTTATATCTACCAGATGAGACAAATGAAGCCAAGAGGTGCTTAAAGAACTATGGTGTGGAGATGCTTCAAGAAAACTATTCTGAGTGGAATGCATTAAATCTTGAGCAGAGTGTTGTTATTCCAGAACATGACTCAATGAAATAAAAAATCTGGTTACAAATTACAACACACAGTAGCATTGCTTGTAATGGGAATTTTTTTTTCTACATCTTGACTTGCAGTGTAGTGAAGACAGTATCTTAGATCCATTCATGAGTAAAATTGGCTCAGTAGATATACTATATAAAGATATTATCATTCAGTATCATGAAGCCACTTCCGGATAAAATTGGTGCAATAGCTATGATATTTAAAAGTGCAATCATTCAAAGAATCACTGTTTTTACAGATATTTCTTCCATGTAAGAGTACTCTCTAGGATATATATTATTTCTGGTTGAAAGAATGATGACAGCTTAAATTCAAATAGTTCTGTGTCTATTGGCCTTCAGTGAGGTATAAATCTGTACTGAGGATGGTAACATTCATAAAGAATGAGGTTAAATTTACAAAATTGTGTTTTTCCTCTTCTTCTTTGTCCTAAGTGACTGAATGAGGTACTTTTGTTTCTGAAATTTAAAGAATTTATCATCATTCATGTTAGTCTTCTCCATATAGCACAGTCTGTTGAAGAACAGTACTGAAAATTAACTGAAACTAACTAAGAATGTGCATATAAATTAAATAGCAACACAAGCTACTTTCAGATATGCTTTAATAATTATTGTCAGGCACAGTCAAAACCGTATTAAAATTCATATAACTGATAGCAAGTGCAGTTTGTGTAAGAAGTCATTTGCTGCATGGGATTAGCCGAGCGGTCGAAGGCGCTGCAGTCATGGACTGTGCGGCTGATCCCAGCGGAGGTTCGAGTCCTCACTCGGGCATGGGTGTGTGTGTTTGTCCTTAGGATAATTTAGGTTAAGTAGTGTGTAAGCTTAGGGACTGATGACCTTAGCAGTTAAGTCCCATAAGATTTCACACACATTTGAACATTTTTTTGAACTCATTTCACATCATTATAAAGTTCATTAAAAATAAACTGACAGAATGAATGATGAATGAAATTTTCCACTAAAATTACTGATAAATTTTCAGTAAACTGAAAGTCTCATAATTTGTAAGATGTGCCACTGTTCAATAGTTGTGACCACAATATTTATCACTTTGAGCAGCATGCTAGAGGCACTCAAAAACAGTAAGTGATCAAATTCACAGTTATTACACATACTGTGCATTCTATTCTCAATCATCACAATGACATCCGCTGTAAGCTCTGATAATATCTCAGCCGTATGACATAATTAACTACCCCAATTGTTTTGATGACAGGAGTTGTCTCTTATCTCTAATTCACACAGTGAAGGGATACTGCCTTAAGGGAACACAGTTACCATCTTGTAATTAAAAGTAAAGTACCTCTAATTTAAGTATTCATGAGTTAGTACACTGCTATGTGAGTATAAATAACTTGAGTCTTCAAGAAATCTTGCAGGGTTCTTACTAATAATGTTGTAGATCAGTGTTCATTATTGTAACAGAAAATGCTTTTTCAGTTTTTATAGTATTTTCCTGGAATATCATTACACAGGAAAGAATGAATTGTTTCAGACAAGAATAGCTATTCTACGTCAGCAGACTCCTTGTAACCTTTTAAAAATTAAAATCACTTTCTTAGATACTATTTTCTTAATGTGGTACTATTAGAAGTTGGCTTATATGCATAAAGCAACTGTGGATCACTGTAACCCCCGTGCATATTTTATGTGACAGTTAAAGAGGTGTATGATACTATGATTACTGCCGCAATATAGCCAAACACCAGGTAAATAAGGATGGGCATGTTTCAGCATCAACTTCTTGATTGGAATTATGGAAGATTTGATTTTTGTTCTTTTTGTGAGTGGGTCACTAGCTTACACGGAAAGTTGACAGAATAAGTTTTACTATTTGAAATTTCCCACATCACAAGATATTTTGAAAAAAATGAAGAACCAAAAAACTAAAAAGAAGTACTAAGAAATAATAAAAAGGTAAGGGATAACTTGCAGTCAGTCCACTGCCTGCGAATTGGTCAGCATACATTTTCTGCATTGATACGTACAAAGAGTGCCCTCCACTGCAACAAACCCCAGAACAGGGGCCTTTTATATTACTTTATGTCTACTCATGCATTGCACAAAACTGCTGCTAAACAATGATCTATTTCCAGGTGTTATGCCTAGCTGTTGTTTACATGATGAGAACAACAATTCTGCGGAACATGTGGAAGCACATCATTAAAGTGTTGCCATCAACATGTATAAGTATTGTCAAACTAAACAGATCAGATTAAAACACGTATGACTAAATTGATTTTTCTTTTCTTTATGTTCTCATAAAAGTTGCATTAAATTTTACTGACCTTTTTCTTTTGGTTTCTTTTCTTCTGAGTGGTCATTCCAAGGCTGAATTTCCCCTGAAGCTGTCAGAGCAAAGATCAGATTTGTTGCTAATAATACAGCCACAGTTATCCAGAACACCATTCTCCATTGCAACACAGTGCTCTGTAAGAAAGCAAGAAAAACAAACACTTTCAGATGAAGGTTTGCTAATGAATATGTGCCCTAATTATACTGATATCATTGGAAAAGATTTAATTCAGCCATTGATTGACTGAGATTATAAGAGTTTTGTTAGTGGAGAATCTATCATGTGGAAGACTATTTACAAAGTTTCAAGAACTGGTGTTACGTAAAAATGTTGGAATACACATACCATTCCCATTTGGACTGTAAAGACAAGATTAGACTAATTACAGAGTCATTTAAACAGACATTCTCCCCACTTTCCATATGTGACTGGGACGAGAAGAAACCATAAAATTTGTTACACACGGAAATTACCTTCTACCATACACTTTACAGTGATTTTCAGAGTCTGGATATAGATGCATAATCAGAAAGAAGACTATTTTGTACAGGCATTGTGAATCTCATGAGGCAGGAGCTTCAGGTGTCAAAAAGATCCATGTGAACAAATTTCAAAATAATTTTTGAGAAATAGCAGACCAATGAAAGGTAGACAGTTGCAGTAAGCAAGCATTTAAATTAGATTTCCCTAAGCTTTCATTATGCATCTTTGTTCTGATGGAGTAAATTAATGAAAGGGACTGTTAAGACTGTAGAGAATAGGAGGGTTTAGGGGAGAGATAACCTACAGCCCTTATTAAAATCTTAACACACAGAGAAGCAAAGGAACTGATATATAATTAAATTCCAATAATCAAGTTTCTAGAGAAGAAACTGTCAGTAGAAGGAGACAGTGCTTGACATACTTTAAGCATCTCAAGTACGCTATTCAGAGTATCACAGTAGTGGCATGTACTTTCATCAACTTTTAGTCATTCACATGCATGCTTTCACTTTCTGTTGGCTTATAGAATCAACTTTTGGGGTAGTTCATCTAAGTAAATAAAGTGTTTATTCAAAAGACCTGAGCAGTAAGAATATAACGTAAAGGAGATAACCTTGCTTATGGCAGAAGCTTTTGGAATTGTTATGCTCACTTCCCAAAAGAGCACTACAGAATTTCTTCAGGTTTTGTGAGAGATATTTCAATAACATTGTGCTATGGTAGTTTTGAAGGCTTCACACACTAATCTCCTAACTGCCAAACATGTTTCATTGAGCATCTCTCTGTCTATAGCCTCATGCTTTCTTTTACATCAATTATGCATAGTGTCTGTTTCTTTAGAAGCATCTTTACAGACTCCTATCAAGAACAGTTATAGGTACATTGTAACAAGTGCAAGATCCTCTTTTAAACTGGAGCTAGAATTTCTCTACATGCTGTCTTGAGCTAAAAGCTGTATTACTCACTGAGTTATGATACCACTGTCTCTTTATGTAGTTTAGTGAACATATAATTCTTTCCATTTCTTTTAGACCTCCTTCGTACCTCGGTAATCATTGCTGCTATCATTGTTTTATGGACAGTGATACCAGTTTCACTGTGGACATCCTCAAAGAGTCATGTCTGTTTGTTGTCATTAGATCTAATATATTTCCATCATGACTGGGGTTCTGAACTATTTGTTCTAGGCAGTTTTCAGAGTAGGCATTTACTAATGTTTCACAGGAGATTTTGTCACTCCTACCACTAATGAAATTATAAGTATCCCAATTGACTGTTGAAAATACCATTATGCAAGAAAAATTCGTGCACCCTAATGCTGACAGAGGAAATAAAAACAAATAAAAGGCTTCAATTTGTGTTTGTTTGTGTACACTATCCATTGCATATATCAGTGTTTAAGTGCAGTTTTGAATGGTCAACTCTGTATGGATGTTAGAGCTCCAGGGATAATGACCAAGTCACTTTACCCAGTTTGTAACTTGTCTCTCACTTCCACAGTTATATGCCCTTGGAAGGACTGACATGTTACGTAAATAACATATCAGCATGATATTGCCAAACATGTGTCACCCAGTCAACCACAAACTCATTGTCCACCCTCCCTTTTGGATTCGCTCTCACCAATATGCCTTTCATTAATATTTTCAAAATAGTTTTCTTTTTAAATATCATGTAAGATGGCAGCTTTGTCCATCACTAGTAACACACATCACTGTACACCCTTGTGTTTCATTGCTTCCAGTTTGTATCACGACACTGGATTCCCCTTTTAAACCACATTAATAATTTGTGATGATACATAGGAGTGTTCACGTACAAATTGATCATGTAGGAATGAAAATTCACTACTTCTTCATCATAATTTCCTGGTAGCCTTTGTACAATAGTAATTTTCTTCTGAAAGTGTAATCCATTTTGATTGAAAAATCTTCATAGCCAACCCTGTCTAGCTTTGAAACAGGCGATGACTAGTTCTTTGGCTAAAGCCAGTGTTTTGAGTTGGCACATTTCACTACTCACTACGCATCCATATTATTGCTCCTCATTTAACATAATCACAGAATCTTTTTTCGAGATACAGATTGTTTGGGCACAAAGCTGCATTCTGTTTTTTTCCCCTAGTCACAAATACAACCCTGACTCAGAATGTACTTTCTTCCTGTTGCATTGTTTCCAATGTTTTCTGCTTCTTCAATATTTATAAGTTTTTCTATGTGGTTAGTACATTGGTGTCCAAAATAAAAGAAACAAATGGACATTTTGCAAGGTTGCATTTATTTTGCCATTAAACAGTTTAAACTGGTGATAATAAAGTAGAAACAATGTAAATAACACAGAACATGAACAACTGCAATATGCATAATGGTAGACAAAAATGTTAGTCATTTTTTCCAACTTAACGGCTTCATGCACACATTCTGGGAACTATTTAATGTGGTCAGCATGGTGTGCTACCATGTCTGGCTGCAATACAGGCCTGAAAATAATGGGGTGTGTTGTGAATGATGTTATGTCTCATGTTGAGGCAATAAAGCCCATCCTTCCTGCAGAGCTACTTGCAAGTCTTGGAGACTGGTTGGTGGATACTGACGTGATGCAACCTGTCTCCCTAGCAAATCCCAGATATACTCTATGGGATTCAAACTGGAACAGTGAGCAAGCCACACATGTGCATTATCCTCCACTTCCAAGAAAATGTCAACCACCCATGCTCTAAGAGGTCAAGCATTATTGTCCATCAGTACAAAGTCTGGGTCCACACCACCTTGCATCAACTGCACATGAGGTCCCAAAATCTTGTCACAATACCTGACAGCAGTTAAACCTTGCCAATTCATCCATTCAATTTCATGAAGAGGTGTTCGAGTGGTCAACATAATCCCTGCCCACACCATGAAGGGTCCTCCTCGATATTGGTCTCTTTCCATAATGTTGGATTCCAAAATAATGTTCCACATTCCCTCCAGATGTAAATGTGCTGAGAATCACTCTCCAGACCAAATCAGGGCTCATCTGGGAAAAGAACATTGGCCTAATGTTTGATCATCCAGGTGGCATGTAGACAACTCCACTCCAGACATTCCCTTCTATGAAGACACATACGAGCTACACATACACCAGGTCTCTGACAATAAAGGCTACCATGCCAAAGCCTTCTGTACACTGTTTGTCTCAATACAATACATTCAGTGGATGCTATGAGGTCAGATGCCAGTTGCTGTGCAGTACTAAGGCTGTACTGTCATGGCCTTACTGCCCAGTAACGGTCCTCTCTTTCTGATATCACACATGGTTGGCGCTGCTGTGGCCTTCAGGATACTGTTTTGGTTTCTATAAATTGTCGCCACATCTAAGAAACAACAGAATGATTCACATTAAGCCATCAGGTAACATCAGGTTGCAACTGTCCTGCTTCCATGACTCTTATGGCACTCCACTGCAGAGAGTCTGATAGGCATCCTCTTGTGCCATACTGCACAGTCTGTGACTGTATACACAGTTATTGTGGATGTGAGACTACCCAGTAAACACTACAGCGTTTCATAGGTGCCCTGACATCATTGTTGACATGTTTGTCCATTTGTCCACTGACTGGAATGCCATATTCTGTGCAGAACATGATTGTATGGACATCTGCTGACATTTTGTATGATTATACCATGAATTAGACACAGTATGGGCAATAGCAGTTTGTTGTTTTAATTTTGAACACCAGTTACTTCACTTCTAACATGCTACTGTCACATCATAGACTGACGCCACAACAACACTACAGAATAACGGGATCTATTGTTGGATGTAATGCAGTACTGATTTTATTGCAGTTATTCTGTGCACCATAATTTTTCATGCTGAAATTCTGGAAAAATATGCACAGATTATTTACATATATATGGTATAATAATATGCGGATAGATACAAAAATCTACCTACCAAGTGCTGACAGGAGAAAACATATAGAAAGTTTAAGTAAATCTGCAAGCTTATGCAGCCAGTGGTTCCTTCTGGCAGAAGGGTTGAAGGAAAAGGAAGAGGGATGAAGGAAAAGGAGTAGTGAGGTTGAGGAAATGGTGAGAGTTCGGAAAAGTCACCCAGAACACTGGGTCATGGGAGACTTACTGGATGGGATGAGAAGGAAAGTCTTTTCTTCTTATCCTGTCCTATAAGTCCACTCTGAACTAGAGTCCTGGGAAATTTTTTTGAACTCCTTCCATTTCCTAAACCTCATCAATCCTTTTCTCTTATCCCTCTTCCTTCCTCTTCAGTCTTTCAACAAAGAAGAAGGCTCTACTGGCTCCAAAAGCTTGCACACTTGCTTAAACTTATATATGTTTTCTCCTGCTACTGCTTGGTGAGTAGATTTTTTATCTACGAAATTACATTATATTTTTAAAATTGTTTATTTTGTTTATACATAATTTCTTGTTTTATATTAAACGGGAGCTTGTTGAATACCATTGTACAGAAGTATGTAAGTCCACTCTGGACCCTAGACAAAGAAAAAAAAAATCACAGTCCAATTGAAACAGATTTTTATTGCCAGTAACAATGAGCATTAAGGAGTAAAATGAACTGTGAAGTGCTTACAAGAATTTCAAGGTCTTAAAGCAACCCATCAGTAAGATGTGTGTATACCTATTTTACACAGTGTTATCGCTGCTCACTTCTACTGAATAAATAATTTATTTACCTTAAGTGAAGAGACCCATGAGATAATTTCTCAAGACAACAAGAAGTAAAAATATGTTAAATAAGCCAATATTATGAAAGGTAGCATGCTGAAAAGCTTTCCATCTGTCATGTTTTCTACTCCCATAAATAACTTAAATTTTTTCGCTTTTTCCTTCTATTTTCAAGACAGTTGCACATGTAATATGTCATATGTATATGAATGTTCTAGAATTTTATTTAAGCAATGTTCCATTTAAATTTATAGTCCATTTGATTATATTTATCTTTCTAATTACAATGATACAGTTGGTGTCACTATAAATTTAATTAATTAAAAGTTATAATAAAATTGAAATTCTGACTACCATAAGTAATGGGGAAATTTGTTGAGCTAAGGGCAGAATATGAAGTACTGTTATCATGCATTCAAAATCAGAGATTTTACTCTTTCTGAGAACATACATTAAATTATCTGAAACTAATTAACTTACAAAATAACTGACATTAAACATTCGGACACTTACATTTTTGATTACCTATTTTGTCTTAATGCCTCAAATATTTTGTTGCTGTATTTTTTTCTGTATTGGAGAACACATCTCTCTAATTAATTAAGATACTAATTAAGATCCTGAATAATTTATGATCATAAAAAATTAATTTAAAGATGGATTCCATACTCATAAGTAGGAGTTTTCAGACAACGGAGGCAGAATAAGGTTCCATATACTTTCATGATTTACTAACCTCTAACATTTTTCATAAACCAGATAGTATAAAGTCTTATAGTCCACACAAAACAGCAAAATCTAACCTGGCCAATCTTCAAATCATTAAAAAGTTTTAAAAATCACATAATATTCTTATGGCTCTCTGTAAATAGCTATCCCTTGCCCATGAATTGTCAGTCTCATGTGCGGTACTAAACAAGGAAAAAAGTCCACAATTGGCAAGTATTCATGTAACATGTATTAGTATGCCAAATAAAACTTTGTGGTCAACTGAGTCAGAGGCTTTGGCAAGTCAAAGAATATACCAACAGAATAAATTTTCTTACTGAGCTCTGGTTGAATTTCATTTCTGAAGTACTGGCTTCCACATGGAGAATCTTTTGTAGGAGCCTAACTGAGAGATGGTTAACAAGTTCTGCTCAGGTAATTTCGTCAATAAATTTGAGAAAGACAAGAATGAGTGAAATAGATTTATAATTATAGTGGTTTGCACAACTTTATAGATGGGTGTTACAACAGCAAATTTAAGTCTGTCACAAAATATGTCCTGGAACATTAATTGATTATGAAGATACATTGGTGAGCCAAAAGATTACAACCATACTGCTTAATAGTGTATCGGTCCACCTTGGAACATAATACAGTAGTGATTCTGCATGACACAGGAAGTCTTTGGTAGGTTTCAAGATGTATGTGGCACAAGATGCCTACGTATGGGTCAGACAATTCTGATATATTACAGATTGGTGTTTGCGGGCACAGAGCTGGCACCTGATAGCATACATCACACCCGCTGGCCAACATCCATGGCACATTGCATGTTTGATGCAGCCACTCACCTGGATGACAGCATATCCATATATGATCATCAATGTGGTGTAACAAGAAACATGTTTCATTCAGTCAGCTGACACATTTCTATTGATCCACAGACTGATCTCAAAGATTATATACCTATTGCAGTTGTAACTGATGATGATCTTAGATCAACATAGGAACAGGTAGGGATCAGCAACAACTCTATATTTAACAATGTGTGCTGAATGGTGTGCTCCAAAACACTTATGCCTACACAAGTATTGTACTCAGCCACCAGATTTTCCACAAGATGCTGTCCATTCTGATTTAATGGTATGGTAAGCTTCTGGCCTCCACCTTCTGTGATATGGCATGGACATCCAACGCACTGTCACATTCACGCCTTTCAGCCAATTTTGCGTAGATGCTCATGTCAGCAGCACATGAAGAATCAACCAGTTTCACTGTTTCTGAGGTGCTCATCTCCAGGCCATAAAAATCTAGCGTTTGTCAAAATAATTTACATCAGTGGATTTCCCCATACATGGTCCATATTGTGACTAGAATGTTCCCCATTCATCTGTGCTCTGTTTATATACTTTTCTTACCACATTATGTGCTGCATAGCCATCAGGCAGCATCCAGTTTTGCAGTGATGATAATGTTTTGTTTCAACAGCATTATTTCAAGAATAAAGCTATCAATTCAGCACAAGATTTTAATATTCTACTAGGAACACCCTCACAGTTAGCAGAATTACAATTTTTTGTGGCCTGAAAAGTTTCGTTATCCCCTTTTTTCTGGGGACTCAGTTTCATTTGGAGCATTGCTTTTTTTAAAATAATGTCCTAAATATTTTTTGCATTGCCTTTAGAGTATTTTACATTCTTTAGCAAAGTAGATTAGTTTTGCTTTTTTGGTGACAGACTGGCATATTTTACAGTACTGGTAGTAACAGAGTTTCAACTTTTGACTATCTCTTGTCCTCTGGATTAGGTAGAGGTCTTGTTAACTACAACAAGATACTTTAACCCCATGAGTTACCCATCTTTTGTAATTACTTATGTTCATTTTTATGCACAATTGCTTTAGGTTAAAATAAGACTTAAAGTTCTATCGGAATATGTTTAAGGAAGAGTTAAATTTTCTATCTACAATGTCTACCTTAAAAATCTTTTTCTGGCATTCTTTCCATAATTTCTCTCTAGTTCTGATACTGTGATAAGTTTTTTCTGTGTTCTGAATATAACTGGTCAGTATAATAAATTGTTAACATTTGATCATTATTATCAGATAAATGACTGTCTATTGATTTTACATCTAAATCACTGAAGGCAATTGCATCCAAAAACAAATTATCATTGGCTATTGTACTATCTCTTTTAATTTTCACAGGTAATTTTCAACTCTTGCCATGGAAAACAAACCATGTAGAATTGTTTTTGTACATTATCTTATGGTTGTGTGGATCAAAGTTAATTCAAACTGATTTTTATAGTTAAGCAAAAATTTCATTAAACTGTTATTTTACAACCATTTAAGTTTATGAGTGTGGTTCTTCAAGGGTCCTGTATGTTTATTGGCTTTGCATTGTATTTTTCTCATTCTCTTTTCAGGAAAAAATATTACAAAATATGGCTAACATTACCGCAGTACTATAACCAGTACTTAACCTATAATATCTGAAGTAACAGGTCTAGTTAGAGCAATTCATTCTGTTTCAATTGAATTTTTTTATTGTAATAAGCCTATTTTGGCTATAATTGCCATTTTCAAGCTATCTGAGAATAATATG
Source organism: Schistocerca cancellata (assembly GCF_023864275.1). Taxonomy (NCBI): domain Eukaryota; kingdom Metazoa; phylum Arthropoda; class Insecta; order Orthoptera; family Acrididae; genus Schistocerca; species Schistocerca cancellata. The sequence goes on along the minus strand of NC_064632.1, from coordinate 350,701,821 downwards.
TAGAATTTCATCATTATTTGCTCAGTTTATATATATAATATGGCTATATGGGGTGTGTGTGCATGTGTGTGTGTGTGTGTGTACTGGTACCTATGTCTAGTTATTCTTGACTTCCATTCCACATATGTGGAGGGAGAGGGGAGTGAGGAGGTACTGTCTCTTATTAAATTTCTGTCTACGGTTTTGTGATTTATGTTTGTAGTTTAGCAAATTTGGGGTAGCTTGTTAGCCTTTTTCATGTCAGTGGATGCTGTCCAATGTACTTTAGTTATATTTATATGGTAACAAATTTCTGACAGCTTATTTGACAGTGGCACCAACAATGCTATATTGTTATAAAGTTGCTTTATATAGTGTGTGAAGTTAGCTGACTAACTGTTTGATCTTTGTTAATCAACTAACTTCATAGACTATATAAAGCAATTTTGTAACCATACAGTATTATTGGTGCAACAGTCAAATGAGATGTAAGAACTACATTACCTTATAAATACAAAACAAAATACATTGGACAGCATTCACTGATGTAAAAAAAGACAAACAAGCTGACCAAATTTGCTCAAAGGCAAATGTGGATTACAAAATCATAGTGACAATAACCACAAATGCACAATGGAAGTCAAGAATAACTAGACGTAAGTACCACTGTATATACACACCATATAGACAAAAAACATAAATAAAAATATTAAGCAAATAATGATAAAATTCTAAGTATTATCCACAGACAGCTTGACAATGGCAGTTATAGCCGAAATAGGCTTATTGCAATGAAGAAATTCAATATGACAAAACAAAATTAAGACCTTTTTTAAAAACATGACATCATAAATATGAATATATATATTGAAACAGTGTACTTGGATTCATATTACATAGCAGAGATAATTAGATTAGAAGCATGCAAGTTTAAATGGGTATACATTATAATATCTTCTTTTAAGCTATGTCAGTTTATAATAATGTAAGTGAAAATTGTAAACTGCTTGCTAATAAATAATAATTTAATTTAACCAAGAATATATGGTCAAAGTAACTGAGTAGACTTTTAATTCTACTAACTTTAGTATTTATATTAAAAACAAAGATTCCATGACTTACCAAATGGGAAAGCTCTGGTAGATAGACACAATAAAAAAAACACAAACACACACACAAAATTTCAAGCTTTCACAACCAACGGTTGCTTCGTCAGGAAAGAGGGAAGGAGAGGGAAAGACGAAAGGATGTGGGTTTTAAGGGAGAGGGTAAGGAGTCATTCCAATCCCGTGAGCGGAAAGACTTACCTTAGGAGGATAAAAGGACAGGTATATACTTGCACACACACATATCCATCCACACATGTACAGACACAAGCAGACATATTTAAAGGCAAAGAGTTTGGGCAGAGATGTCAGTCGAGGCGGAAGTGCAGAGGCAAAGATGTTGTCGAATGACAGGTGAGGTATGAGTGGCGCCAACTTGAAATTAGTGGAGATTGAGGCCTGGTGGATAACGGGAAGAGAGGATAGATTGAAGGGCAAGTTGCCATCTCCGGAGTTTGTATAGGTTGGTATTAGTGGGAAGTATCCAGATAACCCAGACGGTGTAACACTGTGCCAAGATGTGCTGGCCGTGCACCAAGGCATGTTTAGCTACAGGGGGATCCTCATTACCAACAAACACTATCTGCCTGTGTCCATTCATGCGAATGGACAGATTGTTGCTGGTCATTCCCACATAGAAAGCGTCACAGTGTAGGCAGGTCAGTTGGTAAATCACGTGGGTGCTTTCACACGTGGCTCTAGAGGGTAGGGAAGGTGGTTTGGGGATTTCATAGGGATGAACCAAGAGGTTATGAAGGTTAGGTGGGTGGCGGAAAGACACTCTTGGTGGAGTGGGGAGGATTTCATGAAGGATGGATCTCATTTCGGGGCAGGATTTAAGGAAGTCATATCCCTGCTGGAGAGCCACATTCAGAGTCTGATCCAGTCCCGGGAAGTATCCTGTCACAAGTGGGGCACTTTTGGGGTTCTTCTGTGAGAGGTTCTGGGTTTGAGGGGATGAGGAAGTGGCTCTGGTTATTTACTTCTGTACCAGGTCGGGAGGATAGTTGCGGGATGCAAAAGCTGTTTTCTGGTTGTTGGTGTAGGGAACTTGCCCTTCAATATATCCTCTCTTCCCGTTATCCACCAGACCTCAATCTCCGCTAATTTCAAGTTGGCGCCACTCATACCTCACCTGTCATTCAACAACATCTTTGCCTCTGCACTTCCGCCTCGACTGACATCTCTGCCCAAACTCTTTGCCTTTAAATATGTCTGCTTGTGTCTGTACATGTGTGGATGGATATGTGTGCGTGTGCGAGTATATACCTGTCCTTTTTTCCCCCTAAGGTAAGTCTTTCCGCTCCCGGGATTGGAATGACTCCTTACCCTCTCCCTTAAAACTCACATCCTTTCGTCTTTCCCTCTCCTTTCCTCTTTCCTGACGAAGCAACCGCTGGTTGCGAAAGCTTGAAATTTTGTGTGTGTGTTTGTGTTTTTTTTATTGTGTCTATCTACCAGCGCTTTCCCGTTTGGTAAGTCATGGAATCTTTGTTTTCAATATATTTTTCCCATGTGGAATGTTTCTTTCTATTTTATTTATAACTTTAGTATTTACTTACATTTGGAGTTAATAAGCCAACTACATATGGTACAATAACACCTGTGATTGCCCCAATTCCATTAACTAGAGCCATGACAGATCCAGCATAATTCGGACTAAGGTCCAAGCCGTTCACCTTCATACCAGCATAAAATGTACCCATCAATGCCATACCAAGTGTAAACAATGATACTACAGTTACCCTATCACAGCTTGCATATGATGCTGCTATAATACCAACTGCAGGTCCTACAGAAGCTGTGGAAACAAAATTTCATACTTTATTAAATTATGTATTAAAATGTAGTGAAGTGTAAATATGTGTAAAAAGCTTTACAACAATTCTTATATGAGAAATTTTCTGATAATTTAAAAGTCTAAATGTGATGTAAAAGCATCTATCATAAACAGCAATTGTCGTCAACTAAGAGAACTCAGAGTATAGACAAGAACTCATTTCTTTCCTACAAATAACTCAAACACAAATATTTTAAAGGTACCTATAGCTACTGTGCATTTCAGGCAGTAGTTTGCTCAATGGTGATTGCTTAAACTTACATAATATTATGAAATATAAAACAAAAGTAAAGTGATGGAATAGGAACAGTTGGTGCAAAACCTGAGTGAAAGACAACAGGGTGAGAAGGTTGTGAATAAAAATATATTTCCAGAATATATTTCAGAACTGTATTTAACTATTTTTATAATATTCACTGACATACTGAATGTCTTATTCAGAAATAAAGACAAAAATAATGAAACAAATAAGTTTTACATTCTTTGTAGAATCTTACCTATAGTAGTGAACAGCTTTCGTGTGTTTGTGGTGGAAAGATATCCATGTGTTATAATCCAGTCTGCCACTCGTCCACTACCAATTGAAACAAGCCACATAGCTATGTATGGTAGTGATGACAGGAATCCATTCTGAAAAAAGATTTTGATGTGTGATTTTCCTGAAATATGCTTACAGTAAATTCTTCAAATAAATACATAAATTTTCTATCTCATGGAACTTGGTGAGTGTAATTCTGAGCCTAGTATTCCTTCTCAAATTACTTTGAAAATAAATTTCATGAAATATAGTGGAACTACAGTTTTCTTTTTCATAGCTCTGCCTAACTGCTATAGAGGGAATTTAACAGAATGTCTCCTGTTCTAACATGAGACAGTACTGGCAGAAGCAACACATATTGTTATTGCTTTTGAAATAACAAATTTTATAAGTATTTACTTATGAAATTTGTTATTAAGAACCCATCCCAACTCAAAAGAAATAGCAATGGGCATAGCTACAACATTAAAATGAAGGCTGATCTTCACTACTTTGCATTAAGTCTAACTTGAAGTCTGACAAATAGCAAACCAACTTTTAAAAACAAACTAAAGAATTTCTGGATGACAACTCCTTCTACTCAATAGATGAATATTTATTTTAGATTTTTTGACATAAATTAGTAATCTTACAAAAATAAATAAATAAATAAATAAATAACTTGAATTATGGCATGTAAAGAAGCCTTTTGTTAAACTGGCATGTTCCACATCATTACAAAGTGTTGTGTTCATGATCTATGGAATAAGTATTAATCTAAAATCTAAAAATAAAAACCTACATTACAAACACATGTCTAGAAGCAAATATTTAATGAGATAGGGTTCACTCTGTCTTGTAATTGTGTTCTGTCTATTGATACCGCAGGAGGTGTTCAATGTGGTTAGCAGTCATTGTTAGACAAACTTCAGACCTCCTTCTCAAAGAATCATGAACTCGTGTGAACACACCCTGACTGCACTACTCATATGCATGGGAGACATGTTCCAGTAATGTTACTATATTGGCAATGGGTGTGCTGTTGATCAGTCCCTTTAAGTATTTCTGTAGCTGTAAGTCTATAAGATTATGATCTGGTGAAAGGAAACATCACACTGCCCTACCTCCCCAACCACTCCATGGTTCATTAATGTTTGTGTTATGTAAGGCATAGTAAATGGCATGGTGTCCCATTGTGCATGAACTACAATGCCTGTTTTTATGCAAAGGTAATGTGTTCCAGCAGCAGGGTAATATATCATGGGTGATAAACATAACCTATCAATTTGCTTTGTAAAGTGTATGGCTCTATGAGTCTGTCATCCACAATTCCTGCTGATACGTTGAAATTAATATCTCTCTTCATCCCATTTCACTTCATATGTGTACGAGGTATTACACCCAGATATTTTATATGAGTTGGCCAATTCCAGCAGTGACTCATTGACATTATAGTCATACAACACTACATTTTTTCATTTTGTGAAGTGTAAAATTCTACATTTCTGGACATTTAGAGCAAGTTGTCAATCTATACACCACTTTGAAATCTTATCAATATCTAACTGAGTATTAATGCAGCTTCTCTTGGATAGTACACCATTATAGATAACTGCATCATCTGCAAACAGTCTGATTTTACTATTGATATCACCTGCAAGGTCATTAATATACAACTGAACAGCAACAGTCCCAAAACATTTTTCTGGGGACCACCCAAAGTTCCTTCAATATCTGACAATGATTCTCCATCCAAGATAACATGCTGTGTCCTCCCTACCAAAAAGTCCTCCGTCCAGTCACAAATTTCACTTGATACCCCATGTGATCGTACTTTTGACAATAAGCAAACATGCAGTACTGAGTCAAATGCTTTATGGAAATCAAGAAATATTGCAGCCACCTGGTTGCCTCGATTGAAAGTTTTCAGTATGTCTTGCGGAAAAAGTGCAAGTTGGGTTTCAAATGATTGATGTTTTCAAAATCTATGTTGGTTGGCATTAAGGAGGTCATTCTGTTCAAGATACTTCATTGTGTTTGAGCTAAGAATGTTCTAAGATTCTACAGCAAATCGATGTCAAGGATATTGGCAGTAGCTTTGTGGATCACTTCTAATACCTTTTTTGTATAGGGTGTGACCTGAGCCGAAAAGGGCATGGTTTTTGTTCGATGGATTTACGATAGATCATAGTTGGAGGAGGGGCTAACTCAACCACATATTCAGTATAGAATCCGACAGAGATTCCATGGGGCTCTGGAGCTTTGTTCAGCTTTAACAATTTCAGCTGTTCCTCAACACCACTGACACTAATACTTGTTCAATCATGTTTTCAATGGTACAAGGATTAAATTGGGATAGTTCTCCTGTGTTTTCTTTTGCTAAGGAACATTTGAAAATGGAGTTAAGCATTTAGGCTTTTTCTTTGCTACATTCAGTTTCAGTTCCAGTTCCAATCTCATTCACTAGGGATGGGACACTAACTTTGGTGCCACTAACAGCCTCTACATACGAGCAGAATTTCTTTGGGTTCTGTGAAAGATCACTTGACAATATTCTGCTATGGTGGTCATTGAAAGCATCACACATTGCTCTCTTGACAGCCAAATGTGCCTCATTCAGCATCTCTCTATCTATAATCCTATGCTTTGTTTTACACTTATTGTGTAGTAATCCATGTTTCCTTCAAAGTATATTTATATTTACTGTATACAATGGAGGTTCCCTCCCATTCTGAACTGTACATATCCATTCAGTGTGTGGTCAATTATTCTTTTAAACTTGAGTCAGGGTTCCTCTACATACTCCTGCACTGTGCTGAAAGTTTCAAGTTCCTCACTGAGATATGACACTAATGATTTTTTACCTAGTTTACTGAACAAATATATTTTTCTGCTTGTTTTAGTTGTCCTTTGTACTTTAGTAATCATTGTTGCCACAACTGCATCATGGTGACTAATACCAGTTCTGATGTGGACATCCTCAAAGAGGTCAAGTCTATTTCTTGTCATTGGATCCAATATATTTCCATCATGAGTGGGGTTCCTAACTATCTGTTTCAGTAGTTTTCAGAGAAGGTATTTAGTAAAATTTCAGAGGATTTCTTATTATACCCACCACTAACAAAACTAATTTTTCCAATTAATTGTTGGATGTCTCAGGTCTCCACCAATGATTACATTATGACTGAGGAACTTACGTACAAGTGAACTGAGGTTTTTTCCAAAGTTTTTGGTTACATTGGGAGATGAGTCTGGTGGGTGATAGAAGGATACAATTATCATTTTATGCCCACCCCTGATACTGAGTCTTGCCGAAATAATATCACTTGAAGCTTCAATTTCTATCTTGTTGGATATGAGTTTCTTGTCTACTGTGACAAATACACCACCTCAATTTCCAATTTGCCTATCCTTTCAATTTACACTTAAATTTCTCCCAAAATCCCCACTGCTAACAATTTCAGGTTTCAAATGGCTTTTTGTACCTCATATTATGTGAGCTTCACTGCTTTTCATGAGCACTTCAAACTCTGGCATTTTGTTGTGAATGCTTAGGCAGTTTACCATTAGGATTTTAATATTTTCAACTGTGGGAGGCATTTCTTTCAATATTACACTGATACTTCAGGGTTTCCTACACTTCCATGTTTGTTTGAATGTTAGAATACACTCCATAGATGAGTACTGTGGTAATTTATTATCCCAGACTGCATGAATCCTAAATGATCTGTAAATAAAATGCAAGCTGTGAGCTATGGATATTCAGCAACTATGGATATTTAGCAATCTGTATTCAAATCCATTGACAGAACATAACCTGCCATATTGGTCTTGTGGACTGAAAGTGTGCACATGCTGGAAGTGATATGAATGAAGCAACTGTTGAAGCAGAAGTGACCAAGCAACAGCATGGCTTATGCCTTCAGCTCCAATTCATTGCATACCTGTTTCAGAATCATCATCTATTTGTTGCAACAGTCACTCCTGCATATCCAAGGTGCAAACTGTGAAAGGCTAACCACAAGCCATTGTCCTTGTTGCACATGATATCATGTGTGCAACATACTGAAAACTTTATCAGATGGAATTTTGTGTAGAGAACGTCATTAATAATGATGATTAACAGTAAAGGCTAAACCATACCAGAATAAAATTTCCCACATGGAATAATTGATGTATTTATCCCCAGTAAAAACAGTACTGGCAACAGAAAAATTGTTTGGTCTGTGAAGTCATCCAAAGCATTGAAGACATGAAGACAGCACTGGCAAATGAAACACTGTTCACACATACAAAACCCAGCACCCCTATCAGACTTCTTGTCGATGCCAGCCAGGCAGTAGTGGGCACATTTTGGAGGGCCAACATTTTTCTGTTTTAACAGACCACCAATTTTACAGCAATCAACTGAACTTGTTTCACAATTGGAAAAACAAATGATGTCAGAAAATTCAATCATAAAATTAATAGTGTAAGAAGAACATTTAAGCTATGCATTAATGTATGTAAAAGTAAAAATGCGGAATTACTAACTGATGACCAAGAGATATTGGAACACGGGGTAGAATATTTTAGTAAACTGTTGGATGCTCCTACTGAAGAGATCCTACTGTACCCAGTAGAAGATGGTGAGGCCATGGTCACCCACACCCTCTCTCAAGGAGAAGTAGACAAAGCAATAGCCCAACTAAAGAACAATAAAGCATCAGAGACTAATAATATAATATCACAGCTATTGAAAGCCAGAGAAGTTGAGTTAAATTGCAGTGCATACAAGATTTTGTGCTGTATCTGATAAAAGGAAGAGCTACCAGGAGAATGGCATGTAGGGATAGTGTGTTTGACACACGAGAAAGAAGATATACTTAAATGCGGCAACTACAGAGGCATAACACTCCAGATTATTGCATATGATGTACTGTCAAATATCTTGTTCGGTAGATTCTAACCCATAGCTGAAAACATTAATGGAAGTTCTCATGTGGGTTCACGCCAACAGCCTAGCTGCAGTGGTAACACCGATTCCCATTAGATCACTGAAGTTAAGTGCTGTTGGGCTGGGATAGCTCTTGGATGGGTGACTGTCCAGTCTGCCAAGTGCTGTTGGCAAGCGGGGTGCACTCAGCCCTCAGGAGTCTAACTGAGGAGCTACTTGAATGAGAAGTAGCAGCTCCGGTCTCGAAAACTGACAATGGCTGGGAGAGCAGTGTGCTGACCACATGCCCCTCTGTACCTGCATCCAGTGGTGCCCCTTGGCTGAGATGAGAGGATGACACAGTGGCTGGTTGGTACTGTTGGGCCTTCCAAGGCCTGTTCGGACAGAGTTTTTTATCATGTGGCTTCAGACCAGGAAAGTCAACTGTGACCCAGACATTTACTCTCCGGCAAATAGTAGAAAAGACAAACGAATTTAATGTTGGTGTGCACCATCTTTTCATTGATTTCAAATCCGCATATGACACAATAAATTGGGCTAAACTTTATGAGGCAATGTAGTAATTTTGGTTGCCTGAGAAGTTGGTGCATTTGATAGAGGTCACCCTAAGGCACACCAATTGTACTGTGTTAGTGCAGTCTAGGCTATCACCCCAATTTCCCACACGAGCTAGGTTAAGACAAGGGAAGGGCTTTCCTGCCTACTCTTCAATTTGGCACTTGAAAAAGTGATGCAAGACTCAGGTATCCAGACAAGAGGGACTATCTACTGTAAGCCCGTATAACTGTCGGGATATGCTGATAACCTGGACCTAACAAGTAGAACATTTAGAGAGCTACAAAGTGCCTTCTCAGCTCTAAAACTGAGGGCAGAGAAGGTGAGACTGAAAAATTAATTAAAGGAAGACCAGATACATGTATAATCGTACTAGACAACCTTTATAGCCCACAGAAACAAATGGCAGCACTCCCACAGAAACAAATGGCAGCACTTTGACTGAAATTATGACCCACATAAGTGCTTGTAATCAGTGTTATTTTGGAGTGCTGTGACATGTTAAATCCAAGCTTCTGTCACAAGAGACCAAGTGCTGACTCTATAAAATGCTGATACATCCAGTACTTAGATATGCTTCAGAAACATGGACGACTACAAAGCAGGATGAAAATAGACTGAGGTCACATGAGAGAAGTATACTGAGAAGAATCTTTGGACCTGTGTATGAAAATGGAAGCTGGAGGAGTTGAAGGAATGACAGGCTTTTTGACTGCTATAAGAAGGATGATGTGGTCAAGTTCATAAAGTTATGTAGATTGAGATGGGCTGGACATGTAATACAACTTTATGAGACAGATCCTGCAATGAAAGCCTGCTGCAGCAAACCTGGAAATAGAAGAGCAAGAGGACGACCAAGGTTGAGATGGAGTGATGAGGCTGGGGAAGATGATGTCCAAGTTGGTTGCTGTAACTGGAGGTCTACAGCAAAGTCCAGAGAGGAATGGAAGAAAATTATCAAGGAGACTAGTAGTATCCTCAGATGTAGTGCCAGTGGAAGAGAAAGAAGAAGAACTGAACTTGTATTGCCACATCAATGCCACCAAACCAAATTTATAACTCAGTTTTCTGTATACATGCGCCACAGCAAGGGCAAGAACAGCACTGTGGCAGGTTGCCTTTCCAGGAGCATTGCCAGTGTAACAATGGTGGACTGGGCTAAAATTGTAGATGACCAACTGACAGATACATTCATATAACAGATTGTCTGTGACAATGCATCTCCATCATTTTATTTGGCTTGTGTGGCAGTTGATGTAGCTGTTGTGGTGGTCATCTGAGGCCTTTAATCCTACAAAAACATCACCATGAAGTCTTTAATGTCATTCACAGCTTGTATTACCCTGGCATCAAAGCAAGATGATCTGGCCTAGTGTTAAAAAAGAGAGCCACATGTGCACCCATTCCTGCATCCTGTGCCTGAAAATCAAAGTTTTGTGAATGTGCACATAACAATTAAGGATTTTCCTCTCCCAATGGCACCTTTTGCACACATTACACTGTACTAATGGTCACCATTACCAACTCACTATCATTGATCGTTATAACATATGGCCAGAGACCTTACCAGTTGCAGGTACCACAAATGAATCTGTTGGCATGGTATTTGTGGGCACCTGGTTTTCTAACCATGGAATTCCTCTTATAATCACCATGGAACACAGCCATCTGTTTGAGGTTCTCTGTTCAAGCTACTTAACCTTTGTGGCAATCATCATGCTCATACAACAAGCTATTACCCCAACAGTAAAGACATGATGAAATGCATGCACCACTCCCTGATATCTACTCTCATGTGGCACAATGAGCTTAGATCAATTCAATGCCATGGGCTCTGCTAAAACTATGACTTGTCATGCTCACTCGTGTAGTTCGTATTCAGCAAATAGTTTCATTTTCCTGGTGACTTTATCATGCCAACACTCCCTACAATTCATTCATCCTGTGACCACATAGGCTTTCTACAAAATCTTGAGCTGCTCCTACAAGAAGTTTGGTCACATAACCTGCAAATCATGTCATCCTTTCATTTTAAAAGATTTGAAAACTGCAACACATTTTTGGCTGCATGATAACACCATATGCCCAACTCTTATTCCTCCATATTCCCGTCCATATGAAGTAATATCAAGAGGAATGAACACCTTCATCATCTGCAAATATGGCACACATGAAACTGTGTCCATTGAGTGACTTAAGCCTGCTTTCCTCAACAGTTTGACAAACAAGCGTGAGAGCTATTCTCCAGCATTAGCAGCAGTTGTCAAACAACATGCAGTGGCTGCATCACCCTCCACTCTAGATATGGCAACACAAATACAGGGCCAATTACCTTTCCTACCCTCTCCCCCCCTCCCCTCCCAAATTCTTCTCCTGTAATAATTCACATGGGCAGATTGATCACATACAAGTACCCCAGGCTATTGTATGGACAGACAGCAGCAGGACACTGACACAAAGCTGATTGGTCAATATTTCTGCACTGTGTTCTCTGTTGGTTGCTCCCTTCTTCCATCATCAACTGGTTCTGAAATGGTCCAGCCACTAGTAGCCTGCCATGGGCATGTGTTGTTTGCCTGCTGCAAAAACCTCAAAGAGAGTAGAAGAAAGCTGAGGCACAACAAGCAATTCAGTCCAGCTGGTACAGAGGGTGTAGGGGTTAGGGGCAGTGGAGAACCACTGTGGTGACCATGAGATTGACTGATCAAAATGTGTTGTGCAGTGTGGTGCAAAGTGATATCTTTACCTCTCTGGTGTATTTTGTGTTTGTAATGCGCTGAATAAATTGTGGTAAAATATTATTGTATACCATTTAATCATTCATAGTTATGTTAACACCACAAAAGGAATCCTGCAACCTGCCCTTCCTTTTTAAGCTTGCCAAATCTATTGCTTTCCCTTCCCTAAGGAAGGAACTATTTGTTCCAAATTCTAGGATAGTGTATGTTCTTTTGTATGTGTTTGTCTGCAGTACAGACATTTTTCCTGAAGGTTAAGTGCTGGCCAGAAATTCTATCTCATAATTTTATGAGAATATTTCAGCAGTCGAGCTAGTCACCATTTCCAGATAAGACCAGCAACATTGTTTCATGTGCTCTTCAGTTTGAAGACTGATTTGATGTAGCTCTCCATACTAGTCTATCCTTTGCAAGCCACTTTATCTCTGCATGTCAGGCCACAGCAGCTGGAGACAGTGGGCAAGTGTGTGTGAGCTGTGCTTGTGTGAATGTTTGTTTGTTTTTTCTATTTCTGAAGAATGTCTTTCGGCCAAAAGCGTAAATGTTTAGCTGCTTTTTCATTGTGCTTGTCTGTGACTTGAAAGCTCCTCTTAGCGAAAGCTCCTCTTAGCGATGGGTCCTTGTCATAATATTGTTATTCCATCCTAGACTTTCCAGTATTTGCAGTAAGTTATTCTAAATTTGTATCTAGATCATGTCATACATTAGTGCATTAAAGTTACAGAATAACATTTTCCATTTCGTATAACGTAGGTGCTTTCCTGTATTCCATAACTTCGATATGCAGATACTAACAGCCTTCTAGTGCACACTTGGATTCCTGGTCTGAAGTGTTAATATTCTGTTGTACAGAACAGTCTGGACTTATGTGTCCACAAGGGAAGGCAAGTCGATTCACTTGCCACTTCCCTAGGACCCACAGTACAAAGCTTTTATTCATGTACTGAGAGTATAACCATCAGCCCTCTGGGATGTAGTAAGTTGTTTTGTGTCACCCACAAAAATTTGGTTCTTATGGCATGATATGTCTCAAAACAGACCAAATCATTTATAACAGATCTGACATTAAGAAAAGGATAGACTGTTATTCATCATAGACACAGGGCTCTCTTCTAAAGCACACATTCACACAAGCACAACTCACACACGTATGACCACTGTCTCTGGCAACTGCTAGTCAACATGTCCATTATATGCAAAGTAGCAATCTATCTTTTCATAATGTCATTATTTGTCCTCGATTTTCCATCGTTATATGTCAGATATGGAAATTTTAAAGTCTTCTCCTCCACTCATCCCCTGGAAAAAATATCTGTGGATGCCAAGGCTACTCCCCACTTGGTACATGACTTACTCATATAATGGTATGCAGCTTCAATTCATTATAGTTGACTCGACAGGATGATTTTGCCAATAATGTAAAGCCTTATAAAATGTCTCAAAATATACCTGATAAATATTTCTTGTTGTCCATTATAGTTAGAAATTCACTTGGAAACAAAAAGCTACCACTCTCAGAGAATTTCCCTTACAAAAGCCACACTAACTGCTTGAAAATAAATTACTATTCCCTATTAAGAGTTCACAATGTTTTATTAAAAAAAGTCATTTACTTTGGAAGAAATAGCTTGTAGTGATACTGCCCTTTTAGTTTGAAACATTTGTTATGCATCTTTTCCTGAAAGGAGGCTTCACTTTTTGTCATTTTTCACCTTCTTGGAAAGATGCCATCAGATAATTCACAAGGAGAGAAATTTATGAAGGTAACTCACTGCTAAGGAAGGACATTTTTAAGAAAATATTTGGTATGTTATCAACACTAAAGCAGGGCTTTTATTTAAGTTCTCTGATTGTGTCTTATCAACATGAAGGTTGGATAATAAACATTAAGTTTTTCAGTAGCTTATGTTCTCACATTCAGCCGTTTTTTCAACAGTACCCAAGTGATACAAGTGGCTGCTCAGGAAGCCAAGCTGAGGGGACAGCCAGAGGCCTATAAGTGCAAAATTTGTGCAGTGAAAACAACTCATTTCCATGATCACTTGATGCAGATTTATATATTTATTTTAAAGACCTAATCAAGAGCCCAAGGAACGGCAGTTAATGTCTGAGGAACCAGGAGGGGGGCAAATAATTTGTCACCGAAACACTAATTTTCTTACCACATAAATCAAAAGTTTTATCTCAAGTACAGACAGTGTTGAGGAACAGTGGACAAAGTTCAAAACCGCCGTACAATATGCATTAGATGAGTATGTGCCATGCAAGATCGTAAGAGATGGAAAGGAGCCACTGTGGTACAACAAACAAGTTAGGAAACTGCTACGGAAGCAAAGGGAACTTCACACCAAGCATAAACATAGCCAAAGCCTTGCAGACAAACAAAAATTACATGAAGCGGAATGTAGTGTGAGGAGGGCTATGCAAGAGGCGTTCAGCAAATTCGAAAGTAAAGTTCTATGTACTGACTTGATATAAAATCCTAATAAATTTTGGTCTTATGTCAAAGTGGTAGGTGGAACGAAACAAAATGTCCAGACACTCTGTGGCCAAAATGGTACTGAAACAGAGGACAACGGACTAAAGGGCGAAATACTAAATGTCTTTTTCCAAAGCTGTTTCACAGAGGAAGACTGACTTTAGTTCCTTCTCTATATTGTCTCACAGATGACAAAATGGTAGATATTGTACTAGATAACAGAGGGATAGAAAAACAATTAAAATCACTCAAAAGAGGAAAGGCCGCTGGACCTGATGGGATACCAGTTCAATTTTACGCAGAGTACACGAAGGAACTTGCCCCCCTTCTTGCAGCGGTGTACCGTATGTCTCTAGAAGAGCGTAGTGTTCCAAAATATTGGAAGAGGGCACAGGTCATTCCCATTTTCAAGAAGGGACGTTGAACAGATGTGCAGAACTATAGACCTATATCTCTAATGTTGATCGGTTGTAGGAATTTGGAATACGTATTATGTTCAAGTATAATGACTTTTCTGGAGACTTGAAATCTACTCTGTAGGAATCAGCATGGGTTTCGAAAAAGACGATCGTGTGAAACCCGGCTTGTGCTATTCGTCCATGAGACTCAGAGGGCCATAGACAAGGGTTCCCAGGTAGATGCAGTGTTTCTTGACTTCCGCAAGGCATGTGATACAGTTCCCCACAGTTGTTTAATGAACAAAGTAGGAGCATATGGACTATCAGACAAATTGTATGATTGGATTGAAGAGTTCCTAGATAACAGAACGCAGCATGTCATTCTCAATGTAGAGAAGTCTTCCGAAGTAAGAGTGATTTCAGGTGTGCCACAGGGGAGTGTTGTAGGATCGTTGCTATTCACAATATATATAAATGACCCTGTGGATAACATCGGAAGTTCACTGAGGCTTTTTGCGGATGATGCCGTAGTATACCAAGAGGTTGTAACAATGGAAAATTGTACTGAAATGCAGGAGGATCTGCAGCAAATTGATGCATGGTGCAGGGAATGGCAATTGAATCTCAATGTAGACAAGTGTAATGTGCTACGAAAACACAGAAAGAAAGATCCTTTATCATTTAGCTACAATATAGCAGGTCAGCAACTGGAAGCAGTTAATCCCATAAATCATCTGGGAGTAGGAATTTGGAGTGATTTAATATGGAATGACCATATAAAATTAATCGTCAGTAAAGCAGGTGCCAGACTGAGATTCATTGGAAGAATCATAAGTAAATGCAGTGTGAAAGCAAAGGAAGTAGGTTACAGTACACTTGTTCACCCACTGCTTGAATACTGCTCACTGGTGTGGGATTCATACCAGATAGGGTTGATAGAAGAGATAGAGAAGACCCAACGGAGAGCAGCGCGCTTCATTACAGGATCATTTAGTAATCGCGAAAGTGTTATGGAGATGATAGATAAACTCCAGTGGAAGACTCTGCAAGAGAGATGGTCAGTAGCTCGGTAGGGGGTTTTGTTGAAGTTTCGAGAACATACCTTCACCGAGGAGTCAAGCAGTATATTGCTCCCTCCCATGAATATCTCGTGAAGAGACCATGAGGATAAAATCAGAGAGATTAGAGCCCACACAGAGGCATACCGACAATCTTTCTTTCCACGAACAATACGAGACTGGAATAGAAAGGAGAACCGATAGAGGTACTCAAGGTACCCTCCACCGCACACTGTCAGGTGGCTTGCGGAGTATGGATGTAGATGTAATATAGCTTTAATTTTTTTCAGGAATTGGGTTGTTTATCATCTAGATGTAACTGTCTGATGTTGTGTATCCTAAATTATATTCCGGTAATTATTAACATCTGCTGATTTCCCAATAATCTTCAACAAATCCAGTTTAATATTAAACATTCATCTTATTTATTTACTTATTTATTTATTTGCAATGAGGCTTCTTTTTGGTTTGAAGGATGATGCAAAATTATATTTCTATGGTAGTTTCCAGATTTCCCCATTTTGAGAACAGAAATTTTCATGAAATGTGTGGTGAAAGAGATTTCTATGTGTCATTACATTAAAAATATTGTTCGCAAATGAGGATTAATTAACAACAATAGCCTTACATAAAATTTAAATAATGAAACATTCCTACATATTTATCAACAAAATGATAAAGAATATTATTTATGAAAAAATATTAAACTATCTAGTGACAGTAGTTTGTTAGGAGTAAAATATTTGGTTGATGCATATTATTCAACACATAATAACATTAATGTTTCTAAAAGAAGAGCTGTGGGTTCCTCAATACAACAGATCTAAAATGTTAATGAGCTTATGTTTATAAATCTGATTAATAAATGGAAAGTTACCTGAGCAATACTGAATTTGAGGACACTGCTCATATATTTTGGAAGGTCCGTAATCATTGTAAAAAATCCCCAGTCATGTCCAATTTGTGCACAAATGAGACCCCAGAGAGGGACAGACATGGCCATTTCTTTCCATGGAGTTGGATGCCGTTCCTAAAACATTGCATGTAGATGTCAAGCAAGCTTCATTCACAAAGTATGCATCTGCTCAATCTTGCATCTATATTTGCATAAACATGTTCTGAATCTTAGAAGTAGGTAAATTGCTTTTAATTCTATTAATAAGTCTTACAGCCAACATGAAAAGGAAAGGTAGCAGTATAAGTGTAACATCACAAGCTGTATGTAATTCTGTCTTGATTTACCTTATCTTTCTCAAGACCACCTATTGCCTTGTCCAGGAATATTGCTTCCTCTTCAGAAATGAAAGGATGAGATGATGGAGAACTGTAGCAGAGGTATTGCCAGGCAATGAACCAAAGCACACTAATGCCACCAAAGACATAGAACACACTCTCCCAGCTTTGTGTCAAATACAGCAGCAATCCACTCAATGAATTTCCTACTACAGTTCCTATTAATGAACCTATGAATACAGAGAAGATACAGTGTTTTTATTTCTTTAAAACTTCAGTATTTCTTAAATCATCCTTTGAATATCTGCTGTAAATGGATATACCTAACAGTAAATGACACTAGAGTTTTAACAGTGAGAGACTGAGGAACAACAAGAAATAAAGGAAAAAATATGGAGATACCAGGTGCGTGTTACAGATATAAAGTCACATCCATATACAATGAGAAAGTGGTATCCATTATGGACACATTACATTTGCACTTGATTCCAGACTATATGTGGACTTCTTCAGATTCATTCACCTTTATCCCCAGTGTGAATCATGGGCAACTCTGCTTCCTGGTGTGTGGTCTCAGTATAATCTATTTTAGTTGCAATCACATTTTTTGAGAATGAAAATACTTTTATGCAAAATTTACAGTCTGATTCTAAGGTTAATGAGCTGACTTTTGACATTGTACAATTTTTTGAGAAGAATGACACAGAGTACTCTTTCTCTTTCTCTTTAGTTTGAGTGTCATATCTTATCAATTATTAGAAAAAGCTGTCACATACCAGAAAAGACAAATGATCCCAAAGTTCCTCTTTCACTTGCTGGGATCCAATGCGCTAACAAGGCATTGATTGCAGGAAATGTTGGCCCCTAAAACAAATATAGCATAATTATATAGTTCCTTGCCAGCTTACTGTCTAACTATAATGTAGCACCTAACTCTTGTATAGTATGCATTCTTTAAAATTTCCTAATTCACAGCAGTTATCCTTCAAAGATCACATATGGAAAAAAACAGATTTTAAATTGCACAGGAAGTACTGCAGCAAACAGGTTATCATACACAGGGTATATAGGCCCACTATCAAGCTTTGCAGAATAACATGCCACATCAAAAGCATAATATTTTGTTGTTTCACCAATCCTCTTACTCACCATTTACGAATGACCATACAGTCAGTCATTGTTCAACATATGCAATATTCCATAGCCAACGCATAGTTAGTAATTGCTCTGCTGTGGAGCCTTCTGTGTGTGGTACCAGTTGGTGTTTACATTGATGTTCTAAATCCAGTGTGAATTATGAAATGATTGAATTAACTGATATGAAAATGTGCTGTGAGGTGAGTGGTAATGAATGGTATTTTTGTCATGACTACAAGCAACAGTTTTCTAATGGGAGACATCCATATCCCTTTATTAATGCCTTCAAGAAACAGGAAGTCTGACACCAGATGGTTCTTGAAACTTTGCAAGCAGGGTCCCACATGATGGTAGATGTTACTCTTCAAGCATCTGTCAGTTTGGATTTTTCAGCATTTCTAAGGTGCTGCACTTCTCTGCTCAGACTTGTCTGTTGGTCATATTGAGCATGGGTTCCACCCATTTGCACAGGATTCCAAGACTTTTCTTTTGCAAGAAATGTCCTTTGTACACTGACTGTGTGCTACAGTGAACCAAAATCCGCCACCCACTTTACTTACAACTGAGTCTATGATCACTGCATTTCATATACCCACAAGTGTTTAAGTCTAATGATGCAGATTTCAATAAATATGAGCTACTCTCAGATGGTGTCTACTTTATTTTTATTTTATTTAAGAGTCAGAACAGTCACTTTTGGTACTGTGTGACTGGTGTCAGTTAGCTATACGTTTATGGCCACAATAAGTTATTTAACATTATTAATTCAATTTATTTATTTATTATATGTGTGGGCCTACATCTACATCTACATCTACATCTACATCTACATGACTACTCTGCAATTCACATTTAAGTGCTTGGCAGAGGGTTCATCGAACCACAATCATACTATCTCTCTACCATTCCACTCCCAAACAGCGTGGGGGAAAAACGAACACCTAAACCTTTCTGTTCGAGCTCTGATTTCTCTTATTTTATTTTGATGATCATTCCTACCTATGTAGGTTGTGCTGCACAAAATATTTTCGCATTCGGACGAGAAAGTTGGTGACTGAAATTTCGTAAATAGATCTTGCCGTGACGAAAAACGTCTTTGCTTTAATGACTTCCATCGCAACTCATGTATCATATCTGCCACACTCTCTCCCCTATTATGTGATAATGCAAAACGAGCTGCGCTTTTTTACACCCTTTCGATGTCCTCCGTCAATCCCACCTGGTAAGGATCCCACACCGCGCAGCAATATTCTAACAGAGGACGAATGAGTGTAGTGTAAGCTGTCTCTTTAGTGGACTTGTTGCATCTTCTAAGTGTCCTAACAATGAAACGCAACCTTTGGCTCACCTTCCCCACAATATTATCTATGTGGTCTTTCCAACTGAAGTTGTTCGTAATTTTAACACCCAGGTACTTAGTTGAATTGACAGCCTTTTACTATTTATCGAGTAATCGAATTCCAACGGATTTCTTTTGGAACTCATGTGGATCACCTCACACTTTTCGTTATTTAGTGTCAACTGCCACCTGCCACACCATACAGCAATCTTTTCTAAATCACTTTGCAACTGATACTGGTCTTCGGATGACCTTACTCGATGGTAAATTACAGTATCATCTGCGAACAACCTAAGAGAACTGCTCAGATTTCACCCAGGTCATTTATATAGATCAGGAACAGCAGAGGTCCCAGGATGCTTCCCTGGGGAACACCTGATATCACTTCAGTTTTACTCGATGATTTGCCATCTATTACTACGAACTGCGACCTTCCTGACAGGAAATCATGAGTCCAGTCGCACAACTGACACCATACCCAATAGGCCCGCAGCTTGATTAGAAGTCACTTGTGAGGAATGGTGTCAAAAGCTTTCCGGAAATCTAGAAATACGGAATCAACTTGAGATCCCCTGTCGATAGCGGCCATTACTTCGTGCGAATAAAGAGCTAGCTGCGTTGCACAAGAACGATGTTTTCTGAAACCATGCTGATTACGTATCAATAGATCATTCCCTTCGAGGTGATTCATAATGTTTAAATGCAGTATATGCTCCAAAACCCTACTGCAAACCGAGATCAATGATATAAGTCTGTAGTTCGATGGATTACTCCTACTACCCTTCTTAAACACTGGTGTGACCTGCGCAATTTTCCAGTCTGTAGGTACAGATCTATCGGTGAGTGAGCGGTTGTATATGATTGCTAAGTAGGGAGCTATTGTATCGGCATAATCTGAAAGGAACCTAATCGGTATACAATCTGGACCTGAAGACTTGCCCGTATCAAGCAATTTGAGTTGCTTCGCAACCCCTAAGGTATCTACTTCTAAGAAACTCATGCTAGCAGCTGTTCGTGTTTCAAATTCTGGAATATTCCATTCATCTTCCCTGGTGAAGGAATTTCAGAAAACTGCGTTCAATAACTCCGCTTTAGCGGCACAGTTGTCAGTAACAGTACCATCGGCACTGCGCAGCAAAGGTATTGACTGCGTCTTGCCGCTTGTGTACTTTACATACGACCAGAATTTCTTTGGATTTTCTACCAAATTTTGAGACAATGTTTTGTTGTGGAACCTATTAAAGGCATCTCGCATCACTAGGTGTTTCAGACTTTCATCCATTATCTGGTGCCTTATTTGCGTAATCTAAGACATCTTTGGTCTATTCAATAAAATTAAAAAATGATATTCTAACTTAACATTTTGTAGCAGTCTCTTTACTGTTGCTGATGTCTGCTCTAGTTTAGAAGCTGCTGGATATATTCAACTGCTGCACAGATCATACATGTTTAAGGAAGCAGCTATTTCATCTGAAAATTCTATGTAGAACCTGAAAGAGATTTCATCAGACCATGGAGCCATGTTCAGTTTTAATGCTTTCTATGCTTTGACAGCCAGACTTACTTCTTTTAGAATCTTTCTACCTACAGCCATATCCTTTATTTTACACCAACTGTGTGGTAGTTGTTTCTTTTGAAGTTTGTTTAGAGAGACTGTAAGCTATGGAGAGTTCCTCCCATCATGGCCTGTTCTACCAGGTACATGTGTGTCCAACACTTGGTCAACTATTATTCTAAAGTCAAGCCACAGTTCCTCTACATTGAACAAATGGCCCATCCTGTCTATTTTTCTAATGAATGACTTACAAAGTATCTGTTATAAACAGTTTTCAGAAAAAGGATGTGGTGTCTTGTCATGTCCATAACTTAGAAAACTATAATGAAACCAATCTGTTGTTGGATGATTAATGTTTCCACCAACAATGATGGGGGCACATATGTATTAGCTAGTGGACATTGTCTCTGAAGTTTGCAGGTACATTTGGAGGCGAGTTTGGTGGTCAATGGAAGCAATCTGTGATGCATCTTCAACTTCTATTTCAGCAGATTTGAGTTTCTTCCCTACTACAATAAGTACAACACTTCCATATCCCATTATTCGTACTTCTGATATACATTTAGATTTATTCCAAAAATCTCATTGCTGTCAATTTAATGCTTTAGTCAGCTTTCTGCGCCTAGTGTTAAGTGAACTCCATTGTCTGGCATATTGTTGCAAATACTTTAATGGTCCCACCTGTTTTGCATTTCTTAGAATCATACACTAATACACCAGTTTCTTCTACAGAGTTAATAATTGCATATGACTCAATGGCCTGGTGAAAGTCTTTCAATTGGTGGCTGCTTCTGTGACTTGCATGTCTCTAACCTACACCAGTTATCCAACTGGGGAAGAGCTCAAATATAATGAGTTATCTGGAACAGAATGGTTATTCAATGTTAACCAGCATGAACTCTGTTGACATTTGTCTTGCAAAGCTCAGCTTGCATTTTTCTGATATGACATCCAGTACGCATTTGGATGTGGGTGAGGTTGCATGTGAATATGTGTACTTTTTGGCAAAGGAAGAGCCAAGGCTCAATAGGTAGTTAATACAGTTGTCTGTTACATGCACCTATGTACCACACATCACTTGGCTTTGTGGGAAGAGGCTTTTCCTTTTTTTTAATGTAAGAGATAAGTATAGGTTACTAGGAGAAGTAATAGTAGATTTTACAACAGAATGGCTATGCACAGAGCATGGCCAGAAAACATAAATAGAAAATGCTGCAATCTTCAATAGCAGAAGTTTCTTGATTGGAAGAAAGCAAATGCAGTTAGCATGAGACAAAAAAGTATACAATTAGCCTAAGAAAATAAAAGTTACTCACTACTTGTGATGAAGGATGTTGTAGTATGCAACAAATCAGACTAAAGTAACAGTTTTTAAGTTTACAGGCACTGTGTGAAGAGAGACACAATGCAAAAGGATGGAGCCTAAGGCAAAAATTATTACCGACAAAAAAATTGATATGTCACAGATAATATTGGATACTGTTGTTGAGATTTACTATGTGTTAAAATATTTTCATGTCAAACAGTATGCACTAACAGTTAAAAAATCTTTCATGAGAAATATTTTGCTGACCTCTCCTAATCCTTCAGCAGCTCTGACAATGATGAGCCATGTGGCTCCACCATATCTGGCTGCTAAAGGAGTGAGCAGTGTGAACACAGCAGTGCACAAGATGCCAAGTCCAAGTGAGTACTTGCCACCAAATTTTTCTGCCAGCATCCCTCCAGGCAGATGGGTGAGAATGTAACCCCAGAAGAAAGAACTCAATATAAGGCCTTGTGTTTCTTCATCCCAATCAAATTCAGCTAATGTACCCTGTAAAATAAGACAAATAAAAATTCTATTTATTATAATATCAATGTTAATTAACTGAAGTATTTTTCTATAAATTCTAAATTTGAATTTACATCCACTATAAAAAAAAGAGACATCAGAGAAGAACACATAATTTTTCTTTGGAAGTTTCTTATATTCCTATTTATTTATTCACTCATTCTTCATTCACAAAACATTTTACACTGATACACTGCAATAAGCTAAAAATAAATACCTCAAATATATATTTACACACAGAATACACAAATACACTTCATTTATTTTAAGGATATGAAGCGATGTTGGTCATGGCTTTTTGATGAAAGCCACACATATGCAGCCAAGTTTATCTGTGAGTAATTCATACCGATCTTTTGAGTTCATCTCTGTTTGCACACAGTTTGTGTTTATGTGTTACAAAGTGCAAGTATTTTTTTTCCTGGGAAGTACACTACTGCTGGCCTCACTTATCTTCAGGAGGCAAAATGTTTGGTACTGCTGACAGCCACATACAAAAGTGATGACACTGTTCTAGCTTTCAGAACTGTTAGTTCCTTCCTTGGGTGGAGAAAAGGACTGTTACGTTGGAGAGGCCACTGAGAGGGACCCACCTGAAGTGAGGCTGAGGGTAATCAAAGATGAATGGCATACACTGAAGATATGCTTACACTGTTCATGATGTGAATGAAAAATACAATGTATTTATTTATATAACAAAGTCCTCACTTTACATGAAAACTGTTCTCCCCAAAAGTAATTCATATTATATAAGAGGCTACCAAAAAATATATAGACTGCTCAAGGAATAAAGGTAACTCATACACAAAAAGGAAAGTATCTGTATGTCAGGAACAGCTCTTACATTGATACTGTACCTCATTACAATGCATTTTAATAATATTGAAGAAAGCAGTCCTGACATCATACCAAATGCAATATGAGAAGAGGATAGCCACATCAGAGAGCAAAATAACGACAATACAGAATGTGGTGAAGAAGAGCAATAAGAGATGGGAAGAGGAGTTTGCTTTAAGAGTGAATAATAAAGTAACAGATGTATGTAATGTAGCAAAACTCTACGAAAAGCACTTTACATAAAGGGCTTTAAGTTCAGTAACTGTTGCCCTGGAACACCTGGGATTATCACGTACTGCTAAATCTTTATAAGAGGCATATGATCCTGAGTACACCTGTGGAAGTAGTGTCCATCATGTAATCTATAAAATTTTGAAGTTTCAGCTACTATGACAAACTACTGTTTTATTTTAATATATTTCAAAGCATCATGGTTGACTCCTGAATCTATCCTAAAGAGTTGTCATATCTTCAAAATAGCACATTATCTGCCTACGAAATGAATGAGGGCAGAAATGCAAGGGCAATCCAGAAAACATTATGTTTTGGTATAAAAAATAACAGTGTAAGAAATAATAATCTTTTATTTATTTAAAAGTGACATTTACATACTAATTTTCAACATAGTCTCAACACAAATTTAGATGCTTATCATAGTCGTGAACAAGCTTTGAAATCCCATTGTCACAAAAATTTGCCACCTGAGACTTCAACCAGTTAGTCACGCCCTACCTTCAGTGACTACATTGTTTCCGAACACTCCACACAGTCACTGATAAAATTCAATTGGTTTGTGGTTTTTTGCGAACAAAAACCTTATTACTGATTGCACTTCACTTCAAAACTTGTGGGATTCTCTACTGCGGCATACACTTAAAACTTTTATTGTGAAATAATGGGAAATGAGATGAACCTCATGGCTGCATGTCTACTGAATAGACAAATGCTTAGACAACAGTATAGCTGCTCTAAGCCCAACCATTGTTGCTGCAGTCAAAAATGTAATCTACTTTCAGGATAGTCGTTATATGATCCTTTGCATTAGTTTTTGTGGCATATTATCACTAGTGAAATATTTCCAATAACTGACCTTCAAATCGGTCTCAAGATCACAGAGTGCACTTACCATTCGTTTTGGTTCATGTGTTGGATAATCTCCAGGACATCGAAGGTCATCTGGATCTTGACCACTAATGTCAGTGGCATTACTGTATGTGATATTACTGTTGTAGCTTTTTGGTGTTTGGTGTGGAAGCACCATCTCTGTTATGGCAACAGAAAGACATATGCGCATTGTATAGGCATTGGCTATGGCCAGGAAGCTCATCACAGCAAGCACATATCGCTGTCTCACACAACCTGTAACAAAAGTGTCTGCATAAGTTTTCTGACAAATTGGGGTTACATCTGATCATGATTTGCATTCAAAATAAACAATCCTACTTCAATAAAAAAGAGGTAACCTGTAAGGGAAGAGGTTTGCATAA
Source organism: Schistocerca cancellata (assembly GCF_023864275.1). Classification (NCBI taxonomy): domain Eukaryota; kingdom Metazoa; phylum Arthropoda; class Insecta; order Orthoptera; family Acrididae; genus Schistocerca; species Schistocerca cancellata. Next base: position 350,676,793 of record NC_064632.1, on the reverse strand, counting down.
CACTTTTAGGAACTACATTATGATTCTGTGACTATATTTACTGTAAAAGCTTAAGTGGCAACCTGATATTTGTCTCTATTAGGGTCTCAAAACTGAAAATATCAGTTTTTAAGTGATGCATATGTGGGTATTGAGAAATGTTTTAGTGCTTTTCTCCTTCATTCCTCTCTAGGCAAGACATTATAGAATAAGTACAAATGTATTCAATTCTTAAAAAATATTTTTAACCAAATTCTGGTCTCTCTTGTAGATACTAGACAAATATAATAGCCTCAAACTGAACAAAGTACATGGATAAGCTGAATATTGTGATCAAAATGCTGCTGATGTGTGAACAGTACTATGTCTTTTTAGACAGGTGCATTACACAATTTGGCTAACTGAAAAACAAAAGTTACCCCTCTCTTCTGCTCATAACTATCCAACGATTGCATGTTCATGGCCCAATTCCATGTACATCTTCCACAAAAGACAAAAGAGAGAGAGAGAGAGAGAGAGGGGGGGGGGGAGAGAAATTACAGGAAAATGGAAAGGAGTTTAGCAATAAAATGACTGTAGCCCATTTAGCACTGGTACATTTTGGTGTTTGATATCTATCACTTTGCCACACTGGTCTTTGGTACTGTAACAAATTGTCTGCTTGGGAAGTTGGACAGTTCACACATTAAATTGTCTTGTAAAGTATTTTTTCACACAGAAACATTGTGTATGACAGCATAAATTTTAATAATAGGAGGCTATTAGCCACATTAAAATATAGTGATGTGTTTTCAGAATACATATTATTAAATAAGAAACCACTTTGTGACAATAAGAAGCAAAATCAAACTTCACTGAAGTACATACATGTAGAACTTTAACACGAAAAAGAGCATAGAATCCAACATAAAGCAGGAATAGGAACAACAAGCAAACACTTGGAAAGAATGCCATAGAAAGAGTTACACATTTCAAATATATAGGTGAAATCCACTAACTTACAAGAGGAGAAAAGATCTCAGGCAAGACACAGAATATACAAAACAATAAATGCATGTCCATTGACACAAAGCTTAAACAGTACAACACAGTAATAAAACATGAAACACTATATGCAAGTGAGACACTAACACTTCATATAAAAACGACATGGAAAGCATACTGATTTAGAATGCAAAGTCATGAGAAAAATTCTAGGCCCCAAGCTGACAGAAGGGGGATGTAGCTTCTACTTCAGGAAAACTGTAGAGAAGAAGTCAATCAAGTTGCAGTCATCAGGAAAAGAATGTTAACGTTCTACAGGCACATCCCCAGACTATCTCCAACAAGACTCAGCAACAGAATAGTGACACACATACAAGAGGTCAAGTCAACAGCACCATGGATCATACAAGTCAAATTTGGTCTAGAAAAAGCACAAATTGATCCAACAGAAAGTGAAGACAGAAACATATGCTGAGACAAAATATACAAGTGAGTCAGAGAATGAAGTCCCAAAGAAATCATGGACAAAGTTAAGACAGAAAGAGACTCCATGAAGAATAAAATGAGAGAATCACGCAAGATCAAAAATAATGCTCAAACAAGACAGATTGCTTTGCATTAGGTCTCGACACCACCTCCAACGGGACCGTGCTTAGTTAAGTGCTGTGGTGTTCAAAACAATTTTAGGATTGATGACAAATGTACTGAGATATTTTGTGTACTTGAAGCAACATTGTACCCTATCCTTGTATAAAGATTTGCATGCTTATAATACTAGAAACAGGAGTGATTATCAAAAGCAAAAGACTGAAACTAATGAGTAATGATCCTACAGAAGTAAGGTGTATTTCTTACAATAAGCTTCCACAAGATATAAAGAGTATAAAAGCATTATCAGCATTTATCCAAGTGGCCCAGAACTGAGCCTTAGGGCACTCCACATGTGATGGTAGCCCATTCTGAAGATAATGGGACTCCATTTTCACTATCCTCTACAACTTTCTATTTCCTGTTTGACAGGTACGAGTCAAGCCATCTCCCTGATGAACCACTTATACCGACATGTACAGCTTTTTGTAAAAGAATCTGGTGAGTGACACAGTCAAATGCTTTTGTTAGGTCACATAAAATCCCAATCACCTTTAGTATTTTGTTGATAGATTCCAAGACTTTGCCAGCAAATGCAAATATTGCATCTTCTGTTGACAAACATTTCTGAAATCCAAACTGACTTTCAATGAGGATATTTTGATCGCCGGGCGGGGTGGCCAAGTGGTTCTAGGCGCTACAGTCTGGAACCAGGCGACCACTACGGTTGCAGGATCAAATCCTGCCTCGGGCATGTGTGATCTCCTTAGGTTAGTTAGGTTTAAGTAGTTCTAAGTTCTAGGGGACTGATGACCTCAGAAGTTAAGTCCCAAAGTGCTCAGAGCCATTTGAACCATAGTTTGATCCCTGAGATGCTTAACTATCCTGGCATACATTAGTTTCTCTAAAACCTTTCAAAAACTTGTCGGTAGTGATATTGGCCAATAGCAGCATCCATCTTATCTCCTTTCTTATACAGTGGTTTTACATCTGCGTACTTAAGCCTCTCAGGAACTATTCCTTGTTTAAGTGATGCATCAAAAATGTGGCAAAGGATTTTACTTACATGGCTGCAGCAGTATTTTAATAATTTGTTAGAAATATTGCCAACCCCGGTAGAGTTTTTACTTTTCAGAGATTTAATAACTCTTTATATTTCTTGAACAGTGACTGTTGTTACCTTCATGTGTTGTACTGGCTTTCAAAAGATTGATGGTTCAGTTCATGGAACCTTGTAAACCTATTTTTTTCTGTTACTGTTAAAAATGTGTGTTTAATGTGTCTGCAGCTATTTTTTGATTGCTCACAAGATGACCCTCACTTCTTATTTGGATATTTTCACTACAAAGTGCATTTTTCCTTGTTTCCTTCTTTACAAAATTCCTAATAGTTTTTACTGTATTGCTCGAGTAATCAATTTCTGTCTTCAAGCATGTTTTTTGCTGCTTGTAGGGTCTTATTCAGAACTCTGTTACAGAGTTTATAGTGCATACTCCTACTGGGATCATTTGATGTCTTGGTTGCTTGAAAGTATCTTGTGTAATTATCTGCAAATAATCCATTTCTCTATACAATGTCACCTGGTAGTGAAGCATTGTTATTAGTATATGTTCATTTTGTTATGGACCAAGAATTTCATGAAGAGCTCCCCATCTGAGAACTGTCTCAACATACATTAAAATTAATTAATATCTAATGTTTTGAAAGATTATTTCATAAAAAAAGCCTCCCCTTTATCAAATGTAATATCAGGGGCAGCAGATGAGTACCTGTCATGTTTGGGCGCTATCATGGATGTATAAACAATTTAAAACAAACTGAACCCAAGGTGTTTGCAGCACACTGCTCCATCCCTCAGCAACATTTACTTGCTAAAAATATGAGTTGTAGACTGCAGCAATCTCTTCAATTTGTGATTAAGACAGCAAACAAAATCCAAAGCAATGCATTGAATTCTAGGTTATCTGCACACTTCGGTGAAGTAAATCGACTCCATAATGGATTATATTATATAACGAGAACTTTGATTGATTACTTCTTCATGCTGAAGTATGCTATCAAAAATTTTAGGTTTCACAAGATTTTTCTCACATTTTGAGACAGTTTTAGAGTTAGTTTCTGGGTGCTAAGATCAAATTTTAAAAGAAAACTTTATCAATTGGAGACCAGGCATTGCTTATAATTTAACAGATTTTCTTACTAAATTTAATGTGGTTACAAGGTGATCATCTAAAGTTGATAAAAATAAAGTTTATCATTTCAGCTTTTCTTACCAGAATTACACTAATGAAAAGGAACATTTGATGGCATGAACCTTCCCAGTTTCCACATTTGTCACTGTCAATCTTGCAGTATGATGACATTTCAGCATATGCACAACTTTTAAAAGTCCTTCATACACACTTATTTTTTATTTATTCTCCACAGATAAATACAAGATTGTTTTGGATTGTGGACATATTTTAGATTTCCTCTCATAACTTTGAGGTAACATTTACAAACAATAACAATAAAAAACATATAGCTTGTTTACTGGTACATATAAATACTATTTATACAAATGAGAATACTGGTATTCTGCACCTCTGAAAGAAATTCATTTATCAGTAAGAAACTCCTTCAAGGCTATTTCAAACCAGCTACCATTTGACTTTTTAAAGTTCATTATAAAACTTCATCCCATATGGTAGGGACTGTTGTCTGCACATTTTGTGTCTTGTCTTTCCAGATGATATTCATAGTCTCTCTCTCTCTCTCTCTCTCTCTCTCTCTCTCTCTCTCTCCCAGTATTGTTAAAGTGCACATTACACTACTGTAGTGCTTGTATTTGAAAATTCAATTGAACAGTTTTATAAACATGTATCAGTGGCAGTGCTAGTAGATTCTTACTCTTGAAAATTCCAAGCATACACATGACCCATAATGCCATTTTTTAATGGATAAATACCCTATTTACATGCTTGGCAGCAGCACATCCTCATACTTCAATTCCATATGTGAGTTATCGACATACTAAAGCATAGCAGATAATACTTTGCTCATACTGAAGAACTTGTGACAATGTCCTCATTGCATAAATTGATTTTCTTAATTTTTGGCATGAGAAATCAATAAGATGCCCAGAAGAGAGATGCCAGTCTAATGTTTTGCCCAGGAAACCCATTTTATCATTCAATTTTATTTCTATACCATCATCAGAAACAACACTCTATTGCACATTATCTGGTTTCTGGTGTATTTGGAAGTCCATCAGACTTGTTTTACTGCATGAGTAATTGTTTTGGAATTATTTTTTCAATCCAGATAAGACACAAGAACAGTTTTGGGCCAGATCATTCACAATGGGTCCCCAGTTAACAACTGTTTTATCACCTGCAAAGTTAAATATTGTACTGTTGTGTTCAGTCAGCAGATCATTAATTTATAATATGAAAATAAAGACCTCAGAACAGACCTCACTTGACTATAATTGGATGATGCTGTACTTTTATTAATCAATCAATAAATCTCTTTATTCATCCGTTAACAATTACATTGTATGGACGTAGTTAATTACAATCTAGTTTCTTATCCTTAATTTGTTTCGAAAACTTGGATAATAAATACAAATATTTTATATCACTTTTTATAAATTTTGCCCACTTTTTGTATGACCTTTTTGTTATGACATCTGTTGTAACTAGATTTGGCAATAGTGAAGAAACGGGTGTCACAATAACTGATCAGGATAAGCACAAATGAAGAACTTACGGTACAATTTAGAAAGTTATATCAGCAGTTCTTGTTTCAGAAAGGCATACCTGTTACTTATATTGTATTATGAGCTTTCAGGAGAAGTTTATGATAAATTTTTTATCTTCATAACTCTTGGAAAGGGGTTTCAGTGCCATTGCCAATCTTCTTACAAGAAAACAGAAATAGACTGTGAATCACTGATCGAGGAGGTTTAAAGTTATACCTAACTAAATTGAGGCCAAATTTTTGCTAATAAAGCAATAGGCACAACTCCCCTCGCTCTGCAAAATGAAATGTGCCTATGTATTAATTTTATTATATTTTCATTTTGTGTCATTTAAATAAGTGTACAAAATTTGCCTTTTTTTGCTTTCCACTCTGTACTTCAACAGTTAACCCTCTGGCAGGTGTGCCTACTATTGTCACATGAGCAGGTGTGCATTGTAAAATTTGCAACATGGTTTTTTGTCACTAAAAACAAATCTGTCTTAAACAAAGTATTACATTTATTGAACAAAGCAGTTCATATTTACTATCTTCAACATTTATAACAAAAGATTTTACTCTTCTAGTTCTTTAAATAACAAGTTAGCCAGTTTTTCTGACATATGTTCAGTTTCATAACACCTTTCACAGACAATTTGTTTGCCAATTAATTCTGGCAATGTTCAGAATAATGAAAAAGTAGGCAATGACCATCTCCTTGTAGTTCTTTGAAATGGTGTATCAGGCACACAGTTTAGCTACAATGTCAACTCCACCTTTTCTCATGTTGTACTCAATTATGATTTCAGATTTGTGTGTTTCTTCATCCACTGTTGCCATGTCATGCACAGCAGACAAAAGTATGATAGCACAGTTGTTACAAGGAAATATGAAACCTGGACATTGCACTTCCAATTTTTTTTATTTTGTCTGTTCTTCGTCATTGTACCAATGCAAGTGATAGCCTTCTGCAGCAAATATTCGGAAAGGAGGTAGCCTGTGTACAAGTTGTCAGTTGTAAGGTTCCTGTCAGAATTTTCTGTAGGCACCACTCAGGAGCATTACTTACCCGATATTGTCCAAAGTAGAAATTTATTGTAACTCATTGCAGTCCTAAGCAGTAGCATTCCTGTTCCACCTGCTGCCCAGAGTTCCAGTACATTAGCATGATGGCATTTTCTTCTTCTTCTTCTTCTTCTTAAAAAAAAAATCCGAAGACAGCCATTATTTCGTCACTTTATTACCTCTTTTGCGCGAGAACTGATGTGTGTCTCGGTCAATTAATTTCAATAAAGCACTAACTCCATCAGTTATACCCATCACCTTTCTCTTCGGATCTGGTGGAATTTCTACAATGTTTTTTCAGTTGGTTTTGATGTTTTAACACACTCGCTTTTACACCAACGTGAAACTTTGTCTTTTCAATAAAGAACACTCGTACATCTGCTGTCTCTTCGGGATTATCACTATTACTATCCTCACCTTCAAGTTCAGATTCGCATCGACCATCTCTTCATAATTATGCTGTACAGATGTAGGTGATATTTTAATTTTAACTACTGACGACGCCTTTGGCGCGATTGTTTTATGCATCTCCACTGCAGGATGTGATTTTAGAACGTGATTAAAAGTTTTTGTGCTTGTAATACTTTGGTAATTATGTGGAAACCGTGATCAAGGATTTCAATAAATTTTTCTCCTGCAACTGTTCAACTGTTTGGCTGTTATCATACAGTGAAAACAAAATTAGTTCAGTAGGCCTATATGGCTTTCGGGTCTGGCGTTGGATCAAGCTTTATGCATCTCATGTCAACTTACACACAATCTGATGAGAAATACAAATATACACAGCAATTACGATAAGCGACATTAACAATCACCCTCCATTTGAACTCAACAATGAACCAAACACTACGATAGCAATATTACTGCTGGATTGTAGTTGAAACCATTCATTAAAACAGCGTATTCCCCTTGTCACACCATCGAGGTCCTACAATACGGTAACGAAGTTGCAACAAGAACTCTCATTAGTGATCACCAGCAAGCGATGTAGGCGGCATCTGCATGAACCAAGCGTCCTGTTGGCACAAACAACCGACGTCTGTTCTGTAGACGTTTCCTTAATGATGTTACTTGGACGAGATGACTGTAGCAACAGCGTGCGTTTACAGTCGCGGGCTAAGAGAAAAACATTTTTTTGTTCTTCTTCTTCTTGGCAGAAGATAAGGAACACTAGGGATAGGAAAATCCACGTACCTCCCCCCAGTTAATTCTTAAATTGTCTTTCATTCTAGTCTTTTTAATCAGTTTTTGCAGCCCTTGTGTGTCTGCGCCAATGGCTTCGTGACGCCTTCGGTGTGAACTTAGCTACATGCACAAAATGCAAGGAAGCACTAGTATACGATTCTGTTGAGGTGCGCAACATTTATTGCTTCTAGTGATTATTGGGCTTCATGACTTTTTTTTTCCTTCTATTGATTTGACATTTTATCATTCTATTGATTCGATAATCTGGTGTTAACTCGTCCACACCTATCCTTTGTGCAGAGATTCCTCCTCTGCGTGTAAAATACACAGAAAACTATCTGAATAAGAAGTCTGGCACCTAAAAGGAGAATGATTTAGAGACGCATGAAATTAACTGATAAATAAATAAATGTCGTGTGACTTGGGCCTCCCGCCGGGTAGACCATTCGCCGGGTGCAAGTCTTTCGATTTGACGCCACTACGGCGACGTGAGCAAAAAAAAGGCTGGTAACGCTAAGCTTCGACCAAGTGAGACGACTTCAGAATCATCCTTGAGTTGGCACTGTATGAAGTCCTCACGTCGCAGCGGACGACATTGTTGAACAGCCAAGGATGTCGTCGTCGTGGGCTACGGTTTGCGGTGAACATGAGGACGCGCGGCAACTGCAAGGGCGCCTGCTGCAGCCGTGAACGACAGAGAACAATGCGACAGCGGCCTCGCGCAGACCGAGACCCAGCTACGTAAACAATCAAGCGCCAGGTAGACAAAGGGGCCTGCCGTGGTCCAGTCACAACTGCTTTTTAAGCAGATCAGACAATTGTCTCTTAAGGAGCGGTTCAATAACTACACTCGTATGACGAACCACTTTTACAGCAACACGTTTGTAATTTTTGCAGTCATAATTTATAGAATTAACTACAATTGAAGTCAATAGCTTCTCTGAGTTAAGCACTTTCGCAGAAATTATTAGTGAAACGTGAAACACAGAGGAGGTAAGATACGACAAGTTAAAAAAAAATAGGGTCGTCTGCATCGCCGAAAAAATTGTTCAAATGGCTCTGAGCACCATGGGACTTAACATCTGAGGTCATCAGTCCCCTAGAACTTAGAACTACTTAAACCTAACTAAGCTAAGGACATCACACACACCCATGCCCGAGGCAGGATTAGAACCTGCGACCGTAGCACTCGTGCAGTTCCAGACTAAAGCGCCTAGAACCGCTCGGTCACAGCGGCCGGCTTGCATCGCCGAAAGGACGCACATGGGGCGCAGTATGTGTCATAATATGTTCAAAGCCGCGCGGGATTAGCCGGGCGGTCAGGGGCGCTGCAGTCATGGACTGTGCGGCTGGTCCCGGCGGAGGTTCGAGTCCTCCCTCGGGCATGGGTGTGTGTGTTTGTTCTTATGATAATTTAGGTTAAGTAGTGTGTAAGCTTAGGGACTGATGACCTTATCAATTAAGTCCCATAAGATTTCACACACATTTGAACATTTTTTTTGAACATGTTCAAAAATTGGTTGGTTGGCTGATTCGGAGGAGGGAACCACACAATGAAGTCATCGGTCCCATCGGATTAGGGAAGAATGGGAAAGGAAGTCGGCCGTTCCCTCTCAAAGGAACCATCCTGGCATTTGCCAGAAACGATTTAGGGAAATCACGGAAAACCTAAATCAGGATGGCCGGAAGCGAGTTAAAACTGTCGTCCTCTCGAACGCGAGTCCAGTGTGATAACCACTGCGCCACCTCGCACGGTGTTCAAAGATTTGGAGGTCGGTATCCCTATGTAACATTATGCCTCTCCACAACATAACGTCTGGACCACCAAAGCGATAATGCATGTCAATGCTGGGAGTAACCTCATGTGGCGAGAGGTAAATCACCCACGAACATAGCAGAATTTGATCGTCTTGTTGGTCCAAGTGTTGTGGGGAGGCATAATTTTGTGTGGACGCACTAGAATCCGAATCTCTGAACACGAAACATTCACCAGTCAACGCTATTGTGACACTGTACTTCCTCCTGTGCGTGGTTTCAGGGCTGCATTCACACCTTACTTCATTTTTATGGATGACAATGGGCGACCGCATCGAGCAGTGCACTTGGAGAAACACTTGGAACGATGGCGAATAGGCTGATTTGTAGGATGTGTTGAGGAACGTATTGCAGCACAAACGATCATCAAGCAGTTGTCAATCGTCCTGGTGAAAAAAATGTAACGCCCAGCTACAAATATAGCACTATTCTCATCCATCATCTATCAGAGATCATTGGAATAGCGAAAAGTTCCACGGGACTGGAAGAAGGCCCAGGTCATAGCAATCTATAAAAAGGGTAGAAAATCGGATGCAAACAATTACGGGCCAATTTCACTGACATCGATTTGTTGTAGAATCATGGAACATATTTTGTGTTCAGACATAATGACCTTTCTAGACTCTGAGAAGCTCATCTGTAGAAACCAGCACGGTTTTAGAAAGAGCGGTCATGCGAGACAGAGCTGGCCCTCTTCGTGCATGATATTCAACAGGCTCTAGATACCGGCTCCCAGGTTGATGCCGTGCTTCTCGACTTTCGACAGGCGTTGGACTCAGTTCCGCACTGTAGCTTGCTCCAAAAAGTGCGCGCTTACGGTCTATCCGATGTCATATGCGGTTGGATAGAAAGTTTTCTAACAGACAGAGAGCAATATTACGTCCTCAATGGGGTGACTTCAACAGAAACAAGCGTAACTTCAGGTATGTCACAGGGCAGCGTAATAGGTCCGCTGCTTTTTACGATTTACATAAACGGCCTGGTTGATGGTATTGACAGCGGCATTAGACTGTTTGCCGACGATGCTGTAGTCTACAGGAAAGCAGTATCACATGAAAGTTGTGAACAAATCAATGAGGATTTGCAGAAAATAAATGCGTGGTGTAATGACTGGCAGTTATCTCTCAATATTAGTAAGTGTAACCTACTGCGTCTAACAAGGCGAAAATCCCCATTAATGTACGATTACAAAATAAATGCCCAGTCTTTGGACATCCGTCAAGTATCTGGGTGTGACTATTCGAAACGATCTCAAATGGAATGATCAGATTACCCAAGTAACGGGCAAGGCGAACTCTAGATTGCGTTTTATTGGTAGAATCCTGAAGCGATGCAGTCCTTCAACAAAGAAAATTGCTTACAATACGTTAGTTCAAAAAAATTGTTCAAATGGCTCTGAGCACTATGGGACTTAACATCTGAGGTCATCAGTCACCTAGAACTTAGAACTACTTAAAACTAACTAATCTAAGGACATCACACACATCCATGCCCGAGGCAGGATTCGAGCCTGCGACCGTAGCGGTCGTACGTTAGTTCGTCCACTCTTAGAGTAGCCTATTGTTCGTCTGTTTGGGACCCTAACCGGTTGGGTGTGGTTCAAGAGATTGAGAAGGTCCAAAGAAGAGCGGCAAGATTCGTGACTGGTACATTTAGCCATCGCGAGAGCGTTACAAATCTCATAGAAAGTTTGAAGTGGGACACACTTGCAGATAGACGACGCGCTAAACGGAAGGGGCTGCTCACTAAATTCAGAAATCGGATCTTCGCCGAGGATGTGGAGCATATATTATTATCACAAACTTTCAAATCGCGCAATGATCACCATTCAAAGATAAGGGAAATTAGAGCTCATACTGAGGCATTCAGACAGTCAGACTGGGGGAGAAGATATGACGTTGGCACTATTTGTGCCCTCCACCACACACCGCTTGGTGGCTAGCGGAGTATATACGTAGATGTAGATGTCCTCTCCAACCTTTAGTCAGCATGGGAGCACGTTGCACAGCAGGCATTGCCGTCAGTGGTGATTACACATCCTATTAAGAACCATGTCCCGCTTTTTTAAGGTTCAGCGGACCATCAGGAATCGCTGTGACTTCAGAGTAATTGTTGTCTCTGAATAAAAGTGTCTCTTCTGTTCGCCTCACGACGTACTTCATTCAGTTACTTTCTGTGCTACGCTGTAACAGTTCTTTCTGTGCATGGTCGAGGTTCCATCGAACTACGTTACTTTTGTCTTTGACTTTTGTACACCATTCTACAGCGTGTTGTTGTTGTGGTCTTCAGTCCTGAGACTGGTTTGATGAAGCTCTCCATGCTACTCTATCCCGTGCAAGCTGCTTCATCTCCCAGTACGTACTGCAGCCTACATCCTTCTGAATCTGCTTAGTGTATTCATCTCTTGGTCTCCTTCTACGGTTTCTACCCTCCACGCTACCCTCCAATACTAAATTGGTGATCCCTTGATGCCTCATAACATGTCCTACCAACCGGTCCCTTCTTCTAGTCAAGTTGTGCCACAGACTCCTCTTCTCCCCAATTCTATTCAATACCTCCTCATTAGTTATGTGATCTACCCATCTAATCTTCAGCATTCTCCTGTAGCACCATGTTTCGAAAACTTCTATTTTCTTCTTGTCCATATTATTTATCGCCCATGTTTCACTTCCCTACATGGCTACACTCCATACAAATGCTTTCAGAAACGACTTCCTGACACTTAAATCTACACTCGATGTTATCAAATTTCTCTTCTTCAGAAACGCTTTTCTTGCCATTGCCAGTCTACATTTTATATCCTCTTTACTTCGACCATCATCAGTTATTTTGCTCCCCAAATAGTAGAACTTCTTTACTACTTTAAGTGTCTCATTTCCTAATCTAATTCCCTCAGCATCACCTGACTTAATTCGACTACATTCCGTTATCCTCGTTTTGCTTTAGTTGATGTCCATCTTATATCCTCCTTTCAAGACACTGTCCATTACGTTTAACTGCTCTTCCAAGTCCTTTGATGTCTCTGACAGAGAATTACAATGTCATCGGTGAACCTCAAAATGTTTATTTCTTCTCCATGGATTTTAATACCTACTCCGAATTTTTCTTTTGTTTCCTTTACTGCTTGCACAATATACAGATTGAATAACATCGGGGAGAGGCTACAACCCTGTCTCACTCCCTTCCCAACTACTGCTTCCCTTTCATGTCCCTCGACTCTTATAACTTCAATCTGGTTTCTGTACAAATTGTAAACAGCCTTTCGCTACCTGTATTTCACCCCTGCCACCTTCAGAATTTGAAAGAGAGTATTCCAGTCAACATTGTCAAAAGCTTTCTCTAAGTCTAAAATGATAGAAACGTAGTTTTGCCTTTTCTTAATCTAGCTTCTAAGATAAGTCGTAGGGTCAGTATTACCTCACGTGGTCCAATACCTCTACGGAATCCAAACTGATCTTCCCCGAGGTCGGTTTCTACCAGTTTTCCCATTCGTCTGTAAAGAATTCGTGTTAGTATTTTGCAGCCGTGACTTATTAAACAGATAGTTCGGTAATTTTCATATCTGTCAACACCTGCTTTCTTTGGGATTGGAATTATTATATTCTTCTTGAAGTCTGGGGGTATTTCGCCTGTCTCATACATTTTGCTCACCAGATGGTAGAGTTTTGTCAGGACTGGCTCTCCCAATGCTGTCAGTAGTTCTAACGGAATGTTATCTACTCCCGGGGCCTTGTTTCGACTTAGGTCTTTCAGTGCTCTGTCTAACTCTTCACGCAATATAGCATTCTACAGCATATCATGAAGATAATGTGTTTTTAGGTCTTTTGGTCACTTTTCTATGGCCCATGAGCAGTACCAGAGCTATTATTTTGAAATTAAGATTATGCATAGCTTTTTAATCACTTCTGACGTTTATACAGGCTTTAAAGTACCTAAGACAGTGAAATAATATGCAGTATATTATGTTTTTAGCACGAGATACTTTTTAGATCTAAGACAGAAACGCAAAAAATTACGATTCAGACACTTTACTCTGTCATCGGTCCATACTATTTTGACTCGGATTGACTTTTAAGCTTAAATTATTTACACCCCCAAGGGATAGTAGATCCTAGTATGTAATATAAATTTAAGCTTGATACTTATACCAGTTCCTGATAAAACGGTGTCCTAAAAGCTGGACAGACAGATGGAAAACAAAGTGATCCAATAAGCGTTACGTTTTTTACAGACTGAGGTTCTGGATCCTAAAAATGAATCATCGCAGACCGAAGAAATAATAGCTGCTTCAAAACAATCACAAGAGAAAGGTCAAATGAGAAAGAAACGTTGTACAGAGTCTAAGACCATGCAGCAAAGGTAGGGGAAGGTGTGTAACTGTAAAGGGCCTATGTTTATCCTTCACGAGATCCGAGCACAACTAGTGGTTTTGAGATGCCTGCCTAGTTTTTAATACTTTTCTTTATTGTGGAGGAGGTAGGGAGTACGTACACGAATAGAATCGTAATTTTCGTACGGGCAGAGAAATCCAGTAATTACAGAGTAGAGTAGGCTGTTGTCAACGGAACTGCCCACTCTCTTCCGAGAAGAGTTGCGCGCTTGCTGAATCGTAATGCTTAAGACGCGATTACAGGCATCGCTCGACCCTGAATTGCTCTAATGACTCCAAAGAAATTACTGTACTTGCCGAAAATTAGAGGCAACGGTACACACAATTACTGGAACCGGTTCCAACTGAGCTGTTGCAGAAGTCTTCAGGACTCCTTGTCCCAGTCGAGGCTTTGGTTTAATGTCTGTCTTCGATGTTGTTCTCGACGTATTCGAGGAACCTAATGCTATGATTTGGCAGAATGCTAAGAAGTTTACAACTTACACGGTCCTTTCTCGATAATTCGAAATTCACGGGACCAAACAAACAGTCCGAATAATTGGGAGTTAGTTTTAACTAAAATTCGACTGATCGATGCAGAATCGGAATTCCGATGGACTTGGGCAGTACTAGCAGGACAGTGCGACACCTCACACGTCCAGAATTGCGACAGAGTGGCTCGAGGAACACTTTTCTTAGTTTTAACACTTCCGCTGGCCAGAAAACTCCCCATAAACGAACATTGTTGAGCATGTCTGGGGTGCCTTGCAACGTGCTGTTCAGAAGAGATCTCCACCCGTTCGTACTCTTATGGATCTGTGAATAGCCCCGCAGTGTCTGTTCCCTACAGAACTACTTCAGACGTTAGTCGAGTCCATGCCACGTCGTGTTGCAGCACTTCTGTGTGCTCGCGGGAGCCCTACACGGTATTAGGCAGATGTACCAGTTTCTTTGGCTCTTCAGTGTAAGTTCACACCGGGTGGCGTAATACTTGACAAATCTCACACTTCGGCGTCTCAACAGATAGTAAAACCGAACCAGCAGCAGTTAGGGAGTAGGGAATTTTACTGTAGGAGCAATGCTCAATGAGCTTCACTTTTTCCTTTTTAAAATCCAGATTCAGACTTGCATTTGCTGATGACTTGATTTCAGCTGTAGTTTGTTCAATGAATTTCATCAGATTCATTTAGTTGCTTTCCACAGTCAATCACAGGTGCCTACTTTATAGTCAGATAGCGTTTTTGAGTGTTTAATTTACCTTGAAGTCAGATTGCACTTTGAGAAACTTTAACTTTTCAATGTTAGACTGCATATCAGAAGCTATTAATTCTAATTTAAGGTGAAATTACGTATTAGGTGCCCCGACCCTTGCTTCAAGCACGTTTGAATACTTTGGTAGTACGATTTTACTTCATTACCTTCTTCAATGCAAATAATGAATAAATTACATTACATACCAATTTTAGAAACATTCTCCCCATTCATTTACCTACAAATCCTCCTATAATCACTCGATACGATACCTACTGTAAAGTACTGATATGAATAAAAGGATCAATTAAAATATGGCGTGAAAAAACATCGATGTCGAGATGAGAACACTCGACAGTAACAAGTATCGATACTTTTACCGTGTCCCTGGATACGTAATCAAGCTAGTTCTCCTTAAGGCCGCGTTTACATTTCGCTTTGTCGGGTAACAGATGTAAAGGCTTACTGTTTCCATTATCTTCTCCTCAGACTGGAAATAAATAAAAAATGGAGCTGCCGGTTACTTGGACGTGTGATAGCGTAACAGACTCAATAGTGAGGCTGGGTAACCACAGCGAACGACCACAGCTGACGGAGTTCACAGGGGGAGGCCACGACGCTGGGATCACAGATTTTCTTCTAACTTTGTACACTTTCAGTAGGCCATTAAAACAACATAATGGGCAAGTAGTAAGATGCGCTATCTGGAAATTCCGTGAAAATCCCAAGAGAAGTTTTAAGCATCTATCAAGTTCACTGAGGCTTTTTGCAGATGATGCTGTGGTGTATCTAGAGGTTGTAACAATGGAAAATTGTACTGAAATGCAGGAGGATCTGCAGCGAATTGACGCATGGTGCAGGGAATGGCAATTGAATCTCAATATAGACAAGTGTAATGTGCTGCGAATACACAGAAAGATAGATCCTTTATCATTTAGCTACAAAATAGCAGGTCAGCAACTGGAAGCGGTTAATACCATAAATTATCTGGGAGTACGCATTAGGAGTGATTTAAAATGGAATGATCATATAATGTTGATCGTCGGTAAAGCAGATGCCAGACTGAGATTCATTGGAAGAATCCTAAGGAAATGCAATCCGAAAACAAAGGAAGTAGGTTACAGTACGCTTGTTCGCCCACTGCTTGAATACTGCTCACCAGTGTGGGATCCGTACCAGATAGGGTTGATAGAAGATATAGAGAAGATCCAACGGAGAGCAGCGCGCTTCGTTACAGGATCATTTAGTAATCGCGAAAGCGTTACGGAGATGATAGATAAACTCCAGTGGAAGACTCTGCAGGAGAGACGCTCAGTAGCTCGGTACGGGCTTTTGTCAAAGTTTCGAGAACATACCTTCACCGAAGAGTCAAGCAGTATATTGCTCCCTCCTACGTATATCTCGCAAAGAGACCATGAGGATAAAATCAGAGAGATTAGAGCCCACACAGAGGGATACCGACAATCCTTCTTTCCACGAACAATACGAGACTGGAATAGAAGGGAGAACCGATAGAGGTACTGAAGGTACCCTCCGCCACACACCGTCAGGTGGCTTGCGGAGTATGGATGTAGATGTAGATGTAGATACGTATCTGTGAGTAGGCACTGGACGTTATAGTTGATGGTGGTTAAGTGATAGCCGGCATGGTAGATCTCGGCGTGTTCCGTCAGAGGGTTAGCTCTGTAATAAAAGGAACCGAGTTAATGGATGAACGATGAACTTGAACAAGTGTCATGGGACGTCCGCCCCGAACAAATACAACGACCAATGAGGGAAAAAAATAGTGGTTAGCGTTCGAGCTTCGTAAGACGAGCGTGGATGAGGCGACGCGGTTCGGCCCCCACTCGAAATTAATTTTTAATCTATAAAATCGGAAGAAAGAGAAATTTTTCAGTGCCAGTGAGGTGTATTTTCCATTAGAAACTCTGAACATTCCCTGCAAACGTGGGAAAACTGCATTCACTCGATGTTGCAGATGCCGTTTCAATTTATGTTTTCCATGTCTGTATGACAAATATAATCCTGAAACGTGTGATGTCAAGACCACATCCGACAAGTGTGTACATTACTCTTGTGGTCTGGCGCATTGTGTCTTCCTATGTTACTGAGTAACGTCATTCGCATCATTATTTAACGAGGTTTGACTTGGGCTTTCCAGGCCCGTACTTTGTCCTTGAAAAATTAATTAAAAATAGTAAATAGTCAAATAACCTATGAAATTCGCTACAAATTCATGAAAATGCATGTGAGTTTTTTTTTCATTATATCACCTCTCAAACGTCGTATACACTGAAGAGCCAAAGAAACTGGTACACCTGCCCAATATCGCGTAGGGCCCCCGCGAGCACGTAGATGTGCCGCAACATAACGGGGCATGGACTCAACTAGTGTCTGAAGTAGTGCTGGAGGCAACTGACATCATGAATCCTGCAGGTCTGGCCATAAATCCGTGGGAGTACGAGCGGGTGGAGATCTCTTCTGAACAGCACGTTTGCAAGGCATCCCAGATATGCTCAATAATGTTCATGTCTGGGGAGTTCGGTTGGCAGCGAAAGAGTTTTAACTCAGAAGAGTGTTCCTGGAGACACTCTGTAGCAATTCTGGATCTGGAGTGTCGCGTTGTCCTGCTGAAATTTACCAAGCCCGTCGGAGTGCAAAATGGACATGAATGGATGCAGGTAATCAGGCAGGATGCTTACGTACGCGTCTGCTGTCAGAGTCGTATCTTGACCTCCACGCCATTGCAGAGCCTACATCAGCTTGAACAGTCCCCTGCTGACATGCGGGGTCCATGGATTCATGATGTTGTCTCCATATCCGTACACGTCCATCAGCTCGATACAATTTGAAACGTGACTCGTCCGACCAGGCAACATGTTTCGTCATCAACAGTCCAATGACGGTGTTGGCTCCAAGAACCCATATCGATGATGTTCCGTTGAATGGTTCGCACGCTGACACTTGTTGATGGCCCAGCATTGAAATCTGCAGCGATTTGCGGAAAGGTTCCACTTCTGTCACTTTGAACGATTCTCTTCAGTCGTCGTTGGCCCCATTCTCGCAGGATCTTTTTTCCGGCCGCAGCAATGTTGGAGATATGATGTTTTACCGGATTCCTGATATTCACGGGTCGCACTGGTTAATCCCCACTTCAGCGCTACCTCGGGGATGCGGTGTCCCATCGCTCGTGTGCCGACTGTAACACCACATCTAAACTCACTTAAATCTTGAAATCTTGATAACCTGCCATTGTAGCAGCAGTAACCGATCTAACAAACTGCGCCAGACACTTGTTGTCGTATACAGTGGTTGCCGACCGCAGCGCCGTATTCTGCCCGTTTACATGTCTCTGTACTTGAATACGCATGCCCATACCAGTTTCTTTGGCGCTTCAGTGTAAATTAAATAATGTGACCAGTGATGGAAAAATATAGATTAAAAATTCCGTATTAGCGGGATACTAATCGTCGTGTAGTGCAATGTTCTCTCGCACAGCGCGAACACCAACCAGTTGACCACAACAACTTCTTACAGCTAGCTCTTTCGCACAGGTACATCAAGTACATAGACGATAAAAACTTGTCTTGCGATTTTCTCGAAATTGCCAGAGCAGTATACCTTAACAGTTGCACATTATGCTGTTTTAACGGCCCACTAAAGGTGTACAAAGTTTAAGGTAAATCCGTGATCCCAGCGTCGTGAACTCCCCTTGTCGGACAGCAAACACGGTGTCGGGAGATACGGCCTGTACACAGAGCAAGGGCGGGCGAGCGGGCCCACTCCCTGGTCGCTGGTTTGTGCTGACGCAGGGGCGCCAGCGTGGGCCAGGGGCAACGATCCACGCCCGCCACAAGGCAAACAGTCGCCACACGACACGGGCACTATTCTCAGAAATCACCTCAACCACATGTTTGTACACTGCTGGGAAAAAATGTGACGCCGCCCGGAGTGGCCGAGCGGTTAAAGGCGCTACAGTCTGGAACCGCACGACCGCTACGGTCGCAGGTTCGAATCCTGCCTCGGGCATGGATGTGTGTGATGTCCTTAGGTTAGTTAGGTTTAAGTAGTTCTAGGGGACTTATGACCACAGCAGCTGAGACCCATAGTGCACAGAGCCATTTGAACCATTTTTTGAAAAAATGTCACACCCACATGGACAGTGCGATTTTACTGACAAGTGATGTAACAGGGAATAAATCATTGTAGGAGTATATGATAGCAAATCCAGACCAAACCAAACACACATGTCACAGTAAGGGGTGTCCAGACAGTCTCATCGATACACAGTGTATCCGCCTTTGGCGTCAACGCAGGCGTGTATTGTCGCATGCAAACGCTCATAAAGAAACGAATGACATCCTGCAATAGATTGTTCCAAGCATCTTGCACCCTTTGTCGCAATTCGGCAATGGTTCTTTCAGGGTCTGGAGGAAGAGTTAAGTTTCCGCTTCACTATGACCCATACGTGTTTAATTGGCGAGAGATCTGGGGCTCTTTCTGGACAGGAAAATTGTACGCTGTGAAGAGCACTTTGCGTCGCAGCAGCCGTATGCGGCAGTGCACTGTCCTACTGGAAAAGCACATCGTCTACCTGTCGCAGAAATGGCTGTAGCATGGGGATAGCCACCTCCACAGTGTAACGGGCACCCGTTACTTTATCCTGCAGAAATCGCGAGTTGTAAATCATGGCTCTCACCCTATGAGATCTAGGGTGGGACTTGTGTGTCGTGCATTCATTCACTTTCTGGTAAGTTCCTATGGGACCAAACTGCTGAGGTCATCGGTCCGTAGGCCTACACACAACCTAATGAAACTAACTTATGCTAAGGACAACACACACCCAAGCCCGAAGGAGGACTCGAATCTACGACGTGGAGGGGGGGTGGAACCGCACGGCTACCCCCCCCTCCCCCCCTCCCCCGCCGCGGCCATTCGTGCACTCGAGAATAGGCCGCCCACCAGGTCTACGCCAGGAATTCTCAAATTTTTCCTCTGACGGAACACGTTGCGAACCCTGGTGCTTATTTAGAACACCTTGTTTATTCTGAAAGTTAATAAACATAATAAAATTTCAAAGAAGTTGTTTTATTCAGCAATTACTTCAGTTTTAAATCATAATTAATGCCACAGAAATCATGAAAATTAAAAAATACGGAAAATGTACAAAAAACGCCATGTTATCAATAATATTTCGTGGAATAGTTATTAACCTTCCGCGGAGCACCAGATTTCCGCCATATACGTGTACGTCCATCACTCGCCTACAGACAGAACCTACTCGCATTACTGAAGACAACAGAGTGACATGTCAATCTCCGGTCAACTCCTTCATGACACCAGGGTAGCCTTGCTTGTTGGCTTTGTCGTAGTGTCAGTGGCTACATGGCCAAAGGCACACGTGCACGTGATCTTAGTCCTGCTGCAAGCAAACTGTTCTCAATGAACGCCAGTGACGCAGCAGGTGCTGCAGGAGCCCGAATTTCTTGCCTGGGCGATGTTCGGTCGGCCACCGCTGCTCGATCTTGAAGTGAATCTGTACTACGTGGACGTTTAGAACCTAGTTTACAGGTGCGGGAATGTTCCACAGATTACTTCTGGGAGTAGCGACACACCAGCGATACATTGCACCCAACAGATGTAGCAACCCTTCGAAGCGTCCATCCACCTTCCCGCAGGCCCACAGTACGACCCGATTCAAATGGTTGCAGCTGTTCAAAAGGAATCCGTACTCGATGGTGGGGTATTGTTATACCCTAGAATGAATATTGCAGTCACTGTTCGCCTCTAATACAGCACAGTTTCCGTCTACATCTACAGGGTACTTCAGTAAGAACGTGCAAATATGTAACAGGACGTATAGAGTGCTCCACTGACCAATTTAAGGTAGGGAACCTGGAATCAGAGAAGCTAGCTTAAGGAGATAAAGAAGTAAACTGCAAGGTTCGCAGGAGAGCTTCTGTAAAGTTTGGAAGGTAGGAGACGAGGTACTCGCAGAAGTAAAGCTGTGAGTACCGGGCGTGAGTCGTGCTTCGGTAGCTCAGATGGTAGAGCACTTGCCCGCAAAAGGCAAAGGTCCCGAGTTCGAGTCTCGGTCGGGCACACAGTTTTAATCTGCCAGGAAGTTTCATATCAGCGCACACTCCGCTGCAGAGTGAAAATCTCATTCTGGAAACATCCCCCAGGCTGTGGCTAAGCCATGTCTCCGCAATATCCTTTCTTTCAGGAGTGCTAGTCCTGCAAGGTTCGCAGGAGAGCTTCTGTAAAGTTTGGAAGGTAGGAGACGAGGTACTGGCAGAAGTAAAGCTGTGAGTACCGGGCGTGAGTCGTGCTTCGGTAGCTCAGATGGTAGAGCACTTGCCCGCGAAAGGCAAAGGTCCCGAGTTCGAGTCTCGGTCGGGCACACAGTTTTAATCTGCCAGGAAGTTTCATATCAGCGCACACTCCGCTGCAGAGTGAAAATCTCATTCTAGAAGTAAACTTGTCTACCGCTTTGTCTAGCATGACAGTTTTCCAGCTTATTTACAACTAACATGCGTACAGGTTTACACGCACTATGTTGTTTCTTTATTTCCTGCAAGGAAACAAGGAGGACGAGCCTGATTACAAGGAAGTCCATGGTTCAAATGGCTCTGAGCACTATGGGACTTAACATCTGAGGTCATCACTCCCCTAGAACTTAGTACTACGTAAACCTAACTAACCTAAGGACATCACACACATCTATGCCCGAGGCAGGACTCGAACCTGCCGCCGTAGCAGTCGCGCGGTTCCTGACTGAAGCGCCTAGAACCGCTCGGCCACAGCGGCCGGCGGAAGTCTATGACACGGGTTTTGTTTACTTTGCTCGTCCATAACGTGGCTCTTTTGTATCGTATTTACTTCATCCCGCATCAGAACGTGTTATGAATCAACGACAGACCCATTCATTACTCATTCATATTCAGAGACGTACAGTACAATACGATGGGGCAGCACATGTACAGTATTTCCTAGTCGCTGGATTGGAAGGGAAGGTCCTATTCCACGGCCTGCGAGGCCACCTGACCTTTATCCCCTTGATTATTTCCTATGGGGATACCTAAAGTCGCTTGTGTGTGGGACCCCAGTGCATACGGAGGTGGAATTACTTGCCAGAATTGCAGCTCTCTGTGATGTGATTCGAAACACATCAGGGATATTTGTCAGGATGCATCAGTATTTTTTTCACCTATGTCATGCTTGCATTGAAGCTGAAGACCCTGAGTTTCAGCACATTTTGTAAGAATACAGTACAAATGGTACGTTCATTGCGTCAATGATGGTATTTGCAGTTAACTAATGTAAAGGAAAAAGTACACAGTAATATGATTTTATTCCCATTATCTCCTTAAGCTGGCTTCTCAGGCCCACGGTTTCCTACCAGAAATTGTTCAGTGGAGCATCCTCTATGACCTATTAATTTTTTGCACGCTGTTACGGAAACACCCTATATATATATATATATATATATATATATATATATATATATATATATATATATATATATATATATATATATATTCTACGATTCTCTGTGTAGTGCATGTGAGAGGGTACATCTCACTGCAGCGGTTAGTAGGACTTTTTCCCGTTTCATTCAAGAATGGAGAGCAGGAAAATATGATTATTTAAAAGCTCTGTGCATGATGTAATTAATCTAATCTTATCTTTACGTTTCCTATGGGGGCGATATGTACGGAGCTGCAGTATATTCCTAGAGCTATCATTTAAAACCGGTACTTGAAACCTTATTAGCAGACTCTCTCGGGATAGTTTCCGTCTATCTTCAAGAGTCTGCCAGTTTATTTCTTTCAGCTTCTCAGGAACACTCTCCCGCGCCGGCCGCGGTGGCCGAGCGGTTCTAGGCGCTTCAGTCCGGAACCGCACGACTGCTACGGTCGCGGGTTCGAATCCTGCCTCGGGCGTGGATGTGTGTGATGTCCTTAGGTTAGTTAGGTTTAAGTAGTTCTAAGTTCTAGGGGACTGATGACCACAGATGTTAAGTCCCATAGTGCTCAGAGCCAACACTCTCCCGCGGACCAAAGAAATCTGTCACTATTCTTGGTGCCCTCATCTGTAGACGTTCAATACCACTGTCAGTCCCATTTGGTTGGATCCCACGCACTCGAGCGATATTCTACGATGGGTTTAATGAGTGATTTGTTTCAATCTCGTTTGTAGAGTGATCGCATTTCCCTAGTATTCTACCTATAAAGCGAATTCTCCTACCTGCTTTCCCCACGACTGAGCCTAAGTGATTGTTCCACTTCATGACCCTACTAAGGAATACACACAAGTATTTGTATTAGTTTACAGATTCCAACTGCGACTCACTAATATTATATTTATAGGATACTATGTTTTTTTTTGTGAAGTACACAGTTTTACATTTTGGAACATTTAAGGATGCTGCCAATCATTCCACCAGATTAAAATCTTATCAATGTCTGACTGAATATGTATATAGCTTTGTTCACACTGTATTTAATTGTAGCTAACTGCATCATCTGCGAAATGTGCGTGATCGTTAATGCACAACATGGATAACAAGGAACCCAACACACTTCCCTTAGGTGCATCCGAAGTTACTTTCACATCTGTAAATGACTCTCCATCCAAGATAACACGCTGTGTCCTCCTTGCCAAGAAATCCTTAGTCCAGTGCGATATTTCTTCTGATACCGTATATGATCGTACTTTTGATAATAAGCGTAGGCGTGGTACTGAATCAAATGCTTTTCGGATATCGAGAAATACTGCGTCTATCTGGCTGCCTTGATCTAGGGATTTCAGAATGTCGTCTGAGTCACACGATCGATGTTTTCGAAATCCATGCTGGTTGGCATGGAGGAGGTCGATCTGTTCGAGACACCTCATTATGTCTGAGCTCAGCATGTGTTCAGCCGACCGCGGTGATCTAGCGGTTCTGGCGCTGCAGTCCGGAACCGCGGGACTGCTACGGTCGCAGGTTCGAATCCTGCCTCGGGCATGGGTGTATGTGATGTCCTTAGGTTAGTTAGGTTTAAGTAGTTCTAAGTTCTAGGGGACTTATGACGTAAGATGTTGAGTCCCATAGTGCTCAGAGCCATTTGAAGCATGTGTTCTCAAATTCTACAGCAAATGGATGTCAAAGGTACTGGGCGGTAGTTTTGTGGACACTTCTGCTACCCTTCTTTTGGACAGGTGTGGCCTGTGCCTTCTTGCAATTACTGGGCATAGTTTTTTTAGGGGTACCTAGGATAGATTATAGTTAACAGAACAGTTAACTCAACTGAGGAAGCGAAGATAAACTTTCTGAACGCCATCTGATGGCCGATAACCGTGAAAAATAAATCAGTAACAGTACAGCCCCTCAGTATGTACATATTATACTCTGATGCCACTGATCACAGTGGTGTTGCATTTTTTTTCAGTGGTGTAGTTTCTGAAGATGAAGAGCTAAGGGGAATGAAGTAGAGAATTTGCAAAAACTATCACGACTTTAATAATACACGTAGACTAGATATACAGGGTAGGAACAAACCTCAGGAAACGATCCCGAGAGGATAAGGAGAAAAAAAAGGTCATGTGGGCATATGCTGTGGGGTATGTGTGTAGGTTTCAATGACTGGAACCACACATGAAAAAACACCAGACAAGTACCGGGCGACTACAATTAAAGTGCAGTTAATTACAGAGGTCCATTGTGGGTCGTAATTATTATATGACAGCGAAACTTGGTAGATATGCTAATTCGTTGACGCGGAACAGATTTGGGGAAAGCCAATTAGTGCCAATTGTGGCCACCAGGTGCAAATCTGGCGCTGCACACTGTATGACGGTATGAGATCCACGCTGCCATCTGGCAAACCATAACGTGCGTCAACAGTGCGGCTGTCGGGAACGGAGACCGTGCACTTTTAGTGAAACTGTTTTATGCGATTGGCAACTACATGATGCCTGAGAGAGCGTCACCGACTGAAAGGTCTGAGGATACGACCGATGTCAAATGGTTTAAAGAAGATGATAATGAAATTCTAAAACATGGGTGGGCTTGGTGTGGCACCTAGAAGAGGATGGCGTCCTATCCCGGTGGAAGTTACTGACGAGGTTGCTTTTGCTGTAACTGACCATGCAGCACGTGTCCCGGGAAGTGCTCGTGCAATGTCACGTGAGTCATCCATGCCAAGGTCAACAGTACGGAAAGTTTTGTGGTTTATTTTACACTGATACCGTACAAGATCTAAAGGATACAGCAACTGAAACCTCATGATCCACAGCAATGCTCTGAATTTATTCTTCGGTTTCTGACACGGATCGAAGTTGATGACATGTGACCGGACAATATTCTATAGCGTGACGAAGCACGTTTCACGTTCCAGGGTGCATAACTGCCTCGTGTTGTGCATAAAGAGACACTGCACTCGCCTTATATGGTTGTGTGGTGTAGATTCACAAGCGCCATTATTCTTCTTTGAAGAGAACACACCCAGAGGGTTCTCATGTATACTGTGACGTCTGCACGTTATCGAGAGTTCGTTGTACAGCTTGTGATTCCGGCTTTGGAAGAGCGCAAATGTGTGGAAACCACAGTTTTCAAGCAGTGTGGGGCAACACATCATGTCGCTCGTCCAGTGAAAGATTTGCTTAAGCAACCTTCCACGAATGTGTTATTTCCAGAAATTTCCCAGATGCATGGCCTGCAAAGTCACGTGACCTAAATCCACGTGACCTTTGGCTCTGAGGATGGCTAAAAGAACGCGTTTACCAGGGACACTTATCGTCTCTGCCAGTGTATGGGAACACATTGCTCAGATTCCACCGGAACTGCTGCGAGCAACTGATGACCATGTCGTTTTGCGTGTGCACCATCTAGTCGACGTTTCTGGTGCTCGTAATGAACAAATTGTGTAATTGGCGGTCAATAATAATGTCAACGTTATGCCTTTTGTCCCCCCCATGAACCATGGACCTTGCCGTTGGTGGGGAGGCTTGCGTGCCTCAGCGATACAGATGGCCGTACCGTAGGTGCAACCACAACGGAGGGGTATCTGTTGAGAGGCCAGACAAACATGTGGTTCCTGAAGAGGGGCAGCAGCCTTTTCAGTAGTTGCAGGGGCAACAGTCTGGATGATTGACTGATCTGGCCTTGTAACATTAACCAAAACGGCCTTGCTGTGCTGGTACTGCGAACGGCTGAAAGCAAGGGGAAACTACAGCCGTAATTTTTCCCGAGGACATGCAGCTCTACTGTATGATTAAATGATGATGGCGTCCTCTTGGGTAAAATATTCCGGAGGTAAAATAGTCCCCCATTCGGATCTCCGGGCGGGGACTACTCAAGAGGACGTCGTTATCAGGAGAAAGAAAACTGGCGTTCTACGGATCGGGGCGTGGAATGTCAGATCACTTAATCGGGCAGGTAGGCTAGAAAACTTAAAAAGGGAGATGGATAGGTTAAAGTTAGATATAGTGGGAATTAGTGAAGTTCGGTGGCAGGAGGAACAAGACTTTTGGTCAGGTGATTACAGGGTTATAAATACAAAATCAAATAGGGGTAATGCAGGAGTAGGTTTAATAATGAATAAAAAAATAGGAGTGCGGGTTAGCTACTACAAACAGCATAGTGAACGCATTATTGTGGCCAAGATAGACACAAAGCCCATGCCTACTACAGTAGTACAAGTTTATATGCCAACTAGCTCTGCAGATGATGAAGAAATAGATGAAATGTATGATGAGATAAAAGAAATTATTCAGGTAGTGAAGGGAGACGAAAATTTAATAGTGATGGGTGACTGGAATTCGTCAGTAGGAAAAGGGAGAGAAGGAAACATAGTAGGTGAATATGGATTGGGGGGAAGGAATGAAAGAGGAAGCCGCCTTGTAGAATTTTGCACAGAGCATAACTTAATCATAGCCAACACTTGGTTCAAGAATCATAAAAGGAGGCTGTATACATGGAAGAAGCCTGGAGATACTGACAGGTTTCAGATAGATTATATAATGGTAAGACAGAGATTTAGGAACCAGGTTTTAAATTGTAAGACATTTCCTGGGGCAGATGTAGATTCTGACCACAATCTATTGGTTATGAACTGCAGATTGAAACTGAAGAAACTGCAAAAAGGTGGGAATTTAAGGAGATGGGACCTGGATAAACTGAAAGAACCAGAGGTTGTAGAGAGTTTCAGGGAGAGCATTAGGGAACAATTGACAGGAATGGGGGAAAGAAATACAGTAGAAGAAGAATGGGTAGCTCTGAGGGATGAAGTGGTGAAGGCAGCAGACGATCAAGTAGGTAAAAAGACGCGGGCTAATAGAAATCCTTGGGTAACAGAAGAAATATTGAATTTAATTGATGAAAGGAGAAAATATAAAAATGCAGTAAATGAAGCAGGCAAAAAGGAATACAAACGTCTCAAAAATGAAATCGACAGGAAGTGCAAAATGGCTAAGCAGGGATGGCTAGAGGACAAATGTAAGGATGTAGAGGCTTGTCTCACTAGGGGTAAGATAGATACTGCCTACAGGAAAATTAAAGAGACCTTTGGAGAGAAGAGAACCACTTGTATGAATATCAAGAGCTCAGATGGCAACCCAGTTCTAAGCAAAGAAGGGAAAGCAGAAAGGTGGAAGGAGTATATAGAGGGTTTATACAAGGGCGATGTACTTGAGGACAATATTATGGAAATGGAAGAGGATGTAGATGAAGATGAAATGGGAGATAAGATACTGCGTGAAGAGTTTGACAGAGCACTGAAAGACCTGAGTCAAAACAAGGCCCCGGGAGTAGACAACATTCCATTAGAACTACTGATGGCCTCAGGAGAGCCAGTCATGACAAAACTCTACTATCTGGTGAGCACGATGTATGAGACAGGCGAAATACCCTCAGACTTTAAGAAGAATATAATAATTCCAATCCCAAAGAAAGCAGGTGTTGACAGATGTGAAAGTTACCGAACTATCAGTTTAATAAGTCACAGCTGCAAAATACTAACACGAATTCTTTACAGACGAATGGAAAAACTGGTAGAAACCGACCTCGGGGAAGATCAGTTTGGATTCCGTAGAAATGTTGGAACACGTGAGGCAATACTGACCTTGCGACTTATCTTGGAAGAAAGATTAAGAAAAGGCAAACCTACGTTTCTAGCATTTGTAGACTTAGAGAAAGCTTTTGACAATGTTGACTGGAATACTCTCTTTCAAATTCTGAAGGTGGCAGGGGTAAAATACAGGGAGCGAAAGGCTATTTACAATTTGTACAGAAACCAGATGGCAGTTATAAGAGTCGAGGGGCATGAAAGGGAAGCAGTGGTTGGGAAAGGAGTGAGACAGGGTTGTAGCCTCTCCCCGATGTTATTCAATCTGTATATTGAGCAAGCAGTAAAGGAAACAAAAGAAAAATTCGGAGTAGGTATTAAAATTCATGGAGAAGAAGTAAAAACTTTGAGGTTCGCCGATGACATTGTAATTCTGTCAGAGACAGCAAAGGACTTGGACGAGCAGTTGAACGGAATGGACAGTGTCTTGAAAGGAGGATATAAGATGAACATTAACAAAAGCAAAACGAGGATATTGGAATGTAGTCAAATTAAGTCGGGTGATGCTGAGAGAATTAGATTAGGAAATGAGACACTTAAAGTAGTAAAGGAGTTTTGCTATTTAGGGAGTAAAATAACCGATGATGGTCGAAGTAGAGAGGATATAAAATGTAGACTGGCAATGGCAAGGAAAGCGTTTCTCAAGAAGAGAAATTTGTTAACATCGAATATAGATTTAGGTGTCAGGAAGTCGTTTCTGAAAGTATTTGTATGGAGTGTAGCCATGTATGGAAGTGAGACATGGATGATAACTAGTTTGGACAAGAAGAGAATAGAAGCTTTCGAAATGTGGTGCTACAGAAGAATGCTGAAGATAAGGTGGGTAGATCACGTAACTGATGAGGAGGTATTGAATAGGATTGGGGAGAAGTTTGTGGCACAACTTGACTAGAAGAAGGGATCGGTTGGTAGGACATGTTCTGAGGCATCGAGGGATCACAAATTTAGCATTGGAGGGCAGCGTGGAGGGTAAAAATCGTAGAGGGAGACCAAGAGATCAATACACTAAGCAGATTCAGAAGGATGTAGGTTGCAGTAGGTACTGGGAGATGAAGAAGCTTGCACGGGATAGAGTAGCATGGAGAGCTGCATCAAACCAGTCTCAGGACTGAAGACCACAACAACAACATGCCTTTTGTAAGTAGGCTGTTTAGATTTTTATGTTGGTAACGCCACGTAGCGCTCTGCATTAAAACCACTGACTGTGCTGTGTGCAGTCTGTGGCTGGTTCTATCAAAATCTTTCATTTGGTAACTATATGGCTATCAGTAGTTAGTGCCTTCAGTAGTTAGAATCTTTTATTTAGCTGGCGGTATTGAAGCTCGCTGTATTGCAATAGTTCGAGTAACGAAGATTTTTGTGAGGTAAGTGATTCATGAAAGGTATAGGTTATTGTTAGTCAGGGCTATTCTTTTGTAGGGATTATTGAAAGACAGACTGCGTTGCGCTAAAAAAATATGCGTCAGTTTAGTGATGATCAGAATAATTAAAGAGAGAACTGTTTGAGTACATTCAGTATCAAATAACGTAGAAGTTTACGAGCACAGTCATTCATAATTTTTGTAAGGGGACGTTTCACTTTCTCACTTTTCTGCTCACGTCCCGTTCCTAATACGTTACATATGAAGACTTTTCTATGCGTCTTTCTTGTATTCAGAGCATCAGATTTGAACCTGTGGCCAAAATTGGAACTTCCTTTTTCCGACATAGATCGGCTCCGCATTAACGCATTAGAATATCTACAAAATTTCGCTCCCATACGATAATTACAACCCACGCTTGTGAGTAGCTTCACTTTAATTATAACTACCTGGTTGGAATGTTCTTTCTGTACTGGTATGTTGTCTACGACGGGGTCGCCCTCCCACATCGCTAATACGAGGAGCATTCAAGTTCTAAGGCCTCCGATTTTTTTTTCTCCGGACTGGAAAGAGATAGAAACATGCGTATCGTTTTAAAATGAGGCCGCGTTCATTGTCAATACGTCCTAGAGATGGCAGTACCGTACGGCAGATGGAATTTTACCGCCAGCGGCGAGAATGAGAACTGTTTTAAATATTTAAAATGGCGACGTTTTCCTTACTTGAACAGCGTGAAATCATTCGTTTTCCGAATTTGCGTGGTGTGAAACCAATTGAAATTCATCGACAGTTGAAGGAGACATGTGGTGATGGAGTTATGGATGTGTCGAATGTGCGTTCGTGGGTGCGACAGTTTAATGAAGGCAGAACATGGTGTGACAACAAACCGAAACAACCTCGGGCTCGCACAAGCCGGTCTGACGACACGATCGAGAAAGTGGAGAGAATTGTTTTGGGGGATCACCGAATGACTGTCGAACAGATCGCCTCCAGAGTTGGCATTTCTGTGGGTTCTGTGCACACAATCCTGCATGACGACCTGAAAATGCGAAAAGTGTCATCCAGGTGGGTGCCATGAATGCTGACGGACGACCACACGGCTGCCCGTGTGGCATGTTGCCAAGCAATGTTGACGCGCAACGACAGCATGAATGGGACTTTCTTTTCGTCGGTTGTGACAATGGATGAGACGTGGATGCCATTTTTCAATCCAGAAACAAAGCGCCAGTCCGCTTACTGGAAGCACACAGATTCACCGCCACCAAAAAAATTTCGGGTAACTGCCAGTGCTGAAAAAATGATGGTGTCCATGTTCTGGGACAGCGAGGGCATAATCCTTACCCATTGCGTTCCAAAGGGCACTACGGTAACAGGTGCATCCTACGAAAATGTTTTGAAGAACAAATTCCTTCCTGCACTGCAACAAAAACGTCCGGGAAGGGCTGCGCGTGTGCTGTTTCACCAAGACAACGCACCCGCACATCGAGCTAACGTTACGCAACAGTTTCTTCGTGATAACAACTTTGAAGTGATTCCTCATGCTCCCTACTCACCTGACTTGGCTCCTAGTGACTTTTGGCTTTTTCCAACAATGAAAGACACTCTGCGTGGCCGCACATTCACCAGCCGTGCCGCTATTGCCTCAGCGATTTTCCAGTGGTCAAAACAGACTCCTAAAGAAGCCTTCGCCGCTGCCATGGAATCATGGCGTCAGCGTTGTGGAAAATGTGTACGTCTGCAGGGAGATTACGTCGAGAAGTAACGCCAGTTTCATCGATTTCGGGTGAGTAGTTAATTAGAAAAAAAAATCGGAGGCCTTAGAACTTGAATGCACCTCGTAGTGGACATACGCTTCACTGCTGTTGCCGAGTCTCTGTGTTGTGGACGTGTGTCGTGTAGAGCCGCGCTGAGAGACGATGGCCCAGCATACCAACCAGGAACAGACCGACATTGTCTTTACGTACGGAGAAGCAACTGGAAATGGGCGGGCGGCAGCACCACTGTAGAGGGAATATAACCTCGCCGACAGCATCTGCGCCATAAATTGCAACAGTGTTTCTTCAATTGTACGAGGCAGGCTGATTCTAGGCGCTCCAGTTCGGAACCACGCTGCTACTACGGTCGCAGTGCTTAGAGCCATTTGAGGCAGGCTGGTGTACAGGAATAGGTAAACATGAAAGGCAGTTGCGCCAAGTACGTACACAGACCTTCAAGGAACAGTTGTTGATCATTGTAAGGGTACCATACCTTCCTCATAAAAAAGAGGACAGTGAACATAAAAAAATTGAGGTACTTTATTGATCAACTTAAAAATAAATCATGTAAAACTACCCGAAACTAAACAGTGACTTCCCGTGATTACTTTTAAGACTAAATATGAAATATGTTGACAGTTTATTCATTATCACTATACTCTGTTATCACATTACTGTCTTTTTCAATTTTATGCCACGAATATATGAAGGATGAACAAATCTCTCTTAATTGGTTTTTGCTTCCTACAAGTACTCATAAAAGCTCAGGCAGTTCAAATGTTTGTACGGGACACACACAGCATCTTTTGTGTTTTCTTTGTTAAATCTGTACCTGTCTTTGAACCACTGTACGTTTGCAAAAGAAAAGACACGTTACGCGTTAGTATTATGACTAGAAACAGAAAAAAATAACTGCAGTTTTCAGCAGTTCAGAATAACAAACAACACTAGATGACTGAAACATGCACGTCACGCTTCAGCAGAACTATACACAACTGTCACTCTTTGCCAGCGCTGTCACACTCCTGTGAATTACCGTCTTCCTTTTACGTGTAAGTATAGCCTTTATTTTTGAGGGAATGCAATTATGTTTGTAACTTCCTCGAGAGTCTTTAATGGAGATTCTAAAATAGAAATAGATTCAGCTACAGAATTAGATTCTTTCTCCAAGTTCAGTATATTATTGTTGAAAACTGACATGAACGAGTGAACAAACAATAATCTAGCTTCAATCAATTCATTCTCAAAAAAAATCTTTTAAGTACCACAGGAATATAACTTTGAGAAAAATGTAAGGTTTCAATGTTGGAAACATATGATTCAATCTGTCAGTACAACGAAATAGAGATAATCACCTAGTTTTTGAATAGTGTAAAAAACTCACAAAATTCTTTCGACTCCTCTCGTATGTACGCTATAAGTGGAAAAGGAGTTGAATATTTTCAAAACATCTCTATTAGTATTATTCTTCAACCTGTTATGAACACCATATTGCACACAATTGTGCAGAACATGTGCTGGAGACTCATATGTACCAATTTTGAATTTCTCCTGCTTTAAATGATTCGTATTTCTCCACAAGCACATCATTTAACACTGACTTGCTTTTCGGCATTTTGTATTGAAGTTCGCAACTTAATTTGGTGCAAAAGACACACACTATCTCAAATAAACAGCACTGCTTTAACTTCAGCATCTAAGGCTAGCAGAAGCAACATCAACGAACATGATGCGGAAGACAGAACTTACTGGTTGAATACTGGAGAGATGACTTCCTAATGATGTCGGCAACGAAACGAAAGTAAACTCAACAAACAACAGACAGATTTTTTTTTGTCAAACGTATTACAGTTGCATTTATTTACGATTAATTACAGTGATGAATGGTTTCCTTCGTTCAAAACTCGCATATTTTTCTGCAGTCCAAAAAACAGGACTTTCATAGATTTTTATTAAATCTGTTCGGACACATTTTTTGGCTCAAAAACAGGAAATTTGGGAATTTGTGGTAAGGTATTATGGGGCCAAACTGCGGAGGTCATCAGTCCCTAAGCCTACACACTACTCAAATTAACTTACGCTATGGACAACACACACATCCATGCCCGAGGGAGGACTCGAACCTCCGACGGTGGGAGACGCACGGACTGTGACAAGGTGCCCCAGACCGCGCGGCTACCCCGCGTGGCTCAAAAAGAGCACCTGTCCGGGAAAAAGAAGATGTATGGTAGGCCTAAACATTGTATAATGTATCAGCATCAAGCAAGTGATACACCAGCATGCAGTAAATCAAACGATTGTATGAGACTTTCTTCACGACCAGTGCCACTGTCCGTATCATTCACGACGAGTGCGTGCCTTATTATCCACGGCGACGGTTTTGTCGCTGGCTCATGGCACAGGCCATCACGGTTCTATTCACAGACGAAGGCGATGTCGTAAATCATCACTACCCGCCAGTGGGCTACGAAGAATCCCCATGGTGTGGTGATAGCGAACGACCAGCTCAGGTTCAGCTTCAGTTGTGTGGTCGGGGATTATTGGCGACCACCTCGTGGGGCCAATCATCATTCCATAATACCTCTTAGGCGGAGCATACCTGTACTGCCTGCGAGTGACCCTGTCATTCCTGCTACAAGAGGTGCCTTTGGTGGTACGAAGGGTAATGTGACTACTACACGGTGGAGCTCCAGCTCACTTCCAGCTCATTTCCGTGCGTAGGCATTTCGACATCATTTACCCCAGCTGATGGATCAGACGGGGTGGTCCAGGTGCACGGCCCACCCGGCGCCGAATTTCTGCCTGTGTGGGCACCTGAAAGAAGCTGTGTACTGGGATCCTATGCTAGACTTGCGGACAGTGTAACAACCTATTCATGCTGCCTGCGACGCCTTTCGGTTGCAGGATGGCACGTTTGAATTAGTGAGCTGGTCACTGCTGCGTCACGTTCACGCGTACTCGGAGGTCCTTGGGTCCAGCTCGAACACCTTGTGTATCAGTGATTTTATCATAGCTTGTCGAATAGTGCATTGTACTGTAAATTCAAGATGAATTAGTAGGAAATTGGAAATCTGTGGTGAGGATCATGGGACCAAACTGCTGAAGTCATCGGTCCCTAGGCTTACGCACTACTTAATCTGACTTACGCTAAGGACAACACAAACACCCATTCCCGAGGGAGGTTCAAAATGGTTCAAATGGCTCTGAGCACTATGGGACTCAACTGCTGTGGTCATAAGTCCCCTAGAACTTAGAACTACTTAAACCTAACTAACCTAAGGACATCACAAACATCCATGCCCGAGGCAGGATTCGAATCTGCGACCGTAGCGGTCGTGCGGTTCCAGACTGTAGCGCCTTTAACCGCTCGGCCACTCCGGCCGGCCCCGAGGGAGGAGTCGAACCTCCGACTGGGGGAGCCGCGGGAACCGTGACAAGAGGCCGTAGACCGCACGGCTACCCCGCGCGGCATGAATTAATAAATAATAAGAATATAAAATATACATTAAGAGGCAAAACATTATGAGCATCTACTTAATAGCTTCTTTGTCCGCCTGTGGGATGATTTACATCACTGATTCTGCGTATCAGCGATCCGAAAGTTTGTTAGCAGTTTTGTGAAGGTGTGTAGCATTAGATGTCTACGCACACGTCATGTAATTCGTGTAAAGAAAGGGCCTCTGACTTGTGTACGCGGTGATGGCATCCGATAGCGACACAGATGGGTTCCATAGGATTTGCATCAGGCGAATTTGGTCACCAAGGTATCAACGTGACTTCGCTATAATGCTCCTCAAACCACTGTAGCACGGTTCTGGCTCTGAGACGAGGACAATTACACTACTGAAGATGACATCGCCGTCGGGGATGACATCTCAGGAAGGGATGCAGATGATTCGCAGCCGTCAGCGTGTCTTCGATTACTACCACAGGTCCCATTCAAGCGCAGGAGGATATCTCTCGTAACATAATACTGTCTTAACCAGCCTGGCGCGCTGCACGTTTCAAGCTGTCATTCTCCTCGATGACGGCAGTTGTGGAGACGATCAGCGGTCTAGCGTAGCAAAAATGTGATCCATCCGAAGAGCTGACACGTTTCCGTCGATCGAGAGTTGAATCCTGAACGACCCGTACCCACTGCAATCGCAGTTAACATATCTTGGGTCAACATATGAACAAGTAGGGGTGGTCTGCTGCGGAGCTCCATGTTCGCCAATGTACGATGAACGTGGTGCTACGAAAACTTGAACTTGCACCGGCATTGTACTCTTTCGGCAGAGATGCCACAGATCACCATCTGTCCTACTTTACAGAGCAGACAAGCCTCCGAACACCAAGTTCTTGTGAAGTGTCGTGGACGTCCATTCATTTAGTGCCTAGTAGTAGTTTCACTGTCCTTCTACCTCTTTCTGTAGATGCTCACGACAGTAGCACGTGAACATTCGACCGATTCCGCGGTTTTCGAGATACTCGTTCACAGGCTCTGCGTAATAATAATCTGCCCTTTGTTAAAGTTGCTTAATGGATTTTCCAGTGCCCTCAACGCCACCAGACGGCATCCAACGTCGCGGTGGGCAGTGGTCATGATGTTTTGTCTGGTCAGTGTATTTATGATCACACATCCACGCGACCTTTCTTGCTCTTTCTCTTCCCAGAGATCATTTCCTACGATCTGTCCGCATTTAGCAAAATCACCCTATATAACCAAAACCAGTCATACACACATGGGAAGCCTTGAACCCAGAGAACAACATACGTAGAGTACATACGAAATAAAATTATAAATAAAACTGGGTATTGTTCTGCAAAGAACACGTAAAAAGTGTGCTCTAGAATAAATCTCTCTCGCCCTTGCTGCCACGTCAAACAGTTAATCACCCACTAATTTACACCGAGAGCTCCTCCGCCACAGTGAAATGGTGACTGTCGTGCGGTTGCTGCTGCCGTCCTTATACAGGGTATTGGTTTTAACATGAGACAACTAAATACCTGGAAAACGACGCATTATACGAAAAAGCTATTCTAGGTTCAAAAATGGTTCAAATGGCTCTGAGCACTATGGGACTCAACTGCTGTGGTCATCAGTCCCCTAGAACTTAGAACTACTTAAACCTAACTAACCTAAGGACATCACACTCACACACGCCCGAGGCAGGATTCGAACCTGCGACCGTAGCAGCAGCGCGGATCCGGACTGGAGCGCCTAAAACCGCATGGCAACCGGGGCCGGCGCTATTCTAGGTGAAAAGTCAGTATTAGCAAAGAGGACATCTACCTCTGCTACATAACCACCCCTCCTGAGTGGGCGGGGTAAACTTGGAGGTGGAGGAGGAGATTAGCGTTAAACGTCCCGTCGACGACGATGTCATTAGAGACGGAGCTCAAGCTCGGATTAGGGAAGGAAATCGGCCGTGCCCTTTCAAAGGAACCATCCCGACATTTGCTTGAAACTATTTAGGGAAATCACCGAGGTCGAGTTTACATTTTCAAATGTGGCCTCCCTCATTTTTGTTGCATATTCCGATTCTGCGCGAAAAAATAGGTACGGTTTACTCAAATCATTGTTTCCCATTCGTGCAGAAGACGCTGTAGTTGACTAATATCAAATGTGCTTGTTTTTACGATTAACAACCGATGTATTTGATTCTACATACCCTTTACGTTGTGAATATAACCCTTTATGTTCTAACGGCTATACTGATGTTTAAATGTTTGTACAGTAAAAATAATATGGCGTGCCATTGATATTTGTGGAAAATAAGCCAAATGTATGGTAACGTAGTTTCCTGTTTCCGGTGGGGTTCATTGTGGAGAGTCCACAAACTATCGAAATGCTTAATTTCGGAGGCCGCTCTCGAACCCTGCCATCAGGGTGACTGTTTTCGGTGTGTGCTTCCATCCAGCAACCGCCATACAAACAACAACCACTGTAATAAGGTAAAATATCAATGAAGTGATAGTTACACGCGCACCTGCCATGGGATTCATCGAAATCAAGCACCCCGTAGGTGACAGGCAAGGAGACTCATCGATACCAAGCATCCCGATGGGAACAGAAAACTACCACATTCAGGTCGTTGTTCCTGGATCACGCTAAACATAGTTTCCCGTCAGGCATTGAAACGGCTAACCATAATGTCATGAACAATCAAATCTGGAACACTCAAGTAAATTTCGAATACAAAGATTTACGTGTACGTAGAGAATGGAATGCAGAACCAAAATGCAAAAACAGGGCCATCACGAATGGAAGGCAATAGTTTGAGCAATCGGTACCAATTTTTTGTCGTATAATCCGAATATGCAATAAAAATAGGAGGTTCCCATTTGAAAATTCAAAGCTGATCACCAACACCACACAGTAGGGGTTGTTAGAAGGACGCCAGTTGCAGCACAGACAGATGTTTCCTTTGCTAATATTAACTTTCATCTAGAACATTTTTTTTCGTGCGATGCATCGTTTCCCGACATATTTTGCTGTCTCAAAATAAACACCCTGTATAGTCGAGCTGCTGCCTGTGACGTCAGTAGTGCCTAGTCCAGCGTTATATAAATGATTTGGTTGCATTTTGCTGGAGGCTCAAGAATGAATCGACCTGTTTAGGAGCCGGCTGTGTTTCCTGTTATTGAGCCACAGAACGGGAAAACCGCAATTTCGTGCCTTCTCGGAGGCCTTTATAACACTACCGCGTATTAATGATTACCAAATTTGGTTTAAACTTGCAGTAAATGTTACCCTCTGGGAGGATTTTTAAAATTTTGACCGTGTGTTACCTAACAGACAGAGGGAATCGAACATGAAGCTCGTAATAGTAGCAGTTAGTGGACAACAGAAATACTAAAATTTTATAAGAAATTACAGTAACGGAGTTCCTGTAAATGAAATATAAAACGGTCGCCAGCCTAATTAGGCATAATAGCGTGGAAAATTATTTTTAATGAATCTATTTTTACTCTTGCAAAAGTAACTTTCATAAATCCTTTCTTAATCATGTGCAATGAACACCTACCATAACCAGACGAAATACACAGTGAATAGCAGTTGTTACAAACAGCATACGTAAGCAATCATAAAAAATTTGTACTTTATCCCTGTTGACCATAATCTTCACTTTTACATTTCACTACTTTAGCGCCGGCTGATGTGGTCGAGCGGTTCTGGTCGCTTCAGTCTAGAACCGCGTGACCGCTACGGTCGCAGGTTCGAATACTGCATCTGGCATGGATGTGTGTGATGTCCTTAGGTTAGTTAGATTTAAGTAGTTCTAAGTTCTAGGGGACTGATGACCTCAGATGTTAAGTCCCATAGTGCTCAGAGCCATCTGAACCATTTGAACTACTGTAGCACAGGAATTATTCCCAAAGGCTAACACAAGATTAAATGGCATCTGATGAGAATTAAAGTTTGACTAACACACATATACACATGACAAATGTAATAAGATAAAGCGGAACACATACCTTTTTTTTATATATTATTTAAATGATTACGTCAGGTTTCTTTAACTAAAAAACAACTATTTCGTTTGGTTTCTTCCCGATACAAAAGAATGAAATGGAGGCCCACAAACCATCCCTTCTTTACATAAGCAAACTATATAC
The DNA here is from genome assembly GCF_023864275.1 of Schistocerca cancellata. Taxonomy (NCBI): domain Eukaryota; kingdom Metazoa; phylum Arthropoda; class Insecta; order Orthoptera; family Acrididae; genus Schistocerca; species Schistocerca cancellata. The sequence goes on along the minus strand of NC_064632.1, from coordinate 350,638,011 downwards.
ACTTCTCAGAAATATTTTGCATTATGATAAAAGCTGAATTACTGCTCCACTTAAGATCATTTGTCTTGCAAAGTTTTAACATTATTTGTACTGACAATATTCTCTACAACTTCAGAAATGACTTCAAGTAAAAGTGCAACTTCAAATAGCATCAAAACCTAATGCTTTATGACACCACTTGTGAAGCAAGAGATTTTCACTGACCACTTTTATACTGCTGAACATTAAAACACTGACATTTGTAAAATAGAAGAAAAACAAAACACACCGGAGATTTTTATAAATTCATCAATAAGTGTCTCCCTTGATTTCAATGAAACCATTAATCTGACTATCTACATTTATACATTTTTGCATTGAGAAATTAGCCATAAGCAAATAACACAGATTATTGTCAGTTTTCACACACAGGATACTCGGTGTTTAATAATTTTGAGGAGAGGACCCTGTTAGGTACCATGAAAGGAGTAAATTCATGGTTCGAGCACAAAGTTCAGCAATATTTGAATTATTATTGCAAATTAAATCACACAAACACTCTGGTTCATACTGTTATACAGTTCTAAACTCTTGGATCTGGTGAAGTAGAGGCGCAATAGTGGTGGCGAGCACGTGGCGACTACCTAGTCTCTCCCTTGGCAGTAATATGCTCTATTTAGTTCTTCTTGGCGGTGTGAATATCATTTTTAGAGCCAATTCCAATGCGAGAGCACCATTTTACAGCCACAATTACACCCGAGGCCATTCCATCTCAAATTAGATACTGGATGCCTCGCTCGGCACCTGCGCTGTTGATTGGTCAGCTGCTCCTACTGACTGCCTCCCTCCTGTGCTCCCTCGCTTCCTGCTTAGCCCGACCGCCACTTCCACCTTTTAGCTCGCGCCACACCACTTGCGTAGCGGAGAGGAATCACTATGTCTTTTATATTAGACAGTACAAAATTCGGAAGTATGAACCAGTTTTACATTGCAGTTTCTCATACATAAACAAACATATTTAATAAAGTTTCATTATTTAAACACACAGTTATAATTCCACAAAACTTATTTCGCTAACTCCATTTCCTTACAGTAATGCAAAGACATTAAGCAGTAAAGAGTAAACACTTTATACTTCACATAATAAATTACACTGTATAAACTTCTCACTATCACTTATGTTGTTACACCTTCTACTTACAGGGTGTTTCAAAAATGACCGGTATATTTGAAACGGCAATAAAAACTAAACGAGCAGCGATAGAAATACACCGTTTGTTGCAATATGCTTGGGACAACAGTACATTTTCAGGCAGACAAACTTTCGAAATTACAGTAGTTACAATTTTCAACAACAGATGGCGCTGCGGTCTGGGAAACTCTATAGTACGATATTTTCCACATATCCACCATGCGTAGCAATAATATGGCGTATTCTCTGAATGAAATTATCCGAAACCTTTGACAACGTGTCTGGCGGAATGGCTTCACATGCAGATGAGATGTACTGCTTCAGCTGTTCAATTGTTTCTGGATTCTGGCGGTACACCTGGTCTTTCAAGTGTCCCCACAGAAAGAAGTCACAGGGGTTCATGTCTGGTGAATAGGGAGGCCAATCCACGCCGCCTCCTGTATGTTTCGGATAGCCCAAAGCAATCACACGATCATCGAAATATTCATTCAGGAAAGTAAAGACGTCGGCCGTGCGATGTGGCTGGGCACCATCTTGCATAAACCACGAGGTGTTCGCAGTGTCGTCTAAGGCAGTTTGTACCGCCACAAATTCACGAAGAATGTCCAGATAGCGTGATGCAGTAATCGTTTCGGATCGGAAAAATGGGCCAGTGATTCCTTTGGAAGAAATGGCGGCCTAGACCAGTACTTTTTGAGGATGCAGGGACGATGGGACTGCAACATGGGGCTTTTCGGTTCCCCATATGCGGCAGTTCTGTTTATTGACGAAGCCGTCCAGGTAAAAATAAGCTTCGTCAGTAAACCAAATGCTGCCCACATGCATGTCTCTCGTGCAGCAATGGTAGCGGCGCTGAGGGGTTGCTGCGTTTGAATTTTGTATGGATAGAGATGTAAACTCTGGCGCATGAGACGATACGTGGACGTTGGCGTCATTTGGACCGCAGCTGCAACACGGCGAACGGAAACCCGAGGCCGCTGTTGGATCACCTGCTGCACTAGCTGCGCGTTGCCCTCTGTGGTTGCCGTACGCGGTCGCCCTACCTTTCCAGCACGTTCATCCGTCACGTTCCCAGTCTGTTGAAATTTTTCAAACAGATCCTTTATTGTATCGCTTTTCGGTCCTTTGGTTACATTAAACCTCCGTTGAAAACTTCGTCTTGTTGCAACAACACTGTGTTCTAGGCGGTGGAATTCCAACATCAGAAAAATCCTCTGTACTAAGGAATAAACCATGTTGTCTACAGCACACTTGCACGTTGTGAACAGCACACGCTTACAGCAGAAAGACGACGTACAGAATGGCGCACCCACAGACTGCGTTGTCTTCTATATCGTTCACATCACTTGCAGCGCCATCTGTTGTTGAAAATTGTAACTACTGTAATTTCGAAAGTTTGTCCGCCTGAAAATGTACTGTTGTCCCAAGCATATTGCAACAAACGGTGTATTTCTATCGCTGCTCGTTTAGTTTTTATTGCCGTTTCAAATATACCGGTAATTTTTGAAACACCCTGTATGAGCCTTTGGTGAAATTGCTTACGGAATTTATCGGCTGCTGCAGCCGTTGTCTTGGAACACTTTTCGTAAGTGGCTCAGTTCTTTCGGGAGGTTTTCAGCGTCTGAAACGGCTTCGTCTCGATGAACCAAAGTCCTCAGAACAGAACATTTCTGTGCTGGGTGGTGGTAGCTGGTAGCGTGCAGTTACCGATTTTTGTGAGGAGGTTTTCCGCAAACAGTGGCTGAGAAGCCAGTTTGCTTTTCGGCGGACAAGGATATCGAGGAACGTAAAGGCAACGTCCGTCTCTAAGTCCATCGTGAAACTGATGTGATCATGGGTGTTACTGATGTGGCCAAAGACCTGCTTCAGACTTTCACGTCCAACATGTCAGGCAACGAAGGTGTCGACGTAACGGCAAATGCAATTAGGCTTTGAAGGAATCGTGGCCAAGGCGATGTCTTCAAAGTATTCCATTAACAGGTTGCATGAGATAAGATGGTCAGTATACAAGGCCATGAACCAATGTATTGTTACATAGACTGGAAGAATTAGGATAAGATCGTGCCCGGTTTTTCTCTTTTTTGTAACAAAAGTGTGTATACACTTAATCCATTCAAGCACACAGGGCTCAAGGTGTTTCCAAGGCTTCTGTACCGGGACTGCGTTGCTGGCGGAATATTCAACAATTTCTGTCTTCTTGATTTTCTCTCCTTAAGTCAGTCACCACTGTTAATTTAGTGCCTTTTCTATTTCTCATTTAGTGTACATTTAAAAGTTTTCATAAAAATCTGCGCATTAAATAAGAGCTTTGAGAAATATCTGTAAAATGTATGACCTATTCTACAGTCTCTAGGTAACTGATCAAACAATTTTAACGGAATAAATAAATAATTTACATAATAAATGGCAAATAAAGTTGCAAAGAAACAGTCTAAAAGATGTAAAAGAAAGATAGAATCTGACATGTGGAAATACGAGAATCATAGTGGTTAGTGCAACGAACTGAAGTCTTACCAAATTTCAGTTTTCTGCCCACCTTCTCTCCTCCATCTGTATGTTATTGTGATATTCAGTCGAAAGAATGGTTCGATGCAGCTCTCCCACGGCAATTTTGTGGAAGACAAATGTTCGTGGTGTTGAGACAGCAACCAGCCACAAATTTATTTTCATTTCCTTTATTCAAAAGGGACCGTTATCGGTTTCGAATCATTACGATTCATCTTCAGACGGTTTTCATGCTTTCATTACAACATGTGATGCGGTTTATATATATATATATATATATATATATATATATATATATATATATATATATATATATATACATATATATTTACCCAACAGATGTGATTACATTCCCACTGTATTCTTATCGTTGCACACGTAAATTTTTATCACTGAATACTTTAGATTTGTCAGGGAATAGATTTCTAACATGCACCACATGTTTTGATACATACAAAGTGCTGACAAAGATATGAGTGTCGTATGTTTGTAAGCACTTTGTATGTATCAAACATGTGGTGCATCTTAGGAATCTATTCTGTGGCAAATCTAAAGTGTTCAGTGAGAAAAATTTACGTGTGCGACGGTAAGACTGCAGTGGGAATGTATTCGCATCTGTTGGGCGAAAACTATGAAAACGAACACTCCAAACAGACATTTCACGACAATTAATCTGTAAAAAATGCACTACATGTTGTAATGAAAGCATGAAAACCGTCTGAAGCTGAATCGTAATGATTTGAAACCGGTAACGGTACCTTTTGAATAAAGGAACTGAAAATAAATTTGTGGCTGGTTGATGTCTCAACACCATCAACATTTGTCTTCAAATAACAGCCACGGTCTCCAACCATGTCATCACATGACAAAATTGCATCAATTTTGTGGAAGCTTTTGATATCTGCACAATTGCTGCATCCTAGATCAATTTGATACTTCTTACTATATTCAAGCAATGGCCAACTCTACAATTTTTACCCTCCCTTCTTTACCCGTTCCCCTTTTACCTCCACTGCCAAACTGACTATGCCTTGAAGCCTCGGGATGTGTCCTAATCTACGTATCCTAGTTATAAATCTGTTATAAATCTTTTTTCTTCTCATTTCATTTCTTTGAGATCAAATAAAACACGAGGCTGAGAATATTCTGTTTTCAGTACAAATGCAGCAACAGCAGAATGGTTCAGATGGCTCTGAGCACTATGGGACTTAACTTCTGAGGTCATCAGTCCCCTAGAACTTAGAACTACTTAAACCTAGCTAACCTACGGATATCACACACATACATGCCCGAGGCAGGATTCGATCCTGCGACCGTAGCGGTCGCGGGGTTCCAGACTGTAGCGCCTAGAACCTCTCGGTCACTACGGCCGGCAACAGCAGAATGTGTCGCTCAGGAGACAGCAGTGACTTCTAACGTGGAGTAGTCATTGGATGTCACTTGAGTAAGAAATCCAGCATGGACATTTCAACCCTTCTAAAGCTACCCAAGTAGACTTTTGGTGATGTGGCTGTGAAGTGGAAACGCGAAGGAACAACAGCAGTTAACCCAAGGCCAGACATACCTAATGTACTGTCGGACAGGGATGGAGGAGCGTTGCGGAGGGTTTGTGCAAAAAATCGCCATAAAATCAGCGAAAGAAATCAGTCGTGAGATCAGAAGTCTTACCAGTAGTCCAGTTAGCACAATGACTGCGAGTAGGGAGTTAAAAAGAATGGGGGGGGGGGGGGAGGGGGGAGAAAATGGCCGAACAGCTCCTTATGAGCCACACAGTCAGTACTCAGCAGCCAAGTTTGAAGTAGTGTAAAGAGTGGAGCCAACGGAGAGTGGATGACTGGAAACGAGTGATTCGTAGTGCTGAATCATAGTACATTATGTGGCAATCCGATGGAAGGGTTTGGGTTGGGCGAATGCCTGGGAAACGTTACCAACCATCATGTGTGGTGGCAACAACGCGGCACGGAGATGGTGGTGTACAGTATGGGAGTATATTTCGTTGGTGTGGTCCCCTTATTGGGCTAAAGGAGACACTAGATGAGGAAGGATAAGGACAAAATTTTACAGCATTATTTATTGCGTGCAGTAGAAGAACAATTCGATGATTGTATCAGCATGATGATGCATTCTGTCCTTAAGCAGCATCTGTGAGGCGATGGTTTCTGGAGGGTAACAATTCTGGAATGGACGGGCCTGTCCAGAGTCTTGACCTGAACGCAACGGAATACGTTTTGGATGACTTAGAAGTCCACGCTCCAACATCCAGCTCCATTACCTTCTCTGGTTTCGGCTGCTTTATCTCCACTGGCATTCAGACACCTTACTGAAAGCGTCCCCAACAGAGTCCAGTCCGTCATAAAGGCGAAGGGTGGATATGACCCATATTATTCAAATGGTTCAAATGGCTCTGAGCACTATGGGACTTAACATCTGAGGTCATCAGTCCCCTAGAACTTAGAGCTACTTAAACCTAACCAACCTAAGGACATCACACACATTCATGCCCGAGGCAGGATTCGAAACTGCGACCGTAGCGGTCGCGCGGTTCCAGACTGTAGCGCCCATATTATTGACCACTAATGGGTGTCCGGATGTTTTTGATCAGATAGAGTATTGTTTGAACAGCCCTGGCTCGCGTAATCTAAACAGAAAATCGGAATGTTCCTTAGGTAGGTCCGAAACGAACCGGAAAACCAGTTCCAGCAGTCGGGTTGTGCATTCCCGCTTCCGCACGGCTGCTCCCGGCAACGACCTCGTGGCTCCGATTCTGCTTTCTCCTCGCGTCTGCAGATGACCTGTGTGACCCTCGCGTCCTGGTAACAGGTGCCTGAGGAAAAGTTCTCTCCCTCATTTCGTTTTCTGCGACTTTCCAGGCCACTTTCTACTGTTTTGGGCTTAATGACACGTCAATATTGAGGACCAAACGAAGGAAGGAAGAAATCAGCCAGTCATTCGCTTCAAGCATTAGAGTGGAAGGCTGGGTGGTGATCTGTGACTGAGTCTTGACGAATTACAGAGAGGTACTTCACCACTGCAGTACCTTTATGAGAACATGCCAAGTTAATGTGATCCATACGATCCACGTATCGATAATTGCCTTAGGATCCTTCAGAACATTCCGAAGCTTATGTGAATCAGCAGTCCCCTTGCTGATTGTCGTATTGGAAATTTTTTGGATGGATGGATTGATGGATTAGCAAGTCAGCAGATCAAAACTCCATCGTGCGTCAACATGTTGTGTTGTATGTCTAGAATTTTCCACTTTAGTTTCGCAATTAGCTTCAATTCCCAGGAGCTCCGGTTTTATACGCATGGTCATTCAAAAAGAAAGAACAGGCTAAGATTGTTTGTTACAGACAAATTACGAAAGATAGAAACACATTGCTCACATCACTGGATAGAAGAAGGCTCACAGTTTTATGTTCACACAGACACTATCCCATACACTCAACATTAGCGCGATACGTTGGTCAATAAACATCGTAACGATAGGCCATTTCATTCCAGACACGAGTCTAAAGGTCCCTGTTTATTGAATCGACAGCTGTGAAGTGGCTCTGAGCACTATGGGACTTAACTTCTGAGGTTATCAGTCCTTTAGAACTTAGAACTACTTAAACCTAACTAACCTAATGACATCACACACATCCATGCCCGAGGCAGGATTCGAACCTGCGACCGTAGCGGTCGCGCGGTTCCAGACTGTAGCGCCCAGAACCGCTCGGCCACTCCGGCCGGCACGACAGCAGTAACTACTCGCTTTCTCAGCTCTTAAAGAGTAGTTGCCATAGATGGAACAAACGCTCTGTCTTTCATGAACCCCCACAGAAAAAGCTAGATGTGAGGTCTGGTGACCTGAGAGGCCAAAAGCACCGAACAAGATCTTGTTGTCCACCTCTTCCAGTTCAACGTTCTGGGATAGCGTTATTAAGATAACGCCGGACCGAAAGATGAAAGTGAGACAGGACGAAAAAAATGGCTCTGAGCACTAACATCTGAGGTCATCAGTCCCCAGAATTTAGTACTAATTAAACCTAAGTGCCGGCCGCGGTGGTCTAGCGGTTCTGGCGCTGCAGTCCGGAACCGCGGGACTGCTACGGTCGTAGGTTCGAATCCTGCCTCGGGCATGGGTGTGTGTGATGTCTTTAGGACAGTTAGGTTTAAGTAGTTCTAAGTTCTAGGGGACTTATGACCTAAGATGTTGAGTCCCATAGTCCTCAGAGCCATTTGAGCCAATTAAACCTAAGTAACCTTAGGACATCACACAGATCCATGCCCGAGGCAGGATTCGAATATGCGACCGTTGCGATCGCGCGGTTCCAGACTGAAGCGCCTAGAACCGCTCGGCCACACTGGCCGGCGAGACAGGACGCCGTCACGTATAAAAATGAAGTCATTGGAATCTTCGTGAAGTTGAACAAACAACCAGTTTTTCTGCGTGTTCAGGTATGAGATTCCTGTCACAGTTTCCTCCACAAAAAGAAGATTCCTAAACTTTCTGAACAGAAAAGGCACAAAACACATTGGAGTGTCAGCGAGTCTCTTTCATTTTGGAAGACGACGGCAGGATTAGTGACCCTCAAGTTCTTACACAATGGGGGTTTGCTTTACCTGATAGATGAAACTACGATTCGTTCGAGAAGATGAGTCTTTCGCAAAATGTGTCCTCTGTAATATCCTGGAAAAATCAAATGCAAAATTCGTACCTTCTGGTATTGTCGCCGGGACGCAATTGCTGCAGTAACTGCAACTTGTATGTTTCTTATGCAAGCTTTGTTTCAGACCACGTCACACCGTTGTTCGAGGAAGCTGCCCGTCTTGCGGACTTCCGAGGGCTCCGTGTCAACGCATCTCAGATGCGCTCAACACTTTCATCGGACGCGTGTGGCCAACACTATTCTTCCCTTTGCATATGCAATCAACTTTCAATAAATTTGTATGCCATTCATAAATCTGCTGTGCAGAGGTGGCATCTTGTTGAACCGATGACGGAATGAGCACTGAACTTCAACAATGGGTTGATTTTTCGCAAATTATAATACGCAGAATGATTTCTCTTGTGGTGTTGTCGCCACTTTGCAACAAACAAACAACAGCGCTGCTGTGTCAAAACTTTGAACCTTCCTCTATCCAGAATCATTCGCAACGTGCTTCTGTCTTCTACAATTTGTCTATATTAAACAACGGAAATCTGTTCTTTCCTCTTGAATCATCCGACATTCACTGACATGCAGAGATGCGAGCCGTGTTTTTTAAAAAAGTACCGTTTTGGAATCAAAAAAAGATGTGCTAAGATATCTCAATAATTTTATTTTTACATGAAAGCTTGTACCTTAATATACTTTTCTACATAGTTTCCGTCAATATTGAGGCACTTGTCATAACGTTGTCCTAGTTTTTGAATACTCTCCTCATAGAAGTCTGCCACCTGACGTGCTAACCACTGCATCATCACTGTTTTGACTTCATCATCGTCTTGAAGACGCTGACCGACCAGGTGTTTCTTCAAATGCAGGAACAGATGGTAGTCACTGGGCGCAAGACCGTGGGTGTACGGAGGATGATCTAGAGTTTCCCATCGAAAAGATGTGATGATATCTTTGGTTTGATTCGCCACATGCGGACGGGCATTGTCTTGCAGCAGAACGACGCCCTTGCTCAACTTCCATGGACTGTTGCTTTGATTCTGGTGTGACGTAGGCCACCCATGTTTCATCGCCCGTAACAATTTGGCTTAAGAAATCATCACCGTTGTTGTGGCACCGCTCAAGGAAAGTCAATGCACTGACTAAACGTTTGGTTTTGTGCACGTCCGTCAACATTTTCGGTACCCAACGTGCGCACAATTTTCGGTAATTCATGTGCTCAGTCACAATTCCACACAAAACACTACGAGAAACATTGGGAAAGTCATCCCGCAAGGAGTAAATCGTAAAGCGTCTTTTTCTCTCACCTTATTGTCCACTTCCTGCATCAAACTTTCATTAACGACCGAAGGACGCCCACTCCGTTGTTCGTCATGCACATTTGTCCGGCCATCTTTAAATGCTCTCATCCACTTTCTTAGCACTCCATTTCTCATAATGTTTTCTCCGTAAACTGCATAGATCTCACAATGAATATCGATCGCTTTTAGGCCTTTAGCACTAAGAAATCTTATAACAGCCTGTACTTCACTGTCGGCGGGACTCACGATTATCGGAGGCATCTTAAACACTCAGTACACAACGTAAACAAGTAAGAATCAGACTGTAATGGCGTCAGTGCGTAGATTAAGGTACAGGCTTTCATGTAAAAATAAAATTATTGAACTATCTTAGCACATCTTTTTTTTAATTTCAAAGCGGTACTTACTTAAAAAACACGCCTCGTAAAATGTAAATAGTTCTGCACAAGGGGTTGCGTGGTCGCTATGGCAAAGAGGCCGCAGAAAAGCGGTGGCAAACCACCTCTATTAAGGTCCTGTTCACGAAAACGCTGAATATTTATGCACGGTCTCATGACAGATACAGCCCGGTGAAACGTCACCCGAGGAGAGTGAAACGTGGAGACTTCCAGGGCAAATTACACAGAACAACACTGAATATTTACTCGTACGCTAACACCTACAGACAGCTGTCCCAGCAGGTACAAATTAACACGATGATTTCCGCTAGATACTACCGAACAGCTCAACAAGGGAACACATTCACGCTTCGAAATTAGACTAGTGACAAATGCACTTTAAATATGTGTAAATGAGAGGAAAAGAACTTGGTTGGAGAAATCTGATACATAGTCGATGTGGCAGTGGAGATTCGTTTGACACAAGTCGTAAATCGAAGTTCGTCTGCAAAGATGAAGCCATAATGTAAATTATTCATGATGTTATATTGAACGAGGCCTAAGTTGTTATGAAAGTGACTATCTAGCGAGAAAGTTACAATGCAATAGTGCGAAAGTGTGTGAGAAAGAATAAAGCGAAGAATTTCAAGCCCTAAATACCTATAGCACTAAAATAAATCATGTTTGCAGACGGCATGACATTAATAAAAGAAAATGAGTAAAGCTTGAGACCTTCACAAAAGAAAATGAATGACTTACTAAACTAACAAATGTTGCATGAAAACAAGAAAAAAGCCGCAGCGATGAAATTCATACGCAAAATCGGAGCAGAATTTCGGAGGAAATCTCTCGCCACAATTATAAGAAAACACGCGCAAGTTAGTGAGCACAGGTATGAGAGACGGTTCAAATGGTTCAAATGGCTCTGAGCACTATGGGACTCAACATCTTAGGTCATAAGTTCCCTAGAACGTAGAACTACTTAAACCTAACTAACCTAAGGACATCACACACACCCATGCCCGAGGCAGGATTCGAACCTGTGACCGTAGCAGTCCCGCGGTTCCGGACGGCAGCGCCAGAACCGCTAGACCACCGCGGCCGATGAGAGACGGCCACGCTAAAATTTTCAATGTTGAATTAGTACTCAATAAAAAAGCGCAAGCTGCTGACATATTGGAATACCCCATTAAAAGTGAAAACATATTTCGTAAGTGGTTTTATTTGGAATGCGTCGACATGTGGATAGCAAACAGCACTTACTGAAGGAAGATAATAAGTGAGTGACAAGAGTAATTTGAGGTGTAGTGCTGACGCCAGATACTGCGCATATCCTGGACAAATAGGAAAACGGGTGAAGAGATACTGTGAAATGTAACAGTAGACTGTAATGACATTAACGGAAAAGGGACGTTATAGTTGGAGCAGATATTGACAACACTACTCAGCGCTTTGATACAACAGAAGTGAAACTTCTTAGAAAACCAAACGAGGAAGAACAGGAGCTGAATTATAAGATGACATCACAAGATGTCGCCTGTACCGGAAAATAAAACGACTAGCTCAGGAAAGGTTGGCATTACAGCACGACGCTGACCACCAATCGTAAAGTCGAGGAGAAGAAAATAAGGTGTGAATACGACACGTGCTTGTGGTTAGCATGACGTCGCATTCTGTGCATTCACCTTTCAGCGAAGTAATGAACATCTTCGTTATCATAAGGGAGACAGCCTTCATACTGAGTAGATTTCGGAGGAAATCTCTCGCCACAATTATAAGAACAAAAAGCTACTAGCTTACGCGATTATTGTACACTACAAAACCGTACTCATATTCATAGACATATTCTGAGAAGCAGGAATAGCTCTCGTTGTTTTCTTACTCTGGAATAAGACGTCACCTTGGATGACACTATAGAAATCCACGGAAGACCGTGACTCTGAGTACTAGTTAGAGTAAACAAAGCTAGAAAGAGAAACTGCATGTATACCAGTTCAGTATACACGCCTAGATCACACAAAAAGACAATGAACGTAAAGCTTTATGTCAGTGTAGTATGAAAACATTATTTTCATTTCAATTTTTTAACGTACACTTCTTCTTCTTCCCCAGCGTTTGTCGCGCAATGTCCCTTCAGCTCTCTGTCTCCACATTGCGAGATCTTGTGTTTGGTAGGGTGAGGTCCGATTTCTTGAGGTTTGTATCGAGGGTATCTAGCCAAATTTTCCTCGGTCTCCCAGTAGACCCTTTACCTTCAACTTTCAACGAAAACCCGCATTTCGCTATTCTTTTTTTATCTGTTTGAAGTGCGTATCCGTACCACCATAGATATCTTTCCCTCATCTTCTGAATCACAGGTGCCACTCCACACCTCCTGCGAATTTCATCATTGGTCACTTCATTGTTAAGTGTCGGGCCAGATGTCTACCAAAGTATTTTGACTTCCTTCGCAGCAAGTCGATGCACCGCTTCTATTGTTGCGTGCCAACATTCTGCGCCGTACAAGGCAATTAGGCGACAGAGCAAGTATATTTTCGACTCTAGTCGCTTCGGGTCTTATCAAAAAGCACACCGCCATTTAAGCCACGCATTGCTAACACAGTTTGTGACTTGGGGAACGGGCCGGCCGCGGTGGTCTCGCGGTTCTAGGCGCTCAGTCCGGAGCTGCGCGACTGCTACGGTCGCAGGTTCGAATCCTGCCTCGGACATGGATGTGTGTGATGTCCTTAGGTTAGTTAGGTTTAAGTAGTTCTAAGTTCTAGGGGACTGATGACCATAGATGTTAAGTCCCATAGTGCTCAGAGCCATTTTGAACTTCGGGAACGAGTGAGCCACTAGCAGATAATTGTGAGCCAAGGTTCTTGAAGAAAATTTGTCATTTGCAGGTCTGTACCGTCGATCTTGATGGTGTCCATACTATTGGCATCTTACGACGGATATTCAGTTTCCTTACTATCGAGTCGAAGTCAGGACTTTTCAGAGCGGTTATTCCAAGCTAGTAGGCGAAAGTTGTTTTTGTCTTCAGCAGCCAACAGAACCTCATCAGCATAGAGCAGTGTGCAAGTTTCAAAGTTTCTGTACCTCTTTGGTGACCGTGTTCACTATTATGATGATGAGAAGGGGGCAAAACAACAGATCCCTGATGACACCCACAGAAACAGGGAAGCCACTTGATGGCCAACCAGGAGATGATCTTCTAGGATTGTGGTAGAAAACTCTGACACATTCTATTTATTCGTCAGGAACTTCAAGCATTCGGAGGGCGAACTGTATGAGATTACATGATACTTGGTCAAGAGCCTTTTCCAGGTTCAAGAAAGAGAAGCGAAGATGCTTAGACTTCTCACAGTGTTTCTTAATAAGCACGCAAGTGGCACAGAAAGTATCGGAGATCCCCAACGTATCACAAAATCACACCAATCAGTGGTAATACTGTCTATGCTGGGCTGTAAGATTTTAATTTTATGTGACAGTCGTGTACCGCAAGTCTCTAGAGGTACGGAAGGTTCTAAATAATTGGAACAGAGCACAGGTAGTTCCAGTTTTCAAGAAGGGCCGTCGAGCAGATGCGCAAAACTATAGGCCTATATCTCTGACATCGATCTGTTGTAGAATATTAGAACGTTTTTTGCCCGCGAATCATGTCATTTCTGGAAACCCAGAATCTTCTCTGTAGGAATCAACATGGATTCCGGAAACAGCGATCGTGTCAGACCCAACTCGCTTTATTTGTTCATGAGACCCAGAAAATATTAGATACAGGCTCCCAGGTAGATGCTATTTTCCTTGACTTCCGGAAGGCGTTCGATACAGTTTCGAACTGTCGCCTGATAAACAAAGTAAGAGCCTACGGAGTATCGGACTAGCTGTGTGGGTGGATTGAAGAGTTTTTAGCAAACAGAACACAGCATGTTGTTCTCAATGGAGAGACGTCTACAGACGTTAAAGTATCTTCTGGCGTGCCACAGAGGAGTGCTATGGGACCATTGCTTTTCACAATATATATAAATGACCTAGAAGATAGTGTCGGAAGTTCCATGCGGCTTTTCGCCGATGACGCTGTAGTATACAGAGAAGTTGCAGCATTAGAAAATTACAGCGAACTGCAGGAAGATCTGCAGCGGATAGGCACTAGGCGCAGGGAGTGGAAATGATCATATAAAATTAATTGTTGGTAAGGCGGGTGCCAGGTTGAGATTGATTGGGAGGGTCCTTAGAAAGTGTGGTCCATCAACAAGGGAGGTGGCTTACAAAACACTCGTTCGACCTATACTTGAGTATTGCTCATCAGTGTGGGTTGACAGACGAGATAGAGAAGATCCAAAGAAGAGCAGCGCGTTTCTTCACAGGGTTATTTGGTAACCGTGATAGCGTTACGGAGATGTTTAGCAAACTAAAGTAGCAGACTCTGCAAGAGAGGCACTCTGCATCGCGGTGTAGTTTGCTGTCCAGGTTTTGAGAGGGTGCGTTTCTGGATGAGGTATCCAATACATTGCTTCCCCCTACTTATACCTCCCGAGGAGATCACGAATGTAAAATTAGAGAGATTCGAGCGCGCACGGAGGCTTTCCGGCAGTCGTTCTTCCCGCGAACCATACGCGAGTCGAACAGGAAAGGGAGGTAATGACAGTGGCACGTAAAGTGCCCTCCGCCACACACCGTTGGGTGGCTTGCATAGTATAAATGTAGATGTAGATGTAGAAGGACGATAGTTGGAAAATTCAAGTAGGCTTCAATACTAATTCCAGATTGAGACTGTAGGGCTTGAGCCACTCTTTTGTTATCTTCTTCTTCTGAATAACCTTGTTGAGGAAATTCAGCCACTCAGCTGCCTCCCAGCGTCGTGATCTCTGCTGGTAGATCATCCAGCCCAGTCTCCCTACGGCTTGTGGAACTTCGGGCTTGGTGGGAAACTTGATGGGTTCTTGAACGGGTGCCAACTGTTGTACGGCAGAATGTGAGAATTCTTCATTGGAGACTGTTTCGAAATACCGCAGCCAGCACTCTGCTGCCTTCTTTCAGCCACTTGGCGTGTAACTGATGCAAAAGAATGTCTCTATGACTCCATACATCCATTCCGCTCCTTTTCTAGGCAATATACACCACACTCGCTATTGTTATGAATACCAGGAAGGACAGCAAATAACTAAGTTTTCCTTATTGTGAATATAATGTATAGCAGGAAGAACACATGATTGCAGGAGATTTGGGGGTGCACAGTGCGTGCGATTTAGCACACAGAGCTAACACCCACGGTAGCAACAATGGCACAAATCGTGCTGGGCATCGAGTCTAACTGATTTTGTGTGGCAGGTATCCGTACGTCAATCCGTGCTGCTTCAGTTTTATGGCAGAGTTTATCAGTTGTAATGCTGGGCAAGTTGTGATGTGCCGCTGTCTCGGCAAACCACGACCGGATACATGCAGTGACAGAGAGGTGCTGGCTATCTGTATCGAGGAGGTCAGGGCAGCATGGGCAACATGTGGCCTTGCGTTATCTGGTTGAAAGATTATGTCAAGGACAACCACGAAGATAAGACGCAGACAACGGCCTTAACACAGCTGCGGCTGCTGTTCAAATTATCGGCTACGAGAACCAAATATGAACTTGTTGTTTATCCAACGGTTCAAAACTGGTTCAAATGACTCTGAGCACTATGGGACTTAACATCTGAGGTCATCAGTCCCCTAGAACTTAGAAGTACTTAAACCTGACTAACCTAAGGACATCACACACCTCCATGCCCGAGGCATGATTCGAACCTGCGACCATAGCGGTCGAGCGGTTCCAGACTGAAGCGCCTAGAACAGCTCGGCCACATCGGTAGGCTTAGCCAACGGTATTCTACACCATCTCGAAGGTGTTGGACCCGTATGATGATAACGATTGTAGTATAGAAAAGTTCTCCACGGAGCCTCCACACACTGATAAGTACATCGTGATTTGGACTGTTGATATTTTTAAAAATGTCGGAAATCTGATACATCGATATTTAAAAAATATCATTTTTGGCTGCCGATGTATCGAAGAAACGTACCGACGTGCCGGCTTATAAAAACATTGGCTGCAAACTGTAAATATACTGCCGGTTTTAGAGCTGTATATTTAAGTATTGATTTATTATTACATATTCTGTACATCAACAAGCTAGCAGCCTGCCTATCCCCCCTCACAACAAGAACTGAAAGGAAAACGCTTGGCAATAACCACTTTGCTGACAATGGTAACTGCATGTAAAGGTACAATAAAACGTGCCTAATGGGTCCGTCGTTCGGTTTCGTTACGTATCTGATTTGTCCAGAAAACTTCGGTGCGCCTTCCCTGATTTTTTTTTTTTTTTTAATTTATGCCGACGCCACCGACATTGGAGTTGGAGTGTCATAATTGCGTGGTGAAGCTAAACGCTCCTGTATCTGTTGGTAACGACAAGCGTCGGTTACGTCAGCATTTCCCCTCAGATGTTTCCGCCCACCGCAAAGATCAATCTTGTCATTTAGATATTTAGATTTGTGTTCATAATTTTCAGCAACTTTTTCTTGAAGAATGCCGATGTGAAGAAATAGCGCACTAGTTGCGTTAAAAATTGTTTTTAACGCAACTTGTATGCTATTTAATCACATCGGATATCTTGTTATTGCATTCACACGGTCGTCTCCCCCCCCCCCCCCACCCCCACCCCATCCCAAGTGCAATCGGACTTCTTCTTTTGTGCCACATAGACTTGCTTCACACAGTCAAAAAAGAGAAAGATTGGACATGAAGAAAGTTCAAAAAGTAGTAGTAAAAGTAGTAGTAGTGAAAGTAAAATTATTTTCTACTGCAATTTCAAAAGTACGTCACGTATTTGCCGAAAATTGTGAAGAAATATAATATAAAATAAAAATATCGGCACACGGTATTGCCGTTTTGATATCGATGTAGTCGGGGACAAAATATCACATCGATATCTTGTCAACAGCCCTAATCTTGATGCTTTGCACAGAACTAGGGCTCTTCTAAAAAGACGACGTGCTGCCATTTTTGTGCCCAGTGTTGTTGTTAGGCACCCCTGGGCTGCTGCCTCGTCAACCATAGTGGCAACAAGGGTCGCCATGCTGACTGTCCATAGTTCTCCAGATGTCGTCATACTGTCCATTTGGGTACCTGAGTTGCTGCAAAGTAGCTCATCATTTTATGACTCGAAGTACGTGGCGTGGCTGTGCAGATGACGGAATAATATATCTGTTCTCTCGGGCGCTAGGCGCATGGGGCCGCTGAGACTTTACGAGGCGTTGGGTAAGGCTTTCCTGAAACCTCAGATTACATATTCGCATGACAGTCGTGGGGTACTGACCAACGCGAGCAGCAATGCCTCGGAACGTGAACCGCAGTTCATAGGCCAAGAACCAGCCGTTGTCGAATATCGCCACCTGCTGGTGGATGTTTCTCTTTCTTACAAGAGGCATAACATGATCTTCGTACACGCACTCTGTGGAACTTATTTCCATCCGAGACTCACCAGGGGACACTTCAGCCGAAGGAGCGACTTCGATTCCGGGTTCTGAGGATGCAGGCCAGATAACTTAGAAATTTCAACCACTACATCCACCACCACAGGCACCGGTAGCGGGAAGTGTGGTGAGAAACTGCAGCATTCGTAAACCAAAGGCTAGGGTGTACGTGATGTTTTCAGACTGACATTAGAGCTTTCACGTTTCTAATTCATGTACGTTTATTAGCAATCTCGAACCCAACATGCGCTCAATCAAGATTGTACATGCGTGATTCTTTCTGTAGTTCTTTCTTTCTTCCCTCTCTGATTAACATTCGGCAGTCACTGTGAGTCTTCCACGGATTATTCCCTGAAGTGTGGTACTGACTTTAAAGTATTCACCCTAACGTCATTGTCCGCAGCTCGTGGTCTGGGGGCTAACGTTTCTGCCTCTGGGTCATGGGGTCCGGGGTTCAAAAATGGCTCAAATGGCTCTGAGCACTATGGGTCTTAATTTCTGAGGTCATTAGTCCCTTAGAACTTAGAACTACTTAAACCTAACTAACCTAAGAACATCACACACATCCATGCCCGAGGCAGGATTCGAACCTGCGACCGTAGCGGTCGCGTGGTTCCAGACTATAGCGCCTAGAACCGCTCGGCCATCCCGGTCTGCGTCCGGGGTTCGATTCCCGGCTGGGTTGGGGATTTTCTCTGTCCTGTGACTGGGTGTTTGTGTTGTCCTCATCATTTCATCATCATCATTCGTGACAGTGGCTAGTTTGAATTCTGTAAAAATTGGGACTTTGTACAGGCGCTGATGACAGCGCAGTTGAGCGCTCCACAACCCAACATCATCATCATCATCACGTTAACGTCATTACCCGATCTTTGCCAAGGTGTTGATATTATAATTCTGTTGTAAACTTAGATGGACGTAAGGATTTCGTGTCCTTGTGTTTAATTTGAGGTCCACAGCAAATTGTAATAAATACGGTTTTATAGTGTTCACTGTTTCATTCAGTAGTTTGATGAAACTCTTCAGTTTTTCATCTTGTGAGTTACAGCAATGATGGTCACGCATGATAGGGCCACCCCTGCTCAGTAAATTAAATTCATTAAGTTATCCATTGCGCGACTCTTGTAATTAGATCCATGTGATCCTATGTGGAGCAAGCTGACTATTGCTAACGTCACCCAGTAGAGCTCTTCTGACATCCACAAGCTATGAAGATTTCTCAGCCGTAACCTCATAATGTGCTTAATTAAGATCCATATTAATTTCATTGTTCGAATTGTGCACGCTGATAATGATTATAATAAACGTAGATTCTGAGAGGATAAGACCGCTTTAGCTGTAGGTTCGTTATTTACTGGCACGGTTTCACTGAATTTTAGCTACATCATCAGGTGCAATAAAATAAAATGAAATCAAGATCGCTCCGAAAAAAGAAAATGGGATGACGCAGTGTTCATAATCAGCACATTAGCGTTAGGGAACGGACGTCAAAAATAAAATCGCAAAGAACGCTCCTGTGATGCCATGAGTAACAGTATTTGGTGAGCCAGCGGAGTCCCCATGTGCCGAAATGATGATCAAAGTACAGACCACATCTAATCATTTACGTAGTAATGTAAAAATTGAGCAGCTGACGGTCACCCATTTGCCAACAGCAAGCACGAGCACGGTATTGGTCGCTAAACAGGCAGCATGTTGGGATGCAACTTCGGTCACGCCTATAAATAAAGGACATAACAGCTAAAGCCGTCTTATTTTTTCAGAATGATGTATCCAGGCGGTGGCTGTCCAGATTTCAAAGTCTGCTGGAAACATAGATTCACTTGGGCTAAGATATTACTTCTGTAGTTAGCGAATCCCATTTCCGTGCAGTATGCTGTTAATGATTTCGTGAAGCCCAACACCCAGGACTTATTTACTAGGGCCACACCTTTAATATCGCTAAATCTGTTACGCACAGTTCTTAATTTAGTATCTGAGTTCGTTGGAGAGCGATCCGTCTTTCAGTAGACCTGCTGATGCAGATAACTGCAGCAGCCAGAAGACTCGCATTCATAGCTTGGTTGCAACTTCGTGACATGTTTTATGTGACACTTAGCTTTTGCGGTCAGCTGCGACCTTCTCCATTTACGAGACAACTGACCTCGCAGGTGCTTGAACATGTTCTGCACATTTGCCCGACATCTTCCTACAAACCGAGCGAGGTGGCGCAGTGGTTAGCCACTGGACTCGCATTCGGGAGGACGACGGTTCAATCCCGCGTCCGGCCATCCTGATTTAGGTTTTCCGTGATTTCCCTAAATCGCTCCAGGCAAATGCCGGGATGGTTCCTTTCAAAGGGCACGGCCGACTTCCTTCCCCGTCCTTCCCTAATCCGATGAGACCGATGACCTCGCTGTCTGGTCTCCTTCCCCGGAACAACCAACGAACCAACCAACCATCTTCCTACAACTTTTCCAGCGCCCAAAACATGTTTATCTTCCTTACGTGATGACTCAGAATAGCCATTCCTTTTCCTATTATTTTTTTCCTTCTTACGTCTTCATTTCTCGTTTTGTGCACGTAGTCCTTTAAACCAATCGAAACCCTGCACGTGCAGCAGCTGCCCGACGCTGTGGACACTGACCGCGTTCGATCCGCCGTGTTATTTTCCTCGTCTGCGACGTGTGCCTGAATACATTTGTTCAGGGTCGAGAACCTAAGAGCAGGAAAATCTCTGGGTTCCAGCCTGTTGTTTCCTGTGACTTCACGTATATAAAGTACTTAACTTAATTTTCCTACCAAGTTTATTACGTGTATATTAGAATTATTAATCCAAGTACAGTAATTTGTGCTGTGTTTATAAACATTTGTCCATTAGTATAGATCTCCAGACATCGCCAGATGCGGTTCTTATGTAGGAAAGGTCAGGTATATATCCCTGCACATGGTCGAGAACCCATTTAAATATAATGTAATCCTTTAGATGTTAGTGGCATTACACAAACACGCCTTTTTCTTTACTAGTTTGAACTGCACCGCAGTCCACCAAAGTAAGTTAGGCAGGAAACAAGACTACACACGCTGAAGGAACGAGATATACAAAAACAAAACATAGAGGAGGACCTGGCGATGTACACTTGAAAGTGAACCGAGTAAACGTGACTCATGATCTTTGACCACCGTTGGGCTGGAAACCAGACTGTGGGGGAATTAGTGTTCACACTGGCTATATTTTATTCCGCTGTTTCATAGCGCAAGAGGTTTGCAACAGTTGCTACTTGGTACAGCCTTTTAGTGATGCAATTAAATTAATTTGTAAGGAACAACGTATTCCTATTATATCAAATTAATTACTTTATTATTTTTCTACTGGTTTCAATTTAATGACTTCTTTTGATATAGCTCCAAAATACGTGATGCTTCATGGAATGGAGCTTTAATGCATGCACTCCACCGCTATGGAATTCCAAATCCAGAAGAAATATTCATCCAGAGATGAGAGCCTTAACTCCCTCAATGTTTCCAAATAGTCATCAGTTTCTGAGATCTGTTAGTTTAGAAATAAGATTTTTACGAGAATTAGATTTTCACTCTGCAGCGGAGTGTGCGCTGATCTGAAACTTCCTGGCAGATTAAAACTGTGTGCCCGACCGAGACTCGAACTCGGGACCTTTGCCTTTCACGGGCAAGTGCTCTACCATCTGAGCTACCGAAGCACGACTCACACCCAGTACTCACAGCTTTACTTCTGCCAGTACCTCGTCTCCTACCTTCCAAACTTTACAGAAGCTCTTCTGCGAACCTTGCAGAACTAGCACTCCTGAAAGAAAGGATATTGCGGAGACATGGCTTAGCCACAGCCTGGGGGATGTTTCCAGAATGAGATTTTCACTCTGCAGCGGAGTGTGCGCTGATCTGAAACTTCCTGGCAGATTAAAACTGTGTGCCCGACCGAGACTCGAACTCGGGAACTTTGCCTTTCACGGGCAAGTGCTCTACCATCTGAGCTACCGAAGCACGACTCACACCCGGTACTCACAGCTTTACTTCTGCCAGTACCTGCCAGTTTAAGATTTTTACGTTTCCAAACTATAGAGATGTGTATGGTCGGGTTCAACATTATCGTCGTCATTTGAGCGATGCTTATGTACTTCACCATTTACGAAATAGTGAAATATTCATAAATAAACAAGTTTCCTGCACTGGTCGTTATTAATTTCGGTTTTTTTGGTGTACTTCGACGTTTGGTCTGTGTAGCCATTCTCAGGCAACTGCATACATGTAAGAAAAGCCATAATTAGAATAAAAATAACGAAGCAACCATTGGTTATTAATACAATCAAGCCGGCCGGCGTGGCCCAGCGCTTCTAGGCGCTACAGTCTGGAACTGCGCGACCGCTTCGGTCGCAGGTTCGAATCCTGCCTCGGGCATGGATGTGTGTGATGTCCTTAGGTTAGTTAGGTTTAAGTAGTTCTAAGTTCTAGGGGGACTGATGACCTCATAAGTTAAGTCCCATAATGATCAGAGCCATTTGAACCAATACAATCAAACTAAATCAGAACGAAAAAGCACTTACAATAACCCGTTAACAGGTATGTTTTTGGTTACTGTCACATAATGTTCTTCTCTTGTGTAGTCCATGGTTGGCTTGATACTCAGTACAATAACATAAAATTAAAAAAATGCAAGTACAGGTAAAAATAATACCCAGACAATAGTCGAAAAAGGCATAAAATAAAATGATTTATCAAAGTTGTAGCCATTACATTCCGTTCAATAGAAACAGCAGCAGCCAGCCAAACTATTTACTGTTGAGGAAGCATTAGGCAATGGCTGCTTTATAATTTGGTTTCTAACAAAGTTTTTTTTCTGATATGTATGCAATTGAAACTTCCTGACAGATTAAAACTGTGTGTCGGACCCAGACTCGAGCTCGGGACCTTTGAGTTTGCGGGCATGTGCTCTAACATCTGAGCTACCCAGGCACGACTCACGACGCATCCTCACAGCTTCAATTCTGTCAGTACCTCGTCTCCTACCTTCCAAACTTCACAGAAGCTCTCCTGCGAACCTTGCAGAACTAGCACTCCTGGAAGAAGGGATACTGCCACAGCCTAGGAGATGTTTTCAGAATGAGGTATCCTGAGATGTCAGGTTCATGATGATGAGTCCATCATTTCCTTAATGGTCATAGTTATTGTGATACTTACATAAAAGTATGACATTGCGGGAAATTTGAAAAAGTTTTCAATGAAACGTAGTAGTCGCTGTGATTTTGCGTTTGGTGCATATTACATAATAAGTTATTGCATATGAAATTTAGCTAACATACCGAATTTTTCTTCACACTTTGGTGGAGTTCTCTATCTGTCACAGATTTCGAGAAAACTGATGTGACGTAGCACACTCATTTGCAATCATGTTGTGCCAGCGATAAAGCTAGAGTGAAATATGCACAACATTCCTCATATTTTATGAACGGTTTGAGATATCAAAATTTAATTTGGCAAACGATAGCACACGAAGACTAGAGTCTTTTGCCCAATGGTTATTATGCAAGACTTCATTGTTTAATGTGTTATTCCGCTAACTACAGACTTTTTCCATAAAATAATGTAATTTTTAAGGGCTATCGATAGCTGCTGAAATGAGAAATGCTGTAGGTTTTGGAACAACATAAGTGAAGGGATTACACGTTTATTTGGTACCGAGAATATACTTTTCATA
Source organism: Schistocerca cancellata (assembly GCF_023864275.1). Lineage (NCBI taxonomy): Eukaryota > Metazoa > Arthropoda > Insecta > Orthoptera > Acrididae > Schistocerca > Schistocerca cancellata. Next base: position 350,614,813 of record NC_064632.1, on the reverse strand, counting down.
AGATACCGACCTTACTTTTCCTCAGTTCCCCACTCCGCTGTGTTTTGGCAAAAGAAGCAAATTTTAACATGGAAACCAGAGAAATGTGTTGGTTTTACTCAAAATTCACCACTCACGATGCTTCTCTGAAAGTTACAAATAATTAACAAGTCAGACGAAAATAAATCGCTGTATTTTCGGCTGAATTCATTTAGATACGAATCAAAACAGAGGTTAAAGATCTTTTTGAATGTTCACCATGCAAGTGTGGGTGTGAAGGGGGCCACACTTTATATTTACAAAAAATGTGTGTGGGCTTCAGTTTAGAATGGCACATCCTCTCCAGTGTTCGGCATTTCCCCCTACAGCGCTTGCCCGTAGCCCTGATCACTACTGCTCTCCCCATACTTGTCCTGCCATCTGTGCATCTGCCGGCCACGGTACTATGTGTCGTGGTCACACATGGTCGACTGGGACATTGAGGATGAGTATGCCTGCTCTTACAATCTCAAACATTCTAATATCAGGCCACTGTTACATCTCCATTGTCGTGGTCACACATGGTCGACTGGAACATTGAGGATGAGTATGCCTGCTCTTACAATCTCAAACATTCTAATATCAGGCCACTGTCACATCTCCATTGTCGTGGTCACACATGGTCGACTGGAACATTGAGGATGAGTATGCCTGCTCTTACAATCTCAAACATTCTAATATCAGGCCACTGTGACATCTCCATTGTCGTGGTCACACATGGTCGACTGGAACATTGAGGATGAGTATGCCTGCTCTTACAATCTCAAACATTCTAATATCAGGCCACTGTGGCATCTCCATTGTCGTGGTCACACATGGTCGACTGGAACATTGAGGATGAGTATGCCTGCTCTTACAATCTCAAACATTCTAATATCAGGCCACTGTGGCATCTCCATTGTCGTGGTCACACATGGTCGACTGGAACATTGAGGATGAGTATGCCTGCTCTTACAATCTCAAACATTCTAATATCAGGCCACTGTCACATCTCCATTGTCGTGGTCACACATGGTCGACTGGAACATTGAGGATGAGTATGCCTGCTCTTACAATCTCAAACATTCTAATATCAGGCCACTGTGGCATCTCCACTGTCGTGGTCACACATGGTCGACTGGAACATTGAGGATGAGTATGCCTGCTCTTACAATCTCAAACATTCTAATATCAGGCCACTGTGGCATCTCCACTGTCGTGGTCACACATGGTCGACTGGAACATTGAGGATGAGTATGCCTGCTCTTACAATCTCAAAAATTCTAATATCAGGCCACTGTGGCATCTCCATTGTCGTGGTCACACATGGTCGACTGGAACATTGAGGATGAGTATGCCTGCTCTTACAATCTCAAACATTCTAATATCTGGCCACTGTGACATCTGAATCCCGAGAAAAAATGAATATTGAACCATTCTTCCAGCTGGTCAAATGGAAATCCACAATACTGCATCTTTAAAACTCTGTAAGGTACCGATAACGGTGTCTCACATGATTACGCGTCATCTCCGTGTTCTTCACAGATACCTGTCAACACCTAGTTCTATTAACAGCACCTATGCATCCGACCAGTCCTGCTAATAAGACTAAACATGAACAGCACTAATGCAGTCTGGTGGCTGCTCTGTAACAGGAAATTGCAACTCTACAATCATTTACAATTGTGACGAGAGTGTGTATGTGTATGAAAGCACATTGATATTCGACCAAGTCTTCTGGGTGTTTCACTTTGTGTCAGTGAGAGTATTCATAAAGGAAATTTGGAAATTTCTGGTACGTTTCTATGGGACCATCCTGCTGAGGCCATCGGTCCGTAGGCTTACACACTACTTAATCTAACTTAAACTAACTTACGCTAAGGACAACACACACAAGCATGCCCGTGGTTATTTATAATGTTTAATCTACTTGGTTTCAGAACTTTTTTATTAGGTTAGTAAGAAGAAATATTTTCGAGCTGACATGGCACACAGGACCTAATAGCACAAGTCCTGAAGTCGCTGATCATTTGGGTATGTCTCAGGATCGTCTGGTGAAAGTTTTTTTTTTGGGGGGGGGGGGGGGGGGGCAGACCAGTCTGGAGAAAAACTCCTAGTATCAATCGTTATTGTAGTTCGAACAATAGCCTTCAGCAGCAGTGAAATCTAAACTATAGTCCTCCTTGTTTGTACCGACGAATGGAATGCTCATCGCAACATCTCATCTTGGATTCAGAACGTAACTCACTAGTGAGAAGTGTATGTTTTCTCAGCCAGCAGTTGTCCACCTTGTCGAATTCGCCGTCTTGAATCACCATATCCTACGCGCTAATAATGCTATTACTATTACCATTCTGCTGCTGTTACATTGTTCTTTAGCTGACACTGAACTGCAAGAAAACAAAGGCGCGTGTTCGTTTGTCATGTACATCCGTTACCCTAATCAATAAGCAAAGTAAGACACCGGTTCAGATTGCGTCACACGTCCGTATTTGAACCGCGGTCTATTCCTGGCTCGTTAAGCTATCATCAGCTGCCTAATTAGAGAAGCTCTTGTGTATATTTTAAGTGCAAATAGCCCTGAACACGAGTAATGTTGACACACAAGCTCAGGTGTAAGGAAAGAAGAGTTTAAGGTCTCATTCCTAGTGAACACGTTGCGGAGACGTGATGTTCCCTACTGTATGGAAATATTGTCTTATAAATGAGCCTTAAAAAGCAACAAGAGCTTCTGTATTCCTAAAAAAGAATTTAGTTGCTGGCTTGAAAGAGCACTTTCTTTGAGAGAGCACTACCGTCTGTTTCACGTTATCTCCAATGGTTGGCAGTCCTTCTATAGTATTTTATTCCAATGAAGTATGTTTTCAAGTCTCTTGACTTTATATTCAGCCGGAAACTTCTTTGATACACCCCTTTTGATGTATGTGGTGTTAGTGTGGTCATAATACTCTTTACCTCGTGGCATCCGCGTTACTGCAATGACAACAATGAATAAAAATTAACGTTTAATTGCATGTGGCTAAAATGTAGTGGATTTACCCATTTTTCATCTCGTATATATGATATGAAGTATGTAGTGTAGACTATCCGTTTGTACGTGCATACGTACTGTGCCAGCGTTGTTGTGACACAATTCGCGAAGGAGCAAAATCTCTAAATCAACTGTACAAAACATTCTCTGAAATGTACTGAAGAAGGGAAAATTTTGAACAAAGTTTGTACCGCACATCGTGTTCCGAAAAAAAAAAGAAAGGAAAGAAAAGGAAAAGACACACATGGGCGCGTGCCGCGACTTCATTTAAATGCATAAAGCGGACAATTCTTCTCTGGAAAAACTCGCAATGGGCTCCGAGACTTAGTGTTATCAAGCCTACCACAAACTGACAAAGTGCAAATATTCACATTAAGGATCAACGCTTTGACGACATAACCGACATTCGAGCCAATGTGACGCGCGATGTCAATAACATCCCAAGGACATCGACAGTTTCACATGGTTGTATCAACGTTGTGTGCGATGTACTGAAGTGCGTGGTGACAATATAGAACGCATGAAGCATTCCACCAAACTTTTAACATTTTTCTATTTTTTTATTAATCCAGTCTCGAAACTTTTTATTCTGACAGGGAGTAACTGAAAGGAATTCCGCCGCCATTTTGGTTAATTGCTTGGAATCTACGAGTGCATAGGGCTCAGGTAGATAAAACGAAAGGATCTTCTGGGTGTGTGACTACGTCGTCTTGTAAAACGTGCGACCTTTCCACGATTTGTTGTTGATAATATACCGGGGCTGGACAAAAATATGGAAACACCGAAACACGGCACATTGCCGTGCCTATAGGGTATAGAAAACCCACTGACAGTCAAAACAGCTTCCAGTACTCTCAGAATATCTACATCTACATCCATACTCCGCAAGCCACCTGACGGTGTGTGGCGGAGGGTACCTTGAGTACCTCTATCGGTTCTCCCTTCTATTCCAGTCTCGTATTGTTTGTGGAAAGAAAGATTGTCAGTAAGCCTCTGTGTGGTCTCTAATCTCTCTCATTGTATCGTCTCTTTGCGAAATATACGTAGGAGGGAGCAATATACTGCTAGACTCTTCGATGAAGGTATGTTCTCAAAACTTCAACGAAAGCCCGTACCGAGCTACTGAGCGTGTCTCTTGCAGAGTCTTCCACTGGAGTTTATCTATCATCTCCATAACACTTTCGCGATTACTAAATGATCCTGTAATGAAGCGCGCTGCTCTCCGTTGGGTCTTCTCTATCTCTTCTATCAACCCTATCTGGTACGAATCCCACACCAGTGAGCAGTATTCAAGCAGTGGGTGAACAAGTGTACTGTAACCTATTTTCTTTGTTTTCACACTGCATTTCCTTATGATTCTTCCAATGAATCTCAGTCTGGCACCTGCTTTACTGACGATTAATTTTATACGGTCATTCCATATTAAATCACTCCAAATGCCTACTCCCAGATGATTTATGGGATTCACTGCTTCCAGTTGCTGACCTGCTATATTGTAGCTAAATGATAAAGGATCTTTCTTTCTGCGTTTTCGTAGCACATTACACTTGTCTACATTGAGATTCAATTGCCACTCCCTGCACCATGCGTCAATTCGCTGCAGATCCTCCTGCTGAAATGTACAAATTTCCATTGTTACAACCTCTCGTTATACTACAGCTTCATCCGCAAAAAGCCTCAGTGAACTTCCGATGTTATCCACAAGGTCATTTATATATATTGTGAATAGCAACGGTCCTACGACACTCCCTTGCAGCACACCTGAAATCACTCTTACTTCGGAAGACTTCTCTCCATTGAGAATGACATGCTGCGTTCTGTTATCTAGGAACTCTTCAACCCAATCACACAATTTGTCTGATAGTCCATATGCGCTTACTTTGTCCCTTAAACGACTGTGGGGAACTGTATCAAACGCTTTGCGGAAGTCAAGAAACACGGCATCTACCTGGGAACCCGTGTCTATGGCCCTGTGTGTCTCGTGGACGAATAGCGCGAGCTGGGTTTCACACGATCGTCTTTTTCGAAACCCATGCTGATTCCTACAGAGTAGATTTCAAGTCTCCAGAAAAGTCATTATACTCGAAGATAATACGTGTTCCAAAATTCTACAACTGATAGACGTTAGAGATATAGGTCTATAGTTCTGCACATCTGTTCGACGTCCTTTCTTGAAAACGGGGATGACCTGTGCCTTTTTCCAATGTTTTGGAACGCTACGCTCTTCTAGAGACCTACGGTACACCGCTGCAAGAAGGGGGGAGGGGGGAAGTTACTTCGCTTACTCTGTGTAAAATCGAACTGGTATCCCATCAGATCCAGCGGCCTTTCCTCTTTTGAGCGATTTCAATTGTTTATCTATCCCTCTGTCATCTATTTCGATATCTGCCATTTTGTCATCTGTGCGAATAGGTCCTGTACGGTTTGCAAGAGAGTCTTATACCATTCTTCTGGCATAATAGTGGCAACTTCAGATAACGATAACGGAGGTGGATAGCGATCAGGCAGCCTACTATCAGAAAGTAAACCGCAGAGGCTCAATAATGTTGAGATCTGGTGACTTGTGGCCAGGGGAGATGCGACAGTTCATCCTCGTGCTCACAAAATCAGTCCTGCGCGGTGCGAGCTGTGTGAACAGGGACCCTCTCTTCTTGGAACACAGCGTTACCAGTGGACAACAAACATTTTACGATAGAGCGGATCTGATCAGCCATAATGGTCGCACAATCCTAAGCAGCAATGCGACCTCCTTCCATTGCTTCATAGTCCAGATTTTATTGTTTAGACACCACGTTTTCTTGTTATAGGCATTTGCATCACTAATCAGAGGTTTTAGAATTCCAGCATGCCCTCCAGTTCCCTGCTTCAGAAGCTCCCTTCGTGTTGTTTTGGTGCTTTCTAGGTTCGCGAGTGCGTCATTCAGTTCTGCAGTAACCTTCGCAGCTGTGTCATCCTCTCATTTTTAGTCACAGTTCCCTCCGATGACTGTCTGTGCGATTACTCAAAACACACTTTTTTGTCCGCGCTGTGACTTAGTGAATGGTATTTTTTCGCTTTTCCTGTATACGGTATAAATCTTCCATATAATTACTTTTAAAACAACAAACTCTGCCGCTACCTTGGTTACAGAAACACCCATCACTGAAGCACTATCAATTTGCCTACTTTCGAATTCACTTAGCTCCAACATAACGCACTCACAAATACTCAGAACACGGTTCTGAGCGCGACTGGCACTTCAAACATAACAAGGACATTGCATAGGTGGCATTCGTGGCCAAACACAAGACCGCAGTCTGCAGGCTTTGTTGGCATCTGCATTTATGTTCAAGCACGCATTTCTCGCGGTATTTTCGTAATGTTGTCCAATCGAGCTCTACTATGTTAGCGGCTGTGATATAGTAGCGTATATCGGAACCACGGTGGGAGCCGCTTGAAACGAGAATAAAGCGATGGAAAATTTTGCAATATAATGCCGTCAAATTTCCAGGAAACTATTATCGAAACTGAACAGAGAAGTATAGGAAACGCAAATTAAGCTCTTCTAAGTACGGAGCGAGATACGACCCTCGCAAGGATACACTCATTTTATATTTGTATTGCTGTTATTGCTGTAAGCGTCCTAGATTGAAGGCTAAAGGATTTATCTCTTTATTTATATTTTTGATATCAACAGTCAACTCTCTCATATGAAATTACATTAATATAAATCATAATGATAATCATCTCCAGAGTGGTTTTTGCCACACTGAATCTTAAATTAAGCTTACCCTATTTATTATTATTAGTCAAGTTTGGACCCTACTGGAAAACACGATATACGACAAGGGGAGATGTCCGAAAGAACAGACAACACATACACATATAATTAAGGCGAAGACGGCCAACGATCTCTTCAGTGCAGCTGCGGGAATCGGCGAAATGGCTGAAGTAATGAGGACAATGGGCAAGGGGCACTACATCCGTACTGTGTAGTTGAGAAGTTGGGTCTGACGGGGAGCGCGCTAGGAGTAGTCCATACACGTGAGATGACTACTGTGTCCAGGTGGCGGTAGCTCAGCGTGTTTGGTCAGAGGGTTAGTTGCCCTCTGTGCTAATTAAAAAAAACTGAGTGAATGGGTCACAGGTGAACTTGAACAGGGATCATGGGACGTCCACCCCGAACCAATGCAACGAACGAAATAAGATAAATAACTAAATAAAAAGAGTGGTCACAGCAACTGTCTAGTAAGCACGTGACACGGGTTCTAATCCCGGCCCAGCACAAATTTTCAACTTTCCCTATCAATTTCAATCAACGCCCACTCGCAGCCAATGTCTGTAATTCATTTGTGTCTTAATACAACCAGAGGCATATTCAGAGTTCTGTTTTAGCTTTCCTTTGTGTTCTCGTAGCTTTCGTTCTCTCGGAAAGGACATTTTTCCGCTCGTCAGGCCGAGTTGTTCTGGTCTTCTTGGGTTTTACTGCCAGGCAACTAGCCATTCCTGAATTTTCTACCTAATTCTTTTTCTGTCTGGTGTACAACGTTGCGTCATTCCTTCAGGCCTTCTTTATCTGAAGCGATCCAATTTATTCTTTCAGTTTTTGCTTTATTGCTAGTTTCGTAGAATTCAGCAAAGTTTCTACTTAATCTAGTTGGTTCCATTCTTTTAAAATGCTCATAGAACTTTCGTCTGCGTTTTTCATATCCGAATAAACATTCCTATACTTTCCAATGTCTTTATTTGGATCTAAAATTTTCTTGATTACTTTCGTTCTCTCTCTCGGATTTCTTTACTGTTGGTCCTTGTGTTTAAAAATCGATGTTTTATCCCCATAAAGAATATTTTGATGACTGTGTCGCGTTGTCTCAGTTTGGTGTATTTTGAGATCCACTTTTTGTTATAGAAGTCTTTTGTAAGTCTGAAAGCTGTTTACATTTTGTGACAACGAATTTCGTAACAAATCTTTTCAAGACAAGTTTCCTTAATGGTTGCACCTACGTAGTTAAATTGAGGAACTCTCTGGATTTGCCTGTATTCAGTTTTTAGAATTATACATGCCATGTAGCTGTTAGATATGTATTTGTTTCTACAAACGATTTTTGGCGCCCTACTCTTTCTGCTGTTTCTTTAAGAACTTCTATTTGTCTCTGCATTGTTTCAGTTTCCTGACATAGAATCGCTAGGTCGTCTACAAATGTTAAGCAGTCTATGGTAATATTTATTCTTCTTAATATGATGGATTTGTCAATTTCAAGTTCTGCTTCAGTTTTTTCCATTCTAGGATTACTTTCTCTAGCAAACAATTGAAGAGTAATGGAGAGAGTCCTTCACCTTGTCTCACTCCTGTTTTAAATTCAAAATTTTCTGAAATTTCCTCCTAGAATTTTATTTTCGCCCTGTGCAAGTTAGTGTTACACTAATAACTACAACTGTTTTGAGGTCCAGACCGTGTTCTTTCAAGATTTGGAAGAAAGACTTACAGTTCAATGAGTGATACGGTTTATTGTAATATGTGAAGATGCAAACTACTTTTTTATTCTAATTTTTTTTATGCATGGATGCTACGCTATGCAACCCCCAGATGGAGCGTATCTCCAAGAGTTGTTTTGTGTGCTTCACTTCTGAGCCGTTTGCAATTTCCAGTTTTTTAATTTAAGGACTAAAATCTGTCCGGGGCAAGATTTTTTTGGCCTGAAATCTGCTCGATGCTCACTGACTTGGCGTTCAGGTTGTCATGTTCGGTCTAGGGTACTCAGAAAGAACTACATACTGGACACGGAAAAGGAAATTACCTTTTTAATTATTAACATCCATTCTGTCTTCCTGTGTATATAGCAGACGACTCAATGAAGTTTTCCAGACATTCGGATTTTTCTCTGTTTACCACCTATTTTGTGTGATCATTGTAATTCATTGTAATCTCAGAGGTCCTGCAACAATTCCACCTTCACCAGATGATTTGTTGATTTTTTAACCTTTAACCTTGGTCTTGCCTCGCATTATCCTCTTCATGAGGATATGATGTGGGGTCTGAATAAGGCGCAGTGCCTCATTCAGATCCCTGTGGGTGCCCCAGGGATCAGTGCTGGGGCCTCTCCTGTTCCTTATTAATATAAATGATATGACTTCTAGTATTACAGGTGATTCTAAAATATTTATGTTTGCTGATGATACTAGCTTAGTATTTAAGGATTTTGTAAGCAACACTGACACTGTTTCAAATACTGCAGTTCATGACATAAGTTCATGGCTTGTAGAAAATAAACTAGCGCAAAATCACTGTAACATTCAGTTTTTATAGTTTCACAATTCAACGATACCTGACGTTCTAATTTACAGAACGGGCATATGATTAGTGAAATTGAACAGTTCAAATTTATAAGTGTTCAGATAGCTAGTAAACTGTCATGGAAAGCCCACGTTCAGAATCTTGTTCAAAGACTTGATGTTGCGATTTTTAGAATGCGAGCGGTATCTGAAGTAAATGATAGTTCGACACGAAAAGTAATCTTCTTTGTTTATTTTTATTTGCTTATGATGTTATATTTTGGGGTAACTCTTCCCATTCTCAAAGGATATTTTTGGCTGAGAAACGGGCAATTCAAGTGGTGTACTCTCTCTCTCTCTCTCTCTCTCCCTCTCTCTCTCCCTCTCTCTCTCTCTCTCTCTCTCTCTCTCTCTATATATATATATATATATATATATTCTTTACTGTCGTTTCTTGTTAACATTATCGGCTATTGTTTCTGTAACACTATCAGCTTATTCCCAAGAATTAGCAGCTTTCACTCAGTTAATACCAGGCAGAAATCCAATCGGCATTTGGATCGCATTTCCTTGACTCTTGTGCAGAAAGGTGTGCAGTATACTGCTGCATCCACTTTTAATAATCTACCACAAAAATTCAAAAATCTTAGCAGTAAACCACACGATTTCAAATCTAAACTGAAGAGTTTCCTCATGGGTCACTCCTATTCTGTCGAGAAGTTCCTTGACAAATTAAGCTGATCCCTGTGTTATATTGTTGACTGAGTTTACATAAACTTATGGCTTGTCTTTTTTGGGTTCATATCTATTTTATCTATTATTACTTTTATGTTGAAATTTCATGTACTGACACGTTCCATGACATTGGAGATTTGCTCCTCAGTTTGGTCCTACCTAGCTAGATGTGTAAAGTAAATAAAATAAAATGTGTTACTTGAGAATCTGGAATGGCTTTTAGGGGAATTTCTGGTAGGTAACTTTCTCTGGGCGTAGGGAAATTTAGAAGTTTTTAAAATATTTGCAGAGTTCTCGTAGTTTTCATGGTTGTTAAATGCCAGTTGTCTCTTTCCCTTTTTGAGGTAGACGTTTGGGGACGGAATCCTTCTAGATTTTTTAACGTCTATAAGAAGTCATGATGTTGTTTTCTGGAAATATTCTTCAGTTTCACGCAGCTGACTGATCTCTTACTGTGTTTTAGTTTGTCTAATTGATTTCAAAGCTTTCTTTCCAGTTGCCAGGAAAATGTCATGTGCGTTCTGTGATTTGTTACTATTCATACTTTTAATGCTTTGTGTCGCGTTTTTACTGCCTGTTCACAATCTTCATTACGCAAAGGGCGTTTTCCCCACATTTTTACAGGAATCTGGTTTTGAACAGTTTTAATGAACTTGTGTCTGAGTTGTCCACAATACTCTGCTTGCTCTTTGTCGAGCTCGTTTGCTAATTGCAGTGGTTGGAATTTACTAGTATCAGACTTAGGAATTTCTCGCGGGTTAGGTAGTGGTCTGTGTCAATATTTTGCGGGTCTGAACATTTTAAATCTCTCTGTGAAGTGGATACGAGACTGCGATATGATATTCACCTGTATCCTTGTTGAATGATTCCCATGCTTTTTTTTCCTAAAATGAACTGATATAACTTCGAGGCTGAAATTCGTCCACAGTTCTGCCAGCCTCTTTCCATTTGATTTGCCCACTTGAGCGCAGTGAAACTATAGTTGTTTTCCTGCATTTTCCCTCTCTCGCTCAGTGTGCATCGTCCATTAGAATTTTCACATGACTTTGTGGAATTTTAGAGATTGTATCTTCTCTACCATCTCCCATGACTTTTACTTTTACTTCGTTTGTTTTGTTGTCTCGGCTGATCGGAATGTGTGTAAGTTTTATACGCACATTTCAGGGAAACTGTCATTCATTTGTTGTTCAGAAGTTTTACTTCGATTGCGGAACTTATAATGCTTTGGAAACTGCGATCCAGCTCCCAGATGGGCGTTCCTCCAAGGATTCTTTTGTCTGTCTTGCTTCTGAAGGGCCTGAAATTTCAAAATCCGTGGTGTTCTAATGTCGCAGTCTTCTTTCTTGCATGTCTAAAATTTTAATTTTTTTGTTCTTTGAACGTTTCCCCAAATTTGTGGAGTTTTTCTGGCCTTAAGGAGTGAATTAACGTTGGTTGACTCAAAGAAATTTTTGATTTTGGGCTCGAATTCGCCAGAGGACGCCGATTTCGTCTTATTTGGGACATAACGTCACAGCTTAGTCTCCCCAGACTCCGACATACTAGCTGCACCACTGGTGGCAGAGGATTTGTTACCTGCTGGGGTAATTTTGTAATTACGATAATACTGCATGGTATACTTGGAATTATAGAGATGAGTTCCTAAGAAAAATTCAGTAGTTAAGATTGGAGGACTTATTCCCAGAATTTTAAGTTCCGGCCCCACCTATGGAGAAAAGATGCTGACCAGTCGACCACATTGCCACATGTTCGAAGTCAGACGCAAAGTGGAGTTTGTTAAATGTGATGCTCTTTCCGATAGTTCCGTCGTACCGACATCCATTCTCTCCACCTTCACTACCGTTGATGCCTTTTCTGTCACTTTGGCAAGGGGCTCTTACAGGGTTCTATGACCCGTGCCATATGTTGCAACAGGATTGTTACTTCCCTCGTCTTCATTTGCACGATGAAGCTTTGGGCTTGGGATCGGTAAAGCAGAGTTTACAGACTTATCTTACTAACTCAATACCTGGCGTTGTCCGTGTGCGTATTTATTCTAGTGGTCTACTAGTCCATCTCCTCCTTCCTCTCTCTGTCCATCTGCTTCCTCTTCTCTCTGTCCATTCTCTCCTCTCCCTCTCACTGTCCATCTTCCCACCCTCCCACTCTCAGTCCGTCTCCTCTTGCACCTCTGTCTGCCCATGTCCTTCCCCATCTCTCTGTCCATTTTCACTTCCTCTTCTCATTGTCCACATCCCCTTTCTCCCACTCTCTGTCCGTCTCCTCCTACACCTATTTCTGTCCATCTTATCCTTCCTCCTCTGTCTCTCCATTTACTCTTCCCCCATCCTTCTCTGTCCATGTTACATATGGTTCACATATATTTTACATATTTCGTACATACGTCTGTTCCATGAAATTTCACATACTTACACATATTTCTTCACGTGTGTCTCTAGCGAAATTCGCCCTTTAGTTTCAGTTTCACGCATGCTCAATTTTCAGGTCATCTTATCTGCTTGACTACATGTCATAGAGTGATATAATTTTGTACGTACATCCAGCGGCATATGGTGATATTGTCTGCGATACGTGTTGGGAACAGAGTTAGCAATCAACAAGCAATAAATTAAAACATCATGCATGATGCGGTAGTTTTTCACGCATATCAATGTTTGTGACGTCATATCTGCTGTACTATGTGTCGCACAATGATGTAGTTTTGCAGGTACATTCAGTGGTACATGTGAATACTGTCTGCAAAATGTGTAGCGAATAAAGTTAGTACTAAAGAAGTAATAAATTAAAACTTCATGCCTGATACGGCACTGTTACTGCATGAATAGCGAAAATGTAGTATGCTATAACCTTTTTTCTTTCTTTATTTTTGAGGGGGGAGAGAAGTCAGCGGGAAAAAGTTTCGTAAAGATTTGAAATTATGTATAAAGTGGCTAAGTGGTCTCATTGTCAAATACTCGATGTATTAAGTCTGGGTATATTCGCGTCGTGGGTTACATTCCTTTATCACCCTCATCTCTTGGATAGGTGTTACCTACACAGCTCTCCTTTCAACACAGTTAATGACTACCAGGTTTGGCTCAGACCGATCCAGTAATTTGAGACGAGCTGCGTGTACATATGTACATACATTTTTATATGTATGGATTACTTTTTCGCCGGCCGGGGTGGCCGAGCGGTTCTAGGCGCTACAGTCTGGAACCGTACGACCGCTACGGTCGCAGTTTCGAATCCTGCCTCGGCCCTGTGTGTGTGTGATGTCTTTAGGTTAGTTAGGTTTAAGTAGTTCTAAGTTCTAGGGGACTGATGACCTCAGAAGTTAAGTCCCTTAGTGCTCAGAGCCATTTGAACCATTTGATTACTTTTTCTTTATTTCTATCACTCGAACACTTCGACGGCTAACCATAGGCTATGGGCAGTTTTCTCACGACGTCTTTTTCCCCTCTCCGACGGCTGTTGCTTTAGTGTCACAAAAAAACCCTGTTTGTTTTCTTTATGTTCAATCTTTTATTTCGGCTTAGTGTGATCTTTAATTGAAAAGCAATTAAGCGCTGCTTTTCCTCCTCCAGACTTGTTTTAGAGGAATAACATGAACACCGACCATCTGCAGGGGAATTTATGACGTATTTGTTGTAATCCCCTTCTCCATACTAGGTTGATACACTGTTTTGTTCAAGCCTCCTAAAGTTGCAGATTAACAGATGGTGTTAGCTAGTTGTTTTAGATGTTCATCTGCCCCGAAAGTTCACTGTTGGACCTGTTTCCCCAATATTTCAGATATTCGTCTGAAATCGACCATTAGTCCATGAACTGCTGGCTGTAGCATTGTGGTCGCTACAGCTCAACACAAGGCACACAATGTAGCGTACTATATGCTTCTGGAGTGCGGAAATTACTTTCCGTCTGCTACCCTATGCGGTCTAATACCTCTTATCATTACGACCAATCTTTAGCGGCCTGCGTTTTAGACTGCAGTTTATGCGACATTCCGCTGTTTATCCAAATACCTCATAAAACAGCGCACTTAAGCGTAGTTCTTTCTCCAGCTTCATCAAATTTTTCTGAGATTTGTGTGTGTGTGTGTGTGTGTGTGTGTGTGTGTGTGTGAGCGCTGACGAATTCATAATAACTTCGAAAAGTACCTAAGTATTCTCTAGAGATGTTTCCACAAACTGAAAATTGAAGACCTAAGTTTAAAATATTGAGATTTAATGCTCCAATTTTGCTGTCTAACAAGGAAATCTGTAGCGTAGGGAAAAGAGGTCGCTTTAGAATTCAGTTACGTATCGTTTAGACAGTTACGATGTCAGTCGAATTAATCGTCTTACTGTGAAATTCCTCTCTTCCGGTAGCCAGAAGAGGCCAATAGCAAAAGCGTCTTTAGAGCGAAGTAAATTTTCACGAAAATGAATATACACCTATGAAGGATTGCTTCGGCAAATTAGTTACGAATAATCTGAGTATATACGTGCCCGAAGATTAAGTGGTTCAAATGGCTCTGAGCACTATGCGACTTAATTTCTGAGGTCATCAGTCGCCTAGAACTTAGATCTAATTAAACCTAACTAACATAAGGACATCACACACATCCATGCCCGAGGCAGGATTCAAACCTGCGACAGTAGCGGTCGCGCCGTTCCAGACTGTAGCGCCTAGAACCGCACGGCCACTCCGACCGGCGCCCGAAGATTACTTCATGCTATAGCGCTCTCCACAATCATTAAACTGGCAGTCAACATCGCAGATTATAGTACTGGAGAATGTGGCGTCGGTACATCCACAAAATGCACATGTAAACAGAAAACTAGGGCACACAGATTTTTCGGAAGATCTTTACGTAAGATAATCACTTCTGTTTTGAGAACAATATTTACTTCTGTTTTAAACTGAAAATCCGGTCTATGACTGCTTAGAGTGTCTAGTATTAGTGGAGTAATAATGAATTCTAACCCGTGAACCATGGATCCAGTCGAGGTGAGTGGCCTGTGTGCGTCAACGATACAGACATCCAAACCGTGGGTACAGACACAACAGAGGAGTGCCTGGGGTGAGGCCAGATTAAACAGTGGTTCATCAAGTAGAACAGCAGGCTTTTCAGTAGTTGCAGGGCAACAGTCTGGATGATTGATTCACCTGGACTTGTAACGTGAGCCAACATGGCCCTGCTGTATTAGTACTACGAACCACTAAAAGGAATGGGAAAGTACAGCCTTTATTTTTCCTGAGAGATTGTAGCCCACCTGTATAACTTAATGATGATAGCATCTCCTTGGGTAAAATATTCCGGAGGCGTAAAGCAGTCCACCATTCGGATCTCCAAGCGGAGACTACTCAGAACTTTGTCTTCAGGAAAAACAGATACTACAGCCCTTAATGGGGTTGGTAGGTTAGACAGTTTAAAAAGAGAAATGCTACCTATCGTAAAGAAGACACGCCAAGCTGCAGACAGGCATTGCGGCCCGAGAGCTGGAGTTGGCTGTCGTGTGTGCGTGAGGTGTGCTTGCTTGTGTGTGTGCGATTGGTGTGTCTGTTTCTCTCTTTTACTGACGAAGGCTGTGGCCAAAAGCTTTATGTGACTGTCTTTTAATTGCGCCTGTCTGCAACTTGGCGTGTCTTCTTTGCGGTAAGCAGAAATCAGTCTTTTCCTACATTGTTGATAATCCTACTTGGTGTTTCCATTGTTTGATTTGTGAAAAGGGAAATTAGATAAAGGTTGAAATTACATAATAGTGGGAATTAGGGAAGGTCGACAGGCACAGGAACAGGACCTGTGGTCACGTGAGGCAAGTTTTTTAAATCAGAGAGGGATAATGCAGGCGTTGATATAATAATGAGTAAGAAAATAGGGTTACAGGTAACCAATAAGAACAGAATAGTCAACGTATTATCGTAGCCAAGACAGAAACGAAGCCAGCAAGTTTAGTGTAAAAGGTACAGGTTTATATGCATCCTAGTTCCCCAGATAATGAAGAGATTGAAACAATGTATGGTAAAAGTAAACATGAAATTATTCAGACGGCTTCTGACAGATAAAAATTTAATTGTGATGGAGGACTGGAATAGAGTACTTGAAACTTCCTGAGAAATTAAAATCGTGTGCCAGACCGTGATTCGAACCCGGTTTGGCACACAGTTTTAGTTTGTCAGGACGTTTCATGCAACAAACTGGTTTCACTAACTTGCGAATTTCTTGAAGTTGATGAACCTACCGGATGTCGACGGATGGTGTTTGCAGATACGGTGTGGTTCCTATATTCCACCCAAATCTGTGATTGCATGGGCAATGCGCCATACCACAGCAGGAAGTTCGACAGAACGCCTAATAAATATGATTTCACGGGTGTTAGAGTGGTTGCAAGACAGGCAAATAAACTGCAACGACTCAGTGAGGAAGTCTGAACTGTTGTCTAAAAGGGAAACAAACCAGCCGTGAAAGTGTACGACATGGATAAAATCGCTGGAAGCAGAGCCCGCACACGGGACTATAAGTCCCACCGCCACACTTTCACCTGCACATGTTAGGCAATAAATTCTGCCTGACTCATGTAGTACTATCACCGTCAGAGGGTGGTACGGGACCACGAGTCCCACCGCCACACCTCCAAAGTGAATTGCAGTGACGCAGTCACTGCACAGTGGAAATTTACTGGCTCACCAACACAGTTAGACCGCAATAGACCGGTGATGCTGTATTGTAACCTATCACCCCGGACTACAAGTCCATTTAAAAAAAAAAAAAAAAAAAAAAAAAAGCCCGCAAAATGACCGTTTGCCGCCGCACAACTGCGATCTAAATCCGATAAATTGGCATGGGCCAAAATACACTACTGGCTATTAAAATTGCTACACCACGAAGATGACGTGCTAAAGACGCGAAATTTAACCGAAAGGAAGAAGACGCTGTGATATGCAAATGATTAGCTTTTCAGAGCATTCACACAAAGTTGGTGCCGGTGGCGACACCTACAACGTCCTGACATGAATGTTTCCAACCGATTTCTCATACACAAACAGCTGTTGACCGGCGTTGCCTGGTGATACGTTATTGTGATGCCTCATGTAAGGAGGACAAATGCGTACCATCACGTTTCTGACTTTGATAAAGGTCGGATTGTAGCCTATCGCGATTGCGGTTTATCGCTTTGGTCGAGATCCGGTGACTGTTAGCAGAATATGGAATCCGTGGGTTCAGGAGGGTAATATGGAACGCCGTGCTGGATCCCAACGGCCTCGTATCACTAGCAGTCGAAATGACAGGCATCTTATCCGCATGGCTGTAACGGATCGTGCAGCCACGTCTCGATCCCTGAGTCAACAGATGGGGACGTTTGCAAGACAACAACCACCTGCACTAACAGATCGACGACGTTTGCAGCAGCATGGACTATCAGCTCGGAGACCATGGCTGCGGTTACCCTTGACGCTGCTTTACAGACAGGAGCGCCTGCGATGGTGTACTCAACGACGAACTTGGGTGCACGAATGGCAAAACTTCATTTTTTTTCGGATGAATCCAGGTTCTGTTTTACAGGATCATGATGTTCGCATCCGTATTTGGCGACATCGCGGCATATTGGATTCGTGTATTCGTCATCCCCATACTGGCGTATTACCCGACATTATGGTATGGGGTGCTATTGGTTACACGTCTCGGTTACCTCTTGTTAGCATTGACAGCACTTTGAACAGTGGACGTTACATTTCAGATGTGTTACGACCCGTGGCTCTACCCTTCGTTCGATCCCTTCGAAACCCTACATTTCAGCAGGATAATGCACGACCGCATGTTGCAGGTCCTGTACGAGCCTTTCTGGATACAGAAAATGTTCGACTGCTGCCCTGGCCAGCACATTCTCCAGATCTCTCACCAACTGAAAACGTCTGGTCAATGGTGGCCGAACAACTGTCTCGTCACAATACGCCAGTCACTACTCTTGAAGACTGTGGTATCGTGTTGAAGCTGCAAGAGGAGCTGTACCTGTACACGCCATCCAAGCTGTGTTGACTCAATGCCCAGGCGTATCAAGGCCGTTATTACGGCCAGAGGTGGTTGTTCTGGGTACTGATTTCTCAGAATCTATGTACCCAAATTGCGTGAATAAGTAATCACACGTCAGTTCTAGTATAACATATTTGTCCAATGAATACGCGTGCCCATCTGCATTTCATCTTGGTGTAGCAATTTTAATGGCCAGTAGTGTAAAACGCAATTTCAGTGAGAACAATGTCACTGGTGACTTACCGAAGAAGAGATTGCAGAATCTTGTTAATTTCATTATTGCACAGGAATCGCAAGGTTACTGCAGGAAAGTGCACCAGCTGTAGCGAGAGTATTGGACATGAAATAATGGAAATGGCCATCGATGATGTTATCATCACTACTGTAAGTAGGCTGTTTATGTTTTCTTATTGGCAACGTTACGTAGCGCTCTGTATGAAAATCACTAGCTGTGCTGTGTGCAGTCTGTGGCTAGTTTGCATTGTTGTCTGCCATTGTAGTGTTAGGCAACGGCAGCTGGATGTGAACAGTGCGTAGCGTTGCGCAGTTGGAGGTGAGCCGCCAGCAGTGGTGGATGTGGGGAGAGAGATGGCGGAGTATTGTAATTTGTCATGAACTGCTATATATATTATGACTATTAAGGTAAATACATTGTTTGTTCTCTATTAATGTCTTTCATTTGCTAACTATCCCTATCAGTAGTTAGTGCCTTCCGTAGTTTGAATCTTTTATTTAGCTGGCAGTAGTGGCGCTCGCTGTATTGCAGTAGTTCGAGTAATGATGATTTCTGAAAGGTATAGTTTAATGTTACTCAGGGCCATTCTTTTGCAGGGATCTTTGATAGTCAGATTGCGTTGCGCTAAATAATATTGTGTGTCAGGTTAAGCATAGTCTCGTATATAATTGTTCTAAGGGGACGTTTCACTACCACCGTCTTGAATGAAACACAAATGACAGTGATCTTTAATGAAAATCATTTTGACAGTTCTTTCAGCCACAGTTAATTGCACTTGCTGTGCAGTTTTTAATAAATACAATGTGCGAACAGATTTCAAAAATCAGTGTGTGACTTTCGATTCCTAGTGTCGTAAGTTGTACATTCGTCTCCTTTAATTTTCCGTTATTTCCGATGAATAAATAGTACATAAGTTGTAGGTAAAGGTCTCGAGTGTGAATATGCCAACAAATTCAAAGGTGATTTCCGATCCGATGGAAGTGTCACATAAGTGGGCAATATTTGCGCGAGAGCTGCCTTCGTTTTCGTATTAAGCACAAAACGCGGGTAGTGGTGCCACCACTGTTACGAGCAGCCCACACTGCCTTCCCTCCAGCGCTCCTCTTCCATCGGCAGCCGTAGTGGTAGGAGGGAGAGGGGGGGGGGGGGAGAATCACGTCCGTTTCCGACGGCCACCGCGCCAATCGACTTACCTTGCACAAAAAGGAGTACATAAACGAAGAGAAGGAAAACGGTGGGCAAATATTGTCTGGGGAAAAGGAATGAAGGTGGAATTCACTTGGTAGAATTTTGCCCAGAGGATAATTTAATCATTACTAGTACTTAGTTTAGGTTGTATATGTGGGATGGACACAGAGACACAACAAGGTTTCAGACAGATTACGTAATGGTAAGACGAAATCTCTGTATAAGTTTTTAAACTCCAAAGCATTTCCAGAAGCTGATATAGACTGACCACAGTTTATTGCTTATGAACTGCATATTAAACTGAAGGAACTGGAGAATAGCAGAAAATTAAGAATATGGGACTTGGGCATATTAAAAAAAAACTGTGGTTGCTGAGAGTTTCAGAGACAGTCTTAGGCAAGGAGCTACAGAGGAAAGGAATACCACACAAAACGAACACCTGACTTTGAGAGATGGCGTAATCAAGGCACAAGTGGATGAAATAATTAAAAAGACAAGGATCAATAGGAATCCTTGAATAACACAAGAGATATTGAATTTAACTGTGGAAAGAAGAAAAAATAAAAATTCAGTAAATGAAGCACCAAAAGTGATCACATATTTATAAAAATTGAGAATGACAGAAAATGCAAAATAGCTATGTCGGTTTGGCTAGAGGACAAGTGGGAGGCTGTAGATTAGCGGAAAGATAGACGCTGCCTACAGAAAAATTGAAGAAACCTTTGGAGAAAAGAGAAACAGCTTATGAATACGAAGAGCTCAGGTGGGAAACCAATACTCAGCAAAGAAGGGAAAGCTGAAAAGTGGAAGAAATATGTAGAGGAGCTTTCAAGGGAAATGCTCTAGACGATTGTTATAGGAAGGGGAGAGGATGTGAATGAATTTGAGCTCTGAGATTAATACTAGAATTTGATAGAGAACTGAAAGAAGTTAGTCGAAACAAGGCCCCTAGAGTAGAAGGCATTCTCTCAGAATTAGTGAGATCCTTGGGAGAGTCATTCATGAGAACCCTGTTTCATCTGAACATGAAAGTTTATTCAACGGATATCCACAGCTAAAAAGCTTCATGTTGAGTAAAAAACTTCGCTGCAGGTGCATGCTTACTTTATTTAAAAAGCACGACCGGTTTCGTTTCCTTCAAATTTTTTTTGTGGAATGAAGTAATTCTCAGTATATCACGAGTGCTACCTTCAACTCCTCCTCAGAAAAGAAATTTAACTATCCAAACTGAGGGCAGACACTCGTTACACAAAATGCTTCCCCTCCAGCACTCCTTTCTCTAGCGACACATACATCTCACACACTCTGCAACCCTCTTCCCCCTCCTCCCCCTCCCGCCACACTTGAGATCAAGTTAATTTGTCTGCGCTACACTTATTGTTAGTAAATCGCTTGGTTGCTGGATTCCTTACTTCTGAACTGGCAGAAACTGGAAGACTTTCGGCTGCCAATGCTTCTCCCTGACTACTGGCGCTAATAATAATAACAGTAATAAAAACAGTAGTAGTAATAGTGGTAGCAGAGTAGTTGCGCTACCAACTGGTTCGTCTATCTGTTGCGAAGCGAAAAATCAAGCGGTTTCTGTTCCATTGTGGGAGCTACCTGTAACGGGGCGAAGGCATTTTCACGGTTTTTTTTTTTTCGCGTGTGACGTATTTGTCTCACTTTTACTGTCGTACATGCGTTGTACAAAGTACGTGTATGATGGGAGCACTACGCGTGTAAGACGTTGCTCGTACATTCATTTCACAAGCTGTAATCTCCACCACATTTATCAAGCGTTAAGTCTACTTGTGAAAATATGTAATTGGTGGTAACTTATACAATCAGTATTACAGTCTGCCGGAATAGAGATAATAGTAATGATCTCTTTAAAATGAAATGAAATGATCGTATGGCATTGTTCGTCGGGTGTCGTAATACTCTTTAAAATAATTCAGTATTATGACAGAAGCCTATGTAAACCCTTTTGTTTTTATTCCTTAAAAAATTTAATTGCACTCCCTAGGTGATCGTTTCTCCCAGACAGGGAAGAACTGATCTTGATGATGATGATGAAGTGGCATACTCCTTAACAGAGCGTAGGGGACGGTGCGGGAGGCCCGCACCGCCGTACTAGGCAAGGTCCAAGCGGAGGTGGTTTGCCATTGCCTTCCTCCGGCCGTAATGGGAATGAATGATGATGATGAATACGACACAACAACACCCAGTCATCTCGAGGCAAGTGAAAATCCCTGAACCCGCCGGGAATCGAAGCCGGGACCCCGTGCTCGGGAAGCGAGAACGCTACCGTGAGATCACGAGCTGCGGACACTGCTCTTGAAGATATTATCAAATGAAATCTGTTGAATCTTTTGGGGAGAAGTAGGGAGGATGTAAAATGTAGACTGGAAATGGCAAGGAAAGCGTTTCTGGAGAAGAGAAATTTGTTAACATCGAGTATAGATTTAAGTGTCAAGAAGTCGTTTCTGAAAGTATTTGTATGGAGTGTAGCCATGTATGGAAGTGAAACGTGGACGATAAATAGTTTGGACAAGAATAGAATAGAAGCTTCCAAAATGTGGTGCTGCAGAAGAATGCTGAAGATTAGAAGGGTAGATCACATAACTAATGAGGAAGTATTGAATAGGATTGGGGAGAAGAGAAGTTTGTGGCACAACTTGACCAGAAGAAGGGATCGGTTGGTAGGACATATTCTGAGGCATCAAGGGATCACCAATTTAGTATTGGAGGGCAGCGTGGAGGGTAAAAATCGTAGGGGGAGACCAAGAGATGAATACACTAAGCAGATTCAGAAGGATGTAGGTTGCAGTAGGTACTGGGAGATGAAGAAGCTTGCACAGGATAGAGTAGCATGGAGAGCTGCATCAAACCAGTCTCTGGACTGAAGACACAACAACAAAGAATCATGTTTTGTAGAGTGTAGACCCTGTCATGAAGGAGTACTGTCGAAGATTTGGGACCAGCTAAGTGACTCATTAATACAAGAAAACGCCTATTGAATTACTGCTGTAAGAAAGACGCCCAAGGAACCAACTATAACTAAGGTAGCTGCTCCAGGCTTTACGTACACGTGCAACCTATTCGTGGATTTCGCATCGCATCCCGTCATGCCGTGCAAGGCCTCGTGTGCCTGGGCAGCAGGTGATGGGACGCAGGAAGTAACATAACGGGGAAGGAAGCGCTTCGCACGACAATCACCTCGGCTGACATCACAATACTCGTACGGTTCTGCTCCGCGTAAACGGGGAACCCTCTCGTCCACAGCAGATGAGGATACTGCCACACGTAACAGTGCAATGGCAGAAAATAGAAAATATTTTTCCGTCCTACAGACACGTATTAGGAACAGATCGTAGCTAGTCTTGAGAACTGGAGACTACTGGGTTGGAAAGGCAGGCGGATGTCAGGGTTTGTTAATAATTTGCCAGTAATAACAGTAACGCTGCGTCGTGCAAGGGTTCATCACAAAATTATGTGACACAATGGTTAAGAGCGGGCATTTTAAGCTGGGTGTATATTGAACTATGATTGCGTTAAGATGTCGGCAGAGTTCGGGCCTGCACTACCTCGTTTACGATACTGCCAACCTCAGAAAGCAATATTGCGCAGTAGCCATTGTTAAGAGCTTTGTGTACTACGCTTTATTTTATATGTTTCGATGAGCGTTGTTTTCCAATTTTGAAACGACTAATCGTGGTCCAGCAGGGGTTAGGTTACGCAGCGAGGATGATCAAATGTCAGTTCTGCTCAAATTACATGTGTAGAATGGCAGGCAGGTGAGAGGTAGGCGAATCTTGTTCCCTTGTTTTGTGTCCCACCTGGATAGGCGGTGCGTGGATCTGCTCCTGTGAACTGCTTCTGCAAAATAGGCCGAAAGTGAAGGACGCGAGTAGGAGCAGAAAAAGGTGAAGTACTTCGGTACTGCGTATAGGTTAAAGCTCTTTTACTGGTGTATGAACATATACAAATTATAGTATTACTTTGTGTACAGATGAGCGCGTAGGTGCGAAGCCGTTCATGTATAAAAGCTAACAGTTACCAGCAGTTGGACAAACTATCATTGAAATAACAAAGGCAAAGTCTGTCATGAAGTAGAAGCTAAGTTGCTTGGTCGTCTGCTCTAGATCAAATGGGCTGAATCCGGAGCGGCGTTCGTAGAGCTGCACCACTCCGGCTAGAGGGCGCTGTCGTCGGTGTCGGTGTCGTAGTGCCAACCTAAGAACTTGTACCTACGCCGTGGCATCGTAGCTATCGATACCACACCTTGCACCTATAATATACTGTAATTTTATTTCGAGACACTGTAAATGTTTTCCGTATCTTTGACTGTTGGTCGAATTACATTCCAGAGACGTTTACCGCGTAATTCAGACATCGCTGTTCCCTTTTTCGTTCTACTCGCTGACTATTGAAAAGTATGAAAGGTATAGCTGCCATTTTATGAACCCCGTTCTACGGCAGATTTTGCCTAGGCCGTAACATAGTATAAGGACCTTATTGAATTGATTAGATAATATGTATATTGAGAGAAATATTTCAAGACAAAAACTTAATTTGTCTTTGCGATGCACCTATGCGTGCGGATTCTAAGCTGACTTAAGTTTTACTGTGAATGAAAAAAGCTTCCGATAATTAGAACATTTTTTACTGCCAGTTGGGGCCAGATAAGACGAGTGTTGTTGTCGTACTGAATACTAGCATTCGCTACTACTGTGGCAGACGAAACTTTATAATAATACCTGACAATCGCTATTATACACCTCTCCTCACTATTACACACTTCTCCCCGCCCGAGCGAGGTGGCGCAGTGGTTAGACACTGGACTCGCATTCGGGAGGACGACGGTTCAATCCCGCGTCCGGCCATCCTGATTTAGGTTTTCCGTGATTTCCCTAAATCACTCCACGCAAATGCCGGGATGGTTCCTCTGAAAGGGCACGGCCGACTTCCTTCCCTAATCTGATGAGACCGATGACCACGCTGTCTGGTCTCCTTCCCCAAACCAACCAACCTCTCCCCGCGGCAGTATTAAGTTCTCGTTTGTTTAATCTTCCTGCACACTGTAACTTTTAAGTGACTGCACTATAAGCCCATTTTATTTAGAAGCACGTGGAGCAAGAAGTTAACTCGCAACCCTCCCAGGTAACATGATGCTAATCGCGTAAGGCCACCTATAGCCTTGATATGGGCTTGTGGAAGAGATTCCACAAACTTCTTCAGGTCTCCAGCATCCAAAGGAAGTCACCCGCTGCTGCTTAAATCTCACTACCAAACCCAGCAATGCTTCGCAATTGCCTAATATGTGTGGGAATAGGATACATGTACTAATCTTCTCCTCCCCCTTGTAACACTACATCTCAGAGCCTCACGTATTTTTTAAGTTACTTTATTTCGCGAATTTATAACCAGTTTTTGTAAATATGTGTGTTAATGAGCTTTTACAGTAATTAGTGTTTATGAAAATGTAATGTATGTTGCCCGGGTTCCCGGGTTCGATTCCCGGGGGGTCAGGGATTTTTTTCTGTCTCGTGATGGCTGGGTGTTGTGTGATGTCCTTAGGTTAGTTAGGTTTAAGTAGTTCTAAGTTCTAGGGGACTGATGACCATAGATGTTAAGTCCCAGAGTGCTCAGAGCCATTTGAACCGTTTTTTGTAATGTATGTTGATAGGATAAGAAAGAATTATTTATGTCGTGTGCTGGCCTTGCTAGTGAAGCTTTTATGTATGAAGCACAGAGAATATCCTTCGTGTAACAGTAATATCGTTGCGCAGTCCTAGAAGTGAAGGCAGAGAAGTAGTTGTGCAGCGTCTGTGGTGTGGGGCAGACACACGATGGCGCGTAAATAGCAGTGTTTTTGAGTCGAAAAAGCCAGGCAAATTATAGATGGGCGAGCAAATATGTAGGCTCAGAGAATGGTAGCAAGAAGATTTTGGAAGTAATGAAGACTAAAGTGTGGCCCACATTTATTCAAGCCAGTCGCTAATCAAGAAAAGCGTTTTGCCGATAACGGGCCACGTAACAAGCTCTACATCGCGGCACAAGCAATGCATCGCAAAGTAAGATCCAGCTAGTATTTTGTAGCTGTATGAGAGGCATGCCAGCGTCTTAATAACTTTCTGGAACATTAAACTGTGTTTACTCAAAGCACAAACGTCGAGAGAAACTTCATTGACCCGAGTCGTTAACCATCAGCATGGTCCTACTACTGCAAACAGTTCAAATTAAAAGTGATAGAAAGTGAAATTCATATTCTGTGACAAAAGCATGCTGGATTTCATATAGTCAAAGAAAATTTAGTATTTTATGTTCTATTTTGCAAATGATATTATGTTTATACATCTACGTAACTTTAGTACTGAAAAACTGTTGTTACAATGACTGTATTAATTTGTGACGCAATCATACGCAAATTCTTAAGCACAGAATCATAATGAGTTTTTGTCACTTTCAGACTTTTTTTTTCACACAGGTATCATTATTGTGAGTTACGTAACGCAGTACGTTTTCCCTAAAGCGCTGCTAGTCATTGCTTATTACTGATGATCGTTAAGGTAGCCAACATCATTGCATTCCAAATTAACGTCTTTGTTTACACTTTACATGTGTCTTTTACATGTACGTTAGCACGTGTGCATTTTGTTCAGTTACTGTCTTGTCTTTGCCACACGATATTCGCGTGATTTTAAAGTGATTACAGTCATTCACTAAATTTAAATTTTTGCTCGTTTTGGAGCTGGCGAGCATCTTATCCCGCAACGTTTAAACTAAATTCTGACATTCAAAACTGCGGCTAACCATAGTGTGATTTTAATTCATTACCAATTTTTACATTTCGATCCTTGTTGTTCATAGGTACAAACATTCGTGCGATAGGGATCAGGTTATAACTATCTGTATGCTACCGGCAAGCACTGATCTTCGGATTCGATGCCTTGTTTCCAGTACCAGCGGAACCTCAGGTACACACGTCACAATAAAACACGTTAACTGTAGAGTACAGGTGCGTTACACCCTGTCTGTGTTAATCTCTTCCTCACCTCTCTTTGTCTATCTCCTCCCTCTTTCTCTGCCCATCACTTCCTCCTCCCTCTCTCCATCTCCTCCAAGCCCATCTGCTCACCCCCCCCCCCCCCCCTATTTCATTCCCTTTCCAGCCTCCCTCTCTCTGATGGGCTTGAGGCTTATTTATTATTATTGCAAACGAAACCTTGTTTGGGGATTGAGCTCGATTAAAATGAATGAGTAAATTTGTCGGGATCCTTGGTATACGCAGTATGAGGAGAACTCTCCAGCTGCTTAATCAGTGAGAATAGCACCTTCAATGAAAAGTTGCTGACAATTCAGATTCCGTTGTAGTATTCTAATCAGAACCTCATAAGCCAAAAATACAAATTTCCTGTTTTGTTAAAACCGACTGCCAGAAAGAAAGCAAATCATCAGACCATTGTGCACACAAGTTTTGTTTAAAATTATATATAAGGAGTACAATTATATGGGAGAAACAATTCGTCTAATTGTTTAAATGCCCTGCTATCTTAGTTAAAACTGACTGTGAGAAACAAAACGAAACCGCAAATTTTTACAGCACCGCACAAAATTTTCTTTTTGCAGTCGTTTTTAACTGGAAACATGTACGTTGGTGTTTTTTTTTATGTATCTTATGTCCGTCTGTTCGAGCATTGTGTAAACATTTAAATTAAGTCGCTCAATTACTTCACGAGATTTTTGCTAATAGCTTTTCCCCTTTAAATATATAATACGTACATTTGTATCCCATAATTATACACTGTCCAGTTACATTAAAGTGACCACCTGTCAAAAGCCTGAATAACCAGATTTTGTAGCGCAGACTACTACGAGGCGTGTAGGCAGAGAGTGAATGAGATTCTGGAAGGTACGGACAGGGATGTCGAGGTATGCCGACTCCAGTGCCGTTGACTGCTACGCTAGTTATCTCAGTTAAGGATCTATGATGCGAACAGCCAGATCGAGGTGGTCCCACTGATTTTTGATTTGGTTCAAATCTGGGGAGTTTGGTGGTCAGGTGAACTCATCCTATCGTTCTTCGAACCAAGCACGTTGATTGCGAGCTGTGTGATACGTTGCATTATCCTACTGGTAGATGCCATTGTGCCAACGAAAAAACAAACTCCATGGTCCACGAGGATGGATGCATAATAGTCATGATCTGAATGACGAGACCACCCAAGGAGCACCACGAAAGCATTTCCTAGATCATAAGGCTGCCTTCTCGGGCCTAACGATTGGTGCACGATCATCTCTCCGATGGAGCATAAGACCTGTCGCGGCTCAGTGGCATCCAGTTATGGTATTGGCGTTCAAATGTCAGCTTTCATCGACGATGAACTGCAGTCAGCGTGGGTGCATGTACCAGGAGCGTACTGCGCATGCCGATTTGCAGGAACGTTCGTTGAACAGTCGTTCAGGAGACACTGTTCGTAGCCCCTTGGTTCATCTAGGCCAGGGGCGGGCAAACGTTGCACGCGGCTCACGAGCGCACAGCGCTGCACGTGTGCTGCTCGCGTGCAGGCGTCGACCGGGGCTGTGGCGACAGCCGACAGGTTGCGGCAGTGTAGCGCCAGGCTAAGCTGCGGATGTTGATGCGAAGCGAGCACTATGTAGTGAACGTTGTATTTCAAGAAACGGAGAAGTGCAGATTTGCTATCTTTTAAAAAGTAATGGGAGAATCATTTTTTCTTTGTGCAAAAACGTGAAAATTCGAAATGTTTAATATGTGGCAGTATTCTCGCTGGTCAACGGAAGTTTAGTATTGAAGGCCATTATAATAAATTTCCCAAGGACGAGTACAATTTATTGTCGGATTCTGAGCGGATGGGGAATTGACTGAGCTTAAGAAGAGCGATCTGACGATACCAGATGACTCTGTCGTAGTTGGCCGGCTGATGTGGCCGAGCGGTTCTAGGCACTACAGTCTGGAACCGCGCGACCGCTATGGTCGCAGGTTCGAATCCTGCCTCGGGCATGGATGTGTGTGATGTCCTTAGGTTAGTTAGGTTTAAGTAGTTCTAAGTTCTAGGGGACTGATGACCACAGCAGTTAAGTCCCATAGTGCTCAGAGCCATTTGAATTTGTCGTAGTTGCTGTTGTCACGAGAGATCTGCGACTTTCTCTCGGCATGTCTCTCATCTAACTGATTTAACATTTTATGGAGCACTGTTTTCAAGTTTTCAGGACGACAACAATAATAGCCCAGCGGTATGTGCAAGTTATAAAACTGCGCTTAATATAGCGAGAGCTGGAAAACCATTTGCTGAATTAATAAGTCCTGGTTAAGAGCAAACATCAAGGATGAAAATTTACGTGACTGTTTGTGTTTGTCTGTATGTAGAAATTTTGTTCCAGATATTAAACGTATTGTAATCTCCACCTGTGATAATTAAATAAAACGTATCGTAGGTAATAGGTACTCTTTCAAACCATGATTTCTTTCAAGCACTCCTACTAACCTTATTGATTCACTCAATAAAGCAAGCTAGGAAACAAAACGCATTACAGAGGAAGGAGCGGACAGAAGGTATGGTGGGGATGGGAGATAAGCGGGTGGCCAGCTTGCCCCTATGTGCACGCGGAACACCTGTTAACTGCACGCGTGCAAGTGCACCGCACACGTGCAGGATTCCTGCCCGCCCCTGATCTAGGCGGTCAGTTGCTCAACAGTTGCATGTGTGTTCGCCCGCGCACATCTCTGCAGGCGTCGTTCATCCTTCTCATCTATGGTCCGTGGTATACCGCAGTTGCCTCGGCGCCGGTTTTGGATAGCACCATTTAGCCACGCACCACTTTAACCACAGTGGCACGCGACAGAACTTGGCCGTTTTAGAAATGGTTTCATCCTTGGCCCGACAGCCAATGATCATGCCATTGGACGTTAGGTAAATCACTTCGTTTCCGGATTACAACCACGCCTGCACTATTTTCCACGGCCTCCAACATGCTTTATAAATCTTCAACTTCTTCTGCTGCCATATACTGCGAGTGGTTATTGCACGTTGACGTCGAACACACGCGGTGGTCAGGTTAATGTGAATGGACTGTGGATGTTTGAAGAAATAGTAGCCAACGTTCGTCAGGTAGTTTATTGAAATATTGGTAATAATTTGAAGTAAATTGGTCAAGAAGTTTTCGAAAGTTTTCGAAACAATGTTGAACAATGTCTTGTAATTATAAAAGTATAGATAGAGCTACTACAAACAGCATAGTGAACGCATTATTGTGGCCAAGATAGACACGAAGCCCTTGCCTACTACAGTAGTACAAGTTTATATGCCAGCTAGCTCTGCAGATGATGAAGAAATTGAAGAAATGTATGATGAGATAAAAGAAATTATTCAGGTAGTGAAGGGAGACGAAAATTTAATAGTCATGGGTGACTGGAATTCGAGAGTAGGAAAAGGGAGAGAAGGAAACATAGTAGGTGAATATGGATTGGGGCTAAGAAATGAAAGAGGAAGCCGCCTGGTAGAGTTTTGCACAGAGCATAACTTAATCATAGCTAACACTTGGTTCAAGAATCATGAAAGAAGGTTGTATACATGGAAGAATCCTGGAGATACTAGAAGGTATCAGATAGATTATATAATGGTAAGACAGAGATTTAGGAACAAGGTTTTAAATTGTAAGACATTTCCAGGGGCAGGTGTGGACTCTGACCACATTCTGTTTGTTATGAACTGTAGATTAAAACTGACGAAACTGCAAAAAGGTGGGAATTTAAGGAGATGGGACCTGGATAAACTGAAAGAACCAGAGGTTGTGCAGAATTTCAGGGAGAGCATAAGGGAACAATTGACAGGAATGGGGGAAAGAAGTACAGTAGAAGAAGAATGGGTAGCTCTGAGGGACGAAGTAGTGAAGGCAGCAGAGGATCAAGTAGGTAAAAAGACGAGGGCTAGTAGAACTCCTTGGGTAACAGAAGAAATATTGAACTTAATTGACGAAAGGAGAAAATATAAAAATGCAGTAAATGAAGCAGGCAAAAAGGAATACAAACGTCTCAAAAATGAGATCGACAGGAAGTGCAGAATGGCTAAGCAGGGATGGCTAGAGGACAAATGTAAGGATTTAGAGGCTTATCTCACTAGGGGTAAGATAGATACTGCCTACAGGAAAATTAAAGAGACCTTTGGAGAAAAGAGAACCACTTGTATGAATATCAAGAGCTCAGATGGAAACCCAGTTCTAAGCAAAGAAGGAAAAACAGAAATGTGGGAGTATATAGAGGGTCTATACAAGGGCGATGTACTTGAGGACAATATTATGAAAATGGAAGAGGATGTAGATGAAGATGAAATAGGAGATACGATACTGCGTGATGAGTTTGACAGAGCACTGAAAGACCTGAGTCGAATCAAGGCCCTGGGAGTAGACAACATTCCATTAGAACTACTGACAGCCTTGGGAGAGCCAGTCCTGACAAAACTCTACCGTCTGGTGAGCAAGATGTATGAGACAGGCGAAATACCCTCAGACTTCAAGAAGAATATAATAATTCCAATCCCAAAGAAAGCAGGTGTTGACAGATGTGAAAATTACCGAACTATCAGTTTAATAAGTCACGGCTGCAAAATACTAACGCGAATTCTTTACAGACGAATGGAAAAACTAGTAGAAGCGCCGACCTCAGGGAAGATCAATCTGGATTCCGTAGAAATGTTGGAACACGTGAGGCAATACTGACTCTACGACGTGTCTTAGAAGAAAGATTAAGGAAAGGCAAACCTACATTTCTAACATTTGTAGCTATTTACAATTTGTACAGAAACCAGATGGCAGTTATAAGAGTCGAGGGACATGAAAGGGTAGCAGTGAGTGGGAAGGGAGTGAGACAGGGTTGTAGCCTCTCCCCGATGTTATTCAATCTGTATATTGAGCAAGCAGTAAAGGAAACAAAAGAAAAATTCGGAGTAGGTATTAAAATCCATGGAGAAGAAATAAAAACGTTGAGGTTCGCCGATGACATTGTAATTCTATCAGAGGCAGCAAAGGACTTGGAAGAGCAGTTGAACGGAATGGACAGTGTCTTGAAAGGAGGATATAAGATGAACATCAACAAAAGCAAAACGAGGATAATGGAATGTAGTGAATTAAGTCGGGTGATGCTGAGGGAATTAGATTAGGAAACGAGACACTTAAAGTAGTAAAGGAGTTTTGCTATTTGGGGAGCAAAATAACTGATGATGGTCGAAGTAGAGCAGATATAAAATGTAGACTGGCAATGGCAAGGAAAGCTTTTCTGAAGAAGAGCAGTTTGTTAACATCGAGTATAGATTTAAGTGTCAGGAAGCCGTTTCTGAAAGTATTTGTATGGAGTGTAGCCATGTATGGAAGTGAAACATGGAAGATAAATAGTTTGGTCAAGAAGAGAATAGAAGCTTTCGAAATGTGGTGCTACAGAAGAATGCTGAAGATTAGATGGGTAGATCACATAACTAATGATGAAGTATTGAATAGAATTTGGGAGAATAGGAGTATGTGGCACAACTTGACAAAAGAAGGGACCGGTTAGTAGGACCTGTTCTGAGGCATCAAGGGATCACAAATTTAGCATTAGAGGGCAGCGTGGAGGGTAAAAATCGTAGAGGGAGACCAAGAGATGAATACACAAAGCAGATTCAGAAGGATGTGAGTTGCAGTAAGTACTGGGAGATGACGAAAGCTTGCACAGGATAGGGTAGCGTGGAGAGCTGCATCAAACCAGTCTCAGGACTGAAGACCACAACAACAACAACAACAACAACAGAGAGAGGCACCAAGTTATAGCGTTGTTCACAGCTACATTAGCCTCCTGTTTCGAACAGCCCCAAGTATTTTCCAAGGGGTTAATATCCAGTGATTTAGCAGGCCATTTTAGGTGTGGTAGGGTGCCTGAGCGTTCCGCAGACTAGGAACATAAGCGTGCAATCTTGTTATATGGGGGTGTCCACAACACCGTCAAGATGTAGGAGAAAAGGCAACATGTGGTCACCAGTAATGTTGAAATAAAAATCCTGATTCATATTGACGGTAACTTGAATGTGTGCGTCCAAATCATGGCACGAACAATACTCACAAAATACCACAGAATCATCCTTACACTCCGTAGCTTAGCCACCCCATCGGTGTACTCGACGCCTTGTGTCATTTGATAAGATGATCGGAGGACCACACTACATGCCTCCCATTGCCCACGTCCAGTTTCTGTGTAGTTTGCCCCATTAAACTTTATGTGCACTGTGGATAATGACTTTTGTGACGTTTCAGACTCCAAATTCCAAGTCCTAGTTGAGAAGGACATGCAGTCATTGCCGGCTGCAGTTCCTGTCGGGTTTGAAACCATCTGTCAATAACAAGGCGTGACAACTCGTCTCCACATGCTGTCAAATAGGATCTCTTTGTGGCGCCGTGTTAGACAGTTGCGAGTCACACAGCATTCGTAGACACGCCTATCAGTCCGCGTTGATACATCAACAAAGCGGGCGACTTCATTCATGGTGTGCTCATCAGCCTATGAACCACAAAGTCTATTTCACCATAGTGGTGGGAAATACCGACTAGTTAAAATCGATATCGGTAATTTATCTCCGAATAACAGGTATTTTTCAGTATTTGTTTGGTCAGTTATAAGAGGTTTTTCATTTTTTACTAATAATTGTGTAAAAAAGCACAGCATAATAATTTGCCATAGAAGCAGTGCTAAAAATGTTTGTTTCCAAACAAACCTTTTTTTCTAAAATCGTGTAATGTTTATTCATAATACAGTGAGTTTCAAAAAGAATATACGTATTTCGAATGCATATTTTTATTAGACTTGAAGACATACGAGTATGAAACTTTACACACATATTTACGACCCACTCGAGTTCAGATTACAGATGTTCAATATATCCTCCATCAGCGACACGAACAGTATCACATCGATACTCAAATTCCTCCCATGCTCGAGTAAGCATGTCCTTCACTGATGTTATGGCAGTACGGATCCGGTTCTTGAACTCTTCCAGGTTATGTGGGTACATAAACGTTGTCTTTAACGAAACCCCACAGGAAGAAGTCAGAGGGTGTCAAATCCGGTGACTACGTTGGAAAGCAGTTTGAATTCGTGCAACATTTTCTGCAGGAACAAGAGGGTGGCCAGGACTCTTTCCTTTACATACACATTCTGTATCTAGAAACTGTCGATACCATCTACGAATGTTCCACCTATCCGGAGGATCAATTTGGTACCTCAATCTAAAAGGTCTTTGCACTGTAATCACGGAAATGCACTTCGCAAACTCGAGAACACAAAATGAGTTCTGCTGCGGAGTAGCCATTTTAAACATATGACGGTTACCAAGCAAAACAGAAGACAACTGGCATCTAGCGGCTATTACATAAACTAGGAAATGTATTCGTTTCTCCAATAGCCAAGCCGAGGCGCAGCGATCGATAGTTTGGACAACATAATACTTTGTAATATGTACATTCTTTTAGAAACACCCTGCATTTCCATTACTTTTGGATTATTATAGAAACTGGGAAAAACGAACAGCACTGTTTTCATTAAAAAAAAGCCCACAGTTAGAAACTACCAACAAACACATGACATAAGAATCGGTACACCACTGCAGAGACATGATGTACCTGACGCCGTGTGGCGTGGCTTACGAGTCGGTACGTTTGTACGTGCAGTCTGTAGAACTTGCCACCATCCCCCGCCCCATCCCATACACACACACGGTCTATGTGGTAGTTTCATGCTGTCGTCCTAGCCCATCAGCTGTATTGCAGAATTGTACCATCCACAGTTTGGAAGTATTTTACGAAGTGCAGCAGCAATGAAGAAGAATGTTCCATAGGATTAAAAACGGGAAGAGGCACAACAAACCTGTAACATCATCTAAGGTGAAAACACCTACAATGTTCGTTGGCAGAGAAGGTAAATTTGATCGATATGACTGTAATTTTACTGAGGTGCTATAAACTTGGGATAATAGCTGAACCTTTAACTCTGTGGTTGCTTCAACGTGAAAAATTGATGCCTGCAAAGGTGACGATGCTGGGCACTCGTCAACTTGTGACCTTTCGCTTCGCTTCTGCCGCAACCGTCTCCTTCATCTACGCAGTCTTTACTGGAGACTATGGGACCGACTTATACCGCAGCGTCAATCCCATATCGATCGTGATCTGTTACTCCTTCAGCTTCATCAGAATTTTTCAGTCTCTGTTCGAAATCGAAGTTTATTACTGGCAGTAACAGCAATAAAAAACCGAAAATGGGTTATTTCAGAAACCGATTATTTTGAGTGGTTTTAACAGTCAGGTTAAACTAGAACTAAAATGAACCGTGTAACCGAAAACTGGTTGTTTCAGCGATATCCGCCGTCACTGTTTCTGCATTCTCGGAGTCCAAGTGTTGCCATTTCTACGACACGTCCATAATAAGTGTGCTCCTTCGTATCTGAGTGGTCAGCGTGGCTGACTGTCATACGGAGGCCCCGGGTTCAAATTACCGGTATTGCCAGTAGAGATGGGCAAAACTGTTCTTTTCAGAGATTGGATCAGAACTGTTCACTCCCTGAAATGAATTAGCTCTTTTTCATGACTCACCACTCATTTACAATAGAAAATAAATGGAAGGCACATTGCGCTTTAAACTTGGTTTATTCCAGTACTATACCTGTATTTTGATCTTATTTGATCCTATTTTGAAGTAACACAGATAATGAGTAAGAATTTTGTATTGTTTATTGAAATTTCCACGATATGACAAAGTTTTGGATTATTGATTTATTTTGCACTATCGTGGTTTTTTGGGTGATCGGAAAATGTTGTAACTTGAGATTTACATTAACAATATATTTGGCTATAATGTATTAAAATTTCATTAACCTCATACAAATACATCGCAAGCCATATATTTTCAAAGTGAACGTTTCCTTCCGAAGACGCCTAACATCGCAAAATCCGTACCAGAATAAGAAAAAAATATATAAATTTGACTGTAAAACGAAAGTGCTGCATATAGCCTTACGCAGAATAAAACAAGGAAAATATTGGTGTATCACATTTTGCGATACGTTTATCGGTTCGCTCGTAATTAAAGCGTAAATTCGAGTGTCCATAATAAAAATCCTATAGTAAGAGGAGTCGTCAGGAACCTAATCTAATCAGTTTAAACAAAGAAAAATAAAATAAAAACAATTGATGTATACATAACATAATAATGTAATATACATAGCGGTATTACTACGAAGAACAATATCCAGTAGAGACGAACTCCGATGCAGAGGCGCTGAGTCGAGCAGTCGAGCCGCGAGCTGTATTACTGCATGAGCTGAGACCACAGAGACCAGAGTGACACCTGAGTCGCTTTTCTCAACGCTCTGGCTAGAGTCGAGATGGTGGGGCGAGCGTTGAGCGGGCGAGTTCCGAGGGTGGGGGGGGAGCGGTGAACTCACCCGCTCCGAGACAAATCGTTCGTTCCCTTGCGAGCAGGTTGTTGCAAGTAGTTCCTATGTTATCCGCTAGGTGGCTCTCTGTCCTGTTGCTCGCATCAACTGCCCAGAGGGCAGGACGTGCGACTGAAACGATCGCCGACAGAGTGCGATGCGAAGTTACGCTGCGCCAGACACTGCAGGCGGCAGACGACGCACAGAGACGGCACGGCATATGTGAAACACAAAATCCAATGGGGCACTGCACAATGCAGGCAGCCAAGGTAGAAGCAGGGCAGAGGCCGGCGCTGGCTGTGTTGTGTGGCGTGCACTGTGCTCTGACCAGCAGAGGCGCTGCTGATATGCTCCGTCTCTCTCTCTCTCTCTCTCTCTCTCTGCCGTGGGAAATGTTTGGAGCTACCGTTCTTTTTTTCTGAATCACTGATTGTTCACTCCTTTGAAAGATGCAACTCTATGCATTAGTTCAAGAGTGGATCCCCCATCTCTAATTGCCAGGGATGCTTCCTTGGTAGGAGGACTTGAGTAAGGACTTCGCTATGGCAGCTGAGGATCTGCTTGAATGAGAAGTAGCGGCTCCAAGGTCTGCAGAGCCGACAACGGCCAGCAGTGTGGGGTCCTGACCCCACACCTCTCCATACTGTATCCATATTATGGTATTGGCAGATGATGAGATGGTGGTCGATGGGATCCAGTTGGCCCGTCTGACACCCGAAGGATGGACCTTTTTGTGTTGTGAGTGTGGGTTTGTGTGTGTTTGTGTTTGTGTGTCTGCGTGTGTGTGTCCATGGTGAGTTCACAGGGCTGCATGCATAGGATTCTTGTTTGCCGAACATTGGGACACCTCGATTGGCCAACTAAATGACTCGATCTTTACCCCACAGAAAATGTCTGGGAAAATTTGAAACAGCTGTGAAACATAGCAGTCCATATTTCTTCGGACTCTAATCATGAATGAGTTCTTCAGCTGGATGTGGCACATGTGGATAAATGTGTAAACTCTCTTCCTCGCTGAACTGAAGCCATCACCAAGGATACAGGTGTTGTAATACGGTTTTAGCGTGGTGTCCAGTATGATTATCTTCCGGCAGCCTCCTGACGATATTTCTAACTCTTTTTGTTTATTTCAGCGTATCGTACCTACCGTCTTCCTATTATCGACTGATCGAAACTTTCGACTTCCCTTACTCGCCGAATGTCTATGGTGGGAAAAGTGGAGAAATTCGTGGCATTGAAATGGGTTATCGATAATCGTTATTCCCACACAAACTTCTGAAATGGACTATAGCCCTTAACTCACGAGGTAACTTTTCTGTAGCGAGTGCTACGAATTGGGGTCTCTGGGGCTCTTGTGTTTAAACCGAGATTTAAGGCGCAAGTCATTTGAAATATTCAAAATAAGTTAGATAACATTTCAGTGTAGTATTACTGAAGTGTTGTTTAAATATTCCTTGTTGATCTTATTGCAATAAATTAAGACTGCAGGATTTACTTTGTATCACACAAAATCAAACATTTTGTGCTGTTTTTTGAAATAGTACACGTAAACGAACTGTTAGAGAACTGAATTTTACATGCCGAAAAAGAATCGTATCTCTGTAGCAATTAAATCTTCACATAAAGCTAAATTCCAAGGTTTAAACTCGCACATAAAAATTGCTCTCGGTAGGCACAAAAAGGAAGTTTGCAAAAATTCCATTCATCGCTGGCATCCACAGTTTTCTTTATCACATCAGAGAACACATTTGATATTAATTATCACTTTAATCATTTTATAGGAGAAATAGAGGATCCCACCACAATTGCCCTGAAGTTCTTCCTCTGAATGGCCCTCTGCTAGAAGAACTGTGATCACTTACCGTCGTCTTTTTCACGTGATTTTTGATCTGTATCACTGACATATTTCTCCATCCACTGACAAACAGTTGCATCAAACTTAGGTTAGCTGATACTGGCTCGTTCCTGCGAGTACATTTTGTACTACACTAAAGAAAACAGGTACATAGTTCACAACATGTGTCAACAATAAACAAAAAGACCATAATGCGACTGACAACAAAACATTGAAGGAATGGCGATTTAAAGAGGATAGGGGGATACAGAAGCACTCCACCAGAACTGACCTTGGAGAGGGAGATCGAAAATTTTTGCGCGGTTTGAGAGATCACACGTCGTAAGGTCTAGGAAAGGGGAAAATGCCTCTGGTACAAGGTACCCCCCAGAGTGTAGGTGTCGAAGTAGACAATGATTTCAAAAGAAGAGCGGCGGAAAGATGTATGTCTGTTTACGCAGGCAGGAGGCTTATTAACACGGGATGCACATATCATCAAGGCTTCCGCTACGTCGTGAGCAGCACGTGAAGTATCTTAAGTTGCGTCCGCCGTGATGTCACCTTCCTGCAGCAGCTGTCTACAAGGTCGGCACACCGAATGACGTTGACACCAGTCGTGACGTATTGAACAGACCTGTAGCTCAATGACGTCTGTTTCCGACTACGCACCGCCGAAAGAGCTGCTTGTTACGATACATTTCCCCGTAAATAGGCAGAAAGACCCAATGCTGTATGATTACTCGATTATCACGATCGCAGAACAATCACAGGACGTACTCACATCCATTAAATATCGAAGAGCATGCGTACGGGACGGCTTAATGTGGAATGACCGCTTAAAACTAATCGCAGATAAGGCAGATTCATTGGAAGAATCCTCAGGCAGTGTGGTATACCCTAGTTGGACCAGTACTTCAGCGTTGTTCGTCCGTCTAGGATCCGTAACCGATAGAATTGATGGAGGAAAAAAAGCAGTTCCACGAAGAGGGCCGTATTTCTTCACAGGTCCACTTAGTAAGAGCCAAAGCGTCACGAAGGCGCTCTTCCCACTCCAATGGCAGACGCTACGAGAAAGACGTTGTGCATCACGATGTGGTTCGGTGTGGTTTATTGTTGAAATTCCAAGAGCGTGCATTCCTAGAAGAGTCAGACAATAGAGAAACTATGTGGAGCGAACTTTCTAAGCTTGCTTAACATTGCCGATGGCTGATAAGCGTAGACCCTGAGTATGAGGGAAGCAAAGTATGGCGAACATCATCTCAACAAACCTTTTATTCGTATGGACCTCACACTCGGGCTTACCAGCAATCGGTCTTCTCACGGAGCATTCGCTACTGGAGCAGGAAATGGGAAAGTGGAGACAAAGTATCCTCCGACGCATACCATAAGGTGTCTAGCAGAGCATAGATTTAGATTTACATCTAGAATCATTGCCACTTTTTTATCGTAGAAACGTTGCTGTCTTTCGTACCAAAATGGTTCAAATGGCTCTGAGCGCTATGCGACTTAACTTCTCTGGTCATCAGTCGCCTAGAACTTAGAACTACTTAAACCTAACTAAGGACATCACACACGTCCATGCCCGAGGCAGGATTCGAACCTGCGACCGTAGCGGTTGCTAGGTTCCAGACTGTAGCGTCTAGAACCGCACGGCCACTCCGGCCGGTTTTCGTACCAACAATAACCTTTTAATAAGTTTCTTTTTAATGTTAAATTTTGCTTTGCATCAACAGTGTGATTATCGGAAAGAGGTGAGTAGCTAGGTTTCGATTAATCTGAAGACGTGCATAATCTGTTGAAAGAATTGCCCTGGCTTAGTTCATTTTCAGCTGCAGTGGACATGTATCTCGTCGGAGCTTATGAGTGTACCGTTGAGGAGACTACTAGTTTCGACTCTTATGTTTAAATGTAGAGAGGTAGTTCGCTAGATGTGCTTGCTAATACAAGTATTTAAAACAAAGCTGCACACTTTACACACATTGGATACGCCGGCGTAGTATTTGTTTACGGCTTTAATAATGGAAACGCTCTTGGCCTTCTGGAGAAAAGACCGTTTCCGACGCATAGAGAAACAAATTGTTGGTGTTAGCCCTGTATACAAGAAACGTTGTAACGCTACCGTATTTACTTTCAAACATATTTCTCGTGAAAGTGCAGCTGAGCACAATATGGACAAAATAAAAGTGATGCGCAGTCGATAGAATATACACTACTTGCCATTAAAATTGTACACCACGAAGATGACGTGCTACAGACGCGAAATTTAACCGACAGGAAGAAGATGCTGTGATATGCAAATGATTAGCTTTTCAGAGCATTCACACAAGGCTGGCGCCGGTGGCGACACCTAAAACGTGCTGACATGAGGAAAGTTTCCAACCGATTTCTCATACACAAACAGCAGTTGACCGGCGTTGCCTGGTGAAACGTTGTTGTGATGCCTCGTGTAAAGAGGAGAAATGCTTACCATCACGTTTCCGACTTTGATAAAGGTCGGATTATAGCCCATCGCGATTGCGGCTTATCGTATCGCGACATTGCTGCTCGCGTTGGTCGAGATCTAATGACTGATAATAGAATATGGAACCGGTGAGTTCAGGAGGGTAACACGAAACGCCGTGCTGGATCCCAACGGCCTCGTATCACTAGCAATCAAGATGATAGGCATCTTACCCGCATGGCTGTAACGGATCGTGCAGCCACGTCTCGATCCCTGAGTCAATAGATTGGGACGTTTGCAAGACAACAACCATCTGCACGAACAGTTAGACGACGTTTGCAGCAGCATGGACTATCAGCTCGGAGACCACGGCTGCTGTTACCTTAGACGCTGCAACACAGTAGCGCCTGCGATGGTGTACTCAACGACGAACCTGGGTGCACGAATGGCAAAACGTCATTTTTTCGGATGAATACGGGTTCTGTTTACAGCATCATGATGGTCGCATCCGTGTTTGGCGACATCGCAGTGGACGCACATTGGAAGCGTGTATTCGTCATCGCCATACTTGTGTATCGCCCGGCGTGGTGGTATGGGGTGCTATTGGTTACACGTCTCGGTCACCTCTTTTTCGCATTGACGGCACTTTGAACAGTGGACGTTACATTTCAGATGTATTACGACCCGTGGCTCTACCCTTCATTCGATCACTGCGAAACCCTACATTTCAGCAGGATAATGCACGACCGCATGTTGCAGGTCCTGTACGGGCCTTTCTGGGTACAGAAAATGTTAGACTGCTGCCCTGGTCAGCACATTCTCCAGATCTCTCACCAACTGAAAATGTCTGATCAGTGGTGGCCGAGCAACTGGCTCCTCACAATACGCCAGTCACTACTCTAGATGAACTGTGGTATCGTGTTGAAGCTGCATGGGCAGCTGTACCTGTACACGCCATCCAAACTCTGTTTGACTCAATGCCCAGGCGTATTAAGGCCGTTATTACGGCCAGAGGTGGTTGTTCTGGGTACTGATTTCTCAGGATCTATGCACCCAAATTGCGTGAAAATGTAATTGCATGTGAGTTCTAGTATAATATATTTGTCCAATGAATACCCGTTTATCATCTGCGTTTCTCCTTGGTGTAGCTATTTTAATGGCCAGTAGTGTAATTTTACGTCTCTTACACGAAGAAATTCAACAAGTGCGGCTTTTATACGTGGAACTACAAAGTGAGTTGCATTGTCATTGAAAACTGTTCTTTCGGCTACAAAACTGTGTTCTTTCAGCTTGAGGGAAACCCTGCACTTCCTGCTCATAAAGTAAAACATCATCTGTTTCCAGCGTTCCCAGGCCGATTCATCAACCACACCAAAAACGTGTGTACTGGCAAGAAAGTTTGTCGGTGCTTACCCCGTTAGATTTTTGTCAGAGCAGGCAAATGAAAAGAAATTACCACAGAGTAAAATAAATTCAAAAAGCGAATCAACTGCTCGCATTAGGCGCTGTCCCCCCGCCATAAATGTATGCCAACGCTTCCTCAGGACCGCTACACATATGGTTGCGAAGAGACCAGAAAAGTGTGTCGATGTTGCAGTTTTTCGTAAATAAATTATTTGGAAACAGTATTTGATTACTTTCGATCACTTTCAGTAAGTTTCATAACACTGAAACTGCGTAACATTCAAGTTCCATTACATTATGAACTTTCTACATCAAAACTGTCCATATTACCGGGTCTTCAAATATTCAATAGCTCTTCTGGAACAGCCTGTACTTACCAGGCTTCCTTCACATGAAACGTGACTGATGTCCAGTTGCGGAGAAGTTCCTCACCTTTTAGATAAACAGACATGGCTACAGTTCGAATTGCAGCATTTGGTAGAGTTATTCACACATGCTAATAGATAAAATACTCACCTCCAGTACGCCTAGCAAGAAATTTCGTAAGATAAAAACCTGCTTGGCGGAAAGAACACCTTTTTGTGTTAACCACAACTATTTTATCTGTCACACACATCACCAAAAGTACCTCTGTCTAAGAGATAGGTCCCCCATACTTGGGTCTACGCGAATCAGCCGTCGGCAATGTTAAGCAAGCTCAGAAAGTTCGGTATGAATGATTTCGTTCGACGTATGAGGGCGTGCTGAAAGTAATGCTTCCGTATTTCTTATACGAAAAATTTTAAAACTTTGTAAATAAAAGAAAATTTATTACAATTCTACATCTTTATTCTACACGTGTACTTATTTATTTCTCAACAGTCAGCCTGGCGACGAACACATTTCTCACAACGAGAGATCTCTTTGTTGATACTGCCACTGTACAGTGTTTCACTTTGTTGATGGAGCCATCAAAGTGATGTCGTCGAAAGTGTTTAAGTTTTGGAAACAGACGAAAATCGGATGGAGCCAAGTCGGTACAGTATGGAGTGTGATCGATGATGATATGGTGTTTGGTTTGTGGCGCACTCAACTGCGCAGTTATCAGCGCCCGTACTAAGTCCCAACTTTATCAAATTTTTTTCCCAGTCCAATCTAAGCACTGTCACTAATGATGAGGATGATGATGAAATGATGAGGACAACACAAGCACCCAGTCCCCTGTCAGAGAAAATACGCAACCAGGCCGGGAATCGAAACCAGGGCCTCGTGATCCACAGGTGGCAACGCTAGCCACTAGACAACGAGCTGCGTACAGTGTGATCGATGACAGCGAAGACAAGACGTCGGCTTGCTGCAGGTGTCACAGCACTCGTGTGTGATCTGTATTGCAGTGTGGTCTGTGATGCTCCATGTGTGGACGAACGAATTCGTGCTTTCAGTTTTCTGAGGGGCTAAGACGCACTGTTTCTCGTACACCAACATATTTATGTTACACACCGCCGTGTTACACGCTACAATTCTGAGCCCTCTAGCGGCAGAGGGTTGCAACTTCCGTCAGCGAAGCGGGAAAGTTTTTTTTTTTTCTTTATTGTGACTTTAAAACCC
Organism: Schistocerca cancellata; assembly: GCF_023864275.1. Taxonomy (NCBI): domain Eukaryota; kingdom Metazoa; phylum Arthropoda; class Insecta; order Orthoptera; family Acrididae; genus Schistocerca; species Schistocerca cancellata. The sequence continues at coordinate 350,571,660 of NC_064632.1, read as the reverse complement.
GTAGAACAGGTAGGCTGGCAGCAGCACAATACGCCGCTCTTCAGCCAAAGATAGTACAATGATAAAAACAGAGAAGACACATGAGTTGGAAGAAAACGGCGGGGAAAAAACAGTAGACACATGAACATAAAAAAGAAAACCATGAAGCCGTTCACACTTGTTGACAATCCACACTACAAACTGTTGACACGAAGCACAAACACTGAAGATGTCGATGGCACTGGTGAACGATGGAGTGTGACGGTGAACACTGAACACTAAACACGACGGCACACACGAGACACTGATGGCGATGATCTCCGGCGCGCGAATGTCCACTTAGCGTGTGCGAGTCCGGGGACCTGCCAAGAGGGGAATAACGGTGAGGTGGGGGAGAGGGGAGAACAAGGATGCCAATGGCTGAGGAGATGGGGGGAGGAGGAGTGGGACAGGGGAGGGGAAGCCCGGGGGAGGAGTTGGGAGAAATGAAGGAGGGAGGGAGAGAAGGGACGGAGGGTACCCAAAGGAGCAAACACAGGAAGAGGGTTGGAGGATCAAAGTTGATAGGAGGGGTAGATGGAGGGGAGGAGGGCATCATCAGGGAGAGGGAGCTGGCGGAAGCCACGTTGGGAGAGGGTAAGGAGGGTGGAGAGATGGAGACCGCTTGGGACATGGGAATACAGGCGCGGCAGCGGGTGGGCGTGGGAGAGGATGGGCGAGACAAGCAGGTGAGGAGGATTGAGCTTGCGGGAGGTGTACAGGATCCGTATCCTTTCAAGGAAAAGGAGGAGGTGGGGGAACGGAATGAGATCGTACAGGATCAACGTGGGGGAAGGGAGACGGATGCGATAGGCGAGGCGGAGTGCATGGCGTTCAAGGATTTGAAGGGATTTATAAAAGATGGGGGGGGGGGGGGGCGGAGATACAGGCCGGATGGGCGTAACAAAGGATAGGGCGGATGAGGGATTTATAGGTGTGGAGTATGGTGGAGGGGTGCAAATCCCAAGTACTGCTGGAAAGGAGCCTGAGGAGACGGGGTCGGGAGCGTGCCTTGGCTTGGATTGTCCGGAGATGGGGGGTCCAGGAGAGTCGACGGTCGAGGGTGACGCCAAGGTACTTAAGGGTGCGAGTGAGGGCGAGAGGACGGCCATAGATGGTGAGATAGAAATCAAGGAGGCGGAAGGAAGGGGTGGTTTTGCCTACAATGATCGCCTGGGTTTTGGAGGGATTGACCTTGAGCAACCACTGGTTGCACCAAGCGGTGAACCGGTCAAGATGGGATTGGAGAAGGTGTTGGGAGCGCTGCAGGGTGGGGGCAAGGGCAAGGAAGGCAGTGTCATCGGCAAAGCGGGAAAGTGTACCGAGTGATATACATCACATGTAATACTCAACCGATACTGAGAAAAATTGGGTAGCATTACTTTTTAGCGTGCCCTCGTATTTACTCCAGTGCAGTTTAAAGAGGCAGTTAAAAACATAAAACATTCGTACAATTGTTAACGTAATTCACTTCAACACAAAAGCATTGCCGCAGTGATAACATCAGTTCCCGTCAGATCACCGAAGTCAATTGCTGTCGGGTTTGGCTAGCCCTAGCGTGGGTCACCGTCCGGGTCTGCCGAGAGGTGTCGGGAAGCTGGGTGCATTCAGGCCTTGTAAGGCCAATTGAGGAGCTACACTGGTCAAAACAATTTGGGGATCACTTGAGATAACTTCTGGCCATTAAAATTGCTACACCAAGAAGAAATTCAGATGTTAAACGGGTATTGATTGGACAAATATATTATACTAGAACTGACATGTGATTACATTTTCTCGCAATTTGGGTGCATAGATCCTGAGAAATCAGTACCCAGAACAACCACTTCTGGCCTTAATAACGGCCTTGATACGCCTGCGCATTGAGTCAAACAGAGTTTGGATGGCGTGTACAGGTACAGCTGCCCATGCAGCTTCAACACGATACCACAGTGCATCAAGAGTAGTGACTGGCGTATTGTGACGAGACAGTTGTTCGGCCACCATTGACCAGACGTTTTCAATTCGTGAGAGATGCTGGCCAGGGCAGCAGTCGAACATTTTATGTATCCAGAAAGGCCCATACAGGACCTGCAACATGCGGTCGTGCATTATCCTGCTGAAATATGGGGTTTCACAGGGATCAAATGAAGGGTAGAGCAACGGGTCGTAACACATCTGAAATGTAACGTCCACTGTTCAAAGTGCCGTCAATGCGAAAAAGAGGTGACCGAGACGTGTAACCAATGGCACCCCGCACCATCACGCCAGGTGATACACCAGTATGGCGATGACGAATACGCGCTTCTAATGTGCGTTCACCGCGATGTCGCCAAACACGGTGGCAACCATCATGATGCTGTAAACAGAACCGGTATTCATCCGAAAAAATGACGTTATGCCATTCGTGCACCCAGGTTCGTCGTTGAGTACACCATCGCAGGCACTCCTGTCTGTGATGCAGCGTCTAGGGTAACCGCAGCCGTGGTCTCCGAGCTGATAGTCCATGCTCCTGCAAACGTCGTCGAACTGTTCGTGCAGATGGTTGTTGTCTTGCAAACGTTCCCATCTGTTGACTCAGGGATCGAGACGTGGCTGCACGATCGGTTACAGCCATGCGGATAAGATGCCTGCCATCACGACTGCTAGTGATACGAGGAAGTTGGGATCCAGCACGGCGTTCCGGATGACCTTTCAGAACCCACCGATTCCATGTTATGCTATCAGCCATCTCGACCAACGCGAGAAGCAATGTCGCTAAACGATAAACCGCAATCGCGATAGGCTACAATCCGACCTTAATCAAAGTCGGAAACGTGATGTTACGCATTTCTCCTCCTTACACGAGGCATCGCAACAACGCGTTTAACTGCTGTTTTTGTATGAGAAATCGGTTGGAAACTTATGTCAGCACGTTGTAGGTGTCGCCAACCTTGTGTGAATGCTCTGAAAAGCTAATCACTTGCATATCACAGCATCTTCTTCCTGTCGGTTAAATTTCGCGTCTGTAGCACGTCATCTACGTGGTGCAGCAATTTTAATGGTGTAGGTTCTGAAGTATTGTCAGCGCCAGAATGAACTAAAATGGTTCAAAGTATTTCTGTCGGTTCTACAGAGCGGAGACAACAACATTACGGTCACCGTGATGTGGTAATAACGGCAAGCTGCTGCAGAAGTGGTTGGTGTTGACTTGTGTTTACTCTACCAAACGAATTACACAAGCAGTTGCGTTCAGGTAGTGTAGCGAGCAGGTAGTGCAATGCAACAACAAGATGACTTAGCCGAAGCTATGACATGGAGAGCCATAGGACGGTTGGAAGCGAAACCGACACAGAGGAAGGTGGCTGCAACTATTGGAGTGCCCCAAAGTTTAATTTCCAGAACCTGGACGCGATTCCAGGCAACAGGAACCGGTAAAAGAAGGCAAGACCAAGGTCGTCCACATGTAACGTCAGCAAGAGATGCCCGTTATCTCCGGTTAACGGCCCGTCGAGACAGGAGGCTGAATGCAACTCAGCTGCAATGCACCCTCTAGGTAGCAAAGGGACGCGCAATATCAACGCACACAGTCCGAAATCGCCTTTGGGAATGTGGCCTCTACTCAGGGAGGCCTATGGTGTGTGTCCCATTAAAACCACGACACCGTTCAGCCCGCAGAAACTGGGCGGAGGAACATCAGGATTGGAGTCGTAACGAATGGCGCCGGGTGCTCTTCACAGATGTGTCAAGATTTTGTGTTCAGCCGCACAGTCGTCGTTCCCTCATCTGGAGAGAACGTGGAACTCGGAACAATCCTGCTTAGGTGCAGGAAACATCACCGTATCATGGTGGTGGACGAATGGTGTGGGTAGGAGTCAGTATTGGCGGACGGACGGTCGTCTATGCCGTTCAGAATGGCGCTTTGACTGCTTAGAGGTATAGAGACGAGATCTTTGAATCTTCTGTTGTGGCCTGCGCTGATGCCATAGAAGATGGATTCCTTCTGGTGGACGATACCACTCGTGCCCACAGAGCTGCACTGGCGGACAACATGCTTGAAGCTGAGGGAACTGAACGAATGGAGTGGCCAGCTTGTTCACCGGAGTTACATCCGATTGAGAATGTCTGGGATGCACTTGGCAGACGCATTGCAGCCAGACCAACAATTCCCACAACGGTTGCACAGCTGGATATTGCATTAATGGAGGAATGGCCTAATATCCCTCGAGAGCTGATTGATAACCTCATACTGTCCATGCCATGCAGGTGTGCAACTGTACTGGCCGCCCGAGGATATCACACACCAGATTAAAGAGCAACGAGAATGACTGTTTCACTATTATGGTAGCCCCATGGCGCCTCGCTCCACGAGGACGACATGTAAACCTCAAGTAAAGAGTTGGGATAGCAAAACATCGTACTGTATCACACACAGATTAAAATTGCAACCGATATCTGAACAAAATACGTTCCCATATGTCTATTGTGTGATATCTCACCTGATACACTAACTGTTTTCAGCAGTGTACTTGATTGAGAAGTGGCGGCAACGGTCACGAAAACTGACAACGGCCGGGAGAATGGTGTGTTGACCACATGCCCCTCCCCACAGTTGCGCGAGCCTGCAGTTTTAGGTGTATGAACGTCTCCAGACAGTAAAAGTAGCACTGGTTGTGTAACGAGAAAGATAACATTTCCATATAGGCTTCTCTAAAACAAAAACACTATAGCTAGCAAATTTTTACATGTGTACAATACCTTGCGTACTTTGTGGACAAGTAATAGATTTCCAGAATTGACATCAACTTGGTCCACTTACTCTGTTTTTCCTCGTAATGACCACAAATGAAAAGAATAATGTAAATGGTAGCATTTTCAAAATACTGGAATCTTTGACGTAACTGATTGATTTCAGGCAAGATAAAATAAAGGTCTCGTATCCGAAGTTTAGTTTCTCAATAAAAGGCTGTTCACTCCAGTGCACTTCGGTTGGTGCGAGGTAAGTCTTCCTTACTATTTAAATACTTTCGCGGAAAGCATTGTTGTATTAGTACCGTGACATAATATCGGAGCAAAATTTTATGGAAAGAAGTGGCGAAAAACGACTATCAGGTTTCCGGGAGCTCAAATGTATTCAGAGCCACTTCACTACCACAAAGTGAAGCACCAAGGCATGTATAGACCCGGAAAACACTGTCCACCTGCGGAAGAAAGTAGGCAAGGAACCATATTGTATCAGTGTCTTGTGTCACAGTAAAGTCATTCCTTCAGTGTCGTTGTAGAGAACTTATAGTCCAAGGGATAGGAAAGAGTTCTTCAGTAACTGTTAATACCTTTCCAAAAATAATACTGTAGTCAACTAAGGACACAGGCAGGTTTCTCCATGGCCGGTTCGAGAACATTTTTAAACACAAGCGAAATAATTTTGCCTGTACCCCCCCCCCCCCCCCCCCCCGGACATTAGCTGTCTTTTCTTGGGCTCTTGGAAAGAAATAAAATGATTTTGCGCCCCGAGCGACAGCTTGTGTCTCTTGGACATTAAACTGGCCCTGGGTTTAGTCAGACAACACCATCATACTGCTGTTTTTCCTAGCTGCCAATTATTTGAACAGTTGTGTATACCAGCCATTGCCGTCATGAAGAAGGTTGACAGGAACAAGGCCGTACTGTCTGCCTCTTACGTACTTATACGGAACCAGTCTACAACAAAGGATTCCACGGTACCAGCATATTACTTGAATTCACTATAGAATATTTATCAATGAATAAAATATGAAGCAGTCTTGATTTACGTGTTAGTCTACCTCTTCACCGATTGCTGTTAACTTGTTTAGCGATTTTTCTGTGTTTCAACTCAACAAACACACTGATTTTGTTGTTATTGTTTCCTGTGTGGGGTTCCTTATTAGAGAAGTTATTTTGTTTTTGAGTCTGTTTCAGAAACAGCGGTTTCAGTTCTTGAGCTATCGACTGTGGATTTATGGAAATTACGCTTAGTTTACATCGTTCATACAGTTTTTTTAGTTTGAATGTTGCACTCATTGTTGAATTCTACGCCACCTTAAAATAAATACATATCACAATGATAGCGTTTACCTACCACGCTTATATATTCGTCTTCGGATCGACACCTGACACATAATATTTCTACTCATACCGATTCTTTCCATTACTTTCTATCTAAATTGTGTATATTGAGTCAACCTCAAATATTTTTGGAGCCTTTGCAGATGTCGTGATCATCCGTATAATCATCATTTTTCAGATCGAACTATACCAATTTCTTATGGAGTGTAGTAGACCTCAAAGGAATTAAATCGACGGTGTGTCACTGTTCGAGAGCCGATAAGTGATCAGTAGGAATTAGACCTAGCATATCTCTCCTGCGAAGCAGGAACAGAGAATGGCTCGGTCAGGAGAGCTGGGTGACTTCGAACGTAGACCAGTCAGTGGATGTCACCTGAATCCAAATCCTTTAGCGGTATTTCAATCCTTCTAAAGCTGCCCAAGTTGACTGTTGGTGATATGACTGTGAAGTGTAAACGCGAAGGAACACCACTGTAAAACCAAAACAAAGAAGTACTGACGAACAGGAACCGTCCACCATAGCAGAGAGTGGTTGTAAAATAACGTGAAATCAGTTGAAGGAATCACTCGTGGGTTCCAAAGTGCTGCCACCAGCCCAACTAGCACAATGACTGTTTATGGTCTGCCCGTGGTAGCTGAGCGGTTAGCGCGACGGAATGTCATGCCTAACGGCCCGGGTTCGATTCCCGGCTGGGCCGGAGATTTTCTCCGGTCAGGGACTGGGTGTTGTTTTGTCCTTATCATCCTCATTTCATCCCCATTGACACGCAAGTCGCCGAAGTGGCGTCAAATCATTCAAATGGCTCTGAGCACTATGGGACTTAACATCTGAGGCCATCAGTCCCCTAGAACTTAGAACTACTTAAACCTAACTAACCTAAGGACATCACACACGTCCATGCCCAAGGCAGAATTCGAACCTGCGACCGTGGCAGTCGCACGGTTCCGGACTGAAGCGCCTAGTGACGCTCGGTCACCGCGGCCGGCGAAGTGGCGTCAACTCGAAAGACTTGCTCCCGGCGAACGGTCTACCCGACGGGAGGCCCTAGTCACACGGCATTTACATTTTTTACGGTGCGTATGGAGTTAAAAAGTACGGGATAGAATGGTCAAACAGCTTCTTGCAAACCAAACATTTCTGTTCTCAATGCTAAGCGGCGCTTGAGCTGGTGTAATCAGCGATAGCACTAGACAGATGATGCCTGGAAACAAGTGATTTAGAGTAATGAATCATGCTACACCCCGTGGGAATTCGATGGCAAGGTTTGGATATAGTGAATACCTGGATAAAGTTACCCGTGTTCATGAACCAGTGAATTACAGAAGGGTCGTGTTATGGTACGTAGGTGTTTTTTCGTGCTTACAGTGAGGTTCCCTTACCGCGCTTACGAAAACGCTAAATGTGGAAGAATAAGAACGTATTTTATAGCATTGTGCGATTTGTACAGTAGAAGAACATTTCGGAGACGATGATCTTTTGGCCGGCCGATGTGGACGAGCGGTTCTAGGCGCTTCAGTCCGGAACCGCGCTGCTGCTACGGTCGCAGGTTCGACTCTTGCCACGGGCATGGACGTGTGTGATGTCCTTAGGTTAGTTAGGTTTACGTAGTTCTGAGTCTAGGGGACTGATGGCCTCAGACGTTAAGTCCCATAGTGCTCAGAGCCATTTTGATGATCTTTTGTATCAGCATGACAATGCACTTTCATAAACGAGCATCCGTGAGACAGTGGTATGTGAACAATAATATTCCTGAAATGGACTGGCATGCCCAGAGTCCCGACCTGAACCCAATGGAACACCTTTGGGGTGAGTCAGAACGTTAACTTCGCTCCAGACTCAAGCATCCTACGTCGCTACCTTCTTTGATTTCGGCTCTTGAGGAAGAATGGGCTGCAATACCTTCACAGACATTCACACACGAAATTAAAAGTGTCTCCAGCAGAGTTCAAGACGTCGTAAAGGCGAAGGTTGAGCACACCTATTAATGTCCACCAATAGATGTCTGGATACTTTTGATCATATAGTGTAGTAGTTATCGCATTTCGGAGAGAAAAAGCATTAAACTCTGCGACCACTGTCATCAGCAAGTAAATGTTAAGAACTGCTTTATGCAATACACAGCTGTAACGGTATATTTTATTACAAACGATCGATTTCGGTCTAGGATCAGACCACGACTGAGCCCAAGATCATCTCAGCTATGCATCTGTGTAATTATAGTACCAGTTATCAGATGTACAATGTTCCATCATTATTATTAGCTGTATAGCGCCTTTCTTAGCAATCGTATACAACCGCTTATTTGATGAAAGGTCTGTTTCTAAAGACTCGGAAGTAGCACGGGTGACATCAATATTCAAGAAAAGAAATAGGACTAACCCATTCAATTAGAGACCCATATCACTGACCTCAGTTTGCAGTGGGATTTTGGAGCATATACTGTACTCGAACATTATGAATCACTTGAAGAAAATGACTTTTTGATACATAACCAACACGGATTCAGAAAATATCGTTCTTGTGCAACTAGCTCTTTATTCCCATGAAGTAATGAGAGCTGTCGACAAGGGATCTCAGATCGATTCCATACCCCTAGATTTCCAGAAGGATTTTGATACCGTTCGACACAAGCGACTATTAATCAAATTGCGTGCATATGGAGTATCGTCTCAGTTATGTGTTTCCTCTCAGAGAGGTCACAGTTCGTAGTGATAGGCGGTAAATCATCGAGTAGAACAGAAGTGATATCTGGCGTTCCGCAAGGTAGTGTCATAGGCTCTCTGCTGTTCCTGATTTATATAAATGATCTAGGTGATAAAATGAGCAGCCCTCTTAGATTGTTTGCAGATGACTCTCTAATTTACCGTCTAGTAAAATCGTCAGCGATCAATTCCAATTACAAAATGATCTAGAGAGAATTTCTGTATGGTGCGAAAAGAGGCAATTGGCGCTAAACAAAGAAAAGTGCGAGGTCATCCACAAAAAAAAATCTGATAAATTTTGGGTATACGATAAATTGCACAAATCTAAGGGCTGTCAATTCGACTAAATACCTAGGAATTACAATTTCGTGCAACTTAAATTGGAAAGACCATATAGATAATATTGTGGGGAAAGCGAAACAAAGACTGCGCTTTATTGGCAGAACACTTAGAAGATGCGACAAACCCACTAAAGAGACAGCCTACATTACACTTGTCCGTCCTCTGCTGAAATATTGCTGTGCGGTATGGGATCCTTACCAGGTAGGAGCGACGGAGAACATCGAAAAAGTGCAAAGAAGGGCAGCCCGTTTCGTGTTATCGCGCAATAGGGGTGAGAGTGTCACTGATTGATACGCGAGTTGTGGTGGCAGTCACTGAAACAAAGGCGCTTTTCTTCGCGTCGAGATCTGTTTACGAAATTTCAATCACCAACTTTCTCATCCGAATGAGGAAATATTTTGTTGGCGCCCACCTACTTAGCGAGAAATGATTATCATAATAAAATAAGAGAAACCAGAGCTCAAACGGAAAGATTTAGGTGTTCCTTTTTCCCACGCGCCATTCGAGAGTGGAATGGTAGAGAAGTAGTGTGAAAATGGTTCGATGAACCCTCTGCCAGACACTTAAGTGTGAAAATAAACAATTTTTTCAGCCTTCAGTTGCAAGGTAATTTTTACTCGTTTACCTAGGTTTCGATTCCAGTAATGGAATCTTCTTCAGAACCTATAAATTAAACCACATATGGACATATATTACTCACTGAAATGCGTTATCAGTCAAATCATTGAATAATAAAGAAATCGTGATATTTACAAAAAGTCACATTTTGTTTATATGTATATTTGCTCTACGTAATTTTGAGACAGTTTGTCTCTCGCGCCTGCGCTTGCGCTCGCGCATGCGCTTGGCCGCGGCCGAGCCTCGCCGCGGAACTGCTCACGACGCCTACTTTCCGAGCCGCTCACGTGTGGTCCTTATTTCTGGCCGGCGTAGCTCCGTCTACGTTCGCCTTAATGGTTTTAATTTCGAAAGACATAATCTTATGATTATGCGTCTTTATTGTTTTAATTTTTAATCTGTGACATGGCCAGTGTTGGCTCTCAAAATAATTTAATTTTTTGTAAGTATCACGATTTCTTTATTATTCAATCATTAGACTGATAATGCATTTCAGTGAGTAATATATGTCCATATGTGGTTTAATTTATAGGTTCTGAAGAAGATTCCATTACTGGAATCGAAACCTAGGTAAACGAGTAAAAATTACCTTGCAACTGAAGGCTGAAAAATTGTTTATTTTCTGTACATTTCACAGTTGCTGACGTCGCTGCACTATGTTAAAGATTTGTAAATACTTAAGTGTGAATTGCAGAGTAAACACGTAGATGTAGATGTAGGTAGATATGTATAACATTATGACCATTTACCGTTAAAGCCGTTAATTAACTACAAGGGATCATTCAAAACCATACGATGAAATTCGAACATGATCCATAGTAGCAAAGGGTGCTCACGCTTTATCAGCCCTCCTATTTTGCGCCCTCGTATGGCGTGATCATCAAGGGATGCAACATTGTTACATGCATGAATAAAATGGCAGAGTCCCTCCAAGATCCCCTAGTTCGTCAACACTCCCAGTGTCACGCGACCATGTTTGTTGAACACTTTAAAAATGTACTTAGAAAACCCATGACGAGAGTCCTAGGCACCTGAGGTAGGCAACCACTTGTCACCCCTGTGTTTTGGCATGCCTACTAGCAGGTGGCCAGCGCCCTAGTCTTGGGTTTTATCTGTGCAAGTACATTTTTAAAGTGCTCAGCAAACATGAGCGTGTGGCTCTGAGGGTGTTGCAGGACTAGAGGTCTTAGAGGAACATCTTGCCCTTTCGTACTACATGCGTCAATGTCAAACTCCTCTGCGATCACGCCACAGGAAGGTGCATAACAAGAGAGCTGAAAAAGCATACGCATCTTTTACTGGTTAAATATTTCATCGAATGGTTTTGAACGGACCTTGTGGTTCCACACTGTACACCAGAGCTAAAATTGTAGTCTCACTGCACTCCAAAGGTGTGTGCTCACGTTCAGTAAGGTAGCAAGCCCCTGATGTCGTTAGAGAAGAGATGAAGGTATTTTAAACCCGTCTTTGTGACTACAATAGAATGCACATTTTGGTCATCAAACGCGTTTTGTTCTATTGAAAGAAAACATCATCAGTGGTCTGCAAATGAAATGTATTTATAATCTTGCTTTCTAAATCTGAAAACAACTAATTACTAAAGATGTTGATTTTACGTACGGATTTTCGATCACGTCAGGAAAGAGCATCTATTTGATCGTTTTTGAGGTATTCCCCCAATTGAAAGCGTTGTTTTGCGCGTAATTCTACATTGCTTTGCAGGATTATACATTTTTTTGTTGTAAAACGCGTTACCTGAACTGAGCGAAAATCGGAGATAAAACACCCTAAGCTTTAGTGTTCGCAGCGAACTGTTTTTACATCTAAAAAGCAAGCCAAATTTTAAATATTTCCATTATAGAACACTGATGATGGTTCATTTCAATAGAACTAAACGACTTTGGTGACAAAAATACACATTTTCTTATAATTGCGAAGACGGATTTAAACTACTCGTACGTTCAATAATTATAAGATAAGTACGAATAACGTAGCTACACAACTGAAGAATTTCTTTTCTGGAATTTTATTTCAAATTTTGCTCCTTAGATTTTTCTTCTTCTTGATACACAGTTGGAATACCGTCTACAAATGTTTCAGCCAACTCTTTGTGCGCTCTATTTTTTACATTCGTGTAACGTTCAAATGTAGATTTCCACAAATAAATTATTTCGCGTGACAGCTGTATAACATTTTCGATGTGATCATTGCTCCACTTTTTCACTGTATTTGTAGCGGCTAATACGTGATCTCACATGGTAACCACAGGAAAACTCATAGAAGTGGCCTGTCATAGAAATCCGGTCGTGTGTACTCAGCCGTGGTGGCTGGATTGTCAGTTCTGAGAACGACCTGCGGTTTGTGCCTCTGCTAACGCACGGGCGGGTCCTCAAGGTTTTGCAGAATCAGTCGGAAATAACCATCGCCCGTCGCTAAAAGCCGTTCCTTATGGCCAGCTAATCCCTGCGCCATGAGTCGATCCTCTGCAGGTCTTCCGGCATTTCGCTACAGTTTTCTCGTGTTGCGACTTTTCTCTATACTACAGTAGCATCAGCGAAAAAGCCTCGTGGTTCTTCAGACCTTATCCCCTAGGTACTTGATGCACACTGCCTGACAAAAAATGCTTTAATGACAGTTATGTCGTCAAAACGTTGATCCTTCATGTGAATGTCTGTACTTTGTCGTCGTGTGGTAGTTTCATTTTCGTAACACCAAGTCTCGTCACTCGTGATGACGTTTTCCGGAAAATAAATGTCCATGTTTTGCATGTCAATCAAGACGCGGCAGGTGTCCACGTGTCGTTGTGTTTTGTCCGGGACAAACTTTCCACACACTTTTCTATTTCTCAAAGCATTCTAAAAAAGAGACGTCGCTTCTTGCGACACAACAAATTTGACACACTATGTCTGCATGTCCACTATCGAACACTTTCTGCTCAGAACTGACCGGTCGAATGTACACGTACATGTGTTGTTTACGGTTGTTAGTTCAAGGTACCACGTAGTTACAGCGCTGACGACGCTTATACTATTACGTGGTTTCAAGAAACTTCAAACATCTCCACTTGCCACTGATAACATCGCTCCTGAGCACTCTATCTGGCAGTAACAGTCATTTAGTCTACTTCGTCGACTTTAACATTAAATTTAAAAAAAATGTGCCAAGCTGTTTGGCTTGACGAAACAAAATGAAAAGCCGTTGCCGTTGAAATATTAAATTCAAGCAGCTGATGTAGTTCCCTGTATGTGTTCTTTCTGGAATATTTCGTTGGTTCTGCTGTTACGAAACGTGGAATACCACGGCCTTAGTCAGTCAAACTGCACATCAGAAGGGTCAGACAAAGACCCAACACTCCTTGACTGCGGCTGCGATAGTTACGGTAGCGATGGCGTTTTTACGAGTGTTTTGATACTCTTGTTCAGAAGCAAGATGCAGCAAAGTTCGGCCGATAAGGGCAATCAACAATGGCAGTTTGTCTGCAGTCCTCGCTATAGCCAGCGCCTTTATGGGATTAGCAGTGATTTCTGTGTCGAGTCGAACGTCAAGTTCTGGACAGAATCAGGAAAACAAATCCAACTTTGAACTCTGTAATGAGAATAATAAATACGACGTAACGCGGATCTAGTAATGAGGAAAGTAGACATAGAGGATATCTTACAAAGCATTCCATAAAAGGTGCAAAATAACGAGATGGCTTGCATAAGAAAGAATCAGTTTCGAGTGTCAAACTGCTGAACAATCCTACAACGATTCGTGCGTAAGATGCTCCCCATTGTAAAAACTATGTTGCAAATTAACGTTAACGATACTATTCGCACTCATCCGGTATCGTGTTCAGAAGTATAGACTGCTCGTCGCTTGGGGCGCTGCTGTCGCAGAATATAAAAAAGATAAACAGGAGTGTCGTGACTATATGCGTTACACTGTGATCTATTGATATTATATAATTAAATTTTTCTTGAGACATACGAGTCTCAACTTTATCTACGATAATGATAGAAGCTGAAGTTTGTGCCACGGACGGGACTTGAACCCGGATCTCCTGCTTACTAGTTATATGTAAAACTGAAGGATAATTTAATTATGTAAGATCTACGCCCGAGGTACAGACAGGATTTCCCCATTGCGTACAAAACCGGGGTGCTATTCCAATAGCCGGCCGCGGTGGTCTAGCGGTTCTGGCGCTGCAGTCCGGAACCGCGGGACTGCTACGGTCGCAGGTTCGAATCCTGCCTCGGGCATTGGTGTGTGTGATGTCCTTAATGTCCTTAGGTTAGTTAGGTTTAAGTAGTTCTAAGTTCTAGGGGACTTATGACCTAAGATGTTGAGTCCCATAGTGCTCAGAGCCATTTGAACCATTTTTTGCTATTCCAATACCGGAGAGCCTCGGCAATACAGACGACTTAAGAAGAGGAAAATAGGCTGAAGGCCAGTTGAAGGTTGTGTTAGGGAGTGCACTGGACTAGGGTAGTCCGTGCAGAGACATTGCTTGTACTGCTATGGTGGTGTAATCCATCAACAAAACAGCGGACCTGGGTTCAAGCCCTGATTGCAGTATAAATTTTAATTCATTTCTTCAACTTCTGCGATGTGTTAACCATGAACCCAATTAAAGGCATGGCACACAGTCCCAGTTGCGTGTTGCCTATTTAACGGATTCCACGGACAACAAAAATCTGATTTTCAATAACTTTCAAAGCGATAGGGTCCGCAGCTGCGATGAATTTTTTGAAAGATTTCTTGAAGCCTTCAGCCGCCAATCTCTTTGTTTCATGTACGATTGTACAATTTCTACCTTAGGCCATTTTCAAGTATCTAAAACGAAAGTATCGTACATTGGATACATTAGCGACACCTGTCATTTTGATATAGGAACAAGTCATATGTGTAGATATACTAGGCGCTTTATAACTCCGAGATGTTCCCGCTATTTTAGGAGCACGTTGCTTGCGAGCAGTTGTTAGAAAATGGGGTATTTGTGGTAAGTTCTATTGGACCGAACTGCTGAGTTCTTACACACTTCTTAATCTAACTTAACCTAACTTACGCTAAGGACAACACATACACCGATGCCCGAGGAAGGACTCGAACCTCCGATGGGGGGAGCTGCGCGAACCGTGGCAAGGTGCCTAAGTCCGCACGGCTACCCCGCGCGGCGAAGTTGTTGCAAGGCTCTTACGTATACAGGGTGAGTCGCTATTGCCACCAAGAATAACTCCTAAAGTTTGGTAGGAGCTGAAAAATTTATGGGACAAAAATTACACAGGGCAACGGGGGCCATAATATTGCGTTGGTTTCTTGTTGCTAGGTGGTGTCGCTTCAGAGATATGAAGGTCAACTTTGTTTTTTTTTAAAGGGATGTTATAGTTTGGTATTTATTTTCTGATAGTGGCTATCGAGACGAATCCAATGATGTGTAACAGTAAGGTCTTTGAAGGACGAAGAAGGTCAAAAAGGTGGCATGAAAGTCCATTTACAGAAGATGTTCGAAGTGATGACCACTGGTATCAATGCAGTGCTGCAATCTTCTTATCATGGATTGAGTGGTATTCCTTATCACTTCGGCACTTATCGAAGCACAAGCTCTGACAATTCTCTCTGGTATGTCGTGCAAATAGTAAGCATTCGCCGAAAACGGCGTATCCATCCAACGTGCCATTGACACGTACACCATTTGACGGTTTCGTAGTACAACACTAATAGGAACGTAAGACTAATATCGTCGAATCAGGCGAATGTGAATGATGTATTCCTTCGAAGAACAAGTCGATATGCTTCTCATTTACGGAGAATGCCAACGAAATTCAGTGAGAGCTAGAGACTTATACGCTGAAAAGTATCCTCAACGTACTCACCCTACGCGTCGTACATTTAAATGTCTTTATGATAAGCTGAGAACAACTGGATGTTTAACGCATCGGAAACAGTTACGGCAAAGGAAAGTTACTAACGAGGAAACGGAAATTGGTACTCTTGCCTTGTGTTAGTTCGCGTCAAATCGCAAGGGAATCTGACATGAACCAGAGTAGTGTTGTTCGTATTCTGCATCGCCATAAATTTCATCCTTACCACATCAGTCTCCACCAAGAATTAACTGGTATGGATTGCATGCGTCGTATTGAATTCTGCCGATGGGCTCAATTTCAGATTCAGAGGGATGACACATTTATTAATTTAATTTTATTTACTGACGAAGTTACATTCACAGACCATGGAAATGTTAATTTGTATAGCATGCATTATTGGGCAACTGAAAATCCACGTTGTCTGCGGCAACTTGCACACCAAAACCCGTGGTCGAAGAAATGAATGTATGCTGTGGGACTCTGGAGGACAGAATTATAGGCCCCTATTTCATCGAAGGAAATCTTAATGGTAGGAAGTACACCACATTCCTTCAAGAAACATTAGGTCTGTTATTGGAAGAAATACTTTTAGGAACAATGAATAGAATGTGGTATCAACACGATGGGTGTCCGATACATTTTCCGCTGATGACTAGAAATGAGTTGCAGAGACAATTCCCAAATCGTTGGATTGGACGCGGAGGAGATGTGTCGTGGCAAGCTCGTTCGCGAGACTTGACGCGTCTGGATTTTTTTCTTGTGGGGATTAGTAAAAGACACTGTTTATAAAGACGTTCTAACTGCACCTGAAGATACACGAGAGAAAATTGTCAGAGCATGTGCTTCGATACGTGCCGATGTGATAAGGAATACCGCTCAATCCATGATAAGAAGATTGCAGCACTACATTGATACCAATGGTCATCACTTCTGTCACAGAGGTAACAGTTCGTAGTAATTGACGTGAAGCAATCGAGTTTCTCCCGTTCCCCAAGGTAGTGTTATAGGCCATCTGCTGTTTTATCTACACTCCTGGAAATGGAAAAAAGAACACATTGACACCGGTGTGTCAGACCCACCATACTTGCTCCGGACACTGCGAGAGGGCTGTACAAGCAATGATCACACGCACGGCACAGCGGACACACCAGGAACCGCGGTGTTGGCCGTCGAATGGCGCTAGCTGCGCAACATTTGTGCACCGCCGCCGTCAGTGTCAGCCACTTTGCCGTGGCATACGGAGCTCCATCGCAGTCTTTAACACTGGTAGCATGCCGCGACAGCGTGGACGTGAACCGTATGTGCAGTTTACGAACTTTGAGCGAGGGCGTATAGTGGGCATGCGGGAGGCCGGGTGGACGTACCGCCGAATTGCTCAACACGTGGGGGGGTGAGGTCTCCACAGTACATCGATGTTGTCGCCAGTGGTCGGCGGAAGGTGCACGTGCCCGTTGACCTGGAACCGGACCGCAGCGACGCACGGATGCACGCCAAGACCGTAGGATCCTACGCAGTGCCGTAGGGGACCGCACCGCCACTTCCCAGCAAATTAGGGACACTGTTGCT
This sequence comes from Schistocerca cancellata, assembly GCF_023864275.1. Lineage (NCBI taxonomy): Eukaryota > Metazoa > Arthropoda > Insecta > Orthoptera > Acrididae > Schistocerca > Schistocerca cancellata. The sequence goes on along the minus strand of NC_064632.1, from coordinate 350,554,522 downwards.
CCTGGGGTATCGGCGAGGACCATTCGCAACCGTCTCCATGAAGCTGGGCTACGGTCCCGCACACCGTTAGGCCGTCTTCCGCTCACGCCCCAACATCGTGCAGCCCGCCTCCAGTGGTGTCGCGACAGGCGTGAATGGAGGGACGAATGGAGACGTGTCGTCTTCAGCGATGAGAGTCGCTTCTGCCTTGGTGCCAATGATGGTCGTATGCGTGTTTGGCGCCGTGCAGGTGAGCGCCACAATCAGGACTGCATACGACCGAGGCACACAGGGCCAACACCCGGCATCATGGTGTGGGGAGCGATCTCCTACACTGGCCGTACACCACTGATGATCGTCGAGGGGACACTGAATAGTGCACGGTACATCCAAACCGTCATCGAACCCATCGTTCTACCATTCCTAGACCAGCAAGGGAACTTGCTGTTCCAACAGGACAATGCACGTCCGCATGTATCCCGTGCCACCCAACGTGCTCTAGAAGGTGTAAGTCAACTACCCTGGCCAGCAAGATCTCCGGATCTGTCCCCCATTGAGCATGTTTGGGACTGGATGAAGCGTCGTCTCACGCGGTCTGCACGTCCAGCACGAACGCTGGTCCAACTGAGGCGCCAGGTGGAAATGGCATGGCAAGCCGTTCCACAGGACTACATCCAGCATCTCTACTATCGTCTCCATGGGAGAATAGCAGCCTGCATTGCTGCGAAAGGTGGATATACACTGTACTAGTGCCGACATTGTGCATGCTCTGTTGCCTGTGTCTATGTGCCTGTGGTTCTGTCAGTGTGATCATGTGATGTATCTGACCCCAGGAATGTGTCAATAAAGTTTCCCCTTCCTGGGACAATGAATTCACGGTGTTCTTATTTCAATTTCCAGGAGTGTATATACAAGATTAGAAGGCAATCGTCTTAGGTTGTTGCTGTCATTTATCGCCTAGTAAAATCATCAGAAGATCAAACCAAATAGCAAAACGATTTAGAAAAGGTATCCGTGTGGCGCCAAAATTGGTATTAGATCCTAAATAATGAAAAGCGTGAGGTCATTCACATGAGTGCTAAATGGAATTCATTACTCTTCGGTTACACGATAAATCAGTCAAATCTAAAGACAGTTAATTAAACTAAATACCTAGGAATTACAATTACTAATAACTTAAATTGGAAAGAGCACACAGAAAACGTTGTGGGGAAGGAAAACCAAAGACTACGTTTTATTGGCAGAGCACTTAGAAAATGTAACAGATCTGCTAAAGAGACTGCCTACACTAAGCTTGTCCGTCCTCTTTTGGAGTACTGCTGCCCAGTGTTGGATCCTTACCAGATAGGATTAACGGAGTACATCGATAAAGTTCACAGAAGAGCAGCACGTTTTGTATTATCGCGAAATAGGGGAGAGAGTGTCTCTGACATGATACAGCAATTGGGGTGGAAATCATTAAAAGAAAGGCGTTTTCCGTTGCGACGGAATCTTCTCACGAAATTCCAGTCGCCAAATTTCTCCTCTGAATGCGAAGATATTTTGTTAACGCCGACCTACATGGGGAGAAACGATCATCGTAATTAAATAAGGGAAGTCAGAACTCGCACGGGTAGATACGGTGTTCGTTTTTTCGAGATTGGAGTAATAGAGAATTATTGTGAAAGTTGTTGGATGAACCCTCTGCCAGGCGCTTTGTGTGATTTGCATAGTATCCATGTAGATGCAGATGGAACTTTTTCCTGCTGACACTTGCGCACAAAATGATGAAAGGAGAAAAGTGTATCGCTGACTACACTCTTGCTGTATATGCAGCAATACTTGAGGATTAGGCATGACGTTTTAATTTTAACTTCTTTACGACTTACTCCATTCACAACAGATGTTGCGGACAATATCCGCATACACCACTGAAGTCACTTGCAAAATTATATCACTGTACGATACACAGAGCAGGAAATATTATTTCATAAACATTGAGATGCGAGAAAAACTACTTTCTGCTTAAAAAGGAGACCAAATTACCAAACTACCTATCCAACCAATGTTTGATAATTAGCGCACTTAGCGACTGCCAATGAATTTGAAACATAATTTCGAATCTTTCCTAAACTTTTTTTCGCTTATATTCTTAACATCAAATATTTAACATAACTCATTATAAAGCTGTTTTATACATGGAAAATCGATTCTTTAAGGAATCGGGGCTTTACCGGTAAGAGAGATTATGGCATGTACTGAAGTGTAAATTCTCTTCGTTGATTTTTTTCCTCGCCTAATAGCTGGAGACTGCTTTCGGGCAGCCTGGAACTAACAGGAACAGGCCCATCTGGAACGGTATCCTTGTAAGTAGGCTGTTTATGTTTCCTTATCGGCAACGTTACGTAGCGCTCTGTATGAAAATCACTGGCTGTGCTGTGTGCAGTCTGTTGCTAGTTTGCATTGTTGTCTGCCATTGTAGTGTTGGGCAGCGGCAGCTGGATGTGAACAGCGCGTAGCGTTGCACAGTTGGAGGTGAGCCGCCAGTAGTGGTGGATGTGGGGGGAGAAATGGCGGAGATTTGAAATTTGTAAGACTGGATGGCATATATATTATGATTATTAAGGTAAATACATTGTTTGTTCTCTATTAAAATCTTTCATTTGCTAACTATGCCTATCAGTAGTTAGTGCCTTCAGTAGTTTGAATCTCTTATTTAGCTGGCAGTAGTGGCGATCGCTGTATTGCAGTAGTTCGAGTAACGAAGATTTTTGGTGAGGTAAGTGATTTGTGAAAGGTATAGGTTAATGTTAGTCAGGGCCATTCTTTTGTAGGGATTTCTGAAAGTCAGATTGCGTTGCGCTAAAAATATTGTGTGTCAGTTTAAGCACAGTCATGCATAAATGTTCAAAGGGGACGTTTCATCCTGCCGTATGTTACCTGGTTACATAAGACCACAGCCAGCTAGTAAATTGTATCTCCAACAAATGCCCAACAACACATATGCCTTGACATAGGAAAGGTGATCTATTCTCTGTGCTAAACGCTCGCAGATTAATTTATGTTTTCTTGTAACGTCATCAGGCCGACTAGTAGCGGGAAAGGGCTGGGGATTCCAGGAACAATCGTCTGCCTTTTCTTGTGTGTAGTTCCCCGAATAATCGCTCATACATTCTCCTTAGTCCACGCACGCTAACAGCGAAGAAGGACACCTTGCGACGTACAGATGTGTGATGTAAACTGATGAAAGTTTGTTGACGTTCTGCTAACGAGCTCTGAGTTCAGAGGCGCTACTGCATGGGCTATAAATAGAGGAAGAAAGTTGCTTGGTAGCGGTACTCCGATTACTGGCCACCACTTTTATGATGGGGTAGCATATTTAATTGCCTTGTGTCTTTATCTGTTTAATAAACGATCGTGCTCCTGAAATTATACGTCGAACGTTGCGGTCAAATAAGACTGGAAAAATAGGCATTTATGAGTTAAGTGAAAATACTAGTCATATCTGGGTATCCCTAAGTATACTGCTCCGAAATTATTTGTATTTAAAAATAATTTCGTTTGATTCAAATCAACCGGTCGTCTAAGAGTGACAATGATATATCTACATCTACATCTACATCTATACTCCGCGAGCCACCTTACGGTGTGTGGCGGAGGGTACTTATTGTACCACTATCTGATCCCCCCTTCCCTGTTCCATTCACGAATTGTGCGTGGGAAGAACGACTGCTTGTAAGTCTCCGTATTTGCTCTAATTTCTCGGATCTTTTCGTTGTGATCATTACGCGAGATATATGTGGGCGGTAGTAATATGTTGCCCATCTCTTCCCGGAATGTGCTCTCTCGTAATTTCGATAATAAACCTCTCCGTATTGCGTAACGCCTTTCTTGAAGTGTCCGCCACTGGAGCTTGTTCAGCATCTCCGTAACGCTCTCGCGCTGACTAAATGTCCCCATGACGAATCGCGCTGCTTTTCGCTGGATCATGTCTCTCTCTTCTATTAATCCAACCTGGTAAGGGTCCCATACTGATGAGCAATACTCAAGAATCGGACGAACAAGCGTTTTGTAAGCTACTTCTTTCGTCGATGAGTCACATTTTCTTAGAATTCTTCCTATGAATCTCAACCTGGCGTCTGCTTTTCCCACTATTTGTTTTATGTGATCATTCCACTTCAGATCGCTCCGGATAGTAACTCCTAAGTATTTTACGGTCGTTACCGCTTCCAATGATTTACCACCTATGGCATAATCGTACTGGAATGGATTTCTGCCCCTATGTATGCGCATTATATTACATTTATCTACGTTTAGGGAAAGCTGCCAGCTGTCGCACCATGCATTAATCCTCTGCAGGTCTTCCTGGAGTACGTACGAGTCTTCTGATGTTGCTACTTTCTTGTAGACAACCGTGTCATCTGCAAATAGCCTCACGGAGCTACCGATGTTGTCAACTAAGTCATTTATGTATATTGTAAACAATAAAGGTCCTATCACGCTTCCTTGCGGTACTCCCGAAATTACCTCTACATCTGCAGATTTTGAACCGTTAAGAATGACATGTTGTGTTCTTTCTTCTAGGAAATCCTGAATCCAATCACAAACCTGGTCCGATATTCCGTAAGCTCGTATTTTTTTCACTAAACGTAAGTGCGGAACCGTATCAAATGCCTTCCTGAAGTCCAGGAATACGGCATCAATCTGCTCGCCAGTGTCTACGGCACTGTGAATTTCTTGGGCAAATAGGGCGAGCTGAGTTTCACATGATCTCTGTTTGCGGAATCCATGTTGGTTATGATGAAGGAGATTTGTATTATCTAAGAACGTCATAATACGAGAACACAAAACATGTTCCATTATTCTACAACAGATTGACGTAAGCGAAATAGGCCTATAATTATTCGCATCTGATTTATGACCCTTCTTGAAAATGGGAACGACCTGCGCTTTCTTCCAGTCGCTAGGTACTTTACGTTCTTCCAGCGATCTACGATAAATTGCTGATAGAAAGGGGGCAAGTTCTTTAGCATAATCACTGTAGAATCTTAAGGGTATCTCTTCTGGTCCGGATGCTTTTCCGCTACTAAGTGATAGCAGTTGTTTTTCGATTCCGATATCGTTTATTTCAATATTTTCCATTTTGGCGTCCGTGCGACGGCTGAAGTCAGGGACCGTGTTACGATTTTCCGCAGTGAAACAGTTTCGGAACACTGAATTCAGTATTTCTGCCTTTCTTCGGTCGTCCTCTGTTTCGGTGCCATCGTGGTCAACGAGTGACTGAATATGGGATTTAGATCCGCTTACCGATTTTACATATGACCAAAACTTTTTAGGGTTCTTGTTTAGATTGTTTGCCAATGTTTTATGTTCGAATTCGTTGAATGCTTCTCTCATTGCTCTCTTTACGCTCTTTTTCGCTTCGTTCAGCTTTTCCTTATCAGCTATGATTCGACTACTCTTAAACCTATGATGAAGCTTTCTTTGTTTCCGTAGTACCTTTCGTACATGATTGTTATACCACGGTGGATCTTTCCCCTCGCTTTGGACCTTAGTCGGTACGAACTTATCTAAGGCGTACTGGACGATGTTTCTGAATTTTTTCCATTTTTGTTCCACATCCTCTTCCTCAGAAATGAACGTTTGATGGTGGTCACTCAGATATTCTGCGATTTGTGCCCTATCACTCTTGTTAAGCAAATATATTTTCCTTCCTTTCTTGGCATTTCTTATTACACTTGTAGTCATTGATGCAACCACTGACTTATGATCACTGATACCCTCTTCTACATTCACGGAGTCGAAAAGTTCCGGTCTATTTGTTGCTATGAGGTCTAAAACGTTAGCTTCCCGAGTTGGTTCTCTAACTATCTGCTCGAAGTAATTCTCGGACAAGGCAGTCAGGATAATGTCACAAGAGTCTCTGTCCCTGGCTCCAGTTCTGATTGTGTGACTATCCCATTCTATACCTGGTAGATTGAAGTCTCTCCCTATTACAATAGTATGATCACGAAACTTCTTCACGACGTTCTGCAGGTTCTCTCTGAGGCGCTCAACTACTACGGTTGCTGATGCAGGTGGTCTATAGAAGCATCCGACTATCATATCTGACCCACCTTTGATACTTAGCTTAACCCAGATTATTTCACATTCCCATTCGCTAATAACTTCACTGGATATTATTGAATTCTTTACTGCTATAAATACTCCTCCACCATTGGCGTTTATCCTATCCTTGCGGTATATATTCCATTCTGTGTCTAGGATTTCGTTACTGTTCACTTCCGGTTTTAACCAACTTTCCGTTCCTAATACTATATGCGCACTATTTCCTTCAATAAGAGATACTAATTCAGGAACCTTGCCCTGGATACTCCTGCAGTTTACCAATATTACGTTAACTTTTCCTGTTTTTGGTCTCTGAGGACGGACATTCTTTATCAACGATGATAATGTCCTCTCTGGTAAGCCGTCAGGTATTTTATCGTTTCGCCCAAGGGGGGGTCCCTCTAACCTAAAAAACCCCCGTGTGCACGCCACACGTACTCTGCTACCCTAGTAGCTGCTTCCGGTGTGTAGTGCACGCCTGACCTGTCTAGGGGCGCCCTACAGTTCTCCACCCAATAACGGAGGTCGATGAATTTGCAACCATTATAGTCGCAGAGTCGTCTGAGCCTCTGGTTTAGACCCTCCACACGGCTCCAAACCAGAGGACCGCGATCGACTCTGGGCACTATGCTGCAGATATTAAGCTCAGCTTGCACTCCGCGTGCGATGCTGGTTGTCTTCACCAAATCAGCCAGCCGCCGGAAGGAACCAAGGATGGCCTCAGAACCCAAGCGGCAGGCGTCATTCGTTCCGACATGTGCTACTATCTGCAGCCGGTCACACCCAGTGCGTTCAATAGCTGCCGGAAGGGCCTCCTCCACATTACGGACGAGACCCCCCGGCAAGCACACCGAGTGCACACTGGCATTCTTCCCCGACCTACCCGCTATTTTCCTGAGGGGCTCCATAACCCGCCTAACGTTGGAGCTCCCTATAACTAATAGGCCCGCCCTCTGTGACTGTCGGGACCTTGCCGGAGAATCGGCCACTGGCCCAACAGGCGAGGCATCCTGTGGTGGCTCGGAAACGATGTCATCACCACTAGGAAGCACCCCGTACCTGTTGGAAAGGGGTAAGGCAGCTGCCACGCGGCCAGATCCCACCTTCGCCTTTCGGCCAGGCACGCGCGAGCCCACCACTGTCCGCCATTCACCCTGGAGTGATGGCTGACCGGTAAGATGCTCACTGCCGGAAGACGCAGCGACATCAGGGGTTCCATGTGATTCCAAGGCCACCGAAGTAGGCATAGGTCTCACCACAGTTGCCCCAACGCCACTACGAGCCGACGCCTGCGCCTCGAGCTCGATGAGCCTAACAGACAAAGCCTCCACCTGCCCCCGAAGAGTGGCCAATTCTCCTTGCGTCCGCTCACAACAACCACAGTCCCTACACATGACTATGTTTACCCTACCCTATACGGTGACAAATTCCCAAGATAATCTTCTGATGAGCTACTCTGATAATCAAGAAACACTCACTGAAATACGAGACGCGAAAACTACGCTAGGCTTTCCCAGAAAAACTATTTAAAAGCTAAGCGCAGCAAATAAGTACAAAAACGCTTTATACAAACAGTACTCGCTGCTGCTGGTGCTCTCGCTCTGGCTGTCACAAGACAACTGCTGATTCAAGTGACTAGTGGCTAACGGCCGCGAAACAAACAAAGACGGTTTTAGGGCGCTTTCTGTTCTAAACGATCAAGAAAACACTAAGAAATCTAACACGAAAACTACGTAAAGTTTTATCAAGAACTGTTAGTTACTATGCAGAGCAGATAAACACAAATAGAATCCCTTCCTTAGTGGAAGGTCGTAAACAAAATGCAAAATAAACGCTTTATACAAACAGTACTCGCTGCTGCTGGTGCTCTCGCTCTGGCTGTCACAAGACAACTGCTGATTCAAGTGACTAGTGGCTAACGGCCGCGAAACAAACAAAAGACGGTTTTAGGGCGCTTTCTGTTCTAAACGATCAAGAAAACACTAAGAAATCTAACACGAAAACTACGTAAAGTTTTATCAAGAACTGTTAGTTACTATGCAGAGCAGATACACAAATAGAATCCCTTCCTTAGTGGAAGGTCGTAAACAAAATGCAAAATAAACGCTTTATACAAACAGTACTCGCTGCTGCTGGTGCTCTCGCTCTGGCTGTCACAAGACAACTGCTGATTCAAGTAGTGTATTCTCGTAGTATCAAGAAAGGCGTCACGCTATCTGAGCAGCATCAACGAACGAGACAGAAGATAACAAACAACAGCCTCACGAGATTGGTGAACACCAAGTAAACGATCCACACGTCCTTGAAACAGAGGTCAACAAGTAACACACGGCCACGGGTCCTACATACTGACAACCCGTATCGTCACGGAGAAAATGGTATTATCTACTGGAGATAGTTTGCTGTAACGGATGTTAAATCTGATATACACAAAACTAACAAATTTTGGGATGACACAAAAAGGACAGTTCCTGGAGTTTCTTTTAGTGAGTCGAAGGTTATATTTCAAACACAGGTTTAGAGCTCTTAATCTGACATCAGCCACACTGTCATCAAGCCCTGATTATTAATCCTTGTTCTCTACCGCATTCACATCCCTCTCCCCCCAATCACCCGCCATCCATACACCTACACGCTCTCCGCATCCTATCCTTAGCAAACATTAACCACTTCTCCCAATCTTACCACAAAATCCCCCAACATATCTACCCATTCTTCCAGGGTTTCTCTTTGATCCGTTGCCCACTTCCCTCCCTCCCTTTCAACCTCTTGTTTTAGAGACCTCTTCCCCAACTTTTCCATCCCACACCTTTCCAAAATTTTCTTCCTTCACCAACCTTACTCACCTAATAGTTTCAGCAACAGAAATCAGTAAAGTTCTCCATTTGTTTTTATGAAAACTATCGCCAATAGCGAAAAGTTGTTTGGATGGAAAAAGAGGCTTCAGGAGAGGTGGGCGAAAAATAAAATGCATAAGAATCGTAGATGATGTGGTGAATCTTGCAGAAAATGAAGAGACACTGATTCAAATGACAAATGAGCTAATCGATGCCTGTGTAGGATACGGATTCAAAATAAACAAAAAGAAAACGAAAGGTATGGTCATAGGCTTGAATAAGAGAAGAGCGGATTATAATGCGGAGGCAGAAACCATAGAGCAAGCGATACCATTCAAATATTTGGGGAAGATAGGCATGATGAACAGGCCTTCAATGTCAGAATGGCGCTGGCGAAAGAGGCATTTCAAAAGTAGAAAAGATTCTTAGAATTAAATAATCAACCAGAGAAACGCCTGAAATAGGACGTGGAGCTGTATGGAGCAGAAACGTGGACGTTGTGAAAGCAGGACGAGAGGAAAATTAAAGTTTATGAAATATGGATATGGCGCAGGATGGATATCAACTGGACTGATAGTCAGGAATGAAGAGATACTAAGAGTTGCAGAGGATCGGAGGATAATGCTGACGGTGCAGGATAGGACAGAATTTTAGAGGAGATTGCCTCCAAGTAGAGGGACCTGATGGTTTAATTCCGTGGAAAAGAGAGAAGGGCAGAAGAAAAAACTAACGCTGGATCACGTTAGTAGACCGCAAGGAGGATACGAAAGAATGAAGAGGAAAGCAGAGGACAGAGAACCATGGAGGGCTATGAAGTCTAAACTTGCCGCAAGGCAGATAACCAAACTACGGTGAGTGTCAAGTGACTATTTTAAACAAGTCAACAATATTTTAATGAATGAAAAGCGTTAGTTTGCTACACTATGTGATAAAAAGTATCCGGACACCCCCAAAAAGATACGTTTTACATATTAGGTGCACTGTGCTGCCACGGACTTCGAACGTGGTCAGGTGGTTGGGTGTCACTTTTGTCATACGTGTGTAAGCGAGATTTCCACACTCCTAAACATCCTTAGGTCCACTGCTTCCGATGTGATAGTGAAGTGGAAATGTGAAGGGAGACGTACAATGTGACGATCCGATGGAAGGGTGAGGGTATGGCGAATGCCTGGTGAACGACGTTTGCCAGCGTGTGTACAGCCAACAGTAAAATTTGGAGGCGATGGTGTTATGGTGTTGTGTTTTTCATGGAGGATGGCTTGCACCCCTTGTTGTTTTGCGTGGCACTATCACAGCACAGGCCTACATTGATATTTTAAGCACCTTCTTGCTTCCCACTGTTGAAGAGCAATTCGGGGATGGCGATTGCATCTTTCAGCACTATGGAGCACCTGTTCATAATGCACGTCCTGTGGCGGAGTGGTTACACGACAATAACATCCCTGTAATGGACTGGCCTGCACAGAGTCCTGACCTTAATTCTATAGAACACCTTTTGAATGTTTTGGAACGCCGACTTCGTGCCAGGCCTCACCGACCGACATCGATACCTCTCCTCAGTGCAGCACTCCGTGAAGAATGGGCTGCCAGTCCCCAAGAAACCTTCCAGAACCCGACTGAACGTATGCCTGCGAAAGTGGAAGCTGTTATCAACACTAAGCGTGGGCCAACACCATATTGAATTCCAGCATTACCGATGGAGGGCGCCACGAATTTTTAAGTCCTTTCAGCCAGGTGTCAGGATACTTTTGATCTCATAGTGTAGTTTATTTTAAACCTTCAATATACATCCGTCTGTTTTAATAATTTTAAAAACATGTAGCCTACATATTTATATTCTTAAACATATAAACTCTGTTTGTATGTTTGATTAATGCTGTCGACAAAAATACGACAATGTACACCATGAGATCAAAAGTTTCCAGACAACTATTAGTGGACATTAATACTAGGTTTGCTGACCCTTCGCCTTTATGACGACTTGAGCTCTGCTGGAACACTTTCAGTGAGGTGCGTGAATGTCCGTGGTGGAATGTCATGCCATTACTCCACAGGAGACAAAACCAAAGAAGAGTATGATGTTAGACGCTGGCTTCCGTAGCGAAGTCGACTTTCTAACTCATCCCAAAGGTATTCCAGTGGGTGCAGGCCGGGCCGCTGGGCAGGCCAATTCACTTCAGAAACGTTGTTGTAAACAATCCCACTGTCTCACAGATGCTGCTTTGTGCCTGGGAGAATTGTGGCGCTGATACAGTCATCGTCTCCGAAATGTTCCTCTACTTTAGGCGGTAAAATGTATTCACTTCCTTCCCAATTTAGCGTTTTCTTAAGCACAATAAGGGGACCACACCCTGAACACAAAAAATATCCCACTACCGTAACACCACCATCTCTGTACCTCACTATACCTTATGGCCGGTAACGTGCTCCAGGCATTTGCCAAATCCAAACACTTCCATCGGATTGAAACAGGGTATAGTGTGGTTCATCACTCCAAATGACTCGTATACAGTGGCGTTATTCTTTAAACACCTCAAGCGTCTGTGGCGTATGAGCAGCTGCTCGATTTTTATACCACATACTTTTTAACTCTGTACGCCCAGCCATTATGCTAGTTGGAGTGTTGTAGTACACCAAAACTCACGTGTGATTCCTCGAAGAGATTTCATGCGGTATTTTACAGCCACCCTCCGCAATGTTCGACGGTCTCCGTGCGTCAGTAACGAGGTCTGTTGGCTTGGTTTAGCTATACTGTCCGTTTGAGTTTCCACTTCAAAGTCACATCACTAACAGTCGATGTGGGCAGTTTTAGAAATATTGAAATGTCCGTGATGGGTCTGTTAGTCAAGCGACTTCCAACGACTGTTCCTTATTCTAAATCAACGATCTTTCCTGACCGACCCATTTTGCTGTTACTGTTTCTCTACTGTTTACACAACACTTCCCACCTCCTTTCATACTAGCGAGTCTGCCTCTCTTGACATCTAGCGGTCAATTTCGCATTATACAGGGTGGAGAAAATTGTGTCACGAAATTTTAACCATGGATAGGTGATGCCAGTAGGAACCGAAATTACTAATGTCGTGTAGGTCTACAACGCACAGTTTTTAAACTACGGAAACCTGGCGCCACGCGCTCCGATTGGCCGCGTGATTGACCTGTCGCCGGATGCTCTGGACAACGCATGACAGCGATTGGTTTGCCTGCCAGAGACCGCGATGTACCCAAGGCGGCCCGCACGCTCGGTAGTAGCAAGCCAGCCTTTCTCTCTTGGGGCCTGGGGACGAATCCGCTAGGGTCATGACACATCCTTTCTAGTTTCATGATAAGACATACCGGGAACAAACTGGCGAACCTCTGACGCGACACAAGCTTGATAACGTCGAACGGTGTTTTGCCGAACTCTTTCAAAGATTCCTGGCATTGCCCTGATTTGACTGGCGGTATGTTGAATGCAATCCATTAATTCCTCTTCCTTTCTAGGTGGTTCGCGTCCGGGTGGGTGAACGAGAACCTTGAAGAATCCCCACAGGAAAAATTCGGTGGCGTGAGGTCTAGTGATCGCGGGGACCACGTCTTACGAGCACCTCTGCCAATTACCCGGCATCGGAGAGTTTATTTAAATATCCGCGCACAGCACGACTGTTATGTGCGGGCGCCCCATCATGCTGCAACCACGTTTCGAGTGTTTTAAAGGCCATCCCGATGGAAGGTGCACTCATCGGTAAACAACACAATGGCGGGGAAGTCGGGATCTCGTGCAACACGTCACAGAAACGACTGGCAAAACCCTAGCCTCTGTTCATAGTCCGCTACAGGATTTAGGTCTTGGACAGGGTGGAAACTAAATAGATGCTGGCTGTCATCCCTCAAAACCTCCCAGACTAACCGATGAGTGACCCCCATGTCGTGTCCAACCGCTCGAGTACTTGTTATAGGTGCTTCTTCGAAGTGCTCGAAAACACTCTCTTCTAATGCAGCGTCCCGTCGCGATTGAGGTCTTCCAGTATCACCGTGGTATCCCGCTAATGAGACCGCTTCGCCAAGTCGCCGGTGAATTGCTGTAAATGTTTACGGTTGTAGGTGGCGTCTTGCTGCATACCGTTCCTCGTACAACCGTCGAGCTTTATGAGCATTACCGTCAGCTAATCCATAAACAGAAACCATAGCTCGTTGTTCTTCAAAGGAATACCTTCCCGCCATGCTTAACGTATGACTAAATCGCAGGTGACGTGTGTGTGCTCCGAAGCGAGGCTTGCATGTGAATACCTCTGACGTGAGATGGAGACAAACAGCAAGACCTATTCGACACGTATGCGTATCACGTTGGGGCAGTTACGGGGCAAGGGATGTTTGCATGTGTGAACCGACAACCATAGCGCTGCCCGTCAACCGCCGAATGACAACAGGGCAATCCCGCGCCCAATCGAAGCGCGTGGCGCCAAGTTTCCGTAGTTTAAAAATGGTGCATTGTCGACCTACACAACATTAGTAGTTTTGGTTCCTACTGGCATTAGCTATCCAGGGTTAAAATTTCGTGACAATTTGTCTTCACCCTGTATAAACGTGTCCATATATTTTTGATCAAAACGTGTCCATATATTTTTGATCAGTTTACCTAATGCGCAAGGGAATTAGATAACAATAAAGGAGCCGGCCGGTGTTGCCGAGCGGTTCTAGGACCTTCAGTCTGGCACCGCGCGACCGCTACGGTCTCAGGTTCGAATCCTGCCTCGGGCATGGATGTGTGTGATGTCCTTAGGTTAGTTAGGTTTAAGTAGTTCTAAGTTCTAGGGGACTGATGACCTCAGATGTTAAGTCCCATAGTGCTCAGAGCCATTTGAACCATTTTGAACAATAAAGGAAAATAAAATTATAAACAGACGACCAGTTGCAATGGATAAAGAAATTCTTTACCTAGGTTTCGACAAATATAAATTTGTCTTCTTCAGAAGGTAACAATTTTACATTAGTAAGGACTAATGTACCATCGCCGTTCTTACAATCGTCGGCATAGATCCATGTGTCAAAAATAAAATAGAGCCCTAGAATTAGGGTTTGTCACGTTAATATAAAATAGCTCATGGACCTTGCAGAGCTCACAACCGACCATGGGCTATTTTATATTAACGTGACAAACCGTAATTCTAGGGCTATATTTTATTTTTGACACATGGATCTATGCCGACAATTGTAAAAACGGCGATGGTACATTAGTCCTTACTAATGTAAAATTGTTGCCGTCTGAAGAAGATAAATTTATATTTGTCGAAACCTAGGTAAAGAATTTCTTTATCCATTGCAACTGGTCGGCTGTTCATAATTTTATTACGTGAAACCTTTGCTGTTGTGCAACTATGTTTAAAATAAAGGAAAAGCAATAAGTACATTGTATATTTTCTGTGCACGTTACCAAAAACGAGTAACAATATTTACATTATTTTTGGCGATAAAGCATAACAGCTTGTAATTGACCCCATCCGATTAATATTTGTATACAACGCCCTCTCTGCAAACGTTCATATTAAGAGAGAATTTTTTTTCCAATCCATTTTAACAAGACAAGACACCAGATATAATTTGGCGTTATCTGGTTGTAGAATATGATGTCTCGTTTTAAAGTGTTCTTCCACCATTTTTTCTCATTAACCGGGAGCGTCTGCGTATGCTGAATGACAGGCTTTTGCAGCAGTAGCACACTGATAAAATCTAACGAATCCTTACACCAAAGAACTTTTTACGTGACCAATAAATCAGCTATGCTGACTTGTGGTTTGGTCTCTTGCAGCTGCGAAGACGTCGTGAGGTGTGCACTTCGCTGCGAAGGCTCCAGACCGTAGAAGTTAAACGATTATTGCTTTTCTGCTGAGCTGAGTTATGAGAGGTGATGTCAGAACGTCTCCACCTGTGCTCAAATTGAAACTCGAACGCACTACGCTTATCATTTGTAAAGGGTGAAACCGGATTCTACCGATATGATTGAGGGATATTTTCTCAATATTTTGGTATAACAGACACGTCGCCTCCGATGGCTCGTTGTACAATAAATGCATTTTCTTTGATTCTTTTTCCACTCATTTATCTTGTATCTGTTGTCCAACTTAAAATAGCTGCACAACAATACAGATTTCGACTATATGCACTGTGTGACTCGTTTGGAAACAAACTGTTCCATTCACTCACGGTACTTACTGTCGCTTACAATAATAATCAGTTCACTGTTCGCCCTCCAGATGGCATTCAGTACCGGCCGATTCTGACTCGGGTTTGTGTTCGCGGCAATGTCACACTCATGCTCATGAAATAAGGATAATGCTGATACATGGTGCAACAACGCTCTGGTGGGCGGTTTGCGGGTTTAAATCACCTCGAGGTATGACCATGCGGTGCATTTGACGCTGGCAGCAGTCCACATACGCAGAGGTGTGTGGGTGCATGCATAACAGACTTTGATAAAGGTCGGATTGTAGCTTATCACGATTGCGGTTTATCGTGTCGCGACATTGCTGCTCGCGTTGGTCGAGATCCAATGACTGTTAGCAGAATATGGAATCGGTGCGTTCAGGAGGGTAATACGGAACGCCGTGCTGGATCCCAAAGGCCTCGTACCACTAGCAGTCGAGATGACAGGCATCTTATCCGCATGGCTGTAACGGATCGTGCAGCCATGTCTCGATCCCTGAGTCAACAGATGGGGACGTTTGCAAGACAACAACCATCTACACGAACATTTCGACGACGTTTGCAGCAGCATGGACTATCAGCTCGGAGACCATGGCTGCGGTTACCCTTGACGCTGCATCACAGACAGGAGCGCCTGCGATGGTGTACGATAGGCAAAACGTCATTTTTTCGGATGAATCCAGGTTCTGTTTACAGCATCATGATGGTCGCATCCGTGTTTGGCGACATCGCGGTGAACGCACATTGGAAGCGTGTATTCGTCATCGCCATACTGGCGTATCACCGGGCGTGATGGTATGGTGTGTCATTGGTTACACGTCCCGGTCACCATCATGTTCGCATGGACGGCACTTTGAACAGTGGACGTTACGTTTCAGATGTGTTACGACCCGTGGCTCTACCCTTCATTCCATCACTGCGAAACCCTACATTTCAGAAGCATAATGCACGACTGCTTGTTGCAGGTCCTGTACGGGCCTTTCTGGATAAAGCACATTCTCCAGATCTCTCACCAATTGAAAACGTCTGGTAAATGGTGGCCGAGCAACTGGCTCGTCACCATACGCCAGTCACTACTCTTGAACTGTGATATCATGTTGAAGGTGCATGGGCAGCTGTACCTGTACGCGCCATCCAAGCTCTGTTTGACTCAATGCCCAGACGTATCAAGGCCGTTATTACGGCGAGAGGTGGTTGATCCGGGTACTGATTTCTCAGGATCTATGCACCCAAATTGCGTGAAAATGTAACCACATGTCAGTTCTAGTATAATATACGTATTTGTCCAATAAATACCCATTTATCATCTGTACTTCTTCTGGGTGTAGGAATTTTAATGGCCAGTAGTGTAATATATAAGCAATGTCTCAAGGCAATGCGCACACCTCCGCAACTTGACATATACCTCTTTGCAAGATTCTCAGAGTATCGAAGTTCATCAACAGTGTGTTTGCTGTCTCTTGTGATTGCTTGCAAGCAATATATCCAGCCGTTGTTGAAAGCGATGAGCACTACACTACATCTCTAGATTTCTTAAGACTACGACAGGAAACGCCATCAAGCAGCTGCGATCAAATTTTTCCGATGTGATAAAAACTTCACGATACACTCTTCCTATTAGCTTCAGCTGTGTAGCTAGTACAGTAAATTTGTTACAAGTCTACATTATTATAATACTGACACTGCTGTTTGAGAAATTTGGTTTATTAATATTGTTACATATGTAAATTAAATACGGTTTTCTCTTCCAGTATTGTCCAATGTGATACTACATTCTGTCGTGAACTTTGCATGACGTATATAGTTCTAGGGACACATGATTCTTAAAAGGTTATTAACAATGTCATGCGAGTTGTATTTCAAAACGTGTGACCGACCCCATAAATATTAATTCATTTCGCATTTTTTTGGAATTGTAGAAGAATTTTTCGCAGAAATTCTTCCAAGACAAATTTACACCGCGTTATTAAAACATTCTGTTTTTCTTCGCTCTGCTGAGAGAAAGGCGTCTTTTGGCGTGCAGGGAATAGTGGATACGATACTACGTGGACGCAACACTCGCGTAGTAAGGTGCGTTGCCAAGAATTTTTATAAGACATTTTGACTGCCGTCGAAGGTATTGAGGAGGAAACATTTCCTGTGCTGTGCACATCTCATTCTCGACTCTGTGTGGAATGCCCCAGTTTCGAAAAAGAAACGCTTACAATACTCTTGCGGTGTTACCGCTGTACAGACTTCCAAAAAGCATTCGCTATTGTTCCCAGAGACAATGACTTTACTGTGATTCGATGTGTTTTGTTTTTTTTCCGTTTCGTTCTACAACACTGACGCCTCGTAAATCAAATCGCCTTCGGTCGACTGTTCAGAGTATCCTTGGCCCAGTAACCTTCCTTTAAGACCTTACGTCAACATTTCATTATAAATTGGTAACCAAAGTAACATTTTTAAATTGAAGCCCTATTAAAAGGTTGTCTTTTTGCACAGGGTCATCCAGGCATGTGACTACTTCGTAAATAAGACTGTTTATAAGAATCAGCCTGCACTTCGTGATTACTTACCTAGTAGGCTGTGAATAGTGCCTGAAATATTCGTAAGAGTTTTTTATTTTAAGGAATATATGTTTTCACGCTTCTAAAACACTCATAAGTAATTTTTTGGTTTCCTAGTTACACATCAGTGACGAGACGCTGACGGCTGAACTACTACGACGGGCGTCGTGTGTGTATTTTGTCATTACATCAAACAATGCAAAATCCAGGATGAAATGTAACATACAAGGTGTTTATAAATGAATATCGGGGTTTTAACGCTTTATAATATTTATTACATTGAACTTACTGTTATAAATGGTACGTCAAATGAAAGAGCAACTCAAACAGTTGTGTTTGGCTCCAGTGCGCATGCGCAGCGCGCAGTGTTTCCGTCGCAATACGCTAGATTGGTTGAACATCACTGTACCCAAGCACTGGATAGGCCGCAAGGGGCCCAATGACAGGGCTTGCTTTGCATGGCCTCCACGTTCACCCGACCTAACGCCATGCGATTTTTTCATTTGGGGCTTCATGAAGGATCGTGTGTACGTGCCCCCGCTACCAGCAGACCTCCCTGAATTAAGAAACCGGACTGAAGCAGCTGTTGCTACAATCACTGAAGACACATTTACCAACGTTTGGGAAGAACTCGGCTATAGACTTGATGTGTGCTATTTGACAAATGGTGCTCACATTGAACATTTATAAGGTTCTTAGTAAAACTGTTTGAGTTACTCTTCCATTTGACATATAATTTATAACTGTAAGTTAAAATAAATATTATAAAGCGTTAAAACCCCGATATTCATTTATAAACACCCTGTATTATGAAAACGAAATTTGCTGCTCACCATATAGCGGAGATCCTCAGTCGCAGATAAGCACAATAAAAAGACTGTCACAAATAAAGCTTTTGGCCATTAAGGTCTTCGTCAAGAATTGGCGACAGACACACACACGATTCAGTCACCACCCTATTATTTTGGTTTTCTGAGGTTTACGTAAGGCACGTCACGCGAATGTCTTGATTGAGCATACCATAGCGGCATCCAGTCTCCACCCATCGCTAACAGAACTAACATTCGCCTCTAATAACCCCAACAACGACGGGGCCATAAACTCTAATCTTTCATTTTTCTTCGTATGGAAATGCTGCTTTCGTAGACGATTCGCCTTTCTGCCTTCTCACAAGGAAAGTATGGAGCACAGCATTGTATGGTAGTGCATTATCGACAGTTGGGAAACCGGAACAGAAGAGAATCGAGATATAAAATGTAAAATTAAAAACATCTACAACCGTCTATATTTTGAACGTAACTGATTTATGTTAGCAGTTTCTGTGTTTCACTACGCCATCTTCGGGCGTCCTGACCAACATGCAGGAGGAATCCAACCTCATATGCAGGCGAAATACAAATCGGCATTAAGCAACTGGCATCTGTAGACCTCTAGTTTCAACAACGCTATCCCTTCGTTCATCAGTTGATAAATTACGTTTAAAATATAGAGGGCTGAAGGTGTTAATTTTACGTATGGAAAACACTGGCAAGAGGAAGGAACAAGATGATAGGACATGTGTTGAGACATTAGGGATTAACTTCCATAATACTAGAGGGAGATGTAGATGGCATAAAATGTAGGGGCAGGTAGAGATGGAAATATATCCAGCAAATAGGGTAAAATTGCTATTCTGGGAACTGCTAATCTGAGATGAAGAGGTTGGCGGAGAGGAACTAGTGGTGGGCCGCATCAAATCAATCAGAACACTGTTGACTAAAAAAAATAACTTCCCTCTCTTACACAGTACTAACCATAAGTGAGAATCCGAGTAAAATGTTGCGGAACATGGCATGGTGATTAGCGATTGTGTATCATTATTCGCACCTATTTGTACGACTCCAAATTTATAGTAGATCTTCTCGATAAGACTGCAGACTCAAGAAACTCAAAAAAGATTCATTAAAGAAAACAAATACAACAGCACATATTACCTTTGAATACGGAATTCAAGTGGCCATCTGATAATAATTACATGTACAAATAAGGAAATAAAATAGAAACGTAAAATCTAGATCCGTTTTGCCAAAACAATAGCTTTTCGTATTCCAAAACTCTCGCTCCAGGATGGTTACATTTACGGTTTTCTACAAATAGGAAGTCGACAAATGAATAAACATACGAACTTCTGAAAATGGTTATTCTGAAGGTTAAAATATCTGCACCCTTATGCGTCAGTTGAACCCTTCTCAACAGCGAGGATAAAACTGAGATTTCTTTTGAGGCTCAGGAGATACCATTTTCTAAGAAAGTACGTCTATGCAAACACTAAGGCAGTTTGAGAACGCCTCTATTAACACTTAAAGTTTGAGAAAAAAATATCACTTGAGGAATGGATACATGACCACAGCTGAACATCTGTAGTCCACATCTAAATTTGCGTCAATACTCCGCAAGCCACCGGACGGTGTGTGGTGGAGGGTACTTCTGGTTTTACTAACTGATACCACTTCCCTTTTCCACTTGCAAACAGCTCATGGGAAGAATGATTGTCGTTAAGCCTCTCTATTAGGTCTAATTAGGTCTAATTTCTCGAATTTTCTTATCTTGGTCATTTTGCGAGATGTATGCGGAAGGAAGTAATATGTTGTCCGACTGATCCCGTAAAGTACTCTCTCGAAATTTCAATAGCAAATCTCTCCGTAATGCACAACGTCTATTTTTGGTTGAGCGCCTCTCTGGCGTCTCGTACCGACCAAACTATCCCGTGACGAATCGCACCGCTGATCGTTGGATCTTCTCAATCACTTCTATCAGTCCTTTTTTTTCCACTATGGGCCTTAACACCTGAGGTCATCAGTCCCCTGGAACTTAGAACTACTTAAACCTAACTAACCTAAGGACATCACACACATCCATGCCCGAGGCAGGATTCGAACACCTGCGACCGTAGCAGTCGCGCGGTTCCGTACTGAAGCGCCCAGAACCGCTCGGTTACAGCGGACGGCTCTATCAGTTCTACCTCCTAAGGGTCACAGACGTAACAGACTGATGAACAATACTCAAGAATGGGTCGAACAAGCGTCTTGTAAGCCAATTTCTCCGTGGATGAGTTACATTTCCTTATGGTTGTTCCCATGAATGTCTCTAGCATCTGATTTTCTACTATTTTTTATGTGATCATTCCTCTTAAGGTCGGTCTGGATAGTTACTTCTAGATATTTTTCAGTAGATACACTGTTTCCATCAACTTTTCATGAGTAGTGTGGTTGTACAGTAGTGGATTTCTTTTCCAATGTATGCGCAATACGCTACATTTATTGATGTTCAGGGTCAACTGCCAGAGGCTGCACCGTTCATCAACCCACTCTAGGTCGTTCTGCAAGCCAGTACTGTCTTCTGGCGATGGTTCTTTCTTATAGACATCCACTTCATCTGCGGACCGTCTTAAAGACCTCCCAACACATTCTGCTAGATCATTTGCATACACTGTAAACAGCAGCGGCCCTCTCACACTCCCTTGGGACACTTCGGAAATTATATCTATCGATTTTGTTCCGTTACGAGCTACGTATCGAGTTATATCTGCAAGAAAGTCTTAAATCCAATCGCAACTTTAATCCGATATTCGGTAAGCTCGTACTTTTTCAATTAAATGGCAGTGGGGAACGGTTTCAAATACCTTCCCAAAGTATAGGAACGAGGCGTCAATCTAAGCTTCGTTGTCCACAGTGCTATAGATCTCATGGAGGGACAGAGCGAGTGTTTCTATTTACGGGATCTCCGCTCGCGGAATGTATGTTGATTTCTGTGGTGGACATTTTCGTTCTCCAAAAATTTCTTACTTCTTGAGCATACAACATGTTCCACATACTATATAAGGTTGACGTCAACGATATAGCTTTATATTCATGTGCATCTTTCCTACGACGCTTCCTAGAAATGGGAATGACCAGCGTTTTCTCCCAGGCGCTGGGCACACTTCGTTGTTCTAGTGAGCTAGAAGAGGAGTAAGTTCATTCGCATAATCTTTGTACGATCTGACAAGTATCTCATCTGATCCTGGTGCCTTCTCACTAGTAACTGATTGTAGTTGCTTTTCTGTCCTACGATCGGTTATCTCAGTATCTGCCGTTTCGACGTTCGTATGATGAATGAAATGAGGGACCGTACTACGATCTTCCACGGTGGAACAGTTGCGGATGATCTAATTCAGTATGTCGGCCTTCTTTCTGTTATCTTCTGTTTCGGGGCAGTATTATCATTGAGTGACTAAATAGATGATTTAGAACCGCTTACTGATCTCAAGTAAGATAAAAACAACTCTTAGGGCTTTTAGTCAGATCATCTGACAAAGTGTTACTTTCAAAGTTATTGAACGCATGTCTTATTGCTCTAGTTATGCTCATTTTCGCTTCATTCAGCTTTTGTATATCAGGAAGGTTTTGATTTCTTTTGAATCCATGATTAAGCTCCCTTTGTTTACGTAGCAATTTTCTAACACGGCTATTAAACCACGGTGAGTTTTTAGCATTCATTAAGACCTTATTCGGAACGTAGTTCACTGAATGTACATTGAACGATGTTTTTGAATTTGTTCCATTTGTGCTCTGCATCTTCGTCCTCATCACTGGAAGGTTGACTACTCCGGTACTATGCAGTATGTATCCTATCACTACTGTTAAGCACAAATATTTTCCTATCTTTCTTAACACCCCTTACAATACTCCTCGTCATAGTTGTCAACACAGTTTTATGATGACTCATACCTTCCTCTATGTTAACTGATTCGAGAAGCTCAGATCTGTTTTGTTGCTAGGAGGTCTGAGACGTTACCTTCACAAATTTCTTCTACAGTTATCTGCTCGAAGAAATTTTCGGACTAGTCATTCGAAATAATGCCACACGAGTCCCTGTTTCTGGCACCAGTTTTGATAGCGTGACTCTCCCAAACTGTACCTGACAGGTTGACATCACCCCTTATTACAGCGGCATAAGCAGGAAAGTTAATCCAAAGGCCAAAACAATTAAATCAGAAAATACGACTGCAAAAAAAAGAAAAAGAAAAAAAAATAGACTGGTAGATGTCGGAGACATGTAGGATAACGACCGCAACTGACACTGCCCATTCGTTGGAAAAAAACAGAGCAAGCAACCTGTATTCTATAAAGCCACAGAATTGCAACGTCTGTCTGTATGGCAGGTAAGCCGTGTATGAATGATGACAACAGACAATTACTGTGGCACTAAATTAATGATGATAAACTACCCAAGCCCGGAAGAGAGTAGACAGATTTCCCACAAATTTTCGGGTAGCACTTGTCTCTCGACGCACCCAGACAAAGTTATTAAGTTTTTATGACAGGGGAACCGAATGGAGATTTTCGTAACAAACTTTTAAGTTCTTTGTTTCATTCAACCACTAAAAACTTTAGTTACACGTTTTTTAAAGTGGAACTGCGAATGGAATGTACGGCACGATTGACTCTCATACTCTTCTTTCTACGAGTTTCCTACACCATGCGGTCCCTCTTACATTCTCGTTTCCATCTCTTCCCACGTTGCCAGTCCTCTTCTTGCATGGCCCTGTCCTGCATCGCACCCCTCGTTCCATCGTTCCAATGTAACAGGGACCTCCCTCTTTTTTTGTATCATGCAGAGCTCCAATGCCGTAGTTTAGAAGGTCATCTTTCCTGTGGCATTCTTTAAGATGGCCCTACCGTATTAGCTGTTTATTTTCAGTTATGTCTACAATATCCTTTGTAACTCCCATCTCCTCTCACAACACTTCATTTCTTATTTTGCCTCTTCTTGTTACTTCACAAATTCGTCTCCAGAAATCCATTTCCATTGCCTTTAATTGCTTTTCATTGACCCTGGTGACTTCCCACAGTTCAGCACCGTACAGACCAATGCTCTCAAATATAGTTTCGTATATCCTACTTTTCAAAGTTTTTCATCTACATCTACGTGATTGCTGTTCTATTCACAATAATGTACCTGGCAGAGGGTTCAATGAACCACCTTCATGCTGTCTCTCTATCGTTGCACTCTCGAACGGCGCGCGGGGAAAACGAGCACTCAAATTTTTCTGTGCGAGCCCTGATTTCTCTTATTGTATCGTGATGACCATTTCTCCCTGTGTAAGTGGGTGCCAACAGAATGTTTTCGCAATCGGAGGAAAAAACTGGTGATAGAAATTTAAAGAGAAGATCGCGTCGCAACGAACAACGCCTTTGTTTTAATGACTGCCACTCCGATTCACGTATCATGTCTGTGGCACTATCTCCCCTATTTCGCTACAATACAAAACGAGCTGTCCTTCTTTGAACTTTTGACGTAGTTTTATTCGACATAGTGTAGTGTAACTGTTTAGTTACCACCGTTTGCTTTCCCATTCTGAGCTTTATTTCCTCGCTTCCTCCACCTTTATCATATAAATATTTAGGGACACTCATTTAGCATAGACTACACTTTACTATAGATCCAACATACACAACAAGATCCCTTCCTATGCCTCCGACGACCAAGTATTCAGTCTTTGTAAAGCCAATTTTTAAGCCCCACCGCTCATATTCTTCTTTAAGTTTTCTTAACATAGAAAACACTTCCTCTTCCTTCTCGGTAAAGATGACCTTATCGTCAGCGAAATTTAGGGGGAACAGGATCTCATTACCTACTCTAATTCCCATGTTTCTGCAGTTCGTTTTCCAATTTTTCAGTGCTTCATTGAAAAATATTTTAAGGAGGATAGGAGCTAAGCAGCATCCTTGCCTCAGTCCTTTGCTAACCTTAAGTTTCTGTAATAGTAACTTCCCAACTTTAACACAACAAGTATCGTCTGAATATAACATTATAAGGGCCTGTACACAAAATTTATGAATTTTCTGGTTGTTAATCGCCTCCCAAGCCCTAGAACAGTGGTACACTGTCATAGGCCTTCTGCAAGTCTATAAAAACCATACGCGTCTGCAAGTTATGGGTCATTCTCTTGTCAGTCACCTGTCTAATGCTGTAAATATTATCGATACAAGATATTTCTGCCCGAAAGCCTCTGTTCTTCTACTTTTTCAATTTCTCTCTCAGTTCTATTTTTTAGGACCTTGCTATGTAGTCTCTATATAGAACTGAGAACTATGATGCCTCGACAATTTGCGCAGTCGTCCTTGCTTTCCTTTTTAAGCATGTCTGTGGTGAACCGTTCTTAAATTCAACAAACACTTCTGTAATTAGAGATCTATATCACATCGATTACTTCTAACTACAGGCTTTTTCGTTTTCAAACCTAAAATTTCTATGCACAACATGAGTGATATGCGCTCAACTTGACACTGACCAAACATTCTGTGTGTTCATGGTACCTTTATTTCTACTGTTTGGTTTCCTATAATCTGTTGTCTCTTGTGAAAGTTAGTCAGTTGTTCCCTGACAAGGACCCAGTTAGCTGGAAATTGGTCCGAAATCAACAAATATTAGAGAAAAAACTCATTTTTTTTGTTTGTCTCCTTTGGCTTCTAGAGTCTTTGTTTATCGTACAGGTTTCACTTCCGTACAAGGCAAAACTCGAGACGAATACCTTCAGAAAATACTTCCTAACACTTGAATTTATATTCACTGGTATTGACACTCTCCATTTTATTTCGTCTCCACTTCGGTTATTGTCATGTATTTTGCAGCCCAATAGCAAAATTATTATACTACTTAACTTGCAGTTAAATGTTATATATGCCACGCGATCGAACGAGTATACCAGAGAAGCTTCATCAGTCAATAGATGTATACGTTTTCGGGTGATCGTTAATAGGGAATAACACGCCTCATCGGATTCCTCATACTGATTGACATATCACCACCTCCCTATTGAATGGAGAAACGCAGGAAGTCCGACTATTGGCGGGAATACTATATATACGAGGATTATTCGGAAAATGAGATCCGAATCGCCGTAGCTAATCGAACGGTTCGCGGAAATTAAAACGCGCATGCGCACCGACTCCCGGAGTACCTTGCACGTCAGACGACGCCATCTGTATTGGTAATGTCACAGTGTGTTACTTTCAGCGTCACTTCAAAATGTTTAAAACAATTTATAAGCCCACCAAAAGTGACATACGCTCATTGATCATGTCGACAAATAAGAGAGATGTATGGCCCCAATGCAATCAGTGACAGCGAAGTACGTAAGTGAGTGAGAGCTTTTAAGAACGGACGGGAAAATATCCATGATGAAGCGCGATCAGGCCAACTATCAGTGATCTCAGAAGATTTGGTCAAAGCTGTGGTTGATTGGCTGATTTGGGGGAGGGACCAAACAGTGAGGTCATCGGTCCTATCGGATTGGGGAAAGATGGGGAAGGAAATCGGCTGTGCCCTTTCAAAGAAACGATCCCGGCATTTGCCTGAAGCGATTAAAGAAAATCACAGAAAGCCTAAATCAGGGTCGCGTGACGGGTGTTTGAACCATCTTCCTCCCGAATGCGAGTCCAGAGTGCTAACCACTGCGCCACCACGTTCGGTAGAGCTGTGGAAGACCGGCAATTCATAATTTCAACTTCTGCACTGAAATTTCCGAGTATGGGTACATCAACTTTGCAGAAAATCGTCTCTGAAGCGTCTGCACGTCTTACATTCTCAGGCTGCTTATTGTGCTCTTGATTTTTTGGGCCCATAACGGAGGTGATCAGTTTTTTTATAGAATATTGTCACAGGGGACGAGACCTGTGTTTCCTACATGACCCCAGAGTCCCTACGGTCGCAGGTTCGAATCCTGCCTCGGGCATGGATGTGTGTGATGTCCTTAGGTTAGTTAGGTTTAAGTAGTTCTAAGTTCTAGGGGACATGACCACAGCTGTTAAGTTCCGTAGTGCTCAGAGCCATTTGAACCTTTTTGAACCCAGAGTCCCCGCGTCAATCAATAGAAGGGCCTCACACGGCATCATCAAAGTCAAGCAGACAATCTTAGCATGCAAGGTTATGGCAGCCGTGTTTTGGGATAGACATGGTGTCTTGTAAGCCGAGTTTATGCGACAAGGGTCAACAATCAATGTAGCCGCTTACGGCACCACCCTGACTAAACTTCGACATGCTATACAGAATACGTAGTTTTCTTACTTCTGGAGTTTTGCTGCTGCATGACAATTGCAGACCCCATTTTGTCATTCGCATCCAAAATCGATCAGATCTTCTGTATGGGAACAGTTTGTCCAACCACCGTACTGTCCCGACTCGGCGCCGAGCGAGTTTCACTTGTTCCGCTGCCTAAAGGAGTTTCTCGGCGGCAAGCGCTTCGCAACAGATGATGAGGTGAAACAAGCAATGAAAGACTGGTTTCTTCACAGGCGGCAGACATCTACGACAGGGGTACAAATGCTTGTAGAACCTTATGACAAATGTTTAAACAAATATTGAGACTATGTAGAAAAATAGAGAAACGTGTAAGAGATTAAATAAAAGTTTTTCGAGGGAGGTCTGTGATATAGGTATTTACGTTTTACAAGAAATCAGACCTTAGCTTCGGATTAAACCTCGTACTATACACACAATACGAGGGTCGTCCACAAGGTAAGTTTCGTTTCTATTTCTATCCGCGGCAGCGCTACGATCGCAGTTCCGAGCATGCGCGGCAGTTACTCTGACTCAAGTAGAAGACATGGACGCCATTTTCAGATCGCTGCTGCCGATGTGTGCTTTGTAGTGCTTCTTTATAATGTCAGCCGTAATTGAAAATGCCGCCGCGTGTGAAATCAGATCCGTGGTTCGTTTTCTAAATGCGAAGAAAGTTACACCAAAGGAACTTCATCGGCAAATCTGCGAGGTTTACCGACAAAATGCTGTGAGTGATTCAGTGTTTAGAAGATGAGTCAGACGGTTCAATGAAGGACGTGATCAAGTGCACGATGAAGAACGAAGTGGACGCCCGTCTGTGTTTACTGATGAACTGGTTTACACGATAGAATAGAAGATTAAGCACAACCGTAATTTCACACTTAGTGCCATTGTTATGGAAGTTCCGCAAATCTGACCATCACTAATTCATGAAATTGTTACTCAAAAACTGAAATTTCGAAAACTTTGCTCACTTTGGGTACCCAAAATGCTTACTGAACAACACAAAAACAACGGATGGGCAGTGCACTTCAGTTTTTGACACGATACAATGAAGAAGCGATGGCTTTCTTTCTCGGATAATCACGGGGGATGAAACTTGGGTATCGTACGACACGCCTGAAACAGAACGGCAATCATTGGAATGGAGGGACACTTCATCCCCAACGAAGGTTAAGCCTAAGCAATCTTGACACCGTGAAAAGTCATGTGCACCGTTTTTTGGGAAAGAAAAGGCATTTCTCTTACCATGAGGCCAAAAAATCAATTCACATGGTTACTGCGAGACCATTAAGAAATTGCGCCGCGCAATACAGAAAAAGCGCAGAGGATTACTGTCAAAAGGTGGTTGCTTTTCCCACGATATTCCACGATAATGCCCAACCTCATGTTACCAAACAACTCTTGCGGGAATCTCACTGAGACGCCTTTGATCATCCTCCGTATAGCCCGGACCTCGCTCCTAGCGACTTCAATCTCTTCTTACACCTAAAATCTGTCCTTGGTGGTCAACACTTCAACGATGATGACGAGCTGAAAGAATGTGTTATCACGTTGTTGAATACATAGGCGGCAACCTTCTATGAAGAAGGCATACAAAAACTTGTTCCACGCTATGGCAAGTGCCTACAAAATTTCGGAAGCTATGTATAAATGTAGTTTAACAGTTGTAGATTTTTGTACAATAAATAATAACTGCGTTTCAACCAAGTGAGTGTAGGTTGAAGTTTTCTCCGTTTTCATGCATATAAATTGGCTAAACATTGAGAAGATTCGTTCGTACGTCCTTCGGTGAGGGTTGACAAGCTCGTGATATCATCCGAAATTGTGCTAAACGTATTCTCTGAAAATTATTTCGAGCAGTTAGTTCATGAGCGTACGTGAATAGTAAACGGTTGTGAAAACACACTTGACCTCTTAGCAGCAAATAATCCTGAGTTAATAATGAGCATCAAAACCGATACAGGAAGTATTGAACACAGGTTTGTCGTAGCGAGATTGAGTATTGTAATCCCCAAATCCTCCAAAAATAAACAAAAAACGTTTCAAAGAAGCAGATAAAAATGCACTTGACGCCTTCCAGCGAGACAATCTCCACTCATTCCAAATTAATAATATAAGTGTAGACCAGATGTGGCTTGAATTCAAAGAAATGGTGAAGGCATCAATTGAGAGATTTATACCAAATAAATTAACAAACGATGGAGCTGATCCTCCTTGGTACACAAAACGGGTTAGAACACTGTTGCAGAAACAACGAAACAAACATGCCAAATTTAAAGAGACGCAAAATCCCCAGGATTGGCGATCTTTTACACAAGCTCGAAATTTAGCGCGGACTTCAATGCGAGATGCTTATAACAGTTTCCACAACGAAACTTTGTCTCGGAACCTGGCAGAAAAACCAAAGAAATTCTGGTCGTATGTGAAGTATGTTAGCGGCAGGAAACAATCAATGCCTTCTCTGCGTGATAGCAATGGAGATACTATCGAAGACAGTGATGCCAAAGCAGAGTTACTAAACACAGCCTTTCGAAATGCCTTCACAAAAGAAGACGAAGAAAATATTCCAGAATTCGAATCGAAAACAGCTACCAACATGAATAACGTAAAGTAAGTATCCTCGGAGAAGTGAAGCGACTTAAATCACTTAATAAAAGCAAATCTTCTGGTCCAGACTGTATACCAATTAGGTTCCTTTCGGAGTATGCTGATGCATTAGCTCCATACTTAACAATTATATACAACCGTTCGCTCGACGAAAGATCCGTACCCAAAGACTGGAAAGTTGCATAGGTGACACCAATATTCAAGAAAGGTAGTAGGAGTAGTCCACTTAATTACAGGCCCATATCGTTAACGTCGATATGCAGCAGTATTTTAGAACATATATTGTGTTCGCACATTATGAATTATCTCTGAGAAAACTGTCTAATGACACACAGTCAACATGGGCTTAAAAAACATTGTTCTTGTGAAGCACAACTAATTCTTTATTCACATGAAGTGTTGAGTGCTATTGATAAGAGATTTCAGATCGATTCCGTATTTCTGGATTTCCGGAAGGCTTTTGACACTGTATTACACAAGCGGCTTGTAGTGAAATTGCGTGCTTATGGAATATCGTCTCAGTTATGTGACTGGATTTGTGATTTCCTGTCAGAGAGGTCACAGTTCGTAGTAATTGACGGAAAGTCATCGAGTGCAACAGAATTGATTTCTGGCGTTCACCAAGGTAGTGTTATAGGCCCTTGGCTTTTCTTTATGTATATAAACGATTTTAGAGACAATCTGAGCAGCCGTCTTAGGTTGTTTGCAGATGACGCTGTAGTTTATCGACTAATAAAGTCATCAGAAGACCAAAACAAACTACAAAAAGATTTAGAAAAAATATCTGAATGGTGCGAAAGGTGGCAGTTGACCCTACATAACGAAAAGTGTGAGGTCATCCACATGAGTGCTAAAAGGAACTCGTTGAACTTCGGTTACACGATAAATCAGTCTAATATAAAAGCCGTAAATTCAACAAAATACCTAGGTATTACAATTACGAACAACTTAAATTGGAAAGAACACATATGAAATGTTGTGGGGAAGGCTAACCAAAGGCTGCGTTTTATTGGCAGGACACTTAGAAAATGTAAAAGATCTAGTAAGGAGACTGCCTACACTACGCTTGTCCGTCCTCTTTTAGAATACTGCTGCACGGTGTGGGATCCTTACCGGGTAGGACTGACCGAGTACACCGAAAAAGTTCAAAGAAAGGCAGCACGTTTTGTATTATCGCGTAATATGGGAGAGAGTGTCACAGAAATGATACAGGATTTGGGCTGGAAATCATTAAAGGAAAGACGTTTTTCGTTGCGACGGAATCTTCTCACGAAATTCCAACACCAACTTTCTCCTCCGAATGCGAAAATATTCTGTTGATACCTACATAGGGAGAAACGATGACCGCGATAAAATAAGGGAAATGAGAGCTCGTACGGAAATATATAGATGTTCATTCTTTCCGCGCGCTATACGAGATTAGAATAATAGAGAATTGTGAAGGTGGTTTGATGAACCCTCTGCCAGGCAGTTAAATGTGATTTGCGGAGTATGCATGTAGATGAAGATCTAGATACGGTAGAGTCAGACTTTAATACATTTACACCTGTCTTGGTCACTGCGTTGTTCATAACAGCTGGAATCAGTTTTTATCTCTTATTTACTATTTGTCCAGATGCGGTATTCAGTGTGTACAGAGAGTGCATAGCACAGACCTATCTATTTATGGTTACATAGGTTTTAACAGACTTGTCCTATGAGACTCTCCGCCCTGGTCAGCGGTTGCACGTTTATTTACTGTGACAGTAGCGTTCGACACGACCAGGAAATGTGGCTGAGACGAAGTAACACCGCACCTCACACGCAACTGATGGAGGAAATTGTGTGATGATCGTATTTACGCGTATTTTAAAGAGATGGTCATTCTCATTCCGTTTAGAGTTTCACAGTTTCATGATATGCACACTCGGCTATCTGTTTACTGCAGAGGTAAGACACTTTCTTTCTTCGAGGAGGTGACGCTCTATGCCGTGGTCATGTAGACATATTTATGTACAGGGTTATAATTACGTTTTGCATATTCACGGGGTTTTTATGTTTTCTAGTTCGACGTCATTTATAGTCATGATAAGGTTTTACACTTGACAGACACGTCGTTTGATGTAGACGTGCGCAGTATGTGAGTAATCTTACGTCCCTGCTTTAGTCTATAGAAAGTTTTCTTCTGTAATCGAGTTAAATACGAATGCGTTTATTTGTTTTACTTGCCTTTGCACCAGAAGCGACTAACGACGGGCTACATGCCCGGATACTGGTCTGGCAACGAAATAGTTTTGAAGTGCAGTTCACAGTGTACGACATGTTGTTCTTAACGAAATACAATCAACTCTTAGTAATTCGAACCTCTGCAATTGGTGTCCTCGATAAATCGCACTAACTGTCCTGTCTTTTGAAGAAAAAGGAATCTCGATAAATCGAAGAAACCCCGTATGTATTGGTGCTCTTGATAAATCGAAGCCGGTCGGAGTGGCCGTGCGGTTCTAGGCGCTACAGTCTGGAGCCGAGCGACCGCTGCGGTCGCAGGTTCGAATCCTGCCTCGGGCATGGATGTGTGTGATATCCTTAGGTTAGTTAGGTTTAATTAGTTCTAGGCTACTGATAACCTCAGAAGTTAAGTCGCATAGTGCTCACAGCCATTTGAACCATTTTTGATAAATCGAAGCGATTGTGATGACTGAGCATCGACAAACAAAATATAATTCGAAATCACCCGATATGACACTCGGTAGTTCAAATGTTTAGAGATTCAGCTCTTCTTTACATTCCTATGTTTAACCAAGAATGAATATCTTAGGAGAAAATGTTGCATTTGATGATTTAGTAGATTTTAACAGTAATGTAGAAAGCAGAAGAAGGAAGGCCGATTCTATCTGTATCTTCAGAAGAGGCCAAGTCATCGTAAGAGCACATTTACGCCACCCGTCCGAAAATTTCTGAGACTGATTTTATTCGTGGCGCACAAGCGTCAGCGCAGTAAGCTAATGCGGTGGCAGCTTGAACTAAGATGTGTAAACAAGAGATGTGCATTCGACCAGTCCTTTGTAAGCAGCCAGCGTTAAGTTGTGGGCTTGCAGCCGTATCGTCCTGTGCCACACATCTCTAAATCAAGTGTTCAACATATTCTCCAAATTGTTTTGAAGACGAGAAAAGTGTGTACAAAGTTTGTCTCGGACAGCTTGACTCATGAGCAAAAACCACATGTGTACACCTGCCTCGATTGAAATGCAATTCTTTCCTCGAAAAAATCTTAATGGGTGACGAGACCTGGCATTATCAATAAGATTTTACCACCCAAGGACAAACTGCAGAATTCACATGAAGCTGGCGATGTAACCGACATTGAAACCAGCGAGACGTGCGAGCTCAACATCATCACAAAGAAGGACTTTCACGATTGTTTCACGTGTTTGTATGAATGTTCTACTCTGTATTCAATTGGTGGGAGACCACAAGCATGAAAACCACTGGTTTAACTTTTCTCTATTTTTTCTGATCCAGCCTTGAAACTTTTTGTACTAATGGGTCCGTCTTTAGAACGGTAGCAGACGACGGACTGCGGTCCCGCTAGAAAACGTAATTACTCAAGCATGCCGGGGGTTGCTGAAGCAGAAAAGATCATTGATTTTTAACAGTTTTGTATCAGAAATCCTTATTTCGACTATTTCTTGAAACAACCTTGATCAGTCAGATTTTCGTTACATCGAACCCATACTTCATCGAACTATGTCTTATATCCCTTAAATTTTGAATTATCAAGAGTCGAGTGTACATGTAACTTGCAGAGCACCCAGCATGCAAGACTTCCTCAAGCTCGATTTTTTATTTGTATCGGAAGGCCTCCTTTCGACTATTTATTGGCTGGCTCTGAGCACTATGGGACTTAACTTCTGAGGTCATCAGGCTCCTAGAACTTAGAACTACTTAAACCTAACTAACCTAAGGACATCACACACATCCATGCCCGAGGCAGGATTCGAACCCTTTGACCGTAGCGCTCGCGCGGTTCCAGACTGTATCGCCTAGAACCGCTCGGCCACACGGCCGGCTTGGGTGTATGACTCGACCTATTTCCATATATTCGGTTTTCTCTTGGTTAATCAAAAGCCCCATTTTGCTGGCACTATGCCTAAGAGATCTGTACATGTCTTTCAGTTATTCTTCAGTTTCACTCAGCAACACTATATCATCTGCATAAGCCAGGAGTTTTACTTCAGTGTGTTCGAATCGGAGACCATTTATTGATTTCTCCTTGAGCTACATCTCCCCGTTAATCGAACTATTTTTGATGTCCCTTCAACTCTGAATTATCGAGAGTCGAGTGTACATACGAGATTTTTATGTTGTCTCGATCGCAGTAATCCTGGTGGCAGCTTGAACTAACAACGGTAAAGCACATATGTGCATTTGACCTGTCAGTTGTGAGCAGCCAGTGTTAAGTAGAGGGCGTGCAGTCGTAGTGTGTTTATGTTGCTGCGGAGCACCCAGCATGCACAGATTCCCACAAGCTCAACACTATTTACTGATGGTTTGTGGGTGTAAGTCACCGCGAGTTCACGGTGATGTTATGCAGAACGCTTGATGCAGCCAGTTCGAGGGTTGCCGTAGGGACCCACCTGCCAGTCTCGGTCTACGGCGGCGGTCGCTGGTGGCGGCGGCGGGCTGTGGTGCTGAGGCGGCGGCGGCGGCGTCGTCCATGTCAGCTTCCGGAGGCGCCACGGCGGTTTCTGGCCGCCAGCGGTGGGTGCCGGCAGGTGCCTCAGCTGCCGTGAAGCGCCGTGGTGGGGCGCTGGCCGGTCGCGGCGGGGAGGTGCGCACGCCGGCTGGTCACTTACCTCTGCCGGCAGCCGTCCCACGTCACTGTGGACTCTCCACGGCTCTCCAGGAGGACGCTCTCCCCTCCCCTCGTCCGTTTGGGGATCCACGGAACCGGTGCTGGTTTAAGGACCGGGTGATCAAAAAGTCTGTATAAATTTGAAAACTTAATAAACCACGGAATAAAGTAGATCCAGAGGTAAAAATTGACACACATGTTTGGAATAACATGGGGTTTTATTAGAACCAAAAAAAGACGGAGTTCAAAAAATGTCCGACAGATGGCGCTGGACAGCAAAACGTCAGTGAATGCGCAAGACAATCGTGTATAAAAGGAGCTGTAATTAGAGAGAGAATCAGATGCGCCAGCAGTCGCAGCATGTTGACGTTACCTGGAAAGGCGCTTTTAGTGAAGCTGTATAAGAATGGGGAACGTGGTAGTTCAGCGTTACGATCCTATCGCCATGGGAAGGGGATTCGAACGGGTAAAGGTCCGTTGACAAATGTAGCTATGGCGAGAATGATTTCGAAGCACGAAGCCACGGGTTGTTTAGACGATAGACCCCGTAGTGGCCGACCGAGCACAAGGCGTAATGCTGCTGACAAGGGAACCCCCCCATCGCACCCCCCTCAGATTTAGTTATAAGTTGGCGCAGTGGATAGGCCTTGAAAAACTGAACACAGATCAATCGAGAAAACAGGAAGAAGTTGTGCGGAACTATGAAAAAAAATAAGCAAAATATACAAACTGAGTAGTCTATGCGAAAGATAGGCAACGTCAAGGATAATGTGAGCTCAGGAGCGCCTTGGTCCCGTGGTTAGCCTGAGCAGCTGCGGAACGAGAGGTCCTTGGTTCAAGTCTTCCCTTGAGTGAAAAGTTTACTTTCTTTATTTTCGCAAAGTTATGATCTGTCCGTTCGTTCATTGACATCTGTTTCGCAAAACCGTGCGATTAGTAGACGAAGGACGTGCCTCTCCAATGGGAACCGAAAACATTTGATTACAAGGTCATAGGTAAACCGATTCCTCCACAGGAAAACACGTCTTATATATTCTATACGTCACTGGTGACGGCATGTGCGTCACATGACACCAATATGTTGTCGACCCACCTAACTTGTACACTTGGCGAATGGGTAAAAAGATTCTTCGACCTTGCCCGATTTAGGTTTTCTTGTGGACGTGATAATCACTCCCAAAAAAGTGATAAAACATAAGAGTTTGTCACAAAAACAGCAACAAATGAATGCAACACTTCCACAGTCGGCGCAGTTACCTCTCATCGGGCGGACGGACGGACAGATAATAATTGTCTGAAAATAAAAAATTAAACTTTTCACTCGAGAGAAAATTTGAACCATGGACCTTTCGTTCCGCAGCTGCTCACGCTAACCACGGGATCACGGCGCTCCTGAGCTCACACTCTCCTTGATGTTGCCTATCTTTCACATGTACTACTCAGTTTGTATATTTTGCTTTTTTTTTTCATAGTTCCACACAACTTCTTCCTGTTTTCTCGATTGATCTGTGTTCAGTATTTCAAGGCCTATCCACTGTGCCAACTTATAACTAAATCTGAGGGGGGTGCGATGGGGAGGTTCCCTTGTGAGACAGTTCAGGAAGAAATGGAGACTATAGCGGGTTCGTCTATGCACGGGGAAGTCAGCGCTCGTGCAGTCGCACGTCGCACCGGCATTCCATAGACTACTGTTTGGTTGGCACTTAGGCGTACCCTCCGACGCTATCCGTACAAAATCCATCGGCATCATGAACTGTTACCTGGCGATTTAGTGAAGCTGAGGGCGTTTCAAAAGATGGCGGAATATGACGATTGGTTGAGTAACGTGTTGTGGACCGACGAAGCTCATTTCACGCTCCGAGGGTCTGTCAACGCCCACAACTGCAGAATTTGGGCTACCGAAAATCCTAGAACTGTCGTGGAAACTCCATTGCACGACGAGAAAGTCACGGTATGGGTTGGATTTACCACATCTACCGTAATGGGGCTTTACCTTCGAGGAAATGCGTCATTCTGGTTTTGTAACTGCTACCGTGACGGGTGAGAGGTACGCCGATATGTTACAGAATCGCATCATCCCCAGCCTGGCTGATAAACACCTGCTGGAACGTACGATGTTTATGCAGGGTGGCATATTGCTAGACGCGTGAAAGATCTCTTGCGCGCGTCGTTTGGTGATGATCGTGTGCTCAGCCGCCACTTTCGTCATGCTTGGCCTCCCGGGTCCCCAGACCTCAGTCCGTGCGATTATTGGCTTTGGGGTTACCTGAAGTCGCAAGTGCATCGCGATCGACCGACATCTCTAGGGATGCTGAAAGACTACATCCGACGCCAATGCCTCACCATAACTCCGGACATGCTTTACAGTGCTGTTCACAACATTATTCCTCGACTACAGCTATTTTTGAGGAATGATGGTGGACATATTAGGCATTCACCGTAAACAACGTCATCTTTGCTTTGTCTTACTTTGCTTTGCTAATTATTGCTATTCTGATCAGATGAAGCGCCATCTGTTGGACATTTTTTGAACGTTTGTATTTTTTTGTTTCTAATAAAACCCCATGTTATTCCAAGCATGTGTGTCAATTTGTATCTCTCTATCTACGTTATTCCGTGATTTATTCAGTTTTCAAATTTATACCGACTTTTTGATCACCCGGTACTAAGTGATACAAGAGGCCAGTTGAGGCCCCATAATGACAATGTTGACTGGACTACTCTCTTTCAAATTCTGAAGGTGGTAGAGGTCGAATACAGAGACCGAAAGGCTATTTACAATTTGTACAGAAACGACCCTGGATTTCGAACAAACCGATCCCCAACTGATAATTTGCTTCCTAACGGCAGATCTTTCAGAAATACTGGGAATTTAACAAAAACATCCACTGTCTCTTCATTGACTTCCAGCGAGCCTACGACAGCATCCACAGAAGTAGCCTCTACAACACATTACGAGAATTTAGTATACCCAGTAAAATCATTAGGATGATACAACTGTGCGTGGATGGCTCCCAGGCAGCAGTGAAGTTCAGAGGACCAGTATCCCCCACCTTTTCAATTAAAACAGGCTTACGACAGGGATACGCTCTTTCATGTGTCCTCTGCAACCTTGCATTAGAGAAAGTGGTTCGGGAGAGTAATTTACATCTGTACAATAGTCTCCGATTCGAACACAGTCAACTAAAACTCCTGGCTTATGTAGATGATATAGTGTTGCTGAGTGAAACTGAAGAAGAACTGAAAGACATGTATAGATCTCTCAGGCACAGTGCCACCAAAATGGGGCTTTTGATTAACCAAGAGAAAACCGAATACACCCAAGCCTGCCGATGTGGCCGTGCGTTTCTAGGCGTTTCAGACTGGAACCGCGCGACCGCTACGGTCGCAGGTTTTAATCCCGTCTCGAGCACGGATGTGTGTGATGTTCTTAGATTAGTTAGGTTTAAGTAGTTCTAAGTTCAAGGGGACTGATGACCTCAGACGTCAAGTCCAATAGTGCTCAGAGCCATTTATTTTTTTGACTAGATGAAGGGATCGGTTCCTGGGACATTATATGAGGCATCAATGGATCACCAAGTTAGTATTGGAGGGCAGCGCGGAGAGTAAAAAATGTAGAGGGAGACCAAGAAATGAATACACTAAACAGATTCAGAATGATGTAGGGTGCAGTAGTTACTTGGGGATGAATAAGCTTGCACAGGATAGAGCAGCATGGAGAGCTGCATCAAATCAGTTTCCGCACTGAAGATCCCAGCAACAACAACGATAAGCGGGGCGCGAGGGAAGCCCAAGTGTAAATTTCGTACATATAATGGGTGTTTCACAATTCGTGTAACACATTTTTAGAGATTGTAGGGCGCCTTAGTAGTTCAAGTTTTACACACCAACGCATGTCAGAAAACGTCATCCAACAACGTTACAGAGCCTCAAAGTTATATGTGTCGGTGCCTGTAAATGTATGTACACTGGTGTCCAGAATTAAAGCAACAAATAGCTATTTCCGCGTCATGTGTCTTATTACCGATATAATCATACAAACTGTCAACAGATGTCCGTATGATCGTGTTCTGCACGGAAGATGGCATTCCGGTCAACGGACAACCACACCAATGACGTCAGGGCATCTACGGAACGAGTTAGTGTTTTCCGGGTAGTTTCACATCCAGAGTCGCTACGGACACAGTCACAGACGGTGCAGTATGGCACAGAGAAGGTGGCCACCAGACGCTCTACGGTGGAGGGCCGGAGAAAGAAAGGAAACAGGACAGTCGCAAACTGAGGTGGCCCGATGGCTTACCGTGAATCTTTCTGTTGTTTCTCGGGTGTGGCGACAGTGTATGAAGACCGAAACTGTATCCCGAAAACCAAGGGAGGGCCGACCACGTGTGACTTCAGAAGAAAGGACCGTTATTTGGCTCTAAGGGCACGACAGTACTGCCTTAGTACTGCATGACTACTGGCATTTGAGTTCGCAGCATCCACTGGACGTGTTGTATCGAGGCAAACGGTGTACAGAAGACTTCGGCCGAGTGGTTTTTATTGTCGGAGACCTCTGACGTGTCTTCACAGAAGGGAACGTCTACAGTGAACTCATTAACATGCCACCTGGCCGGTCGAACAGTGGGCCAATGTTGTTTTCACAGATTATCCCGGATTTGGTGTGATTCTCGATGGATTCGCATCTGCATGGATCGTGGAACACGATTTGAGGACCCAAACATTGTAGGTGGGGCAACTGCAGCTATGAGTAAGTTACATTGGGTATTAATATCCGCTTCAGCTGTATTCAGTCCTTTATTATTGGATCACTACCGGTTTCGTGACACTAAAAGCCATATCTTCAGGTCAACATATGACTTCAACATTGGAGCAAAAAATCTCGGAATCGTTTTACCCAACGACAATGACAACGAATGTTGGCGCCTGCACCTACGACTTCGACGTTCTGTAGCGTCCTTGGATGACGTTTCCGGACACTGCTTCCCGTGTGAAACTTGATCTTCTAAACCCCCTCTACGACCTCGAGAAGTGTGCACCATGAATTGTGAAACATCCGACTGGTTAGATGCGGCCTGCCACGAATTCATCTCCTGCGCTAAACTCTACATCTCAGAGTAGCATTTCCATCCTACGTTCTCTGGCAGCGATCTCTGCGAAAGCTTTTCACATTTTAACAGTCAGTATGGCTTTAACTTCGCGTTAAGCGGAGTACGAAAGATGGTATAAGTATAAAATGCCGATTTTTATTTCTTCATAGAAAATAGGTTTGGAGCTTTCTCTTTAATTTGAAGTATGTGTAGTTGGTTATGGAACACAGTAAGTATTTTTTATTTATTTTGAAATGACTTACCCCACAACTAATTGCAATAGGTTCTATGAGCACTTGTTCAGTTAGGACAAGATACCTCGTGAACATTTTTGCTCTAGAAGAAGGCGATTTAAGTTAATTTCTGGTAAACAACCTGCTACATAGGCGAAAGGCTACTAACAAGATTTCAGAAACAAGTACTAAGTGAAGAATCTAGAGATATTTTGTAGCATCATATGTATCGCACCCATAGGGCTCTGAAAACCAATTAGACTAATTGCAGTGTGCACAGAGGCATTTAAGCAGTAATTTTTCGCGCACTATATATGCAATTGGAACGGGAAGAAAGTCTTAATACGTGATACCCTCTGCGATGCACTTGATAGTAGTTTGCAGGAGTATGTAGGACTGTGCTTGAGATGCACAAGTTCAGGGAATGCTTCCATATTTTCATATCAGTATCGTATACCAGTACAGCTCTCTTACTGAAGAAAGCTTTGTCCATCTGCGCCATGCGAATCCTCTTATCTTCTCTTTTTTGGCCATATGTAACATTCCTACATAGATAGAAGAATTCTCTCACTTCCACCATTACTTTGTCTTACCCAGCTTTTATTTTAGACCCCCTAACATGCGAAACGCTCTATACTGTCAACGCTCAGTTGGTAAAGCACAGGACTCGCATTCGGGAATGCCTGATTTCTAGTCCCTGGCTGGACATCTGTACTTAGGTTTTGCACGATTTCCCTAAATCGCTCCCACGCAAACGCGTGATGTATAAAGAAATTCAAATTCGTCAAGACCAGAAGACTGAATGAAAGCCAATAACAAGAATAAGAAATCCAATAAGCAAAACGCGAGGGGCATTGAATAAATAAAGCAACACATTTCCTTCTCGGCCAATTTCGCTTGAAAAAATGCGGAATTTGTAGTGGGACATCAAGGAATAGGTGATGGCGCTATACGTAGCCTTCAAAATGTCGTGCATTCCAAGCAGAGAGCAGTCATTCAGTTTCTTTTGCCGGAAAACCGTAGCGTCGCAGATATTCATAGGCACTTGCAGTGTCTACGAGACCTGGCAGTAAACAAAAGCACGTTGAGTCGTTCGGCGAGGAGTTCGCTCAAACCTCTCCGACCTCGCGCGTGCTGGTCGGCCGTGCCCAGCTGTGACTCCTGCAGTATTGGAACGTACGGACACCCTCATCCGAGTCAAGACCTCGATGCACAACTGCACGTCTCCGTTGGTACTGCTGGCACACTCGTCTACCAGGTGGGGTACCCAAAGGTGTGCGCCCGCTTAGTTACTCGCCGCCTACGGTCTGGATCTCGCAGTTCCATCTGTTTGGTCAAGT
Organism: Schistocerca cancellata; assembly: GCF_023864275.1. Lineage (NCBI taxonomy): Eukaryota > Metazoa > Arthropoda > Insecta > Orthoptera > Acrididae > Schistocerca > Schistocerca cancellata. The sequence goes on along the minus strand of NC_064632.1, from coordinate 350,513,699 downwards.
AAAGTCCGTCCCCGTTAGCTGAGTATTCAGCGCTGCGGAATGCCACGCCAAGGGGCCTTGGTTCGATTCCCGGCAGTGGCGGGAGATTTTCTCCACTCAGGGATTGGGTGTTGTGTTGTCCTCATCATCATCATCCAAGGAATAGAAAAGCAACTGGAATCACTCAACAGAGGAAAGTCCACTGGACCTGACGGGATACCAATTCGATTCTACACAGAGTACGCGAAAGAACTTGCCCCCCTTCTAACAGCCGTGTACCGCAAGTCTCTAGAGGAACGGAAGGTTCCAAATGATTGGAAAAGAGCACAGGTAGTCCCAGTCTTCAAGAAGGGTCGTCGAGCTGATGCGCAAAACTATAGACCTATATCTCTGACGTCGATCTGTTGTAGAATTTTAGAACATGTTTTTTGCTCGAGTATCATGTCGTTTTTGGAAACTCAGAATCTACTATGTAGGAATCAACATGGATTCCGGAAACAGCGATCGTGTGAGACCCAACTCGCTCTATTTGTTCATGAGACCCACAAAATATTAGATACAGGCTCCCAGGTAGATGCTATTTTTCTTGACTTCCGGAAGGCGTTCGATACAGTTCCGCACTGTCGCCTGATAAACAAAGTAAGAGCCTACGGAATATCAGACCAGCTGTGTGGCTGGATTGAAGAGTTTTTAGCAAACAGAACACAGCATGTTGTTATCAACGGAGAGGCGTATACAGACGTTAAAGTAACCTCTGGCGTGCCACAGGGGAGTGTTATGGGACCATTGCTTTTCACAATATATATAAATGACCTAGTAGATAGTGTCGGAAGTTCCATGCGGCTTTTCGCGGATGATGCTGTAGTATACAGAGAAGTTGCAGCATTTAGAAAATTGTAGCGAAATGCAGGAAGATCTGCAGCGGATAGGCACTTGGTGCAGGGAGTGGCAACTGACCCTTCCAATAGACAAATGTAATGTATTGAGAATACATAGAAAGAAGGATCCTTTATTGTATGATTATATGATAGCGGAACAAACACTGGTAGCAGTTACTTCTGTAAAATATCTGGGAGTATGCGTGCGGAACGATTTGAAGTGGAATTATCATATAAAATTAATTGTTGGTAAGGCGGGTACCAGGTTGAGATTCATTGGGAGAGTCCTTAGAAAATGTAGTCCATCAACAAAGGAGGTGGCTTACAAAACACTCGTTCGACCTATACTTGAGTATTGCTCATCAGTGTGGGATCCGCACCAGATCGGGTTGACGGAGGAGATAGAGAAGATCCAAAGAAGAGCGGCGCGTTTCGTCACAGGGTTATTTGGTAACCGTGATAGCGTTACGGAGATGTTTAACAAACTCAAGTTTCAGACTCTGCAAGAGAGGCGCTCTGCATCGCAGTGTAGCTTGCTCGCCAGGTTTCGAGAGGGTGCGTTTCTGGATGGGGTATCGAATATATTGCTTCCCCCTACTTATACCTCCCGAGGAGATCACGAATGTAAAATTAGAGAGATTAGAGCGCGCACAGAGGCTTTCAGACAGTCGTTCTTCCCGCGAACCATACGCGACTGGAACAGGAAAGGGAGGTAATGACAGTGGCATGTAAAGTGCCCTCCGCCACACACCGTTGGGTGGCTTGCGGAGTATAAATGTAGATATATGTAGATGTAGATTTCATCTTCATTTCCAACCCTCAAGTCACCCAATGTGGCGTCGAATGCAATAAGTACTTGCCCTCGGCGGTCGAACTTCCCCGAATGGGGGACTCCCGGCCCACAATGCCGTACGCTCGTTTTCCATTTTTTGGTCAAGTGAAGGATGCACTCCGCGGAAAGCAGTTCTTGCATGGAGAGGTTATAGATGCGGCAAGACGTTACCTTCAACTTCGACCAATAGAATGGTATCACGCTGGCATCCAGGCCCTCGCAGTACGGTGGCTAAGACCGTCGAATTGAACGACGATTATGTTGAAAAATAGGGTTTTGTAGCCAAAAGAGTGGGGATGATCCGGTGTACTCGGGTCCTTAATAAAAGCAATCTGCTTGCAGAAAAAGATGTATTGCATTACTTCTTGAACGCCCCGCGTAGATCATGCAACGGTCCCGTTGCTGCAGGCGGCTCGGCCCATGTGACATGCCGCGCACGTCTCTGGTGGTGAGCGTCAACCGTCAGCTGTAGCACCTCTCAGCCACATTCGATATCAGATATTAAACCTTAACACAAATGCCAGGACAGTTCCTTTGGAAACAACGTAGCCAACTTCCTTCCCAATACGTCATCAACTGGAGCATGTATGATGTCGTTAACAACACTATTTATTAACATGACTTTAAACCTCAGTGTCACTTCCTTTGACATACTTCCATAATTTTGTTCAAGCTTGTTACATAACGAAATACAGGAAAAGAAATACGGCAGAGTAACAGGTGAAAATCCCAAGGAGGCGTAACTTCATGTCGACGGCGAATCCATTAGAGTTAAAAGTATAAGAGATCAGATACAGACCCATATAAAATATCGATAAATCAGAGTGGATCACATTCGTATTCCCATAAAAGATACACGCATGTTAGAAAGCGAAAACCATTGGAAAAAAACAGGGAAGGAATGGAAAGACCAACACTGTGAGTAAGAGGTAATAATAATAATAATAATAATAATAATAATTACAGGTTAGCAGTCTAATGCGTGGTGGCAGAAGGATGAGGATGAGGGGGAGGAAGGGAACCTTGTCCATGCAGAATTTTTTCTAGGTCAGTGATGGCCATTACCTTGACGGAAGATGACCTTTTGGACAATGGTTTCTGGTCACATTCCCTCTCTTTTCTGCGTTACTGGTTTTTATATCTGCTTTTCTCGAGGAGTTGAGGCTCTTCTTTCAGTCAGTTACAGATTAAATTCCAACATATTATTTTGGAAATTGGCTTTACGCTGAAATATATTATAATGTACTGGTAAAATCTAGGTTATTTCTTGATTTTCAGATTCTGTGACTAATACTTGTGTGTCACACGTCAGAAGTATTTCTTCATTCCCACATCAAAAAAATGGTTCAAATGGCTCTGAGCACTATGGGACTCAACTGCTGTGGTCATCAGTCCCCTAGAACTTAGAACTAATTAAACCTAACTAACCTAAGGACATCACACACATCCATGCCCGAGGCAGGATTCGAACCTGCGACCGTAGCAGCAGCCCGGCTCCGGACTGGAGCGCCTAGAACCGCACGACCACCGCGGCCGGCCATTCCCACATCAATACAAAAGCTTTGGAGCAGTTTTTAGGACAGTGTCCGAAGGCAACCTGTATCTGTACTGACGGCACCAAAACCAGTGATTGTCAGGAGTGAGTACTGTATACCATGTTTGCAGAAGTCTGCACTATTGAAATCGTAACTGTGAAACTTGTTGCTATACGAGATGCACTACGTTTCTGCTCGCAGAGCATATCTACGAGGGCTGTTTTTCTTTTTCGCTTCCGATCTGTCGCGAAACTAAAACTCCAGTGAAACTTTGCACAAATGTATTGCGCAGTGTCTCTACTCTGCTGGTCGATCACGCCACGTCGCACTTTCCAGTTCTGAGCACATAAAGATACCTAGAACGGTAGAGTTTCCCGCCAAGTGTGTGTCGTCATTAGATTTCTTCAGGTGGAATGGTTCTGCCTGATTTCACGCAAACCACATAACGTCATAGCGTATGTGTCAAGTCCGGCAATGGTGTATGGACCTTGACGCAGGACGTATAGAAGTCCATGATGCAAACGGTCAAGGAAGGAAGCGAGAGCCAACAGATAATCTCCTTCTGCGTGTGGCTCAGGCGATTCGAGAAAGTCGTCTATGAAGCGGAATATTGCGATCAGGCATTGTCCTTCTTCATGACAGCGCTCGGTCGTAAACAGCAGCTGCAACAAAGACGCTCCTGCAGCATTTTCGACGGCAGTGGTTTTATCACCCACCTTACGGCACGAACTTGGCTCCCACTGATTTTCATCTCTCCATATGGTCCGTTGGCTATGAGGGCATTATTCTGTCGCAGCCACCTAACTGCAGACCAGCTTAGAGAATTGGCAGAAAGCACGTGTGGCTGCTTTACATGGCGACGATATTGGAAAACTGGTACAAGGCTAGGACAAATTTCTATGTCGAAGCGGCGACTATGTAGAGAAGTAGCTGGAAGATGTAGTTAACTGTTGCAAATAAAACATTTTTGATTTTCAATGTTTTTTCGATTTCGCGACCGATCGGCCACTGAAAAAAAAATTATTTATATATTTATTAGTGAGTGATTCATTACCTCCTCAAAGAGCAATTAAAAATTTTAGTACTTGTTTGACTGAAACTCCCATTTGTGTACAGAATTATCGAAATGTTGAAATCGATGTATGAAGAAGGCGTTCCGGTTAACATCGCTTGGGCTGAAATTATGCTGTGGGATCAGTGTCAACAGTGCTTTCCACCGCTTAACAAAAGAAGCTGTAGTGACAAGGACTCACTTCTTGGACTGCAGTCCGACAGTAACGATATGTAGTGAATAGAGGTATGATAGAAGACTGGCAAGAGATATGGGAGGAAACAAGACACTGAGGTAAGAACTGCGCAATAATTCACTCATCGGTCCCATATTCCACGAAATCCCATAGATATTCAACGTCTTGGCAATCCGCCTCTCTAATAACCATTCAAATTCAAAAATATTCACAAGTTGCACATTGTAGAGACACCTCTCTTTTCTTGTGGGGAAGAAGAGGACGCGGATCACTTTTCCTTTGGGTGCCTCAGGCTACATGGAAGTTGTACAATCCTTTTACGAGAACTTGTGAAGCTTGGTCAAGCGTTGACAATCTGGAGGATGATGATGTTTGGTTTGTGGGGCGCTCAACTGCGTGGTTATCAGCGCCCGTACAATTTCCCAACCTTTGCTCAGTCCAATTTCGCCACTTTCCTGGATGATGATGAAATGATGAGGACAACACAAACACCCAGTCATCTCGAGGCAGGTGAAAATCCCTGACCCCGCCGGGAATCGAACCCAGGACCCCGTGCTCGGGAAGCGAGAACGCTACCGCGAGACCACGAGCGGCGGACGCGTTGACAATCTGTTTGGCTGCCTTGTTAACATCTCAAGGTGACGGACTTTTAAACGCGATGTACAGATTCTATGTTCTGCAGGTACCCGCGGCTGAGAGCAATGTATCACAGACAACGAACTACGCAAATGTGTTCTACAATATCTGAATTTACAATAAGTGCGTGGCCGCGCCGGGGTAGCAGGTACAGTGGTAGACTCCAACTCTGAGGTTCCTCGGTCAAGTCACGCCTAGGAGCGGTGATTTTTACTCGTTCCATTCCCTTCAGGATGGCCCCAGGTGCACTTAGCCGTCTATCAAATTGAGTACCGGGGTTCTTTCCTGGATACAGAAGGCGGCTGCGTCGGTTGACTTGCAATCCTCCCTTTCCTGCTATCGCGACGAAAGATAGGCTGCGCTCTGCCTACAGTCAGGCCAGGAACCCGTTCACCAGTTCACTACTACAGAATTAAAATTCACTTTTTTAAAATCTTTGCTTTCTGTGAGAGGCACGTCACCGACTGAATCATTCTATTCAGCAATATTGTGTGTGGGAAGCAGAATGAAGTATTATGGCTGCTTAGCAAATAACACCTTCACTTATTTTCTTCATGATTATTCTTTCTTGGCCGAGTCGCTTCATTGTTGTCAGGAAACGTCCATTTAGGAGCTCAGTGATAGGAACACAATGAAACAAAGATAGGAAACGTCCGTGGTTATTCGTGGTCCTTGCTACATTCTGTCTGCAGTCTACGTCTTTGTTCCAAGGAAATAGCTCCAGGATAATTTAACGTAGAATACGAGTAAATCACGCCAGCCCAGTCCGCCGGTGGAGTGTGGTTTTAAGTATGAGACACGCACTGACGCTGCGTTCATTTCCTGGTTAGTAGTTCAAATAATGTAGCCGCCTCTAATGCGGGCACCCTTGATGTCCTTGACGGTAACTTCAGTGAACGATACCGACTTGAAAAGAGGTCTCAATACGGCTTACCATTTCCTTCACCTACCAAACGGGTGATGGGTCAAATAAGTAAGTGCGTCATGCGGAGGACTTGAATGTTCCTTTACACAGCGTATTGGTGTTTGCGTTGTGACACAGGCAGTGCTGAAATGCCGTGTCAGCTCATAGCACACTCCTCTCGGTCCATACCAAGGACATTGCCTAAATTATCGTCACCAATATCATGTGTAATTTCTCTACGAGATTTTGCGGGTAGGGTTTTGCAGAAAGGATTTTACCCAAGATTTTGGGGCACAGTTTATCTGTCACAAACTGTACAAAACACCTCTCACCTGCTCTCAGCTTTCTGCTCGAATGCTTCTAACGAACATGACCAGAATTCGAATCAGCTAAGGCTGACTCGAGGACACAATAGTAGCGTGCCAATGGTCACAAGGCCATTGCGATACAAGCGCAGTCGGTTTCCTGAGAAAGATAACACAAACAGCGAATGTCGCAGCTGCGATCCATGTTATTAAATTTCAGGATGCAGCTCAAATGAAGGCTAGTTAGGTTTTCTTCACCGATTCCCTCTCTCATTGTACTTATAGAGAAGTGCACTGAAGTTCGGGGAAAGTTCTACAGGGAAGAATGGCAAAGTAAGCATTTAGAACCTGACACCTTCTAGAGCTGCGGTTATCTCCTGTTTCGTTTACGAATCTGTTCCTGTTTTGTGCTGAATTTGCACTCTTGGTGTGCATCTTGGTCCGAAATTACCCGTGTGAATACTGAAGAGTGTTGCCCTTGAAGGGATGAATGAATTTAAAAATAAACGACATACGTTTGGAATAAGTACGTGAACTCCAAATTGTCTACTAGATAAAATTGTCTAATACACATCACGAGCGATCTAGAATAATGTCATCTAGAGAGTCCTTCGGAATTCAGTCGTTTTCTTTTTTACCCGACATTCTATTCCTCAGCTTCATTAAAAGGTGCAAACCGTAGAAACTAGAGCGCTAATCCTTTGAAAGGTTCAAATACATCGAAGGAGATTCAACTGCGAAACAAGAAAAAGATTACGGGAATAATACGCTAAAGGAGAGCGCAGCCAATGAAATCCAGAGGGAAACCTAAATGTGGTTTGAATCTCGTTCTCCGCAATCCGATCCAGTGAATTTACAACTGCGTCTCTGTGCTCGGAGATAAAAATCAAAATATGCCTTAAAAATGACAGACAAAAAGGGAATCGTGTTACTTACATCATATCTTAGAAGAATGTAGAAAGGCAAACCTACGTTTATGGCGTTTGGAGATGTAGAGAAGGCTTTTGAGAATGTTGACTGGAAGACAGTCTGTGGAATTTTGAAGGTAGCAAGGATAAACTATGAGGAGCAAAATATTACATATACCTTGTCTAGAAAGAAGTTTGCAGTTGAGTCTCAGGACATGAAAGGAAAGCAGTGTACAATGAGCAAGTAGTAAAGGAACAAAAAAAATTTGGAAAAAGAATTAAAGTTTACGGAGAAGAAATGAAAACTTTAAAGATTTCCCATGACATTATAACTTTGTCAGATAAAGTAAAAGATTTAGAAGATAAACAGATTGAGTAGTGCCTCGAAAAGAGGTGTAAGATGAATATCAACAAAAACAAAACAAAGGTAACGGAAAGTAGTCGAGTTAAGTCAGGTTATTCAGTGGGGGTTAAATTACGAAATGAGTCACTAAAAGTTTGGGCAGCGAAATAAATAACGATGGCAGAAGTAGAGAGAATATAAAATACTAACTCATAATAGCTAGGAAAACGTTTCTCAGAAAGAGAAATTTGTTAACTTGAGATTTATATTCAAGTGTTAAGAGTATTTTCAGTATGTGTTTGTCTGGTGTGTAAGTGTGTTCGAAAGTGATACCTGAAAGACGCAGTAGTTCAGGCGATAAGAGAATTGAAGCTTTTGAAATGTAGTGCTACAGGAGAATGCTGAAGATTAGATGCGTAACTCCGATAATTAATCAAGACTTACTGAATGGAATTTGGAAGAAAACATATAGTGCACAACAAAAAGAAAGAGGAATCGGTTGATGTGACATAGCCTGAGTCGCCAAGGCTCATAAATTTCGTAATGGAGGGTAGTGGTGGGCGGGGGACAAAACTTTCAGATGAGACGAAGCCGGTTCAAGAGGATGTAAGATTTAGTAGTTACGCAGAGATGTGATTTGCACAGGATAAATCATCGTGGAAAGCCTGCAGCGATCCAAACTTCATAATGAATACCACATCAAGAACATGCAACACCTTTAGGACGATAACTAAGGTAGGAGGCTATTTTTATGTATGTCAATCGCAAACGAAGACGTATAATGTATTTATTTACTCATTGCTTACATAAACACGCGAAAAGTTATTTCACTGAGGTCGGCGATGTAGCAGGAATCTACCATCGTATGTTAAAATCCAACTGAATTTGTTGAAGGTAAAATCTTCTGGGTTATCAGACCGCGTCATGATCCCTTCAAACTTCTAATGTATTCTACATTGGCGCTGCCCTGCTGCGACCTTCAGGAATCTTCACGTGTCACACGTTAGGGGTTGTTAAGATACGCCAAAATATTGGTGGAAATCTCAGTCCTATGTGAAAAATTTCATGGCACTAGTGATGATCATTATTCCTTCAGATAAGGGTGCTAACTTTGGCCGCACCCTTAGTGCGCACTGATAGGAGTATTTTAGGGAATATGAAAGTCATCAACATCAAGCAGTTGCTCATCTTACCACCACTCACTCGTCAGGGAAGCGAAATGGTAAACCGTATCGGTCAGGTCTTTGTCAAGAAATCTTCGGTGTCCCGGTCGGCTGAACAGTTTGAGCCAACCGGGGTGATAACCTTCAACAAATTCAGTTGGATTTTGATATACAATTATTACGCATTTAAAGCCTTCTACGAAAACGGTATGTCTGTTATAATTTTCCCCCGTAATAATGTGTTAGTGATCATTTTAGAATAATATAATAGGCACGCTACACTGTGTACTTCACCCTGATTTTGAATCCTCCTTTCATCAAGTATTATACAGTTTCGTTATTGGTTCACTATATTCAAAACATATGTTTCGAGTTGAGGTAAACAAAAGAAAAAGTATAGAAATATTTGGGGGCTTAAAGACGGAGCATCTGACATTGCCTTCGTATCGGCCACTAATTCCTTTCATCCCAATTACAGGGTCAAACTAATCTCCACCGACGAATTTCAGAAGTTCTTCAAGGATTCTTATGAGTATTCTTGTGTAAGGCCCACATGTATAGTGTGGCTCGTTACACAGTAAGAATGCAATAACGATTTACTGGGTTTGTTACCCCACTTACTTTTCTTCCAGTGAAAATACCTCCATAACACTGTATAATCTTGTGATAGACAATCATTAGAATGCACAACACAAAACAAAGCAACAGCTCAGCATAGCGTCATTGTGACGCTCTTCCACTGGACTTAGCGAACTCATACATGAGCTGAATATAGACCAACTCTTCATCAGAAAACTTATTCATACTGCTGTGTATTGCTGACAACGTAGAGCTAACACTGTCGGCAAACAAACTCGAGCAGTACTGAATTCTGTGTGATATATGCATCTTCCCATCAACGACAGTAGCCTTTTCACCGAGTATCGCGGGAGATTATCTTTTTCGAATAGGATGCAAAATGTCACATGACGGACGAAACAAGAAAGATATGAAAAGCAGATTAGCATAGGCAAAGAGGGCATTTCTGACCGAGAAAATTCTGCTAGTACCAAAAACAGGTTTAACTGAGGAATAAATTTCTAAGAATGTACGTTGGGAGCGTAGGACCGTCTGGTAGTTACTCATGGACTGTGGGGAAACTGGAAAAGAAGCAATTCGAAGCGTTTAAGATTCAGTGCTACAGAAATAAGTCAAAAATTAGATAGAAATTTCTATTTTTAGTGATCCGACGATCTAGCAGTGTACCCCTTCGATGTCCTAGTTGATTAGGTACATGTTCCTTAGATCGTTTGAACTATTTTTTTATCTAAATGATGTGGAACGAGCCAGCGTGCTGGTTATGTATACCTTGTTTGTGTTAACATTATTCATTAGTCCTATTCATGCAAGTACACTGAAAAACAAGTTTTTTATTAGTAGGTAAATGATCAAAAATTTTACTGCTGTATATTGAACTCCTTTCTGAGCATATTGTGAATAACAATCACTCAGCACTCAATAACACTCAAATTATCATAAAATTTAAACAATTAAATGTGCTAGCAGACGACTTTTCCCGATGTATGTGAGAAATCAAGCGAAAATCACCGTAAGTAAAAATCAACATATTGTTAACGAAATGTTTTTCTGTCTTAAAGCAAATCAAAATGTAAATAACTTAATTACAGACCACTGATGACGCTTTCTTTACCTCAATAAGCAAAACACGTCTGATGAAAAAACCACGCATTCATTTTTTGTAGCTGCAACGACAGAACGAAAATACTCTCAAGAACTGTATGAAGGTGCTCTATTTGCAACTACCGGTGTTTAGTAGAGACACGTCTTTTAATTATTATAATTTTTATAATAATTTGAATGCTTAGTGAGTGTTGAGTGTTGTTATTGTTTCTAAGCCACTAACAGCTTTAATAACGGTGATGGTCATTTTTCCCTGTAGTGTTGTAGTTATGGGCATCACTGGTCTTCTCAAATTTTGATGGATTGTTTATGACGAATTTCATTAGCAAATGTATGTAATGTGACGGCGAAATTAAAATGTCTAGATTCTTGAAGATGTAGCTACTGACGTCCACGGGTGAACACCGCATATTCTTCTTACTGCTCGCTTTTGTGCAGATAGTGCTTTCTTTTTAAGTGATCGGGTACCATAAACAGTTATTCCATAGGACACTGTTGAGAGGAAATATGCAAAATATGACAAGAGGTTGATTCGTTTGTTTCCAAGATTAGCAGTTACACGAAGAGGAAAAGTAGCTGAACTTAATTGTTTGAGAGGGTCAGTAATTAGGTAATATTCTTCTTGCAGTTCAAGTTTACATCAATACGCACACCCAAATTTTGGGGAATTCTGCTGTACTGACCATCTCACATGCTACATCAATTATTGTTATGGCTCTGTTCAAACAAAAAAAAAATTTTCAAAAATTAGGGAAATTACATTTTCTGAGAACCACTTTATAATATTTTCAAAAATATCGTTTGTCATGTCATATGTTGCTTTCTATGGGATTTATTATAATATTAGCACCGTCTGCAAAAAATTACCGATTCCGCAGTCCTAATGGATAACAGCTGGTCGGTCTGGACTGCTACGGGAGCTGTTCCAGTTGGATTTTGGTTTGTCAACAATGCTGTGCTCAAGGAAGAGAGGTTTTGCAGTAATCGAGGTTATGAAAGTTTGTACTCTGTAAAGCAACATAAACTTGTTAAACCCCACATTTTGTATACACTTCTAATCACGTCTAGTCTCAACACAGGTCCAATATATCGATATATCATCACACGCTGTTACAGTGATCTGCACACACGATCCACCCTACAATCCATTGGCCGCAGCGGTAAACGTGAACGCGTAATATCGGCACTTCGTTTCTTTTTTATATCACCTTTTGGTCAAACAGGTAGCTGGTCAAAAGCCAGTTGCTGAGAATCAAGCGACAGCTATGGGGACACACATAATCGGTACGATATTTGAGTACACTTCCTCTCGCTACATCACCACAACAACAACTCTGCTGCTCAACTGACAACAACATCACTCGCTCAGCGAACTCGGCGGTTGAGACTCCGTTCCTGGCTTCCCCTCGACCTGTGCGAGCAAAATATCTTTCTAACTGAGTAAGAGGTAACGGATTCCTTACAGGATATTCTCCATAGAACCGACGAAGAAAGGAATATACAAAAACACTGAAATGAAGAAGGGACAGGGTAATAGGATATATGTTAAGACGTGAGGGAATAATCTCCATGGCTCTAGAGGGGGATGTAGAGGATAAAATCTGTAGAGGGAAACGGAGATCCAACAAATAATTGAGAATGTAGGTTGCACGTTCTATTCTTAGATGAAAAGGTTGGCACATGAATTCTTGGTGGTCCGCATCGAACAGAAGACTGGTGAGTCGAAGGAAACACTATTCTGAACTGTAACCTCAGCTCTGAAAGATAGATGAGGGCTTAACATAAATACCATCTACTACATTATTTATTTGTATGAAACAAATTCCGCATATTTTTACTGTTGTAGAAAAAATCCACAGGTGAATCTGAATTTACTTGACTTCCTGGAGCAAAGCATACATAATATGGTGATGCAGTTTCAAAGTAAAAAGAAGTATTACAATCTGAAAGATAGGGAAGCATAGGGAACGTCAGATAAATATAGTAAAGCAAACTTCAGGGTGAAGAGCAAAGTTGGATTTGCTGTTGTCAGCAGCAAGCACCGTGAGTGTATAGAACGAGTTTGTTTCCAAACACAGCAACTGTTTTCTACCACTGTTGTGGAATACAGATAAAAAGGTAATTTAGGGAGAGGCCTCAAAAGAAAAGCTATTACTCTGTTACGGGCCACTGGAGACAACTGGTCCATTATACCAAAATACTCAGAAAAGTCCCTTTAACAACTTCCGAAATTTTTTTGGGGTTTCAGGTTAGTCTATCATAATGTAATAATTCTACCTTTTTATTTCACATATGGCAAACAACCAAATTCAGATGTAATATCACTTCCTTGTTACTTTTTCAGTGTTAATAATGTTTTATAACTACAGTTAACTACTCGCACAATGCGCTGGAGCAGGAAGTCGGATGAAATTGCTATAGCATCTAAAACTTGTATTAGCAAGAGGAAAACGATTTTCTGGCTAAAAAGACTGTAAATGGCACACTCCTTTGAGGATAAATAGTAACTTGCGGAAACATTGATCAGTTCCGTGCTCTTGCTTTAAACTGCTTTGAGGAAAACGTGAAGAGGACGCGCCTCACTGAGTGTGATGCAGTAACGCAGGAATCCATTGCAATGTTGTGCAGCTCTTCATCTCTGTGGGAACTCCAGCGATACCGCACGCAGGTTTCCGTAATGGTGAAAGTCTAGCAGCGTAGCCGGGCACACTGCGTAGCGCTGGTGACGTTGGGGAACTTTCAGGAAACGTGTTGCCCGTACCAACGCTATAGTGCAGACTCACCGCGAAAACACCGGCAGCGCTTGACGTTTTTGCATCCGGTTCCCGAGGGATAAATTATGCCTGTGTTAAATTTACTGGGTCCCGCCGCTACGGTAACTACACTCCTGGAAATGGAAAAAAGAACACATTGACACCGGTGTGTCAGACCCACCATACTTGCTCCGGACACTGCGAGAGGGCTGTACAAGCAATGATCACACGCACGGCACAGCGGACACACCAGGAACCGCGGTGTTGGCCGTCGAATGGCGCTAGCTGCGCAGCATTTGTGCACCGCCGCCGTCGGTGTCAGCCAGTTTGCCGTGGCATACGGAGCTCCATCGCAGTCTTTAACACTGGTAGCATGCCGCGACAGCGTCGACGTGAACCGTATGTGCAGTTGACGGACTTTGAGCGAGGGCGTATAGTGGGCATGCGGGAGGCCGGGTGGACGTACCGCCGAATTGCTCAACACGTGGGGCGTGAGGTCTCCACAGTACATCGATGTTGTCGCCAGTGGTCGGCGGAAGGTGCACGTGCCCGTCGACCTGGGACCGGACCGCAGCGACGCACGGATGCACGCCAAGACCGTAGGATCCTACGCAGTGCCGTAGGGGACCGCACCGCCACTTCCCAGCAAATTAGGGACACTGTTGCTCCTGGGGTATCGGCGAGGGCCATTCGCAACCGTCTCCATGAAGCTGGGCTACGGTCCCGCACACCGTTAGGCCGTCTTCCGCTCACGCCCCAACATCGTGCAGCCCGCCTCCAGTGGTGTCGCGACAGGCGTGAATGGAGGGACGAATGGAGACGTGTCGTCTTCAGCGATGAGAGTCGCTTCTGCCGTGGTGCCAATGATGGTCGTATGCGTGTTTGGCGCCGTGCAGGTGAGCGCCACAATCAGGACTGCATACGACCGAGGCACACAGGGCCAACACCCGGCATCATGGTGTGGGGAGCGATCTCCTACACTGGCCGTACACCACTGTTGATCGTCGAGGGGACACTGAATAGTGCACGGTACATCCAAACCGTCATCGAACCCATCGTTCTACCATTCCTAGACCAGCAAGGGAACTTGCTGTTCCAGCAGGACAATGCACGTCCGCATGTATCCCGTGCCACCCAACGTGCTCTAGAAGGTGTAAGTCAACTACCCTGGCCAGCAAGATCTCCGGATCTGTCCCCCATTGAGCATGTTTGGGACTGGATGAAGCGTCGTCTCATGCGGTCTGCACGTCCAGCACGAACGCTGGTCCAACTGAGGCGCCAGGTGGAAATGGCATGGCAAGCCGTTCCACAGGACTACATCCAGCATCTGTACGATCGTCTCCATGGGAGAATAGCAGCCTGCTTTGCTGCGAAAGGTGGATATACACTGTACTAGTGCCGACATTGTGCATGCTCTGTTGCCTGTGTCTATGTGCCTGTGGTTCTGTCAGTGTGATCATGTGATGTATCTGACCCCAGGAATGTGTCAATAAAGTTTCCCCTTCCTGGGACAATGAATTCACGGTGTTCTTATTTCAATTTCCAGGAGTGTATTCCGGTACTTAATACATTTCCGTCTCTTTGCCGCCGCCACTACCTTTTTCTCTCAGAGCATAAAAATCACGAATATGTTCATATGCCAAAATTTTTGAAGGTTCTGAGAAAGGTAGAATAAGGCAGCTAGTACCCCACTTTTCAGTCAGAGTCTTTTAAATAGACAGGAATATATTCGCACTTGTGAACGAAACCGGCTGATAAACTGATGTGTGTGCCTTTGTTGTTAAGATGTTCAAAGTTTGTGTGTGTGTGTGTGTGTGTGTGTGTGTGTGTGTGTGTGTGTGTGTTTGTGTGTACGTGATCAGTTTTCTGACTAGTTTGATGCGCCCCTCCACAAATTCCTCTTCTGTGACAACATGTTCACCTTAGAATAGCTCTTGCAACCTACGTCCTGAATTATTTGCTGGATGTATCCCAACATCTGCCCTCCTCAACAGTTTTTACTTTCTACAGCTCCCTTTTGTACCATGGAACTTATTTCCTGATGTCTTCACAGATGTCCTATCATCCTGTCCCTTCTTGTCAGTGTTTTCCACATATTCCTTTCTTCGTCGATTCTGCGGAGAACATCCTTATTCCTTACTTTCAGTCCATCTAAGTTTCAACATTCTTCTGTAGCGCCCCATCTCAAATGTTTCGACTCTCTTCTTTTCCCACTGTTCATGTCTCACTGCCATGCAATGCCGTGCTCCAAACGTACATTATTACAAATATTTTCCTGAAATAAAAACCTATGTTTCTTACTAGTAGACTTCTCTCGGCCAGAAAGCCCTTTTTGCCGGTGCTAGTCTACTTTTTATATTCTCCTTGCTCCGTCCGTCTTGGTTTATTTTGCTGCCTAGGTAGCAGAATTCCTCAACTTCATTTACTTCGTCATCATCAATCCTGATGTTAAATTCCTCGCTGTTCTTATTTCCGCTGTTTCTTATTACTTTCGTCTTTCTTCGACTTACTCTCAGTCCATATTCTGTACTCATTAGACAGTTCATTCCATTCATTAGATCATGTAATTCTTCTTCACTTTCACTCAGGATAGCAACGTCATCAGGGAATCGTACCATTGATATACTTTCACCTTGAATTTCGGTTCCACTCCTGAACCTTTGTTTTATTTCCTCCATTGCTTCCTCGATGTACAGATTGAATAGTAGGGGCGAAAGGCTACATCCTTATCTTACACCCTTTTCAATACGAGCACTTCGTTCGTGGTCGTCCACTCTTATTATTCTCTCTTGGCTGTTGTATATGACCCTCCCTCCCTATAGCTTACCCCTAGTTTTTTCAGAATTTCTAAATCTTGCACCATTTTACATTATCGAACGCTTCTTCCAGGTCGAAAAATCCTTTGAACGTGACTTGATTTTTCTTTAGTCTTGCGTGCATTATCGACCACAACGTCAGAATTGCCTCATTGGTGCCTTTACCTTTCATAAAGCCAAACTGATCGTCATGTAACACTTCCTCAATTTTCTTCTCCATTCTTCTGTACACTATTCTTGGCAGCAACTTTGATGCATGAGCTGAAAACTGATTGTGCGATAATTCTCGCATTTGTCGGTTCTTGCAATCTTTCGAGTTATGTGGATGATATTTTTCCGAGAGTCAGATGGTATATCGTCAGACTCATACATTTTACACACGAAAGTAAATAGTAGTTTTGTTGGCACTTCTGCGAATGATTTTAAAAATTCTGGTGGAATCTTATCTCCCTTGTGCCTTATTCGATCTTAAGTCTTCCAAACATCTTTTAAATTCTGATTCTAAAACTGGATCCTCTCTCTCTTCCACATCGACTGTTTCTTCTTCTATCACATCAGCAAACAATTCTTCCGCTTCATAGACACCTTCAGTGTACTCTCTCCACCTATCCACTCTCTCCTCTGCCTATAACAGTGGAATTTCCATTGCACTCATGATGTTACCACCCTTGCTTTTAATTTCTCCGAGGGGTGTTTTGACATTTCTATATGCTGAGTCAGTCCTTCCGACATCATTTATTTTTCGATTTCTTCACGTTTATCATGCAGCCATTTCGCCTTAGCTGTCCTGCACTTCCTATTTACTTATTTCTTTCTCCTATTTACGTATTTCATTCCTAAGAGACTTGCGTCTCTGTATTCCTGAATTTGCCCGAACAGTTTTGCACTTTCTGCTTTCATCGATCAGCTAAAGTTTTTCTTCTGTTTCCCCGCAGTTATTTTCTTTGTACCGACGATTTTCTTTCCTATTTCTGTGATTGCCCTTTTTAGAGCAGTCCATTCCTTAAATCTGGTTTCGCAGGACAGAGCGGATCAGGTTTTGGTTGTGAAAAGGGGCCAAAATTAGTTACTGTTAGTTGCACAAAAAACACAAACTTTATTTTCCTAAAGACACTTAAAGACACATGCCCTTAAAAGGATTCAAAAACAATACGACTGAAGGCCCGAACACAAGTTATTAAAATTGCTTTAAGGAATACACAAGGCTGAAGGCCTTAGTTCAAAAAAAGAAAAAAAATGCATAAAAGCTCGGCTTAAGACCACATACTGAACACTGAAGAACTGAAGGCTTAAGGCCAGAATAAGAAATATTTAAAATAGAGCAAAATCTCCTTTTTTAAAAATAAGTTTTGAATAATTCAATCTTGAAACCTTAATTTAAGTCGGCTGAAGGCCTTATTTTAAAATTGAAGCAACTAAATTAATAGACGGCTGAAGGCCTGGCACAGTACTTGAGAATAAAAGAGAATCACAATCTAGAAACAACAGAACAATGTTGCTCAGAAGTGCTCCAAGGGTCGGCCTGAGTAGGCAACTCTAACGTAAGGCAGCCAAGATTAAAAATTGGACGGCAACCCGACCCAGGAACGGCTGAAGGACCGACCAACAACCTAATCAATCCCCTTCCGCCCGACCAACGGCACGACAACGGAAAATATCAGCAAGGACGAAGATACCAGCAGGACTACGCCAGTGGTCGGCGAGTACTGGCTGTCCGCACCTCACTGGCGCTCAGTCCCAAGTGAACTCCGACAGAGGACGACCCGGAAATACTAGCAGTCGCTCCAGAGATAGCACGACAGTGCACTTGTCGATAAGCGCTGCTGCTGCCGCTCACGGGCAAGCAAACCAGTAGCTTAGTGGCGCCAGTAAATCGAATAAGAAACGAGGCGACAGAACGGTAAAGACAAGATGACAAGCAATAAACGGCATGAACACGAGCCGCGCACGCCTCAATTTCCCTTCAACTGAATTTCTTACTGAGCCATTTGTTATTGCAGAATCTATAGCCTTAGAGAACAAGCGTATCTCTTCATTCCTTAGTACCCCTGTATCCCATTTCTTTCTCGAAGAAATAGACAAGAGGAATATGTCAATACCCAACACTTCTGAAGATGCAGCTGTCTGTATTACACATGCGCGGGACCAGAAGTAGATAAACAGATAGCAAACTACACGGCCCAGTCACAGTAACGCGACCTCAGTCTATTTTCGACAACAGATGCCAGGTGGCAGTATTAGCAGTCGCGAGTACACAAATCGTGACGGTTGGACACGGTGAACAGTGTTGTCACTGTTGTAATGCGGAAAGTTAGCATTTAATCTGAACTCCAAAAACTCATGATCCTTGCCTTTCGGGCCAAGAGTGAAAGCATTTCCAAAACAACTAAGTTTTTAAACTGTTCGAACGCCGCCGCGTTTAAAACACACCGTGCATGGCAAAAAAGCACTATCCAAAACCAGAGACGTGGCAACTGTGGTGCATCGAAGGCCATAGATGACAGGGGTGAATGATGACTGAAGATGTGTATGGGAAAAATATACGTGCAACTAGTGAGCAATAGACCGCCCATATGAAACAATGGGTTACCAACAGTGCCTCCTCAACGGCCGTTCAGCGAAAGCCGCTCTTTACGGGCCTCCGCAGCAGGCGCTTGGTTCAAAATGGCTCCAAGCACGATGGGACTTAACATCTGAGGTCATCAGTCCCCTAGAATTTAGAACAACTTAAACCTAAGTAACCTTAGGACATCACACATATCCATGCCCAGGGCAGGATTCGAACCTGCGACCGTAGCAGCACCGCGGTTCCGGACTGAAGCGCCTAGAACCGCTCGGTCACAGCGGCCGGCCCAGGCGCCTGGTTCATGCAACCGTACTGACTGGTGTTCATCGGCGACGAGGGCTGGAATTTGCACGCCAGCACCGTAATTGAACGTCCACGGACAAGGAACGCCTTGAGTGCGAGGTCCCCATAGCCAATGATGTTCACGGCATTCGACGTCCCACATATTGCCAACCAAGCAACAACAAAATGGTTCAAATGGCTCTGAGCACTATGCGACTTAACTTCTGAGGTCAGCAATCACCTAGAATTTAGAACTAATTAAACCTAACTAACCTAAGGACATCACACACAGCCATGCCCAAGGCAGGATTCGAACCTGCGACCATAGCAGCAGCGTGGTTCCGGACTGTAGCTGTAGCGCCTAGAACCGCACAGCCACTCCGGCCGGCATGCAATAACAACATGGCAACAATAACTAATGGCGACAGGGGGCAGGACAGAAGATATCGAATCATGAGCACAGGATGAGGCATACGTAGCGTAGTTGAGCTGCTTAGTCGACGAGTAACCCCTACAGTGCTAGTAGTGTTGGTACAAAGCAGAACAATGGCAATGATAATCAAAGCAAACATTGCATTATATCTACAATACCAGTTGCCGAAGTTGACATTTCATCAGAAAGGAACGCAGTGAATTTCATAGACTGAGAAGGAAGTGGCAGATGAAATATTAGTGTTTCTGCAAGATGTGTCAGTGGAATGTATGGCGTCATATATGCTCAACTGTGCGGCCAATGTAGATGACGAGTACGATGATGACGATACGTACTTAACAAGTGAAAGTGATATTGAAACATGTGTCGAGCCAAGTAGTTCATCATCCTTATCGGACAGGGAGCCACAAATCCCAACTTCTGTAATACGTATTTAAGGACATCCAATGTCCAAGGTGTGGATACTAAACATAATCTCCCAATTGGAAGATCAACAGCGTCATTGTAAAAAAATTATTATGAACAGATTTCTAATAATTCCGCAGCAATATAACCGTGTAGTGCGTAAGAAAAATTACGAATATTCAAGGGAGAACAAGGCGCACTTGAAAAAATTGGAGTTATTGCGTCTCAAGAATGCTTGATGCAACTTATAGTACGTATGTGATAGTGACCTACTACGTTATACTCGCCAAATTGCTCGCGATATAGATTACAACGATTTCAAGGGAAGCAGTGGATGGTTGCAGAACTTCAAACAGTGCTACAGAACTGGAAGACGTAAGATAACTAAAGCTCAAAACAAAACGTCAATCTGAAGATTCACAGGAAACTGCGGAATTGGCCCGAAAATTTGCAAATGAGGTAAAAAAACTTATCCCATCATTCAAACAACCGTTCGCATCTTCCTTCCACCTGTTTTTTTCCGTCCCGCGTGACAGTTAAGTATTGATCGTTTTGCTTGTATCTAAACATTACAAGTTTGCTCTTGCTACTCATCCGCATTAACTTACATTTTTCCACTTTTAGAGCTACCTGCCATCCATCACACCAACTAGAAATTTTGTCTAAGTTGCCTTGTATCTTCCTACAGTCACTCAACTTCGACACCTTATAGTACATCACTGCATAATCAGCAAACAGCAGATTGCTGCCACTCTTACGGCCAAATCATTCATGTATGATAGAGAACAAGCAGCGGTCCTGTCACATTTCCCTGGACCACTCCTAACGATTCCCTTTTATCCGTCATCGAGGACAACATACTGGGTCTATTACTTAAGGAGTCTTCGAGACACACATATGTGTGAACTTATTCCATATGCCCCTACCTTTGTTACCAGCCTGCAGTGGGCATCGTGTCAAATCTTTCCGGAAATCTAGAAATGTGGAATCTGCCTGTTGCTTTTCATCCGTAGTTCGAAGTATATCATGTGAGAAAAGGTGAGTTTCGCAGGAGCGATGCTTTCTAAAACCATGCTGATTTGTGGACGTAACTTCTAAGTGTCATATATTCGAACTGAGAATATGTTCAAGGATTCTGCAGCAAACCGAAGTTATGGATATTGGTTTGTAATTTTATGGGGCCGTTCTTTTACTGGTTCGTAATTTTCTGGGTTCGTTCTTTTACCTTTCTTGTATCCTGGAGGCACCTGCGCCTTTTCCCAATCTCGTGGAACTTTATGCTGGGCGAGAGATTCACGATAAATGCAGGCTAAGTAAGGGGCCAATGCCGTGGAGTGCATTTTGTAAAACAGAATTGGGACTCCATCCGGACCTGATGATTTATTTGCTTTCAGATCTTTTAGTTGTTGCTCTACGCCAGGTATGCTTACTACTTTGTCGTCTATACGGGAATCTGTCCGATGGTCAAATTACGGTATGTTTGCACGAATATCCTGTGTGAACGATTACTTGAACGTGAAATTTAAAACTTCGACTTTCGTTTTGCTGTCTTCAACTGCCACACCAGACTAGTCAACAAGGGACTGAATGGAAGCCTTAGTTCCGCTTAGCGATTTAACATAGGATCAAAATTTTCTCGGGTTTTCTGTCAGATCTTTTGCCAAGGTGGGACGGTGGTGACATCATGATCGCTAATCCCCGTTTCTATACAGACACTGTCGATAAGGTCCGACGTATTTGTAGCTATAAGGTTTAAGATATTTCCATTTTTGATCCCGGCGGAGGTTCGAGTCCTCCCTCGGGCGTGGGTGTATGTGTTTGTCCTTAGGATAAGTTAGGTTAAGTAGTGTGTAAGCTTAGGGACTGATGACCTTAGCAGTTAAGTCCCATTAGATTTCACACACATTTGAACGTATTTCCATTTTGTGTAGGGTGCAGAGGTAGGTGTTGAAGACTGTTTTCAGGAAATGTGTTCAAAAGTATTTCACATGACTGTCCGTCTGTACCCTCGCAATGAATCCACAGTCATCCCAGTTTATATCCGGTAGGTTAAAGTTGCCTGCAACTAATATTTTAAGATATGGCTATTTACTCACTATTAACCGAAGACTTTCGTTGAATGACTCTAGAACTGTCACAGCGGAATCGGGTGGCCGGTAAATACAACCACCAATTAACTTGGTTTCACCCACACCTGTTAAACGCGATCAGATAACCTGAATACCACACTCAACTTCGACCTCAATAGAGACCTTTTTTTCCAACTGCAATGAACACCCCCACTCATATGGCCTCTAATCTGTCCTTCCGATATACGTTCCATGACTCGCTAAATATCTTAGATCTTTCCATCTCAGGTTTCAGCCAGCTCTCGGTCCCAAGAATAATTTGAGCGCAAGAACTTTCCTGGAGGGCAGTAAAATCGGGAACTTTACAACTAATACTTCGACAGTTTACTGATCAAATTCCACGTTCCCAAGAGTGATTTTTGCAGAGTTGAGAGCAAGTATTTGAATTAACATTATAACAATTTTGTTATTTGATCTCACTGAAATATTTGATAACATTGTTGATAGATTATAATTGTCCTTAAATTATGTTATCTGATTGCATAGCTTTGTCTTAATATATCAATGTCCAGTTGATTTAACTGGTAAAGTTATTTTTCCTGAGGAGCGATAAAAAAAATCTTGATACGAATGGTTTTCAATCCTTACTTGGGCCACACCTTCCACTCCCAGGCAATCTTACGCCAGTAGTGCATACCATTCTGATAGCAGAGCATAGTTACAATGCACGGACCTCAGGTTTATGTGGCCATACTAACATCGACGTCTTAACGCAATCGTGTGCTATTGTGCCGACTGTTAATCTAGATGGTAAATTGTCTGGAAAGTTATTTATTGCTCTTCGAAAAATTGGAGGTACTCTGCCCCTGCGATTCTTTCTTGTGTGCGTGATCTTCGAGAACACTTGGGCAGGCTGACCGGATTTCCAAAATCAAAATATGGGACACATATGTTACCAAATGTTGCGATACCAAACCTCGACTTTGACCCGTGACTTCATCAACATGGCAGTCAGCCCTTAAAACTTTTACAATATAGCCACCCTTGAAGTTACTCGTTAATGCAGGCAGGTACAAGCAGAGGAATTAATACACATATAGTATAGGAAGACACGAAGCTGTTTTTTTTCCAAAGCTAAAGTGCTGTATTTAGTGATTCTCGTTCTTACACTTGCTCCTTTTGGAAACACTTCATTTTTAGTATGGTTTGTCGTAGGTAAAAATTGTGCTTTTGAGTATAAAATGATCAGAACACAAAAAATATTTAATTGCGGAGATAACCAACGGGAGAAGCGCAGGAATTTAAGGGGTATCGGGTAGGGGCAAACGAAATATATGGTAATCTCAATAACGAAGATATATTAAATCAACTGCTAATGCAAAAATTAATTAGATATATTCGCATTTAGAAAGCCGAAATGACTTGCATTACTAATCGAATGAATATTTTGTTGTTTTACAGTTGTCACAAGCAAAAAGTTAGGCAGACAATGATTATTACTTATGGAGATTACTTATTTCTCTCTCAATTATATTTTGCAGAAGCATGTATGTCATTCTGGAGTTTGGTATTTGCAGATAGAATTTCATAAAAATAAACACACGAAGTATTCTGAAAATGATTTCTGCTATAAATATTTGCCTCGCAGTTTGCATACTAAATCTGTTCTTTTCATCAGTCCATAAACACTTTGTGACAGAGAACACTTTTTCTGCAGCAGCATTGGTGTCAGGTGGAGCTAGCAGAAAGGAAATAATGAGCTGCATGTTTTTGTAGCAGAAATCTTCAGCTGCAAGCAAGTTGGAAATAACAGACCATTTTTTTCCCAACACACTTCGCAGTTTTCAGTTCATCAATTTTCACTTCATATATATTTTTCACGTGATTCACTGCTTCAAAAAGCGATCTTCACATATTTCTCTCCAAATACTTTCATCAAACTCCGCTATAGGTTTAAGACTTTGCTGAACAATCTTCCAAAGAAGAGGATATTTGAGTTGAAGCCAGTTAAATGGTTTCAATACATGAAATAGGTAAGCCCACTTCTCAATATAATCAGTTAATGTCTCATAACGTAAACTTGAAATGTCCATGAATCAGACTCTTTCAGCAAGACATTGTCTTGCAATGTACTTATCAATGACTGAATTTTTGTAGTGTGAAAGTTTTCTTCCTTCCGCGATTTTACTTTCTTTATTAACATTTCTAACTGCTCCAAAATTCATTTGCTGACATATCTGCTGCCTCAACAGTTTTTGTTGTTGGCGAAAGCATTTTCAAATGACTCTGAATAAAACAGAGCCACAGCAGGATCACTGAAGAATGATTTCAAGATAGTAGGATATTTTTCTTGAGACAAAAAATCGATCGACTGAAAAAGTACTTTTACACAATGAGCAACATAATTTCTGAGTTTGAGGTTCTAATTTCAAAAACTGAAGTTTAGCTTTCATTTCGTCGGTAAATGCACACTTCCTTTTTGGAATTTCTGAGAAATATAAAAGTTTGTAGAGCATTACACCAGGCAATGTAATCTGCGAATTTCGTGGTTTAGTGCGCGGTGTCGGCATCCAAACAAATGACGAACGAAATAGGGATTGGGCGTCTGAATTCCCGTGACCCATCGGGCGATTAGAAACTCCTACATGCCACGGAAAATGCTGCCATGTGAAAACACTACGTGGTACCAACCATAGAGTACAAATATTTCTACTGCTTAACACCATCCAAAGAACTTCTCATTCAGTTTAATTTAATCAGACTATTTACTTTATTCTTTGGTTATGAGCACATTTGCTCTCCATTTGGTTACGCTACACATTATTTAAAAACACACTAGTTCAAAATATATGAGACGGTTAACAAAAAACGGGACAATATAGGTCCCGCATTTATTTTGTCACGACAACTGGGCAGCTTAAAATACGTGACGTCTGATCACCCTACAGTAGGGAGTATTTACGTCACAGCAATGAAAGTAGGAAAATGGACGCAAGAGAACTACAACTATGGTATGAACACTGGTTTTGGCCAATTGCTGATCAAAATAACTTGTTTTTGCTTGATTGCTGGTCTGCATATAAAAATTATACTCCTTTACAGCAAACTATCCCTCTTGTAAAGTATGTGGAGCCACTGGACAAATCAGCCTCTGGTTGTTTGCTTTTTCCGTGCCTATATAACATATTATCGCGCTATCCGCGGCTGCGCCTTAAGGGGTAGCCAGTTTCACGACAAGCTCCATGACAGACTGTTTAGAATTTTTTCAAGCTGTGACATTGTCGCTAATAAAACAATGACCCGTATATACAATAAGTTCCTTTAATTTACGCCTATGGTCACAAACTTTTTGTTAACAGATTACCGGTTTCGGTCTGTAATGACCATCATCAGAACTGTTTTATAAAAACTAAGTCATAATGTACTGCAGCCATAGTGGTATCGTTAAATGTTAAATGCTGATTTTGCATATGTACAGAAATATTGATACAGAAGTTTTAAAATTTTCTACATGGCTGGAACAGCAACCGTAGAATAAAACCTTCTTGAGAAATAGTAAACAGCCAATCAGTTGCGAATTGGAAGGTTCGTTGAAACCTCTGTCACCATTGTTTTAACATTTATAGTAACATCGTCTCCAAAAGGAAATATAGAGAACTGAATTACATGTTATGCCAGATGTACGTTAAAATATAGCCGAAAGGTGTCAGTCAAATATAAAATTTCACCTTCATAACAAATTAAAACATGCACAACATGTTTGTTATCGTATGATATTTCCTGACTAATGTGCAGCTATTGCACCGTTATAATCGTTGAAACCATGGTAACGAGTTTTTAATAAACCTTTGAATTTGCAACTGATTGGCCGTTTACTGTTTCTACAAGAAGATGATACAGAAGTGCTATTATGACCATAACAAACACACGACAAATAATCCGAAATAACTCGTATTTTTTATTGGGTTGACACAGCATTCATCATTACAAAAAATACTAACTGGAACACAAGAGTTTTAGAATTTTAATTATCTGGATACCACACAGTTGTATTCATGATCTCGATATGGACGAGAAGGGAAGCCGTGATGTCCATCGCCTACTATTCGTTCATGGCTTCCGTGGTTTGCTTGGACATAAGTTTTAGTGTGACGGAAAATAAACGGATCAATAACGAAATGAACTACTCCGCCTCTTCATAAGGTAGGAAAAGCCCTGATACATTGGCGCTGCTTCAGGCATATGCTAAGCAACTATTCAGGACATCGTCCACTGTCCTTGCCTCGTTATCGTACAAGGACTGAGCCGATCCCGGAAACTAAGTTTCTTAGAACAGAGGTGCGTAGTAAACTTTGTCGTCACGTACCTGAATCCTAAGATTACAAGCGCTGTTCGGTTGACAGTGCATCGTCTACTATGGTCGATTGAATACACAGGATCTTGTGGCTAAAACTATTTCTCACATAATACTTCATTACAGATGAGAGTCAATTTAACCTGTTCCATAATGATGATAGATTTTTAGTGCAACGAAGACCAAGTGACGGGTAAGAATTGTAAGGTATACTGGTATAGAGTAGTATATTTCCTCTTTGCTTTAGGGTAATTATCTTCGATACATGAAACATAGATCATTTCCACTACATGAAGATACTGCAGGACAGCTTTCAAAATAATCTGTAGTATATTTGAATTCGTGAAAGATTTGTGGGTAATTTCTAAGAATGTTTGCCTATCGAAGCCGTGGGCTCCAGACGATAGATATCGAACGTGCGATTCTAAATCGATCACGAGACTGTGGTGGCGGGCGTTATGATAAATTATTTGTGAGTTGTAAGGAAAAGCTAAACGATTTATGTCGGTAGTGAATGGGATGTGTGGTACTGTACACGTTTTTCGGCCGATAGCCTCACGTAGAAGAATCTAATTGCATGCTTATGCAATGTACAAAATTGTTTGAACTTTCGTCGAAAATGTGACACTCTACCCATATTTTAGCGGACATTGGCAGAGTCTACCCAGGTTACGGTAAAAAGGGAATGCTTCCCGTAGCATATACATCAAACGGACTTTCTCTTGACGACAACGTAGAGGACGAGCGAGGTAAGTTGTTTCCTTTGTAATTACATCTATTTTAGTAACGCTCTTCTTTTGTCGTTGCTGTAGTGACCACAATAAATGTGCTCATAACGCCCGCCACCACAATCGCGTGATCGATTTAGAATCGTCATTTTGATATCTGTCGTTTGGAGCCAGATGCTTCGATAGGCAAACATTCTTAGAAATACCGATTTGTGCATTTATGCGTGCGACGATCCGAAGCTCACAGTATAAATAGCCTGTCAGTGCTGCAGCATCATGCCTCATAAACATCTCCACACTGCATGCATAGACGTTAATCCACGTGAGCACTTGTGAATCGATAACTGAAATACAAGCACAAGTCAATTATTAAAGTACACTTGATACTACTTCAGGAATGCAAGAAAATTCGTCAGTTGTGAATGGTAAAAGCAGCTAACAGAATTTGCAGAGGTAGTTGCAAATTTTTAGACAGAAAATTAAACAGATAGTAGCAGAGCCTATATGGTACATTTTGAGATAAGGAACTAACGCTCGGAAATATATATTTAAATTAAACTTTCAATCGTTAACGAAACTGCGGGAACGCAGTCGTATCATAGATTGGTAGTAAGAATGAATTTTCAAAAGTTGCATTTTTCCGTTGGCATCTATTATACAGTTGCAAATTTTCTATGAAATGATATTACAATACCACGCAGAAGGAATTTAAAGATTTTGGTGACCGTAAGCGAGCAAAAAGTTATAATGTTCGCCGGATGGGATTCATTGTTTTGTACATCATGAAGCACTTTGCGCTAAATTCGCAGGCACTAAGATGTGAAGAAATTGGTAAAATTTCTGAAGTCGCATGCATTATTATGCTATCAATGGCAACATTTTTTGATGGAATCGAGTATGGAGACTTTTTAGATTACTGAAAAGTACGTTGGTTAAGTCAAGGGGCATGCCTGAAACAATTTGTTGATTTAAAACCCGCTGTTGTTCAATTTATGAAGGAAAAATGTGTGCAGGAACGAAAATAAGAACATCTGGGATGGCTGGCAGATCTTACATTTTAAGTGAACTTGGCTGCACACTGCCCACAGTAAGACACTGCAAGATGAGAAACAACTTATTTCTGATTCTATGGGGATGTATTTGAAAAGAAAATCGTATCGCAGAAGGGACAAATTCTGAAAAATACAGTTCACTCCCCTAAGCTCATTGGTGTTAAAGAAACCGTGAGCTCTGAAGAATTCATTGTGGCCTTGAAAGAATTACAATGATAGTTTTCTAAACGTTTCAAGGACATTGCCAATCTTATATCTGTTTCCGAGTTGTTGTTGGGACCATTTGCCATTCCAGTTAAAAGTGTCCTCGTGCTAATTCCTGATTTACTCATAAATCCTTTTCCGTTAAAACTGTCCACCATGTCAACATTGTTCTTCTCAGCTAGCGTTCCCATGTCTCCATAATGAAGTTACGGAAGTGCTACCATATTTCGATCAAAATACACTACTGGCCATTAAAATTGCTGCACCACGAAGATGACGTGCTACAGGCGCGAATTTAACTGTCAGGAAGAAGATGAGTGATATGCAAATGATTAGCTTTTCAGAGCATTCACACTAGGTTGGCGCCGGTGGCGGCACCTAAAACGTGCTGACATGAGGAACGTTTACAACCGATTTCCCATACACAAACAGCAGCTGACTGGCGTTGCCTACTGAAACGTTGTTGTGATGCCTCGTGTAAGGAGGAGAAATGCGTACCATCACGTTTCCGACTTTGATAAAGGTCGGATTGTAGCCTATCGCGATTGCAGTTTATCGTGTCGCGTCATTGCTGCTCGCGTTGGTCGAGATCCAATGACTGTTAGCAGAATATGGAATCGGTGGGTTCAGGAGGGTAAAACGGAACGCCGTGCTGGATCCCAACGGCCTCGTATCACTAGCAGTCGAGATGACAGACATTTTATCCGCATGGCTGTAACGGATGGTGCAGCCACGTCTCGATCCCTCACTCAACAGATGGGGACGTTTGCAAGACAAAAACCATCTGCACGAAAAATTCGAAGACGTTTGCAGCAGCATGGAGTATCAGTTCGGAGACCACGGCTGCGGTTACCCTTGAGGCTGCATCACAGACAGGAGCGCCTGCGATGGTGTACTCAACGACGAACCTGGGTGAAAGGCAAAACGTCATTTTTTCGGATGAATCCAGGCTCTGTTTACAGCATCGTGATGGTCGCATCCGTGTTTGGCGACATTGCGATGAACGCACATTGGAAGCGTGTATTCGTCATCGCCATACTGGCGTATCACCTGGCGTGATGGTATGGGGTGCCATTGGTTACACGTCTTGGTCACCTCTTGTTCGCATTGACGGCACTTTGAACAGTGGACGTTACATTTCAGATGTGTTACGACCCGTGGCTCTACCCTTCATTCGATCCCTGCGAAACCCTACATTTCAGCAGGATAATGCACGACCGCATGTTGCAGGTCCTGTACGGGCCTTTCTGGATACAGAAAATGTTCGACTGCTGCCCTGGCCAGCACATTCTCCATATCTCTCACCAATTGCAAACGTCTGGTCAGTGGTGGCCGAGCAACTGGCTCGTCACAATACGCCAGTCACTACTCTTGATGAACTGTGGTATCGTATTGAAGTTGCATGGGCAGCTGTACCTGCACACGCCATCCAAGCTCTGTTTGACTCAATGCCCAGGCGTATCGAGGCCGTTATTACGGCCAGAGGTGGTTGTTCTGGGTAGTGATTTCTCAGGATCTATGCACCGAAATTGCGTGAAAATGTAATCACATGTCAGTTCTAGTATAATATATTTGTTCAATCAATACCCGTTTCTCATCTGCATTTCTTCTTAGTTTAGCAATTTTAATGATCAGTAGTGTAGGTGCGTGAAAGACCTTTCTCGATTATGAAACTAAATAAGTCACTACTACGTGGCAACCTGAATGCAAAAATCTGAAACTGTGTCTGTCCATACGTCGACAGTTTGTACCAGATAAAAATTATGTCTTCAACGCACCAAACATTTAAATAATACTGAAAAGTCGTTTTCTTGTGATCTGTATCATTGAGAAATGTGCAATATAAAACCGAGTCGCATGTAGTACGACTGCATTGCCGTTTAAACACAGTGGGTTCGCAGTGTGCCCCTCATCACGCTCAGACAGCATGCGGTGGAGGTGTGCAACTAGGCTGGACGCTATGATTACTCCGGCCAAGGCACAGCTAGCAAGCAGAATTCTTGGCTGCCCCTGATGCAGATATTGGACTCCACCAGTGATCTTCTGTGGTACCCCTAAAACTTAATCCGATCATGAACTATGTCATACTCCATCCAAAGAACACGATTCCGAGGACCTTTTTACATGCTGACAGCATAGTTCTCATTGCAGACTGTCTACCAGAAATTCAAGATGGTCCTAATGCTTGGTGCAGGGTGCTAAAACGAAGTTCCACATTCTGCCCCTAGACGGCTAATTGGGCCCGATCGATCTCTGTGTCATCATCTGCTAGTAGTGCCAATTGGATGTGGTATGAAGGGGTATGTGATTAGCACATTGCTCTCCTGTTCGTTGTAGAATTTACTAACCTTTTCCTTTGATATCTATTATGTAGTTGCATAACTGATGGGAGACGCAAATTTCCTATGAAACGACTTCACAGTACCATACAGAAAGAATTTAAACATATAGGTGACATTAAGAGAGCAAAAATTTACAGTGATCGCCAGATTGTTTCGTGAATCACGAAGCACTTTGTGTTAAATTTGTAGGCATGGAGTATGTGAAGAAATTAGTGGTACGTATAGTGCTTCTTGATGTACTAAACAATAAACCCCAACTGGCGATCATTGTAATTTTTTGCTCTCTTATTGTCACCTAAATCTTTAAATTCTTTCTGCCTGGTACTTAATGTAATGTCATAGGTAATTTGCGTCACCGCTCAGTTATGCAACCGCATAGTAGATACCAGCGGAAAAATGTTCCTATCGGAGAACAAAAAATGCGAATGTGTTCCTGTTTATTTAAAAAACTCTAACTGAGAATTGGGGTACCAGCTGCCTCAGTCTACCCTCCTTAGAAACTTTAAAAAAATTTCCAAAAATTTTCGCATATGAACATGTTCGCGCTTTTTTTAAGATGCAACTCACCTCAAACTCCTGCAAGCTCCCCTAACTGTAAGTCACTCACACCCACTAGTCCATCATTGTAAGTCGCTCATACCCATCCACTAACAGTAGCCCATTTTCACTCACCCCCCAGCCGAACTTATTCGTTATCTCTCTGCCATTGTCTCCTCTGCCACAGCCATAGCTCCTTCGTTCTGTCCAAATACGACAATGTCCTCTCGCTGTCACTGTTTCCCTCTTGCTCTTTCTTACTTTTAATATCTCATTCCTTCCTTCCTACTGCTGTTGTCTCTTCTCCCTGTCGCTACCTCTCTCTTCCACGTTGTCATTGCCATGTACTTTGTCTCTCATTATCACTGACTCTCTCCCATTTCCACTTTCTCTTTCTCTTTATATCTCCCCTCCCCCACACTCCCACCCCCCCTCCTCCTCCTCTGGCACTGTATTCTTGACTCTTTCCTGTTCTGTCACTGTCCGCTATGTTCCACTGCCACTGTGTCCCTCTCTTTCTCTCACACTGCGATTGTCTCCTTCGCTCTTTCTATAATACAACCACTGTTTAGTATATTCCAGTACTTAATACATTTCCGTCTCTTTGCCACTGCCACTACCTTTTTCTCTCACAGCATAAAAATCACGAATATGTTCATATGCCAAAATTTTTGAAGGTTCTGAGAAAGGTAGAATAAGGCAGCTAGTACCCCACTTTTCAGTCAGAGTCTTTTAAATAGACAGGAATATATTCGCACTTTTTGGTGCTCCGATAGGAGATTTTTAACGCTGGTTCCCTTCTTTTCCCTCATGCAGCAGGGCATGTGACTTATATGAAAAGAATTGTATTGGTCAGTAAAATTTAGATTGTTTACTTATGAGAAATTGGAATAATGCAAAACTAATTACACATCTCAGACCGGATTTTAGATGCAAAAAAATTTTCCATGTGTTTCAGTACTAGAACACGGTGTTCCCAGATGCGAACGGAGACGCTTTACAGCCTATTTATCAGTGATAAGTCACTTTATGAATTACGTTTTCGCCTCACATCGGATTTTACGTGCGTATTTTACGTGTACAAATAGGGTATATTTCAAATTTTCTTCGTATCTTGATCCGATTCCGAGATACAAATTTTCGAGGTTCTTCGAGATCGGGATCTTACCAATAAATCTTAAAAATTGCAGACAAAAACTGTTCTTATCCGCCTCGGAATCCGTGGCAGGATTTTGGTACCCAAAAGAGAAGTTTTTAGTAGGTTTCTCAATAGTGACTAAAGATTTTTGAAAACAGAGAGATGCCTATAGAATGTATTGTTTAAGTTTGAGCAATTGCTGTGATTATTTATTACTTAGTTTTACCTCGTACCGTATTTTACGTATAGAAGTAAGGTACCATTGAACATCTGTATCTTAGAAACGGATAAAGATACCACGAAAATTTTCAGGGTTGTCCAAGATCGGAATCTTAGGAATATATCGTAGACATTTCATCCATTTGCTGTCCATAGTCATCTTGGAATGCTCGGTCGGGTTTTGGTCTGCTGGTCACAGCGAAAATATAGTAAGAAAATGCCAACAGAATCAACTGATTTGATGTATTTTTCTAAGCTGGAGGAAGTGTGCAATGTTGGTACTTTGACTCTGTACTGCAGATTAGTGACACTGAGACGATCTTTATGTCGAGTATACAAAACGTCCCTAGCCCAAGGACTATGCAATACATTTGACCCTACCTTTTCATGACCAATAGACCCCGAGGTATGAACAACGGAAAATCCTGTTTTTATGCGAAGCGTTATGCGAAATAGGTACACATGCTGTGCTGAGAATTCTCATCCCTCTTTTCTGTCATTCCCAATCATTTTAAAGGCTTGTGACGATATACGGGGTGTTCAAAAGTCTCTCCGCAGTGCCGTATGATTGTTAGCCGCGCGTGTCGTATGCCGCAGTGAATATACCGAAATGAAACTCAGTGAAATACAAGTTATTAATTTATTGAATATTCATTTTTACTTACAAATTTTCACATTAATGTTGGAAGTGTTCCCTCTGTTGCTGAATACACAATTAAATTCGTCTAATCGTGTTTCCAAACACAAGCTGTAACATTTCTTCTGTAACAAAAGCAGTGACAGTGGGTATTGCAGTTTTCAATTCATCGATGGATTTTGGACAGTTTTTATAGACAGTTGCTTTCGCTGCACCCCAGAAGAAAAAGTCAGGTGGTGTTAGGTCAGGCGACCGTAGAGGTCAAAGTCCCTGTGAAATTATGCGATCACCGAAAACATCAGGAAGAAGTGACGTTGAAACGCGAGCTGTCTGCGCGGTTGCACCATCTTGTTGAAAATAACCGTTCAGTATTTCACTTAACAGAGGTTCTCCTATGACTGGGTACAGTATATCACTGCAGCATCGTTGTGCGTTTATTGTTTCCCTTGAAAAATATGGGGCTCACAATCCGACGTCTAGAAATTGCAATCCAAACTCCTATTTTCACAGAATGAAGTGGTTCCTCACGAATACGAAATGGATTTGCAGTGCTTCACATACGAGAAATTTGCGAGTTCATGTACCCGGATAAATGAAACCACGCCTCATCAGTGACGAACGTTTCATTAAGAATATCCCTTCCATATTGTTGAATGAAATTTTAGAGTTCAAATGTTTTCCTTAAAGCTGTGTGGGCCGTCCCGACACTAACATCGATTTCCTGGGCGAGTTTTCTTACTGACTTTGTTCAGACTCAGGAACATTTTGTCAGGAATTTCGAGTAGTTTATCCTCAGACAAAACGCTAGGACGACCACTTCTCGGTGCATCTGTCGCTGAACCCCTCATTCGAAATTTGTAAACCAAATCTCGCACAGTATCGCGATGTGGGAGTGTTGTCTCCGGGAAAACTGAATTAAATGTTTGACGAACTGAAACTGTGTATTCACCGCTAGCTTTGAACACTTGTTCGACTAAAAACACACGTTCTTCAATGGTTAGCATTTTAACAGTGATAAAAACGAAACAAACGAACAAAGGAACTAAACTTAAACGTTCAAGTCAACACGTAACGACACACACCAACGATATTACTGACGCTGGCTGAGATAAACGAGACAGTGGAATGTTGGGAGAGTCCAGTTGAAGGGAAGTAACCCAGGCAGGTGAACAATCATACGGCACTGCGGAGAGACTTTTTGAACACCCTGTATCACTAGGACGCCTCTTATTATCTTGCGAACCATGGATGAAAGGTATCAGACGGATGCCCT
The DNA here is from genome assembly GCF_023864275.1 of Schistocerca cancellata. Taxonomy (NCBI): domain Eukaryota; kingdom Metazoa; phylum Arthropoda; class Insecta; order Orthoptera; family Acrididae; genus Schistocerca; species Schistocerca cancellata. The sequence goes on along the minus strand of NC_064632.1, from coordinate 350,479,481 downwards.
ATTCCTTGACTTTCGGAAAGCGTTTGACTCGGTGCCCCACTGGAGACTCCTAACTAAGGTACGAGCATATGGGATTGGTTCACAAATATGTGAGTGGCTCGAAGAACCCAGTACGTTGTCCTCGATGGTGAGTGTTCATCGGAGGTGAGGGTATCATCTGGAGTGCCCCAGGGAAGTGTGGTAGGTCCGCTGTTGTTTTCTGGATAGGGTGGATAGCAATGTACGGCTGTTTGCTGATGATGCTGTGGTGTACGGGAAGGTGAGTGACTGTAGGAGGATACAAGATGACTTGGACAGGATTTGTGATGTGTAAAGAATGGCAGCTAACTCTAAATACAGATAAATGTAAATTAATGCAGATGAATAGGAAAAAGAATCCCGCACTTGACACAGTCACGTCGATTAAATATTTGGGCGTAACACTGCAGAGCGATACGAAGTGGGACAAGCATGTGATGGCAGTTGTGGGGAAGGCGGATAGTCGTCTTCGGTTCATTGGTAGAATTTTGGGAAGATGTGGTTCTTCTGTAAAGGAGACCGCTTATAGAACGCTGGTGCGACCTATTCTTGAGCACTGCTCGGGCGTTTGGGATCCCTATCAGGTCGGATTGAGGGGGGACATAGAATCAATTCAGAGGCGGGCTGCTAGATTTGTTACTGGTAGGTTTGATCATCACGCGAGCGTTACGGAAATGCTTCAGGAACTCGGGTGGGAGTCTCTAGAGGAAAGGAGGCGTTCTTTTCGTGAATCGCTACTGAGGAAATTTAGAGAACCAGCATTTGAGGCTGACTGCAGTACAATTTTACTGCCGCCAACTTACATTACGCGGAAACAGCACAAAGATAAGATAAGAGAGATTAGGGCTCGTACAGAGGCATATAGGCAGTCATTTTTCCCTCGTTCTGTTTGGGAGAGGAACAGGGAGAGAAGATGCTAGTTGTGATACGAGGTACCCTCCGCCACGCACCGTATGGTGGATTGCGGAGTATGTATGTACATGTAGTGTGCAGACAGACACTGGACCTGTGAATATCCTTCATAAATAGCTCTGAGCACTATGGGACTTAACATCTGAGGTCATCAGTCCCCTAGAACTTAGGACTACTTAAACCTAACTAACCTAAAGACAACACACCCATCCATGCCCGAGGCAGGATTCGAACCTGCAACCGTAGCAGTCGCGCCATTCCAGACTGAAGCGCCTAGAACCGCTCGGTCACCGCGGCCGGCTGTCCTTCACACATGAACAACCAGTGAAGGGTAACCAGCATTGACACTACGTTTCTGCCTAACTGAAGAGAGCTGTGCCGCCCAAAAAATGCCACACCGCGATACTAAATGAAGTGTCGCACTGTAGTGGGTACTTCCGAGAAGGACGGAGCAAAGCCGGGACAGGCAGATCGCCGGCCGCGGTGGCCGAGCGGTTCTAGGCGCTGCAGTACGGAACCGTGGGGCTGCCACGGTCGCAGGTTCTAATCCTGCCTCGGGCATGGATGTGTGTGTTACTCTTAGGTTAGTTAGGTTTAAGTAGTTCTAAGTTCTAGGGGACTGATGGCCTCAGATGTTAAGTCCCATAGTGCTCAGTGCCATTTGAACCATTTTGCAGATCCTCGGCCCACACACTTTGCTCGCGAGCCATTTGGTACACCGTGGCCAAGCACGATCCAGATCGAATTCTTCGCTGACACTTGCAGGGCTTACAGCTGTCGTCCTGATGTCCAGCGCACCACAAAGGCCTTTCACTTTCTGGCAGCGACAAGACGGCTGAGGTATGCGGCACGAGTTCAGCGGCCGCGACAAAGAGGCGCAGGAAGTGGAGGGACCTGGCCGGGGGCCGCCGTATCTCGGCAGTCAACGGAGCGGCGACCTGGCCGTCGCGCCGGCTGCCCGGGCGCCACCGGCCAGGGACGCGCGTGCCTGCCCGGCGCGATAGCACTCGCCAGAGCGCGCTCAACGCCCTTGAGCAGTGGCCAGCCAAATGGCGCATCAGTTTCAACCCAACTAAGAGCCGGCCGTGGTGGTCGAGCGGTTCTAGGCGCTACAGTCTGGAACCGCGTGACCGCTACGGTCGCAGGTTCGAATCCTGCCTCGGGCATGGATGTGTGTGTTGTCCTTAGGTTAGTTAGGTGTAAGTACTTCTAAGTTCTAGGGGACTGATGACCTCAGATGTTAAGTCCCATAGTGCTCAGAGCCATTTGAACCAATTTTTTTAAGACAATTTGCCCCAGAAGACAAAACAGTGCCGCACCGCAACAAAGCAAAGAAGTTCATCCTCCGTCACACAAGATACATAGAAAATAAAGATGACCAAATCCTACACGCAAAACCCAGAAGAAGCAGGCAATGCTAAACATTAAATCGTGCACAAAGTAGCTGTAAGATAGCCATAAGAAGGTGGACGGAGGAGCCACCGTCCGCCGAGGCCGCGTCACGCGGGGCGGTCAGCGACGTCGAGCGCCGGTCCCGCTGGCTGTGCTGCGGGCTTTACCGCTTTGGGGGAAAAAACAAAAGTGCTGGCAGGACTTTTCACGTATCTGGACTGATAGAGCGGGTTTGCACCGGATCCAACATAGGCGAACGACCATCAGCCAACGAGAATTTTCTCTCTGGCTTAAACGGTAGGCGCGTGCGAGCGATCACCATTCGGTCGTGTTCGGTTTACATTCGTAGGTGTTCGCTAGTGTTCTGCTCCCTGTCTATCTTTCACCATGAAAGCAAGTTCGAATCCTCTCCGTCTCGGCGCTAGTAGTACGGAGAGCGTTCGCCTGCTATTTTGTTTGCAAACTTCATTTGTTATTGACATGAGTTGCGTGAGAGATAAATTCCTCAGAGGAGAATGTAATGTTCCTGATAGAAGCATATAGATGGTCTTTAGCTACTACAGGGACAAATGAAATGGTTGATTGGTTCAAATGGCTGTGAGCACTATGGGACAGAACATCTGAAGGCATCAGTCCCCTAGAACTCAGAAGTACTGAAATCTAACTAACCTAAGGACAACACACACATCCATGCCCGAGGCAGGATTCGAACCCTTTGACCGTAGCGCTCGCGCGGTTCCAGACTGAAGCGCCTACAACCGCTCGGCCACACCGGTCGGCGAAATGGTTGAGTAACGGACAATGAAACAAGCAAATGGTCCTAATAGGCTGGAAACCAATGGCTTCTCCGATACGACGTATTACAACTCCGTAGATGAGCTCCGTGTAACAAAGTCCCCGAAGATCGAAACATGTTACAGGAAACAACATTATAAACGGGTAGAAGATAGATAAATATGCACTCCAGAACAAAAAGGAAAGATCCACCACCAAGAAATTATCGCAATGGAACGGAAATCGGTAGATGTCATATATATGTACACTACAGGCCATTAAAATTGCTACACCACGAAGATGTGCTAAAGACGCGAAATTTAACCGACAGGAAGATGATGCTGTGATATGCAAATAATTAGGTTTTCAGGGCATTCACACAAGTTTGGCGCCGGTGGCGACACCTACAACGTGCTGACGTTTCCAACCGATTTCTCGTAATAAACAGCAGTTGACCGGCGTTGCCTACTGAAATGTTGTTGTGATGCCTCGTGTAAGGAGGAGAAATGCGTACCATCACGTTTCCGACTTTGATAAAGGTCGGATTGTAGCCTATCGCGATTTGAAGTTTATCGTATCGCGACATTGCTGCTCGCGTTGGTCGAGATCCAATGACTGTTACCAGAACATAGAATCTGTGGGTTCAGGAGGGTAATACGGAATGCCATGCTGGATCCCAACGGCCTCATATCACTAGCAGTCGAGATGACAGCATCTTATCCGCATGGCTGTAACGGATCGTGCAGCCACATCTCGATCCCTGAGTCAACAGATGGGGACGTTTGCAAGACAACAACCATCTGCACGAACATGTTCGATGACGTTTGCAGCAGCATGGACTATCAGCTCGGAGACCATGGCTGCAGTTGCCCTTGACGCTGCATCACGGACAGGAGCGCCGGCGATGGTGTACTCAACGACGAACCTGGGTGCACGAATGGCAAAAAGTCATTTTTTCGGATGAATCCAGGTTTTGTTTAGCGAGAGGACCCTCCAATGTGTGGTGCTTGTGGCGTCCAGGTCACTGTGCGCCACGTTTTATTGGATTGCGTTTTATTTTCTGACCAGCGGGTCGCGGCTGACTTGCCAGCGGACTTGCCATCTCTTTTAGGCAACACTCGGACGAATGTGGTTAAAGTTTTGCCCTGTCAAATGTTTTTACAAAGATTTTAGGGAGAGGATTTTAATTTGCTCACTGTGTGACAAGCTCGCCCATTTTTTATGTAAGTGGCCAGCCAATAACAATTTCCTGTGACATTTTTGTTGCTATGTTTCCCCTTTCCTTAGGTTTTACTTTCTTATGTAGCATTTTCCTTCTTTTCCTGCTTTCTTTGAGTGTATGCTTTAGTTTTCTAAGGTCTGTCCACATTCGTTCCTTTTAATGTGTGTCAGGGCGCTGATGACCTCGATGTTGAGCGCCCATAAGCCCCAACACACACACACACACGCGAGCTGTCACTTCATTTGTGACCAGGAAGGTCATACGTTGGTGGGAGTCTCAGTGGCTGGAAGTATGGAATAATAAACTGCGCTCCATTAAGACTTTAGTGCGACTATGGATCACGTCCTTCTGCTCGCGATGGTGTGAATAAGTAGCCCTTACTCGGCTTAGAGTGGGACGTTGTCCGTTGACACGTGGCTTCCTCTTACGCCGGGAGGAGCCCCCAGTATGTCAGAGATGCGGGACACAGCTGTGAGTACGACGTATTTTAACTGAGTGCGTTTTATATGACGACCTGAGGGCTGAACTGGGTCTCCCACTGGATCTTGCCTCTATTTTAACTGATAACGAGGCGAATGTTGTTGATGTCTTAAGATTTTGTATGGTGTCCGGAATTCTTCCCAAAATACTGGATGTGAGATCTCAATGTGTCACAGAGTGGCTGGGTCAGGTATCATTTATAAGTCCTAATCCAGCCACTGTTATCTGTCCCTTTTTTAAGAGCATCTGTACAGATATTTTATCCATGATTTTATTTAGTTATAGTGTTGTGTCTCATTGGGATTTTATTGCGGGCTTTTCCGAGGGTCACCTTTTTGGAGTTGCTTTACGATTCCTGTGGTGGGATCAAACGTATTTTTCCAGTTTATTGATCTTCTTCCATAGATTTTCACAATCTTCTTCGGTATATCATTAATGCAAGGGCGCCGATGACCTTGCTGTTTAGCGTCCTCCTCCATAATTCATCATCACCATCAACCTCGCCCGCGCTGGTCGTAGGGTGATATTTTCATGGCTTGCTTGATTTCGCAGTCTTTTATTATAAGATTGTGTCGAAATTCTTGGATCTTCAATACGTTCATTTCGTTGTTCTTCGGTTTGTCTGCTTCTCACGGCACTCATTCTCGCTCGTTGAGAACTTAAACGAGCTGTTCCTCTTGTTTTGCCTCTGTATGTGAGGATTTGGAACTGCGTCAGGTCTGTGTCTTTTAACCGTTCTCCTTGTGCGGTGTCCGTCTTCGTCCCTTCACTGCATGTGTTCCTGTTTCTATGCGTTTGGGCGCTGATGACCACGCTGTTTAGCGCCCGAAAACCTCAAACCACACACACACACACACATACAGCATCACGATGGTCACATCCGTGTTTGGCGACATCGCGGTGAACGAACATTGGAAGCGTGTATTCGTCATTGCCATACTGGCGTATCACCCGGCGTGATGGTAAGGGGTGCCATTGGTTACACGTCTCGGTCACCTCTTGTTCGCATTGACGGCACTTGGAACAGTGGACGTTACATTTCAGATGTGTTACGACCCGTGGCTCTACCCTTCATTCGATCCCTGCGAAATCCTACATTTCAGCAGGATAATGCACGACCGCATGTTGCAGGTCCTGTACGGGCCTTTCTGGATACAGAAAATGTTCGACTCCTGCACTGGTCAGCACATTCTCCAGATCTCTCACCAATTGAAAACGTCTGGTCAATGGTGGCCGAGCAACTGGCTCGTCACAATATGCCACTCACTACTCTTGTTGAACTGTGGTATCGTGCTGAAGCTGCATGGACAGCTGTACAGGTACACGCCATCCAAGCTCTGTTTGACTCAATGCCCAGTCGTATCAAGGCCGTTATTACGGCCAGAGGTGGTTGTTCTTGGTACTGATTTCTCAGGATCTATGCACCCAAACTATGTGAAAATGGAATCACATGTCAGATCTAGTATAATACATTTGTCCAATGAATGCCCATTTATCATCTGCATTTCTTCTTGGTGTAGCAATTTTAATGGCCAGTAGTGTACGTTGGTCGACCTGTGACCCTTATGTAAGATTTTACTTGGGTTGGCATTTATTGACACAGTTCTTGGATGTCCTCCTGGGGATATCGTGCAAAATTACTAATAAATCCAACTGGCGCGTTACATTGTCAAAATCGAGAGCTGGTTGTAGGGCCCTGCCCATAGTGCTCCAAATTTTCTCAATTGGGGAGAGATCCCGCGACGTTGCTGGCCAAGAAGGGTTTGGCAAGTACGCAAACAAGCAGTAGAAACTTTCTACGTGTGCGGGCTGGCCCACTGAAATGTAAGGCCATGAAGGGCAAGTAAATGGATCCCAAAAAAAATGTCTCTAAGCACTATGGGACTTAAAATCTGAGGCCATCAGTCCCCTACCCTTAGAACTACTTAAACCTAACTAACCTAAGGACATCACACACATCCATGCCCGAAACAGGATTCGAACCTGTGACTGTAGCAGCCGCGTGGTTCCGGACTGAAGTGCCTAGAACAGTTTGGTCACAACGACCGGCAAATGGATCGTAGAATGTCGTCAACGTACCGCTGTGCTGCAAGGGCGCTGCAGATGACAACCAAACGAGTCCTGTTATGAAATATAATAGCAATGCAGACCATCGCTACTGGTTGTCGGGCCGTATGGCGGCTGACAGTCAAGTTGGTTGCCGACCACTATTTGGGGCTCCTCCAGACACGTCTTTGGCTTTGAATCTCATTGACCAGAGGAGAGTTATCTTCAGTGATGTCCCACTTCAAACTGAGCCCCGATGACCAGCCAGGTAAAACCCATCCGTACATGCCTAGATTTTGTATTACTTGTCTTCGTGCTTGTCAAACCCTACCTTTGCCAGATAGGTCGTCGGGTATCACCCAAATTGAGAACGTCTGAGGCATTATGGGTAGAGCGCTCCAACCAGCTCGGGATTTTGACGATCTAACGCAACAATTGGACACAATTTGGCACGATATCTCTCAGGAGCACACCCAACAACTCTATCAATCAATGCCGAGCCGAATAACAGCTGAAACGTCCCCTTAGAAAAATTATACACGACTGTGCTTAAACTAACACACAATATTTTTAGCGCAACGCAATCTGACTTTCAAAAATCCCTACAAAAGAATGGCCCTGACTAACATTAAACTATACCTTTCACAAATAACTTACCTCACAAAAATCTTCATTACTCGAACTACTGCAATACAGCGAGCGCCACTATTGCCAGCTAAATAAAAGATTCAAACTACAGAAGGCACTAACTACTGATAGGGATAGTTAGTAAATGAAAGATATTAATAGGGAACAAACAATGTATTTACCTTAATAGTCATAATATATATAGCAGTTCATGACAAATTACAAAACTCCACCATCTCTCTCCCCACATCCACCACTGCTGGCGGCTCACCTCCAACTGCGCAACGCTACGCGCTGTTCACATCCAGCTGCCGCTGCCCAACACTACAATGGCAGACAACAATGCAAACTAGCCACAGGCTGCACACAGCACATCCAGTGATTTTCATACAGAGCGCTACGTAACGTTGCCAATAAGAAAATATAAACAGCCAACTTACATAGCCCCCATGCTCCCAACAAAAAATTTTACAAATTGTTTTGGCCAGTGGCCAATAATGATTTGATAAAATTTTTCATAATTACACTAACAAAGATATCCAATGCACACACTTATTGATACAATGTTGGTCAGAAGCTAAAGTTTTCTCACAGTCCATAAAGACAGTCCTGATCATTCATCGTAATAGTAATTACAGTTTTTTTTTTTCACAAAGTCTGATTAGTAAAAAAATTGCACACAGAAGTAGTGGATTTCCATGCAGTCTTGAAGAAGTAGTGGTGTCCTTCCAACGGAAAGACAGTGCTGACTCTTGACATGCTGACAGGTAATGGGCCACAACAGAGCAAACCCACAGCAGAGTCATTCGACGTTTTGAAGAAGATTGGTAGGTAGGTCATCACAGAGCAGACCCACTGTAGTCCTGGTAGAGAGTATGGTATTTGTGGGCCACCAGAGGTGCAGACCCACTGCAGTCCTTGTAGAAATAATGGTACTGGTGAGTCAGCAGAGGTGCGGACCCACTGTAGTCCTTGTAGAGACGGCCAGCAGTCATCTGTTGCGACTGTGCAGGTGCACATTCACCATCGAAGAGTCTTGCGGAGAATATAGCAAGTCCATAAACCACCACTTGTCCACTCACAAAAAATTTGTTTGAAATGTCCTTAGAACCAGCAATGCTGTTATCCAGTCCCTTGCTGAATTATTAACACACGTGCAAACACTATCAGTCCCTACTTCTCACATATTGTCCATATACTATGACCAACAGAAACGTGTGCAGTGAAATGTATCTTACAAGTTACTTAATTTGATGAACTAGTGTCAATTACAATTTTATAACATAAGAATACAATGACAAAGGTACAAAATACATCATTTAAGAACATAACAATACAGATAACATTTGTAGTACAAGCTTTACAAAAGAATCGAAATAACATATACATCAGTGTTACAGGAATTATGACATAAGTAAATACATAAAAGATCAGAATAACTTTTGAAACATCAACTTTACACATGAGCATTAAAATAAAACAGAATAAATAATGTCTAAACATCTTTACAAAGTAAATAACATATTATTAATGCAAATCATATTTGAGGATAACAGTATTCCTCATCATAGTTCATGTAGCTGAGTATTAGAAAAATTCTACAACATAAGTCTTATCAGATAAACATATAAAGACAGGAAGAACATAAATGCACAAGGGTACACAAACACATAGTGGGATAACACAAAAGGAAAGGACAGGGTTCATGTAAGTAGGCTGTTTATATTTTCTTATTGGCAACGTTGCGTAGCGCTCTGTATGAAAATCACTGGCTGTACTGTGTGCAGCCTGTGGCTAGTTTGCATTGTTGTCTGCCATTGTAGTGTTGGGCAGCGGCAGCTGGATGTGAAAAGCGCGTAGCGTTGCGCAGTTGGAGGTGAGCCGCCAGCAGTGGTGGATGTGGGGAGAGAGATGGCGGAGTTTTGTAATTTGTCATGAACTGCTATATATATTATGACTATTAAGGTAAATACATTGTTTGTTCCCTATTAATATCTTTCATTTACTAACTATCCCTATCAGTAGTTAGTGCCTTCTGTAGTTTGAATCTTTTATTTAGCTGGCAATAGTGGCGCTCGCTGTATTGCAGTAGTTCGAGTAATGAAGATTTTTGTGAGGTAAGTTATTTGTGAAAGGTATAGTTTAATGTTAGTCAGGGCCATTCTTTTGTAGGGATTTTTGAAAGTCAGATTGCGTTCCGCTAAAAATATTGTGTGTCAGTTTAAGCACAGTCGTGTATAATTTTTCTAAGGGGACGTTTCATATGACGACCCTTAGCCGAGGATACTTCACTGGAATCTTCTGATATTTTCTTCTAGTTTGTGTAATTAGTGTAGCTTTTGTTTATTGCTAGCACGTAATTGTAGAGAGAATTTCCTTTGTAGTTGCAGTTTTTCATTCTTGTACAGTAAAACAGTTGTGGCATGCATGTAGATTTGCACCAAGTATTTCGCAGCTGCAATTAACTACATATTATTTTCTGTGCTATGTTAATGTGTTCTCTTATTTTTGCACTTCAAATTGTGCTTTTCTGTGTTATCGTGTAACACTAGGCTCCAAAGTAAACTGAAAAATAATAGTGACGACGAGCGTAGCTTATCAGCACCACTGTGTAGTGAATTAACAGACATTCGAAGTAGTAATTTGGTAATTGTGCATAGGGAAATGGAGCGGGTGGCAAATAATGGTGTAGGCAGTGAAACAGGTAGTGAACAAGGAAGCATTATCGATCGATCGGTCGGCAACAGCTCGCCTCAGGAATCCGAAATGATAGGACACAATTTTGCAAATACTGTAGATTCAGGTTTTGCGTCCTCACCGTTTTCTCAAATAAGTCAAGATACATTTTCTGCTTGTCAAAATGTGAATGTTGCTGGTGCAAATGCACTGCCGAAAAGCGTAGAGGAACAGATTCCAGACACTAATGCATTGTTATTACAATTAATGCAACAAATGGGACAAAATCTTCAAAAGTTAGACACAATGGAACAAAATCAGAGACAAACACAGCAAAAGCTTCAAAAGTTAGACACAATGGAACAAAATCTTCAAAAGTTAGACACAATGGAACAACACCAGAGACAAACAGCCAGTGATTTTCATACAGAGCGCTACGTAACGTTGCCAATAAGAAAATATAAACAGCCTACTTACACAGCTTGCATAAGGTAGGGCCAGAACATACGAATAACGAACTACCTTACTGAACCTAACGACTGAGGAAACTGAAGGTGAAAAACTAAAACTCATCCCTTGATAACCATTAGAGATACTGAACATGCTTAAAAATAAAAGCGGAACTTCAGCTGACGGCTTGGTTAGTAAACCCTACTGCTGAATAATCTGTATTACTAGACGGATAACCCAATGTGTTGTTCATTGTGCACAGTCCCAGTTGCAGATGACCTATTTAACGGCTTTTCAGGGGGCAACAAAAACTTTATTTTCATTGTTTCATGTAATTGTTACCCGAATTTGAAAATGCTGTCATAATTTTGTCATTAAGAGCTATAATATGGTGTTACAGGTGTAGCACAATAGGACAAGCATTACTGTAAAAAACTCGTACATCGGGAGGCACGCCCCCCCCCCCCAACCCCCACACAAAATGAAGAAAAGGACGAAGTTTATCGCAAACTACAGTTTCGCTGTTCGTGCAATAAAACTGGCATGATGTTTTAATTTATTACATATTTACTGATAACTCTATTCGCAACGTCTTTTGCTGATAGTTTCTGCATATACCACTGAATGTACCTGCAAAATTATATAGTTGTAAAATTTCAGGACATATGACTTCGTAACGCTGAGATGCGTGAAAAGCTAGCTTTTGCTAAAAACGGAGCGCAAATTACAGAAAATATTGGCTTAGTAATCCAGTGTTTGATGCTGAGAGCATTTAGCGACTTCCAACAAACTTTATACAGAATTTCAAATATTTTCTAACGGAAGCTCGATTCCTTACAGAATCGAACATGATATTATCTCAAAAAGATTTCAGTAACCGTTAATATAAGACATTCCGTCTAGAACAATTTGAATTCAGACAATATTTTTCTGCAGAGATATCAGCTCTCTGACTCATCGGAAGCATCACTAACATCAACATGTTTAGACCGACCGCAGCGGGTTTTATGAAATGGACAAACGAATGATGAAGTATAGAGTCACAAGTGATCGTGAAATCACTGACAGATCAAAATACCAGACTGTTGTACAAAAATTATTAACAATTTAAAGACAAATGGACATATTGTTTCAGTTGGCAGCAAATGACTAGAAACAAAAACAATTAAGACCAGTCTACCAGAAGTTTCGGTTCTTTCATCACCATTGTTTATCATCTTCTTCAATGATGTATCCCTAAATCAAAGTGTACATTTGGGTTACGGCCTTGTTTACAAGCAATAGAGGTAACTAAACTCCAGAAACTATTTAACCGAGTAAAATGGTGCAGGCTTAACTAATTGGCGAACAATAATGAAAAAACGCCTTATGTGAGAAACTGCAAATTCTCAGACATAACATCACAATCAACTACACGTTATTCGATCGTCTAATAATACACAGAATATTGGGGTAATTCTGAATCGTCAATTCTTCTTAAAAAAACATATCATAGAAAAATGACCAAGATGCCTGTCAACGGCTAAAGGTTTGGCCCCACTGTTCCTAAGCACTGAAGTGGGAACGAAAACAAAAATCAGAATGTATGAAGCCACAGTTTTAGCAGCTCTAATACATGGATACTCCATCTGGGTCAGATTAAAAAGAGTGCAAAGTAAGATCATGAGATGGATACTAAGAGCTCCACCCCTGGGAACGAATTGCAGGCACGCTATCACAAGATCACTACAAGGAATCATATAGAAAAACTAGTTGAAAAAAACCAACGTATTAGGCAACAATATGCCTATACTGAATGAGGTTTACTGAATACCACAAAGCCACAAAAAGGAAATAAAAATGCCGCTCAGTATCTTGGAAGGTACATAAAGTGATATTCAAGTACTAAACGAAGACACAAAAATAAAAGAAGGAAAGTAGGGACTTCAGAAGCCCCACATCAATTCCCCAAGATGTCAAGTAAGAAGTGCTCCAAACCACGAAAATAAGAACGCACTACTTTTGTTTTCGTTGGGATATTCATGTGTGATGGCTGTAATCATTTTGACCCTTTCAATGACTGTAAATCCCGATCTCAGAGTTGTCGTTGCTGGAGCGAATAAATGTAGCTTTCTACTTTTCTGTTAGGTAAATAATACTTATGATCAGTAACTGGAGTCCTGCCTTAGATGACCGCTCTCTCTCTCTCTCTCTCTCTCTCTCTCTCTCTCTCTCTCTCTCTTCCTGCTTCTCCCAGATCCCAGTTCTATCAAAGATGTTCACACAGCCTTATTTTCTAGTTTTCTCCACCAGTCCCGTCTACATTGCTCAGGTCGGTAACCAGGTGGTGGGTAACACGGATGTAACCTGACCAGATTCTAGTGACTGGAAAAAAACTAAATCACGTTTCTGACAAATAAAGATAGCTGTCACAGCCTCGACTATAGGCATTCAACGAATGAGTCTCCTACACGGAGTGTCTACTCAACCCTGTGATGACAATTTACTACCTCCTTGAAGGAATGATAATGGCACATTTCAAGAGCCGATATTAACGGTGGAGGAATGCAATGTATAGTATGTTCTTCATTACCGCCACCCTATGATACCATTACGCCTGGACTGAAGCGCCAGTCAGTCGACAATCATGTGTTAGGAAGCATTATAACGTTCCCAGAAGGAAAGGAGAGGTGATGACGGACCGCTGATGGTTCAAATGGCTCTGAGCACTATGGGAATTCTGAGGTCATCAGTTCCCTAGAACTTAGAACTACTTAAACCTAATTAACCTAAAGACATCACACACATCCATGCCCGAGGCAAGACTCGAACCTCCGACCGTAGCAGTCGCGCAGTTCCGGACTGAAGGGCCTAGAACCACTCGGTCCCCGCGGCCGGCTCGACTGTTGACGATGACCCTACTTTAGGCCTATAATTCCCAAACCTCTTCACAAATTCTGATGAAATGAGGTTTCCCTTTGTTGGGTTGAGAAATTAAGCTCACCGCCGCCGTTGCACAATAGTCGAGATAAGTAGGTGTATAGTAGGCACCAATTACAATGAAATGAAATGAAGTCCCATGCTTCTTTACAGAGCGTAGGGGAACGATGCGGGAGACCCGCACCGCCTTACTAGGCAAGGTCCTAATGGAGGTGGTTTGCCGTTGCCTTCCTCCGACCGTAATGGGGATGAATGATGATGATGAAGACGACACAACAACACCCAGTCATCTCGGCGCAGGAAAAATCCCTGACCCCGTGCTCGGGAAGCGAGAGCGCTACCGTGAGACCACAAGGGGCGGACACCAATTACAGTACTCTCCCTTTAATTATCATGATCACCCATAACAAGACAACTGCGCTGTACAAGTATTTCTCGCAGTAAACCGCATGACCCAGATACACTCTTGAATGAAGAACTATGTACGAGGTCCTCCTCGAAATTTCTTTACGAGTACGAAACTTGAGTCACAAAGTTGTGTTTCAGAAGAATGACTAGGTGGTGTCCGCGGCTCGTGGTCTTGCGGTAGCGTTCTCGCTTCCCTCGCATGGTGTCCCGGGTTCGAATCCCGGCGGGTCAGGGGTTTTCTCTTCCTGGAGATGACTGGGCGTTGTGTGTCTTTCATCATCATTTCATCCTCATTCACTCGCAAATCTCCGTAGTGGCGTTAAAGAACTTGTGGAGCGGCGGCCGAACCGCCCCGCGAGGGGTCTCCCGGCCACCAATGCCATACGCTCATTATTGTTACGAGGTTGTTATGTAGTCCAATATTGCTATGGATTGTTGTAATTTTGTCGAAATATTTTGTTTACATGTATTATACGCTGCACGAATCTCAAAGCATTCCGCCGCGTGGGATTAGCCGAGCGGTCTTAGGCGCTGCAGTCATGGACTGTGCGGCTGGTCCCGGCGGAGGTTCGAGTCCTCCCTCGGGCATGGGTGTGTGTTTGTCCTTAGGATAATTTAGGTTAAGTAGTGTGTAAGCTTAGGGACTGATGACCTTAGCAGTTAAGTCTCATAAGATTTCACACACATTTGAACATTTGATCAAAGCATTCCACAGTCAGGTGGGTCTCCCAACCCTACCGCGGATGCAACCACACTGTAGGGGTATCAGCGGATAAGCCACACTAACATATGGTACCTGAAGAGGAGCAGCACGCTTTTCTTTAGCCATAAAAGCAACAGTGTGGATGAATGAGTACTTTCACCTCGCAATATTAGTGTGCGGCAATGGCAATGGCAAACTAGAACCATAACATTTCCAGAGGAGTTAAAGCCCCATTAAATGGCTCAGTGATAACGTCCTCCTGGGTAAAATATTCTGGAGATAAAATGGTCCCCCATTCGCATCTTCAGAAGGGACAGCTCTTTATGAGTTATTCATCTCGGGTTGGAGGTTAGATATTTGTAAATGAGAAATGCATAGGTTGAAGTCAGATACAAAGGGACTTAGAGAGTCGATGGAAGGAACAACAGGATTTCTGTTCAAGAAAACTCAAGGTATACAACATAAAATCAAAAAGAAGTAATGCTGAACTAGGTAATAAGAATGCTAGTACACTTCTGTGAATAATGTAATGAACGGTTTATCACAGCCAAGACAGACACAAGGCCACAGTGGGGCTGAGCCCTCGCCTGTGGTTGATTGGAAGGTCGTTCCAAGGCGTGGCAGGCAGCGAAAGACGTCCCCAGAGGCTGATCTGAAGGCCTCCCCGGTGCGTCTGACAAACAGGTTTGAGGCACTGTCTCTGGCTGAGCCAGATGCAGCTGCCTGCCTTGTTTCAGAGGATGATTCTCAGCCTTCAAGGTCCGGGCAATCACAGAGGGTGGGCTTATTGGTAGTTGGGAGCTCCAATGTTAGGCGCGTTATGGGGCCTTTGACACCGTTCCTCACAAGCGACTTCTAATCAAGCTGCGGGCCTATGGGGTATCGTCTCAGTTGTGCGACTGGATTCGTGATTTCCTGTCAGGAAGGTCGCAGTTCGTAGTAATAGACGGCAAATCATCGAGTAAAACTGAAGTGATATCAGGTGTTCCCCAGGGAAGCGTCCTGGGACCTCTGCTGTTCCTGATCTATATAAATGACCTGGGTGACAATCTGAGCAGTTCTCTTAGGTTGTTCGCAGATGATGCTATAATTTACCATCTAGTAAGGTCATCCGAAGACCAGTATCAGTTGCAAAGCGATTTAGAAAAGATTGCTGTATGGTGTGGCAGGTGGCAGTTGACGCTAAATAACGAAAAGTGTGAGGTGATCCACATGAGTTCCAAAAGAAATCCGTTGGAATTCGATTACTCGATAAATAGTACAATTCTCAAGGCTGTCAATTCAACTAAGTACCTGGATGTTAAAATTACGAACAACTTCAGTTGGAAAGACCACATAGATAATATTGTGGGGAAGGCGAGCCAAAGGTTGCGTTTCATTGGCAGGACACTTAGAAGATGCAACAATTCCACTAAAGAGACAGCTTACACTACACTCGTTCGTCCTCTGTTAGAATATTGCTGCGCGGTGTGGGATCCTTACCAGGTGGGATTGACGGAGGACATCGAAAGGGTGCAAAAAAGGACAGCTCGTTTTGTATTATCACGTAATAGGGGAGAGAGTGTGGCAGATATGATACGCGAGTTGGGGTGGAAGTCATTAAAGCAAATACGTTTTTCGTCGCGGCGAGATCTATTTCAGTCACCAACTTTCTCTTCCGAATGCGAAAATATTTTGTTGAGCCCAGCCTACATAGGTAGGAACGATCATCAAAATAAAATAAGAGAAACCAGAGCTCGAACAGAAAGGTTTAGGTGTTCGTTTTTCCCGCGCGCTGTTCGGGAGTGGAATGGTAGAGAGATAGTATGATTGTGGTTCGATGAACCCTCTGCCAAGCACTTAAATGTGAATTGCAGAGTAGTCATGTAGATGTAGATGTAGATGAAGTGTAAATATGTCACCCTAACACATCTGCAGGTGACGAAGAGACTGAAAAAATGTATGATGAGGTAAAATAAATAATCCAATTTGTTAAGAAAGACGACAATTAGTGACTCTTTCTTTGGGGGGATGCGGTGTGGGGCTATAATTTAATAATAAAAAAATGAAGAGAAGGAAAAATAGTAGAATAGCGTGGACTGGGTGAAGAGAATGGAATAGGAAGCAGTCTTGAAGAATATTTCGCAAGGAATCGTGAAAAGAAAATGGTTCAAATGGCTCTGAGCACTATGGGACTTAACATCTATGGTCATCAGTCCCCTAGAACTTAGAACTACTTAAACCTAACTAATCACGGACAGCACACAACACCCAGCCATCACGAGGCAGAGAAAATCCCTGACCCCGCCGGGAATCGAACCCGCGAACCCGGGCGTGGGAAGCGAGAACGCTACCGCACGACCACGAGATGCGGGCAAGGAATCGTGAAGAAAGGTTACACACGGGGAAGTGAGCTGGAGACACTGGCATTTTTATGACTGATTTGAAGTTCGATATAACACTGTAATTCTGCCAATGATGGTAAAGGAGTTGAAATATGACATGTACGTAATTGACAGTGCCTTGAAAAGGTGTTATACGGTATTTTAATATAACTGACAATTTCAGAAATAAAAATATAAAATGTAAAGCGGCAATAACAATAAACAGTTTCTTGAAACAAGACGAATTAGCGTGGAGTATTAATCTGTTAACAAGATCTTTTTTCAGAAAGAATTTGCATGGGGTCAAGATTTATACGGAATTCAAGGTGGACTATAAAAATTACAAACAAAATTATAACACATGCTTTTAAAATGTAGTGTTACAGAAGAATGTTGAATATACTCGCATGGGTGTATCGGATAAATGATGACGAGGTACAGTACCGAATCAGGGAGAAACAGTCATTGTGACACAGCTGACTAAAAGAAGGGATAAGCTGGTAGGGCACATAAAATAAGTAATGTCGTGTGTAATGAATGGCTGGGAGACCCCGAAGGGCAGGCTCACCCGCCGAATTGGAAAGGTTTTCCCTATTCTTCGCGCTCGCAGGTACCTTTCCATTGCGAAGTATAACTGTATGCGTTAAGTGTATCTGTTAGGGGCACGTATTGAGGCGTGGAGAAAAAGTCAGTGTCGTAATGGAACAGAATGCAGGTGGTAAAAGTTTTGGAGAAAGAGCAAAGCTTAACTAAAATAAACAAGTTCATGTAAATGCAGGCTGAGGTCGTTACGAAGAGATGAAGCTACTGGCGCAGCATAGATTTATGTGGAGAGCAGCATCACCTTCGGATTGAAAACTACAACAGCTACAACATATAATTAGAGATCTTTGGAGAGAGTATTTTAGGCTTACCACTGATTGTAATGATTGCTGAATGACTGATGATGTTCCTGCTCTGATTTCAGTAACAAGTACAGCGCTACAGCGCTCCTTCGCAGCATTGCTGTTGATGCGTCCTTTAACACAGCTGTCTTCCGTAAGATGTTCCCTAAAAATTACTAGTTCATTTTGTGTGATATCTTCAGATAATAAGAAGTTACAGTTACTGCATGCGGGCAGGGCAGGTAGAAGACAAGTCCAGCCCATGGGAAACCGGGAACTGGCGATGGGAGAGTTACGCAGTTATTTTTTATACGTTTTTAGGGTTCCGTACCTCAGATGGTAAAAACTGAACTCGTGTAGGATCATGGTGTCGTCCGTCCGTCTGTTCAAAACCCTTATTCTCAGGAGCGGTAAACGTATCAAGTTGACATCTTATGTCACGTATTCAAGTCTACGGCCCCTTGGCGACGAAAAAATGTGAAGCTTCTAAAATCCATTCGAAACATGCGGCGATTTATGTCACATATTTTTCTACTCCCAAACTCAGTAATCAAAAAGTACTGGGTATTTGCCTTTGACCCATAATCATGAAATTTGCCAAGAAAGAAGGTTTCATGCTACAACCAAAGGAAAAAATCCGAATATTGTTAATTTCTCAATGCAATTAAAAGATGCAACGATTTATGTCACATCGCAGAGTTACTCATTAAAAGCTGCAGTGTACTTCCGCTTGACGTAGAATAGCGAAAATTGAAAGTAAGAAAAGTTTCACAGCATACGTAAAGGATAAACATCAGAAAATTGTTAAGCTGTAATTATATCACACGAAAAAAATATTTCTTTTGTCATTTGTTGTCCGACTTCAAACTTAAAATATTCTCTAAAGTCATAAAATTCCTGGGAGTGATATCTTCTCATTATTAATGTCGATAACAGGCGAAACTCGTCGAGATCCTCGATTCCGGGAATGCATGTATTGTCTAGGAGATGTTTCCGTACGAGCGTGCAAAAATTTTACAGGACGTAGAGGATGCTCCACTGGACAATTTGAGGTAGGGAACCTGGGATCAGAGAAGCCAGCTTAATGAGATAATAGGAATAAAATCACATTACTGTGTACTTTTTCCTTTACATTACTTAACTGCAAATACCATCGCTGACGCAATGAATGTACCATTTGTAGTGTATCTTACAAAATGTGCTGAAACTGAGGGCCATCAACTTCAATGCAAGCATAATATTGGCGAACAAGATTCTGACGCATATATCTGTGGTGTGTTCCGAATCACATCACAGGTAGCTACAATCCTGGCAACTAATTCCATCTCCATATGCACTGGGGTCTCGTACACAAGTGACTTTAGATACCCTCATAGGAAATAATCAAGAGGATTCAGGTCAGATGACCTCGTAGGCCATAGAATACGACCTCCCTTTCCAATCCAGCGACCAGGAAATACTGCACCGGTACTGCTCCGTTGTATTGCACGGTACGTCTCTGAATAGCAATGAGTAAAGAATGGGTCTGTCGTTGGTGCATAGCACGTTCTGTCATGGGAGAATGTAAATACGATACGACAGAGCCTTATGGGAAAGTAAAGTAAACAAAACCTGCATCATGACTTCCTGGTAATCAGACTCGCCCTCCTTGTCTCCTTACAGTAGAGAAAGAATGTACACGTAAATAAACAGCACAGTATTTGTAAACTTGTACGCAGTTAGCTGTAATAAGTTGGACGAACCGGTAGACAACTTTACTTCTATATCTCCTTCAGCTGGCTTATCCGACCCCAGGTTCCCTAAGTCAAGTTTTTCCGTGGAACATTCTGTATGTCTTGTTACGTTTTTGCACTCTCTTACGGAAACACCTCTTACATACATAATTAAATGGCTGTGGCACCCTTAGCGCGCGAGTCCTAGTCGCACCCAGCTTTTTTTTTCCGTGTGCTCCACTACACAGCTAGAATATTTTATGTGTGCGGTGCTCCGCAGATTGTGTTTGTTAAAGATATATTGCTGAATGTCATTAGCGACATGTAAAATATTTAATTGCCAGACCATTATTCGGGAATAAAGCCCACTGTCAGTGGCATATATCGTGCACATCTATGTCAAACGAAAATTTCTGTGACGTCAGAATTAGTGTGTACTTCTGTAACAGACAGGTTGTCATGCGTACGTTAGAGCTGTCAAATTCTAATCGTCCACACTTCCTCGCGAATGGAAAACACTTCCTGCTCTCATTCAATACCACTATTGCGAAATTGCAAACATGTTTTCACTTCATGACGCTAGTACCGAACGAGACCAGGAAGTGTGGTCGTTTAGCGTCTGACAGCTGTAACATGACGTACGCGCGACGACCTGTGTACTGCATAGATTCTGACATCACAGGGATTTTCTAATTGACCCTCACGTCATTTGGTTTGGACGTTCACAACATACGCCGCTGATGATGGGCTCTATGCCAGAATACCAGTGTCGCAATTAAATATTTTACATGCAGCTCAGGGAGTACAGCGAGATATCTTCTAACAGCTAGCGCATCAATGCTGTAATTTTAAGAGGTATTAATTATACATCCTGTTGACTTCACACGTTAATAGAGGAGGTACGATAACGTGTATCCCACAATACCGCAGAATATATCGTTTGTCAATGCTGCGACACAACTAACAGCGTTTCATCTCATCTCCAGAGTGTTCTCATGAGAACGCCTCTTCCTTCGATAATTACAGCTTTTTTATTGTTTTTTTTTTCATTTGGTCTAGTGAGATGTTTCAATCATCCTTTAGGTCTTAGATTTATTGGCAACAGTTGATAAAAATTTTGCCGGCCGCGGTGGCCGTGCGGTTCTGGCGCTGCAGTCCGGAACCGCGGGACTGCTACGGTCGCAGGTTCGAATCCTGCCTCGGGCATGGGTGTGTGTGATGTCCTTAGGTTAGTTAGGTTTAAGTAGTTCTAAGTTCTAGGGGACTTATGACCTAAGATGTTGAGTCCCATAGTGCTCAGAGCCATTTTTGATAAAAATTTATTAATGATAAATTAGGGAATCGGTCTCTTTCTGTATAGCACTGTAGCACATTTGCAGTTTGATACCAGTAATTCGATATTCGTGTCCTGCTCTATTTCCTCTACCTACATCACTTCTTCGTATGACCTGGATAACTACCGAAAAAGTTTTCGGGTTGCTCAGATTGAAGACTGAGTCAGTGTTCCGAGGAATCTGAATCAGTATAACTATTAGTAATGACACGTGTATTTTCTTTGAGTTTGATATCTGCTGCTGGAGAACGAGAGGTGATTTTGTAATTCAGACCTACTCGTTGTCTACTGCAGTCGCGAAGTCCTTTTTCGTGGTGTTTACTTTGTACAGATGAGATGGTGCACTTCCGTCCGCATATCACCATCGGCAGATTTATGTTGATATTATGCAGCGTTTTTATGAGGAAGTGAAATTTAGAGTAATAAAGATGATCATTTAGCAAAAGAAGCCGTAGGAACTGGGTTAAAGCTCTATCTGAACCTACATTATTAAGAAGAGCATAACGACTTCATCGTAAAAATTACGAATTAATGGAAAAACCAGTGGAAAATATCGAGCGAGTATGAGTAGGGAAGAGAGTAATCGGAGGTGCAGTCTATTATCCACTGGAGACTGCTTCGAGCCTATGATTAGAATGATGTTGTATCCAGAGTACTTACGTCACAGGCCCCGACTGTCGATACGCGATACATTTTTTCACGGATGAGTCAGTCACAGCGACTAGATTCCGCTTCCCGTTCACAATGCAGGGGATTTTCGCATACGGCAATACGACTGCGCGCAGAATAAGAAATATCCATTCATTGTAAGCTTGTTTACCGTTCATGGAGTGAGATGGTTCAAATGGCTCTCAGCACTATGGGACTTAACTGCTGAGGTCATCAGTCCCCTAGAACTTAGAACTACTTAAACCTAACTAACCTAAGGACATCACACACATCCATGCTTGAGGCAGGATTCGAACCTGCGACCGTAGCGGTCGCGCGGTTCCGGACTGTAGCGCCTAGAAACGCTCGGCCACTCTGGCCGGCTAGGAGTGGGATGAAGAGAATTTCGTGCCACTGACTTTCCGGCTGTAAACAAATAAATCATTGCTAGCTCTTAAAAATGCAGAGCTTATTACATCCCCAGAAGTCTTGTTCGCTTGTCGAGACTGTATTGTGGTCAAACGCTTCAAGCTAAAGACCGGCGCTCTCATTATTAGGTTTCTACTCCGTAACTGTTGTCCTGTTAGTAATTTCTGAACGGAGAAAACGAGGTGAGCGTGTAGTTAAGAATGAAAACTTCCGCCAGTAAAAATGTGGAAGCGTCACGCAAGTGGTAACCCGGGTAAACCTGACGCAAATGTACGTACTCGAACGACCTCGGAGCTTACGTCGCAAAGCAGATAAATCCTAGGCACCGTTGTATTGTGAAAACTTTCTAACCAGCGACAGTTTTGCTTGCAGTGTTCCACGCACTAATACAGTGACGTCTGTTTGCAACTCCTAAGTAGTAAGCTGCACTGCGGTAACATACACATAATAAATATTTATTTTGGTACATATACACACACCTATACACAGATGAAGTCAAAAATTCAGCATTCACTACCACACAGAGAAACGATTTGCACGCTGGTAACACTTCTCTCATCATTGTACAGAGAGGTTTACGCTGTGCAGTACTTTGCGAGGTGACAGGCTTTGGAAGGGGGGGGGGGGGAGGCGGGGGCGTATGTAAAGACCGCATCCTATATAGTAAAAATCGCGGCAAAGTGGCAGTCGAGAAACTGGGGTGTTTACATCTAGGATGGTTGTGTGCAGCCGTCTTGACAGCAGAAGAATTGTCCTAGTTTCGGCACTGACCGACAGATGGCGGTACTTTAAAATGAGTACGGTCAGTTTGGCGTCCAGCTACGTGACGGGGAAACTCAACGGCCGGCACGCTGGCTCATGGCGGGCTTTCTTTGGGCCGGTTTTAGCATAGAGCTAAAGTGAATTTATGATATAGAAATAAGTAAAAACTTTTCTCAATGTCGCACAAAGGAGCTTGTAGGCTCATTTTAAAGGAGAAAATTAGCCGGTTTTGCTCTTATAAACGCGCCTCCAGCCGCCCTGGTAGTTTTTGAATTATAATAAATTGAATATTTTAATTACTAAGTAATATTGTAGATTAGATATCTTGGAGACGCTTTGACAAAAGATTATGAACGAGATGTCAAATGGAAGGTCTGAATGAGTAGTATTAAGATATCTATGTAACGTTTTTTACATGTTTTAAAAATTCAAATGAGGAGCTGGAATGCTGTTTTCGTGATTAAAAATGCAGAATTTTGATAAATAATTAATAGGAACTATAAATATAGCGGCAGTATGGAAAACTAGACACAAGGAAATACAGTAATAATATCAGTTACTTATGCATTGAAAGTATTTTAAATAATGATAAGTTCCATATGAAGAACCCATAAATTTTAATAATATGAGAATAAGACCCCGTACAGAAATTCTGATGATGAATCTGAATTCGGCGGAAAATTTCCGTCTGCTTAGAAGTGTTACATGCCTTTTTATTGTATCTATATTAAGTGTAAAAGTAAATTTTATGTGCAAACAAACTTGATTTGACTTCAGAGTGTTCTGACCGAGGGCTTTTAAGGGCGACCATTTTCTGTGGTAGGGGACAGTCATTCAGTTGAGTTGAAATGGGTAGCACGTGTGACTGGCAAAAGTCCGTGCACGAATTGGGCTTAGAATATTTGTGGACCGCGAAGTCGCGCAGAACTTGCGATTTTTAGCAGTTAGATGCTGCTGGAGTTTGAAGACTTCTCGGTGGTGCGTTTGTGAGACTTGTAGAAAATTTCGCTCACGAGTTGAACTTAGAATATTTTCGTACCGCGAAGTCGTGTCGAACTTTGACTCTGAACAACCGCTGTGGGACGTAGTGATTTCAGCTTGCGGTTGGACTTCGGATTGTGTTTAGTTTATTATTATTTTTCGTGAAGTATTCTCCGCTCAACTTTGTTCATCTTGGGGTTTCAGCTATTTTATAAGAAACATTAATGATTGTGATTAATATTTGAATGGCGCTGTTGAACTAACTCGGTAAATATCTGGTCAAATCAAGAACAAAAGTATTTCAGTCCAATCTGTCCTGAAGAAGTTAAAATAAACTCCAATTAGTTAAAACTGTGTTATGTTCACAAAAAATTATTCCTGCCTGCTAACATTTGTTTTTGTAAACTTGACATTAATTCAAAATTACTGGGAATAGTGCAGCGGCTGTGGTTGGCACCCCTCAGACCTAACGTAGCCAAATTAGATAATAAGTCCAACCACATTTTATGGAATCCCTAGGGGATGCATGCTATGTAGGTGCTTGGGTGATAATTGTTTTTTTTTTCCTTTTGCTAGTTATTGACTGTGAATAAAAATTATTCTGATCACCCATTGCAACCAGTGTGTGTCTCCCGATCTCGCGCATAGAGAGAAACCGTAGCACGTCGCAAATGGTTTTCTCGATCCAGTGAAGCTCCCAAATGGGTATTTCTCGTCCGTAATAGTTCACAACTTTCAGTTTTCGGTTTGCTTTCAGCAGAATCGAAAAATGTGAGGGACAAACCTCTGATTATCAAAACTAAGATGACGGGTTCATTTTATCGTGATATGAAAGTTTTTGGCTACATTCTGCTGCCAATACACGGCTGTGGCACGGTAGGCTGCATTGCGAAGCAAATGTTAAGGAAAAAAATCGATGAATTGCGCCGTTTCCGAATCACTTAGCATTGAAGTTAGCCAATCAGGCCATTGAGCGCGCAAATTCAAGCGACCCGCCAGGTACAAATGATGTCAGTTCTCATAGCTCAGATGACAACCGCATGAGACTGCACAGCCTCTGGTCCAGCTTTGATCCTTACTACTGTCCCGTTAGTCCAGTGAAACTGTCAGAAAAAAAGCCTGTACCTTGCAAAAGGTGGGGGTAGAAGATTTTATTTTTTCAACTCGTTCGTATTGTTGGAAAGGTTAGAAAACCAAGTTTTGCCAACAAAATTTCTCTTGGGAAAACTTTCTGCAGTCAAAAAACTTCGAAAATTTCGAATTTTTTTCAGTTTTTCAAAATATCTCAGTTTCATTTGCTCCTATCGCTTTGACGTCTAGTTTCTTTTTTAAAGAGCACAAAATTCTCTACAAATTTGATTCTTGCCATTTTTCCTACTCCCAGTATCTAAGGCGCTACAGTGCGTCAAAAAATACTAATTTTTCAAATTTCGAACAAAGTGGCAAATTACCTAATCTTTGAACACTGTTATTTCAGTTTCTATTTGTGTAGTATAAACATATTACTCATCATGTTATTCATTGGAATTTACCATCTCAGTCTGCTGCAGGGCCAGGACAAACAGCGTCATATTCAGTAACTACGAACACATTCACGTCGGACTGCGTGAAGTTTATTTGTGTTACAATATGTAATACGATTGCATGCAGGTGCCATAAATTTTCTACAGTTGATTGACGTTAATGATCAGTTATAAGAAAAAGTATGTAGGAATTGTTCTTTAGCGGACAAAAGCGTATTTATTCTTTGGCGGGCGGAAGGCAATTATCTCTGGTGATTGTTCACAGCGCGCTGACAACTGTTAGCACACAACAATAAGGGTCCTACAGTTTGGAGTCGCTTCCATTCAGTATATGTTGTGGTGCTGAAAATAAGTATGTCCTACATGAATTTGTGTTTCATTTGCGAAAAAAATGTGGTGAGTGGTGGACGCAATGTGAAAAAGAAAGGACTGAGCACACTTATCGATTGTAGTGCTAAACGCAGGGAGTCTGCTCACACCCGTTTTTTGAAAACGCTCAGTGAAGTGGTGGTGCATGAAGCATGCTACAAGAAGTACATTAATGAGAGAATGATAGCTGCTAGCCTTCGACATCCTCAGGAACCAACAAGCGTGCTACGTCGGTCGCAGGAAAAAGGTCATTTCAATTTCAAAGAGAAATGCTTCTTATGTGCAAAAGGGAATTCTGATGACTTTTTAACCAAACAGTTAAGATTGCCATATGCCAAACGAAATTTTGTTTACAAAGTAATGAAATTGGAAGTGAAATCGACAGTATTAGAACAGATTAAACGACGTGGTGATGAATTTGGTCAACAAATGATAGAGCGGATCCAAAATGTAAATGATTTGGTTGCTGCAGATGGGTGGTACCACAGATTTTGCTACAGAAAGTTCTTTCACCGTGCTTCAGCTACTTTACAGAAACGAGGCTACCGACCTGCAACACAAGTAGATGAAGGCATGGAGGCTATATTTGCCTACCTGGAAACCAATACGGAAGAATATCAGTTTTCTGTGGACGATCTGATAGAGCAAATACCCACATCACCTCGTCCTGATATTCGAACTGTCAAGGCTCGCCTTTTTCAGAAATATGGTGACGATGTGGTGATAGCTGAAACAGCTTCAATTCCAGCAGTCGTATGTTTCAAGAATGTTGGGCACCAACTACTCAGTGAAAATTGGCACACCAAAAGAAATCCAGATCCTCAGCAAGAAAGACTACGAATCGTCAAAGCAGCTGCAAATATCATATTAGACGATATAAGATCAGTAGTGTACGATGTAAAGCAGTACCTTCCCTCTGATAATTTTTTATGTGATGTAGAGTCTATCATACCAGAATCTGTAAGATCGCTCTTTGAAACTATAATTTTGAAACACAAGCGATCTCCCAGAAAATGGGGGAAAATATGTGTTCCTCTCGCTCATGCACTCATAAGTGCTGCGAGGCCACGTTCATTTATTTGATCACTTTTGACTGCTATTAGTGCATACTTGTACCGGAAGTTTGGCTCAAAACATCTCATCCAGTTTTTGTCTTCCCTTGGCTTTGCAGCATCTTATACGGAAGCTGCCCTATTGAAAGTGTCTTCAACCCTTCAGCTTGACAACGAAAGACAACGAAGTGACGCATTTTGCCAATTTATGTTTGATAATGCAGATTTCAATGTAAACACCCTAGATGGAACTGGTACTTTTCATGCAATGGGAGATATAATGTGTGTTACTCCTCATGGTGCATTGCTTCCTCAGAAAAATATTAAAAAGTTGAATCATCGTCCCTCAGCTCAACTTGATAGTGAAGCCGGAAAAAAATGACATACAGACATTCCACAGAACACAAGTTGGAGGGCTGAAGGCTATAAAAATTGAAGATTTGGACATAATTGCTCCTGCAAAAGGTGAGATCATCATCTCAACAGCGGAAATTACGTGTTTATATTGCAAATGGTCTCAGAATGCAGTTGTATAATGTATTTATACTACACAAACATAAACTGAAAAAATAGAGTTCAGAAATAAGGTATCTTGCCAGTATGCTCAAAATTTGAAAAATTGGTATTTTTTGAGGCGCTGTAGCGCCTTAGATATTGGGAGAAGAAAAAAATGGCAACAATCAAATTTGTAGAGAATTTTGAGCTCTTTAAAAATGAAACTAGACATTAAAGCAATAGGAGCAAAAAAACAGATATTTTGAAAAAACTGAAAAAAGGCAGAAATTTCCCAAGTTTTTTGACTGCAGAAAGTTTTCCCAAGTGAAATTTTGTTGGCAAAACTCGGTTTTCTAATCTTTCCAACCATATGAACGAGTTAAACCAGTAAACTCTTCTAGCCCACCTTTTGCAAGGTATATCTGCTATTTGACTGGACTACGTATCCAATTTTGCATCACTCACTCGTTCGATTTTATGAAACCAAACGAATAACAAGTTTGGCGACACCATCTACGGCGGGCCACTGGAATTTGCGCATTCTGATTGACTAAAGCTACTTAACTTGGCAACGGTTGTACCATATCCAGTTTTTTCCTTAACAATTATTTCTCAGCACGCCCTACCCTACAACACCCTTACAAGTTTTTCAGACTGTTTCTGACCACCCTGTATGTAACGTTAGTGAAAATTATAGCTCCGAAAATGACATCAACATCCACACACTGCAAGCCATCTTATGGGATGTGGGGAAGTGTGCTTTGTGTACCACTATCACTTTCCTGTTCCAGTAGCGAATAGTGCACAGGAAGAACGGCTGTCGATAAGCTTCTGCGTGACCTCAGATCTCTCCAATTTTACCTTCATGGCCTCTCTGCAGGATATGCGTAGAAGGAGGCAATATACTGGACGACTCTTCTAGGAGCTTGTGCGCTAGGAATTTTAACAGTAAACCAAACCGTGATGCACAACGACCCTCCTGTATCGTCTGCGACAGTAACTGAATCAGAATCTTTGTGATACTGTCAGCTTGCTAAACGAACCTGTGACGGAATCCGCTGCTCTATTTTTACCTTCTCTATTTGCCCTATCAGTACGACCTGTAAGGGTCTCATACTGGCGAACAATACTCAACAATCGAACGAGAGTTTTGTAAGTTACCACTTTCGTGGGTCGACTACAATCGCCGGGAATTCTCCAATGAATTTCTATCTAGCAATTGCCTTCCTATCATTAGTTTTAGGTGGTCGTTGTGTTTCTAATCTTTCCATACGTACAATCCCAGATATTTAATAGACATGCATGCTTCCAGTAATTATTTGATAATCGAGCAATCAAACCATAACGATCTTTCCGCCTGTTTACGTGCAATATGTCACATTCGCTTATCGTGAGAGTCAGCTCCCAATTCGTAAACCAAGCGTTAATCCTTTGCCGGTCTTCCTGCATTTCAGTATATTTTTTTAGAGCTGCGACTTCTCTATATGCTTGCTCTTTTGCACACGCTGTAAACGTCTTAAGCGTTAGTTTTCAGATTCGACGTGGTAAGCTGATGTTAGTCAAAACTGATTTAAATAATGAAAACTGCACCACTTACTTTTCGATGCTTGATCCAACGCATTTCGAGAATTTATTCTCATTTTCAAGAGAATTTGAGCATTTGTTTACATGAATATTTTGGTGATGTTTAGTCTTTTTGAAGTTACAAGGTATTGTGCATCCTCCATTATGCAGAATATCACACACATGCAAATCAGCCGGCCATGGTGGCCGAGCGGTTCTAGACGCTACAGTCTGGAACCGCGCGACCGCTACGGTCGCAGGTTCGAAATCTGCCTCGGGCATGGATGTGTGTGATCTCCTTAGGTTAGTTCGGTTTAAGTAGTTCTAAGTTCTAGGGGACTGATGACCTCAGAAGTTAAGTCCCATAGTGCTCAGAGCCATTTGAACCATTTTTGAACCATGCAAATCATCATTTACAAACAGTGTAAGTAGTAAGTGAGTATGTCGGGTGCACTAGGACATAATTCACAGACCAGACCCAACCCACACACAAAATTAATATAAAATAAAATAATTTATTCTCACATAATGAACTCCAGATTGTGAAATTCATTTTCATTGTTTATAATTCCATTATATATTAACTTAAATTATTGCTTCTTCAAAAAACTGATAATCCCAACAGGTAATTAATTTGATGTATCTGTTTGGTACAGTAATATTAAATTTATTATTGAGCACCATACAAATTTTTTGCCATGTCTAGTTTTTAATTATTCACAATCTGTAGCATAATAGAGTTCATTTACTTCTAGCTCACTAATATTTTTAAACAAATTGGAATTGCTTGAATTTTGAAGCTTCTTCAGTAGAGCATCCATTTATATAGAATAAAAAATTAATAAAATTAAAAAAATCTCTGTTAAAATCCTGTGCTGATAATCATATGTGAGATTTTTCTTTCCACACGTTATTATGTGCACAACCGCGTCATTCGGAATTTTATCATCGAAAGTTGGAACTAATGTCATTGTAGTTTCCTGCATGACTTACACAGTCATTCTCCTAGACATAATTATAAGAAAAATATGATAATTTTCCATAAATTTGAATATAGTTACATTGACATCACCATTCATTTGATTGACTCGTTTGAAGTCCAGGAAAGCATCATATGCTTTTATATAGGTAAAAAAATCACATCGCTATTCTTGTTAAAGACCATTGTATAGAAAAAAAATCCTCCTTTTAAAAATCTTCTCTGTCTTTACTTACATCTATAAATTTATTTTTATTGGGACCTTTAATGTAATATACAGATTTGTACGATTGTTTTTGCTCAAAACACCAACATATGGAAACTTATTTTTAACATTTACTACAAAAGCATATATCTATTGCCATTTAAAATATTTTTTTAATTCTTCTTTCTTTTCTCTTATTTTTTCCTTTCCTCAAAATATTTTTGTGTTCTTCCATTAAAAATTTTGTTTTATCCAAAAATTCCAGGTTTCTTGCTTGTATGCTTAAATATTCTAATTCTTGTTCTCATTCTTTAGTGGATTCTAAATACACCTTATTAGTTGGTTAAATTTAATTAATTGTGTATGGATTAATCTGCTTTGTGCATTTATTTTTTTCTACACACACATGAGGTAATATTTGTTTTTATTACTCTCAATTCTTCGATATTTATTTGTTTGGGTATTGTAGAAAATAAGCTATTGGTTTTAGGGAAATATGTGTCTCCAGATTTTATAAAGTATGTTTGTTTTACAATTTCTGTGCCATTAATAGGTAACAAGTTAAAACTAAAAGCAGATAAAACAAATTTTGCTCGTTCTTCTTTATTACCTGTTTTAATTTTTATTTCTATTCAGTTAATTTTTTTGTGTTTCTGCTGCCCCAATCGACATTTTGCAAGGGATTACTATAACTAAGACAATAACTGTTTGTAATGAATCTGTTAATTTTTCCCACATTTTAGATATTGGAACAGAATAAAAAGGAGCTTTCTCGAAGTTTTTGCTGTTATTTGTTATTAATTCCAAACAATCAGTTCATGGATCGAATTCTTGTTCGTTTTGAAAATCTGGATTGACAAAATTATAAATTTTTACCTCTAATCTTGTAATTCCATTTTCTTTACCTGATGTAGAAGTTAATTTTTTAAAAATCTTTTGCCTGGACAATTTAAAATATCTGTAATGTGGTTGCCAAGTTGTTTATTAATTCCTGAGGTTGATAGTTGACAAATAAATTTATTGTATATTTTTACTCTAGAATTAGAATTAGTCCAAGTTAAACAGTCTTTTCCAACAGACTTATTGTTTACTATTGCATTGTAATCTTCTTTATATTCTCCTTTGTAAACAAAAATTGAAATTATTTCTTGATTGCACATTTCTTCTTTGTTAAAAATTTCTGGAAAATGTTGTGTTATGTCAAAATCTAGTAAGTAATAATGTTCTTGATTATGTTCTTGTGGAATTTGTGGTAGTTCTTCTAATAATATGTCAATCTTGGTATCTGCTAATTCTGTCTTGTAAGGAATGGTAACTGGATCAGTATATTAACTTCTTATTAAGTCCATATATACATTAATGTCTTGTTTAGCTCTTTTACTTGTTCTTGTATCTGAATCTAAAAGAAGAGATTACTTAGCTTTATTAGCATGTTTCTCAGAACAAAATTTACAAAATACTCCTTGTAAGAAGCTGTTAAATGATTCACATATTTCCTTCTTACCTACAAATTGTTTATGGCCTGTATCTTTTCTCAGTGCATTAAATCTATAATTTTAACTACCATAATATTGCAGAACTGTACTGTATTTGGCTTAAGCTATTCTAATTTTCGTTCTCCACTTGTACAGATAATATCTCCAATATTTGTGACAAGATTATTATCATTTAAATTTTCTCTAAGTAACCGTACACCAAAGCTCTTGGCCTTTGGTTTTGTTTCCAAGTAGTTCCATTATAGAATATTTCTTTCTGTTCATAGCACACATTTTATTTTCAGTGTCCATTTATTACAGATAAAAACATAAGATTTGTGTAAAAATGGCTAGAATTTAGAAAGGTTAAAGACAGAAAAAATAAAAAGTAGCGAAAACTGGGGTAGCTGAAAGCATAGCGATGTGATTTTTTTTTACCTGTATGAGATCATATGATGCTTTCCTTGATTTTAAGAGAGTCACTCAGTTGAATGGTGATGTCAATGTAACTCCATTCAATTTTGTTGAAAATTACCATATTTTCCTTATAAATATTTTTAGGAGAATGGCTGTGTTAGTCATACAGGAAACTACAAGAAATTAGTTCCTACTTTTGATAATAAAATTCCAAATGACACAGTTGTGTACATAATTATGTGTGGATAGAAAAATCTGGCATATCATTATCAGCACAGGATTTTAAGCGAAAATTTTTAATGCTATTAAATTATTGTCCTAGAGTGAATACTCTACTGAAGAACCTTAATAATTCAAAAATTCCAATTTGTTTAAAAATATTAGTGAGCTAGAAGTAAATGACTTCTAGTACACTACAGATTGTGAATATTTAAAAACTAGATACGGGGAAAAAATTGGTATGAAGCTCAATAATAATTTTAAAATTGTTGTACTGAACAGGTACAACAACTTAATTACCAGCTGTGATTTTCAGTTTTTTGAAGAAGGTAATATTAAAGTAAGATATAAATGAATGAAGAAACTTAAAAATAATGGTAAATCGTTTCACGATCTGGAGTTAATTATGTGAGAACAAATTATCTTATTTTTATATGAATTTTGTGGGTGGTTGGGTTTGCTCAGTGAATTATGTTCTAGTGCACCAGGTATACCCACTTACTACTACTGTAAGTGATGATTTGCGTGTTTCGGCTGTTGTAACCCAATATGGTCTACACAGTGTCAACATACTGCCTTGACTGTTCTATCACAAGATCTGCCTTCAGTCGAGCACATTTGGAACGTCATCAGACGACAATGCCACCGTTATCCACAAGCAGCGTTAACCGTCCATGTGTTGACCGACCCAAGTGCAACAGGCATGGATCTCCGTCCGCAAACTGACATCCGGCACCTGTACAGCACAATGAATACAAATTTGGAAGGTCACATTCAACATACGGCGCTTACACCGGTTATTAATGTACAATCATTTCAGATTTACAGTCGCTTATCTCGCGCTCACATTGACATGTGATCTTGCCGTGTTATTCATTTAACTATGTTACCTAGACAAATGTATTCATGAAATTTCATTACTCCACGTTAATTATTGTTTGGTGTTGCTACTTTTTCTTTAAATATTTATGAAAGCAGACTATCACGGAAAATCATTATCGAGGAACGCGAATGGGAAACCTAGATTTGTTTGAAAGTATCTGTAAAAGTCCAATGCATCAATAGAGATATTTGTATAAAAGGTACTGAAGCGAATTATTCTAGTGTATTTTTCTAGCTGTTGGTGTTCTTGTCAAGTAGGTGTGACTAACATCGAATTCACACATGGGCTGGTAGGACTGTACCAGGTTGGTAGGTTGCGTACGAAGGGGTAACAAAAATGCTCGACGAACTCAAATAGGAACCATTGGAAGAAGGACGAAGTAATTATTGGACAAACCGAGATGGCGGTAGTACCATGTACACAAAGTATAAAAGAGTATTAGCGGAGCAGTCATTTGCACTCAGGTGATTCATCTGAAAAACGGTTCCCGACGTAGTTATTGTGGTGTCACCGCCAGACACCACAATTGCTAGGTGGTAGCCTTTGAATCGGCCGCGGTCCGTTAATATACGTCGGACCCGCGTGTCGCCACTATCAGTGATTGCAGACCGAGCGCCGCCACACGGCAGGTATAGTCTAGAGAGACTCCCTAGCACTCGCCCCATTTGTACAGCCGACTTTGGTAGCGATGGTTCGCTGTCTACAGACGGTCTCAATTGCAGAGATGACAGTTTAGCATAGCCTTCAGCTACGTCATTTGCTACGACCTAGCAAGGCGCCATATTCAGTTACTATAACTACTTCAAGAATGTATTCTGAACAGATAATATTGTGAATCATGTCCGTGAAGAGCGACGTTCATCATTAATGGATTAAAGTTAGGTATGAAACTAATTACGTCCGCTTTCTGAATTCTCATTCCTTGTCACGTTCCAGACCTCATGTCAGTATGGTTCTTCCCTCCTCACGCCAGCCTGCGTGAGCTAAAACGTGTGCATTTCGGCCTCCACTAGTAACACGGTGCTGGCTCTTCTGCTAACACAAAAGTTATGACCGCATGGCAGGAATTAACAGACTTTGAACGCGCTATGGATATTGGAGCTAGACGCGTGGGACGTTCCATTTCGTAAGTCGTTAGGGAATTAAATATTCCGACATCCACGGTGTCAAGAGCGCACCGAGAATGCCAGATTTCAGGCATTACTTTTCTCCACGGGCAACATAGTGGCCGGCGGCCTTCACTTAACGATCGAGAGCAGCGGCGTTTGCGTAGAGTTGTCAGTGCTAATAGAAAAGCAACACTGCGTGAAATAACCACTGAAATCAATGTGGGACGTGCGACGAACGTATCCGTTAGAACAGTGCGGCGACATTTGGGCTTAATGGGCTATGGAAGCAGCCGGCGCGAGTGCCTTTGACAACAACGCGACATCGCCTACAGCACCTCTGCTGAGCTCGTGACCATATCGTTGGACCCTAGACGACTGGAAAACCGAGCGTGATCAGAAGAGTTCCGACTGCAGTCGGTAAGGGCTGATGGTAGGGTCCGAGTGTGGAGCAGATCTCACAAAATCATGGACGCAAGCTGTCAACAAGACACTATGCAAGCGGGTGCTGGCTCGACAATGGTGTCGACCGTTCTTACATGGAACAGACTGGGTCCTCTGGTCCAATTGAACTGATAATTGTCTGAAAATGGTTATAATAAAACATTATACCAATAGCTGTTATAACAATATTGTTTTATACGGTAACCAGTTTCGACATCCCGATCACATGATTCTGAGGCCTTGTCGGATGAATGAGCCCCAAGTACCACTCGAGCATGTGTAGGACAAGGCGCCAATAGTCGCATCTGGTTGAGTAGATATGCGAACTTCAAGAGCATGTGTGCTCTTCACACACGTGACAGCAAGTGTGGACAAACGGACTGTGGAATCGCCGTCCCATTCGTAGGCTGCCGTTAACACCACAATATGAACGGCTGCGACTGGAGTGGTACTGTGACCGGGGTGCATGAGCTACTGAAAAATGGCGTCGCATTGTCTTCAACGAAGAACTGCAGTGCTAAAATACCCCCCGATGACCATCGTGGACGAATATGGTGGAGACCTGGGAACAGGTCCCATTCCCACAATGTTTCGGAGACTCACAGCGGTGTTGCACTACAGCTGCGGTGAGCTATATGGAAAGACGGGTAATGTGTAATATGAACAAGCAGTAATAGGGACCAACATGAGTGGAACACCAAGAACAAAGTGCGCGGATTGTAACGGGTGCTAGACAGGAATGTAGTCCTTCACCCCTGGTATTCAATCTATACATCGAAGAAAGAAGGACAGAAATAAAAGAAAGATTCAGGAGTGGAATTAAAATACAGAGTGAAAGGATATCAATCATAAGATTCGCTGATGACATTAGTATCCTGGGTGAAAGTGAAGTAGCATTACAGGATGTGTTGAATGGAATGAACGGTCTAATGAGTACAGATTGAGAGTAAATCGAAGAGAAAAGGAAACTAATGAGAAGTAGCAGAAATGAGAAAAGTGAGAAGCTTGTCATGATTGGGTATCAGGAAATAGACCAAATTAAGGACTTTTGCGACCTAGGCAGCAAAGTAACCCAAGATGGACAGGGCAAGGCGGACATAAAAAGCAGACTAGCGTTGGGAAAAAGCTCATTCCTGGCCAAGAGAAGGAAGAAATGTCTGAGAATGTACATTTTTAGCATAGCACTGTGTGGTAGTCAAGCCTGGACAGCGGGAAAACCAGAATAGAAGAGAATTGAAGCATTCAGATGTGGTACCACAGAAGAAAGTTGTAAAGTAGGTGGACTGATAAGATAGAGAATGAGGAGATTCTCCGCAGAATCGGCGAGGAAAGAAATATATGAAAAACATTAACAAAAAAAAGGGATAGGATGATGGTACATCTACTGAGACATCAGGAATTAACTTTTATAGAACTAGAGGGAGCCGTAAAGGGCAAAACCTGTAGAGGAAGAGAGAGATTGGAATATATGCAACAAATAATTGAGGACGTAGGTTTCAAGTCTTATTGTGAAATGAAAAGGCTGGCATAGGAGAAGAAGTCGTGGCAGAAGACTGATGCCTCAAAAAAAGAAAAACGTGGTTACTCCTTGTATTATGGTGCGGGGAGCCATCGGCTATGACTTCATGCTACGACTGGTATTGAGTGAGGAAACTCTGACGGCACAGCGGTACGTCACGAACATCGTGTGTCCTTAGGTCTTACCTCTCGTGCGGCAGTACCGTGCTGGCACTATTCAACTGCACAGTGCTCTTTCACACATGGTATGTGTCTTATGAACTGTGTACTTCATGCCGCCCTAAGATTCCCAGATCTGCCTCCGATAGAATGGTGTGTGGGGAACAGCTCAGACGTCAGCTCCATCTCGGTGAGGACATCAAGGACCAATTACTTTATATTTACAAAACACACCCCGTAGGATTTTGATGCGAAGCTCCATTAATTTTCAAAAACGATTATGGAAACATCAGAGGGTAAAGCAATATGCAAACAAGTTCAGATGAAAAATCAGAAGTTCCTAATTTTCAATTTAATTCTATAGTTTTAATTCTATATTTCGCAATAGAAACATGTAACACGTCTTTTGCAAACAAACATAATCGAATCTGAAAATTTGAAATTAAGTTTAACAATAATTTTTATCCAGTAATTTTCTTAAATATCGTACGAGTAAGACTGCAAAGAAAACATGCTTATGCAAAAATAACGGCTTTTTATTTTTGTGCAAGAAATTGAAATTTCCGGAAAATCAACTCCTGAAACCGACGTGTCTTTGCTTCGTTTACTTAAAAGCATTTTCCTTAGAAGCACAGCAGATGACGTGAAACCCCACACTGTGGACACAGACATGTAAGACACTCATTTGTAAACAGAAACCCGAGGACGACTAGCACATCCGGCTCCGTAGCTGAAGTGTTGGGCGCCGCTAGCAGACAGACTATACTCGTAAAACACTTCGGTTCTCCAATCTGCGTTTATCCTTTTGCGCTTCGAGCCAGAGATGCGGATACTTGAAGTTCTCGTCTGTGACCGTCACTAATGGAGACAAATCTGTACTGTGTGTTTCCATGTGGTGCAGTTTTGTGATGGGCGAAAAAAATAAGAGTAAAGGTAAGCAGAGAGGAGAAGAAGATGGGGGAAGAAGCAGAATGTGCATAAATGCTGAAGTAAACTGTTCTCCTCATTGAATGAAAGAGTCAAATAGACAGTATTTATTCTCCACACAAGAGGACAGTGGCTACGATACGATGCAGACAAAATGGGCCTTAAGACCAAACGGCGCATGTTTTGCCAAAATTTACAGCCATGATGTGGATGGCAAATAACTGTATGCAGATATTTTGGAGTGTAAGATGCTGCTATGAAGCCGTGAATCCATCAGACTTTCAAGACCAGAAGAGTTCTTTCAGTGCACTATTAAATGCTGTTAGAGAAGTGTCTTCTTTAATATAAGAGAAGCCGTACAAAACATGGTGCCTCCACGGCTAGCTGCGCGAGGTCCCTGAGCAAACCCAAGCTTAGACTTTCCTATACCACTGAGCAAATCTCAGCAAATAGGGAAGGAAGGGACATTTGGGTTTTACGTGTCGTCAACAACGAGCTCATTACACATGTAGCGCAGGCTGATAAATATATATTTTTGTTTTTAAAGATGCAGAAGGAAATCGGCCTTGCCTTTTCAAAGAAAGCATCCAAGGTTTCGCCTGGAGCGGTTTATGGAAGTCACGTAAAACCTGTCTGTATGGCTGGACGCGGATTTGAACCGTCATCTACACGAATTCGTGTCCAATGTCCTAACCACTGAGCCACCACCTTCTGTAATTCTGCAAAGGAGACACTAAAGGTGTTTGTGAACAGGAAAAATTTTGAATGTCATATTTACAAATATATCGGTTTCATAAAAATTATCACTTACAGCTTTTATCGTGTACATTTTAATGCATTTTTAGATTTTTTCTTTCGTTTTATTATAAAGCGCACTAAACTGCAAGACGAAACACATATAGTTCCAAAACCGGATCCTCTGCCTGCCAGTAGTAATTATTGGTAAATAATATTACTTTCCGACCTACAAAATGCCGTCGTAACTTGTACCAAAGTGAAAATTTATATTATAAACATACAGGCTCGCCAGTATGTGCGTAATGCATATCAAAAAGCACCTTGTATCCTAAAACCATGAATGAAACTGTAAGGTAGTTTGCTATTTTAGCTGCAGAGGAATATACAGAGACACAGTAACAGCGCCATTCACACATGAAAAATAATTAAGGCAGACCGCAGTTTCTAGATTGTGCCGCTGGTAGTTGTGATGTAAATAGGAAATTAGCGATATCTAAAACTACGTTTGCTACAGGTTCAGCTCAAGACTTAGAGAAGACCTTGAATCCTGAGCTGCTACACTTACAGAACTGGCTGCTGTTCTGCTACTTGGAAAACGCGCCATGCTGACCATGGATGCATTTCGGTCAGAAAATAGGAGCACACGTAACGCCATAACCTGCTCCACGGCAGCCGGCCGCTGTGACCGAGCGGTTCTAGGCACTTCAGTCCAGAACCGCGCTGCTGCTACGGTCGCAGTTTCGAATCCTGCCTCGGGCATGGATGTGTGTGATGTCCTTAGGTTAGTTAGGTTTTAGTAGTTCTAAGTCTAGGGGACTGATGACCTCAGATGTGTTTAGAGCCATTTGAACCATTTGCTCCACGGCACTCCAGTTAAGAAAAGAAAGAAGTCTGCATTATGCTGAAAGATAAAGACCTAACGACACGTTGACTGTGTAATTACAAACTGATTAACATGAAGAGTTGCGTGACGTGCCGACGCTAATCAAGCGTAGACAGATAACTGGACAAACATTAAGCACCAAAGCGTCGAAGCCGCTAAAATGTGTGAGTAACTGGAAGAGTGTTTTCCGGGAGAAAGGCAAGAAAAAGGAGGAATCTTGTAAAAAGCCAGATAAGAGTTTAGTCTCCTGTCCAAGCCAAAGATATCGGACAGGGGGCACAAGGATGAAGCAGAAGATCACTCGTGTTCTTTTCAAAGCAAATCACAGACGGAAATCCTAAATAACAATTTCCAGACCAGTGTTTCAACCCGTCCGCTCCCGAATACGGTGTTGGACCACCAAAGGCTAACGGAAGAAACACTGAAGAAAAAAAATCAGCGCATCTTACTGCCTCGCAAGATTAAAGGTACAGGAGCATGAAAGGCTAGGAGATGCCGGAAATCCAAAATGAAGGCTGGTGGAGGTAGACTGGGCTCCAAATCTGAGGTGAAAGCAGCCAATCTAGGGAAAGGAAAATCCTGAAAAGAAACTCACGGGCAGCCAGGCCAGTGTCCTACTAGAGGAATAATTTCACTGCTCAGTATACCAGTACTGTGCCTAGGAAAGGATGGGCTATAAATATGAAGACAAAGACTAGGAACGAGTCTAAGACCTGGCAAAATAAAAATATTTTGAAAATTGGAACATGGAACATAAAATCCTTTAATAACAAATATCAAGGACTTATATATGAATTGAAACATCATGAAATATCAATATGTAGTATCCAAGTGACAAAAAAGAAAGGCAAAGGGCAAAAAGAATAAGACCAGTACATATGCATTTGCAGTTGAGCAGGACACAAGAGCTGAAGCAGAAGAAGGGATAACTTGTTCACAAGAAATTCGGAGATCTTATTGAGGAGAGCCAACACATCTCTGAGAGAGTAGTTTTACTAAAACTTAAACTGGCTCACCACAAACTGAACATAATCTCCTTGTATAGCCCAGAGGATTGTAAACCTAGAACAGAAAGAAAAACCTTATACGAACATTTACAAGGGTTTATCTGTCTGATATCTTCAAACGAACTTACAGTCATAAGGGGGATTTTAACGCTCATGTTGGAAATAGTGTCATCCGCTTAGTTAAATAACGATTTAATGAAGGCATTCTAAATGATAATGGTGAGGTTATGATCAAATTATTCTCTAGCAACGAACTGAGAGTAAATAACACCTTCTATGACCACAAAGATCAGTATAAATGCACTTTTCAGAACACAAGAGGTCGTAAATCTACAATACATTACACTGTTACAAAGAAGAACATCCATCCGCAGTAGATGCTGGATGGTATGACTTTAAATTCCGTGAACATAGGAAGTGATCATAGTCTACTCATGGTAAAAATCAAATTGCATTTAGGAAGAAACAAGATTCCTAAAGAACAAACTTTAAAAGAAGAAAAATTTAGTACGGAGTAATTAAGGAATGAATCTAAAAAAATGTATATCTTAAACGATCATTAGTGAAAATGAAAGAGACACCCATTAATGCAGAGGACAACTTATGCTCAAGCAACGAACTGAGAGTAAATAATACATTCTATGACCACAAAGAGCAATATAAACACACATTTCAGAACATAAGAGGTCATAAATCTACAACTGGATTACATTGTTATAAACAGGAACATCCATCCTCAGTTAGGAGAAAATCAAAGAAAGTACTGAAGCATCAGCTTAGAAACCACTAGGTACACGAGTTATAAAGCAAGACAGGAAAACAAACAGAACACCGTGATTTCGCAGACAGGTTAAAGAAATGTGTAAAAGAAGAGGTATGCCTCTTTGAAATATAAATAACTCAAAACACAATAGTATTATGGAGGTTACAAAAGAACTCGTAATGAGATGGAATGAGTAGTGATTTGTTTTATACGGGAACATTGGGATATCTTTTCTAAACATTTAGACTATGACTGCTATGGGTCGTAGAAACAATTTTGGGCGATGATACGACAACAGAGGAAAGAAATAAATGAAATTCTGAAAGTGAACGACATAAATGATGATTTATGGGCTAACTATTTAACAGAGTCGTATAACGGTAAAAAAAAAAAATCACCAGAAAACGAAGAGAGATCGGAGATCAGCATACAAGTAAATGATGATGTAATTGTTTCCCATGCAGAAGTAGAAGAAGCTGTAACTCTGTTAAAAAGTAATAAGTCTCCAGGGAAAGATATAATTCCCAACGAATTACTGAAGTATAGAGGATATCCACTAACTGAACAATTAACCAAGTTGATTAACAGTGTTGTAACTGGTAATAAAATTAAAAATGAACAGATTACTAATATCAAAATTCTCATGTAAAACAAGGAGACAAGAAAGACCCATCACAATACAGAAAAAAAATGAAATGATCGTATGGCATTGTTGGCTGGGAGGCCCCATTCGGGTGAGCTCAGCAGCCGTATTGCAAGCCTTTTTAAGGTGACGCCACATCAGCGACTTGCTAGTCAATGATGATGAAAATCATGATGAAGGATACACGACACCCAGTCCCCTGCAGGGCCCCCTGCGAGGTAGGCAGTAACGCTACCGCTACGCTACAGAGGCGGACTCTCAATACATATAAATAAATCTACTGACTTCAGTTCTAAGACCCACAACAGAAATAATTCTAAATAAAATAAAAAACATTCAACTCTTTCAGAGGAGCAGCATGGTTTTAAATTGGTAGTATCCATTGTTAGACAAGTTGTAGAGAAGACCGCAGACTACAACACATCAGCTTATCTTTGTTTTATTGTTTACAGAGGGCTTTAGATAGGATTCAGTTAACAGATGTTTTAAACTAGCTGTACAATAGGGGGATCCCTTCCAACTTAATAAAAACAACTGAAAACATTTATTCCAACAACTACACCAAGGTGAAAATTGGATCCAGGTTAACTAGTTGCATAACAATTAATAGTGGCATTAGACAAGGCGACTCTTTGACCACGCTGCTGTTTAATACAGTCATGGACTAGGTGATAGGGAAGGTATTGATTGGCTGGTAGGATTATAGAATGGGAAACGGAGAAATGAAAATCGTTTCTAATACTTAGGATGCAGTTCTATTGGCAAACAGCGAAGATAATGTGCAGAAACTTTTACATAATACTTAACGTGGCAGCCAGAAATCTAAATACGGTCATATCCACTCAGAAAACCAAATGTATCAGGACATCTGTGGAACCAGTTACATGTAAACTAGGAGTGGATGAGAAAATTATTCAACAGGTAATGACATTTAAATATTTTGGTATTGAACTGTCCAGACATACAAACGTCGAAAGGAAGTTAGAGATCAAGTGGCAATATCAAACAAAGTGGCAGGGTGTTTAAATGATATTATTTGAAATAAACAAGCATGAAGGAAAGGATGCAAAGGCAAGAATATACAAAA
Organism: Schistocerca cancellata; assembly: GCF_023864275.1. NCBI lineage: Eukaryota > Metazoa > Arthropoda > Insecta > Orthoptera > Acrididae > Schistocerca > Schistocerca cancellata. Next base: position 350,437,287 of record NC_064632.1, on the reverse strand, counting down.
CAAAAGTGAGACCAATTATGACATACACAGCTGAGACACGACTTTTGGCTACCAAGGAAATGAAAGTTCTGTGAAGGATCACAGGGAAGACACAGAGATAGAGAGAGAAGCGGAAGTATGAGAAAACGACGTAAAGTGGACTCCATTAATGATTGGGCAGATAAGAGAAAGCATGAATTGAATGAACACATGGACAGGATGGGTGAAATAAAAGTGAAAATCGTAAGAAATAAATCACCAGCTTGTAAAAGAAATATTGTCCGACAAGGAAAAGATGGAGCAACTACCTCAGTGTAGATTGAGGGGTACTGGAGGAAACAGGCTTTTGCGGAGGAAGAGAGGAAGAAGTAGAAAAAGAAGAAGTAGTCCTTTCGGGATGGACAGATTGAAGAGGTTTTGCTGTGGAGCACCCAGCTTCATCACCGGATTTAACCCCATCAGACTTCTGTCTTTGGGGTACTGTCAAGAATACAGTGTACGCTGCTAAAGCATATACACAAACACAGGGTGATCCAAGAGAGCATACTGAACAATTATGCGACGTTGTTACATTGGAAAAATACAATCGGAACGTCGCTCTATTCTAAATCGTTGTCGACGAGACGCAGATAGAATGTCGTCATTTTGAGCATATATCACCTTTTGTTATACCTTAATGTATGCGACTCCAAAAACCTGTCTATTTTTTTAACTAAAGCGATATTCAGCTTCAAAGAGTGTATCCATTAAAAAAGGTTACACTGTAGTTCTGTTTAAATGTGTGGTAGAATGCACTAACCATTTTACATCATATAATTACGGGCGACAGTGTAAAGCTTTAGTTATAAAGTTACATAATTCATTTTGTTTGTTTGAAGATACATGTTTGCAGACCTGATGCACAATGAAATCCCTGAGTTAGGTGTCTTGCATCATCAGCGTACGGTACCGGTACCCCATCAAACGTGTACCTCATCCCCCAAACGTAAGCCATGGATAAAATTTGAGGGCAGTTGTATGAAGACTTGGAGGAAAACTTTAAATTTTAAATAAATTTGTACTAACTAAGGCAATATTTCATACTAAATTCTTTGACTTTTGGTAACCACATATTCACAGTTATCTCACAAACCCCTCTTTTGTGGATCCATGTTTACTGAAGCGTTTTTGCTTCTGTTATAGTCTACTTCCATCCGTTTACGAAATTGATTACGGTACATCTTCTATATAGAAAGAAACAATGTGGTGATTACCTCTTCTCACGGAATTTTAACCGGCAACACCGACGTGACGCACAACTCACTTGCAGCTCCAGCCACTGGAGTTGGATGAGTATTTCCTTGACGCTCTAGCATTTACTAAACAAATCCATGACGTAACGCCCAACTGTTATTGGATCTTAATCTGTTAAGGGTCCCAGTATGAGGAACAGTGCTAACGAATCTGTCGATCGGAGGTGGATAAATTACACTGAAGACCAGAAGAAACTGGTACACCCGCCTAATATCGTGTAGGACCCCAGTAAACACGCAGAAGTGCCGCAACACGACGTGGCATGGACTCGACTAATGTCTGAACTAGTGCTGGATGGAATTGACATCATGGATCCTGCAGGGCTGTCCGTAAATCTGTAAGAGTACGAGGGGTTGGAGATCTCTTCTGAACAGTACGCTGCAAGGCATCCCAGATATGCCCATTAATGTTCGTGTCTGGGGAATATGGTGGCCAGCGGAAGTGTTTAAACTCAGAAGAGTGCTCCTGAAGCCACTCTGTAGCAGTTCTGGACATAGGGGGTGTCGCATTGTCCTACTGGAATTGCCCAAGTCCGTCGGAAGGCACAAGTACATGAATGGATGAAGTTGATCACTCAGGATGCTTTCTTACATGTCACTTGTCAGAGTTGTATCTAGACGTATCAGAGGTCCAAAAAAAATGGCTCTGAGCACTATGGGACTTAACTTCTAAGGTCATCAGTCCCCTAGAACTTAGAACTAGTTAAACCTAACTAACCTAAGGACATCACACACATCCATGCCCGAGGCAGGATTCGAACCTGCGACCGTAGCGGTCACGCGGTTCCAGACTGTAGCGCCTTTAACCGCTTGGCCACCCCGGCCGGCGTATCAGAGGTCCCGTATCACTCCCACTGCACACACCCCACACCATTACGGAGCCCCCATCAGCTTGAAAAGTCCCCTGCTGACATGCAGGGTCCATGGATTCATGAGGTTTTCTCCACACCCGTACACGTCCATCCGCTCGGTACAACTTGAAACGAAACTCGTCCGACCACGCAACATGTTTCCAGTCCAATGTCGGTGTTGACCGACCCAGGCGAAGCGTAAAGCTTCGTGTCGTGAAGTCATCAAGGGTACGCTAGTGGGCCTTCGGCTCCGAAAGCCCGCATCGATGATGTTTCGTTGAATGGTTCGCATGCTGACACTTGTTGATGGGCCCGCATTGGAATCTGCAGCAATTTGGGGAAGGGTTGCACTTCTGTCACGTTGAACGATTCTCTTCAGTCGTCGTTGGTCCCGTCCTTGCAGGATCTTATTCCGGCCGCTGCGATGACGGAGATTTGATGTTTTACCGGATTTCTGATATTCACGGTACACTCATGAAATTGTCGTACGGGTAAATCTCCACTTCATCGCTATCTCGGAGATGCTGTGTCCCATCGCTCTTGCGCCGACAATAAGAGGACGTTCAAACTAACTTAAATCTTAATACCATGCCCTTGTAGCAGCAGGAACCTATCTTACAACTGCGCCAGACACTTGTTGTCTTATACGCGCTGCCGACCGCAGCATCGTAATCTGCATGTTTACATATCTATGTTTTGGAATATGCATGCCTATACCAGTTTCTTTGGCGCTTCAGTGGATATTTCTTTGTGATTCTTCCAATGAACTGTAATCTGGTGTCTGTCTTCCCTACAACCAGTTTACTTGATCGTTCCACTTTAATCCCTCGTAACGCATCTTCTTAGATATTTAATGATTGTGAGTGTGGTGTTTTGCCCCACTAGAGTGCCTACGGGATGCAGCGTTCTCGGAATGCTATACAACAATTCAATCAAATAAGATTAATAGTTTTATTTACACATAACAAGTTGACAGTACTTAACTTGACTACAGCAAATGTCATTAGCGAGAGGCGACATGAAAATACTACAGTTTGATAGCTAAGCACTAAACACGTTGCAGACTCGGGCTGATCTAAGCGGCCGAGGCTAGCCGGAGCTGCATATATACAGGGTGGTCCATGGATCGTAACCGGGCCAAATATCTCACGAAATAAGCGTCAAATGAAAAAACTACAAAGAACGAAACGTGTCTAGCTTGAAGGGGGAAACCAGATGGCGCTAAGGTTGGCCCGCTAGATGGCGCTGCCGTATGTCAAACGGATATCAACTGCGTTTTTTAAAATAGAAACCCCCATTTTTATTACATATTTGTGTAGTACTTACAGAGATATGAATGTTTTAGTTGGACCACTTTTTTTGCTTTGTGGTAGATGACGCTGTAAGTCACAAACATATGGCTCACAATTTTAGACGAACAGTTGGTAACAGGTGGGTTTTTAAAATTAAAATACAGAACGTAGGTACGTTTGAACATTTTATTTCGTTTGTTCCAATGTGATACATGTACCTTTGTGAACTTATCATTTCTGAGAACGCATGCTGTTACAGCGTGATTAAATGTAAGTACCACATTAATGCAATAAATTCTCAAAATGATGTCCGTCAACCTCAATGCATTTGGCAATACGTGTAACGACATTCCTCTCAACAGCGAGTAGTTCGCCTTCCGTAATGTTCGCACATGCATTGACAGTGCGCTGACGCATGTTGTCAGGTGGTGTCGGTGGATCACGATAGCAAATATCCTTCAACTTTCCCCACAGAAAGAAATCCGGGGACGTCAGATCCGGTGAACGTGCAGGCCATGGTATGGTGCTTCGACGACCAATCCACCTGTCATGAAATATGCTATTCAATACCGCTTCAACCTCATGCGAGCTATGTACCGGACATCCATCATGTTGGAAGTACATCGTCATTCTGTGAAAGATCTTTTAGTAACACCGATAGAACATTACGTAGGAAATGAGCATACACTGCACCATTTAGATTGCCATCGATAAAATGAGGGCCAATTATCCTTCCTGCCGTAATGCTGCACCATACATTAACCCTCCAAGGTCGCTGATGTTCCACTTGTCGCAGCCATCGTAGATTTTCCATTGCCCAATAGTGCATATTATGCCGGTTTACGTTACCGCTGTTGGCGAATGACGCTTCGTCGCTAAATAAAACGCGTGCAAAAAATCTGTCATCGTCCCGTAATTTCTCTTGTGCCCAGTGGCAGAACTGTACACGACGTTCAAAATCGTCGCCATGCAATTCCTGGTGCATAGAAATACGGTACGGGTGCAATCGATGTTGATGTAGCATTCTCAACACAGACGTTTTTGAGATTTCCGATTCTCGCGCGTTTTGTCCGCTACTGATGTGCGGATTAGCCGCGACAGCAGCTAAAATAGCTACATGGGCATCATAATTTGTTGCAGGTCGTGGATGACGTTTCACATGTGGCTGAACACTTCCTGTTTCCTTAAATAACGTAACTATCCGGCGAACGGTCCGGACACTTGGATGATGTCGTCCAGGATACCGAACAGCATACTCAGCATACGCTCGTTGGGCATCTTGATCACAATAGCCATAGGTCAACACGACATGGACCTTTTCCGCAATTGGTAAACGTTCCATTTTATCACGGGTAATGTTTCACGAAGCAAATACCGTCCGCACTGGCGGAATGACGTGATACCACGTACTTATACGTTTGTGACTATTACAGCGCCATCTACCACAAAGTGAAAAAAGTGTTTCAACTATAACATTCATATTTCTTTACGTACTAAACGAATATGTAATAAAAAATGGGGGTTCCTATTTTTAAAAAATACAGTTGATATCTGTTTGACCTATGGCAGCGTCATCTAGCGGGCCAACCACAGCGCCATCTGGTTTCCCCCTTCAAGCTAGACAAGTTTCGTTCTTTGTAGGTTTTTCGTTTGACGCTTATTTCGTGAGATATTTGGCCCGGTCACCACCAATGGAGCACCCTGTATTTACTTGCTGCAGGGGCCGCGCCTGGTGCGTAGCGGGCCGATTCCGCGCACCATTGGCCTTCCTTCCTTCACCGCCTTCTCTGCTCTTGCGTGACGCCTCTTCGTTCCCGCGTTTGTGGTTATGCCGGAACAGTGAGTGTTCTCGTTTGTTGGCCATTCCTTAGATACGATTACTAGATGAGTACACCATTGACACCCAGTTCGTTTATGATCTTCCGTATCTCACTCATAACTGAAGCGCAATGCACAGCATTCATCTACAGGAATAAAATGCTGTTAGGTATAGCCCTTATAAATACATTTAGAAAAACTAGAAGTTGAAAATACCGCTACAGTTGTAAGGTTCTTTTATTTAGAACGCGACCAGTTTTGGGCTCTTATACGCCCATCTTCAGGTGTCGTACTGAAAACTGCAAGTGTCGGGAGATAATTTTTACACGCAGCAATACACATAAAGAAACAAAAAACAGAACTTCCATAAAAATTTAAAAACCACCGGTCGCCAAGGTGCTGTAAAACGTAAGTCAATGCCAAAGTGACAGCAGACAGTATTGTGAACGACTGCCTGGGTAAAGAAACATGCAAAGAATACCAGGATACTTACACTTCGTGTTGTGAACCCGAGCGCCGCGGTGGACGAGTACAAGAAGCGCTGTGCAACCAGCGACTGCAGTGCACGGAGCAGCGTACGCAAAGGAGGAAGCAAACAGTTAAACCAGAGAGGTAAAAGTATTGCCATTTTTTGCCGCGAAGGAGATTGTGGGGCCACTAGCCCCGCCGTTCACAAATTTTAATTAGTGATTTACAGTTAAAATGGAAAATGAAAACAAGCTTATATAGAAAGTTACATGGAAACCTTTAAATGAGTATTAAGTGTTGTAAAGGAACACGTTGAACATGGCAGAACAGAACTGTAGTAAAGCTGAGTGGAAGCTGGCGACACAAAATTTATATATAATATTTAAAATTTATGTCACCATATATATATATGAGATTGCTGAAATGGACCTATTTCATCAGCATTCTCTACCTAGTATAAAAACTGGACTGGAAGACTTTCCTTTATTGGCTTAAATTACTTCGCTACACCAAAATCGAAGTCTTATTTCCAGTGTGTGAGTAAATAGCAGTGGTTTTTAATATCTGTAGGGAGGTTACAACACTTCAGCAAAATACAATCTACTGCCTGGAGTGTGAGAAGTAAAATTGTCCCTCCTTTTGAGTGTGCAGAGTCTGTTACGAATATTAAGGCTACGTGGAAAAGGATAGAACTTTCCACCCCATTTGCGATGGGATTGGGGCACACTACAGCGAACAGCCCTTGTGGTAGTTAGACGTGGTTCACCAGAACCTTGATGACACGTGTGTCTGCCGTCATGTTCACATGCAGTCCAACGTGGGACCATTGTCACATCTGAATGACCCGCAAACCTGGCTACTGCACGATTCGACTAACTTGCCAAATCGAGACCTACAATGAGGCGAGTACGTAGCATTTCCGAGTCCTTCACAATGTTTACTCAACAATTGACGCTTTCCGTGACCCTTATTTGCCCTCCCAAGCTTGGTAATAACACTAGACACAAATGTACTCTGGCGACCGGTATACCCTGACAAGCTAAAACATTATGACGACTGTCCACCGCTACGTTTTATGCCGCCTGGTGGCGATGCGGGTACGTGACATGGTAAAATAGCATGTAAGCGGAACAGACACGGACGGGAGATCACCGTATCTACATCTACATTTATACTCCGCAAGCCACCCAACGGTGTGTGGCGGAGGGCACTTTACGTGCCACTGTCATTACCTCCCTTTCCTGTTCCAGTCGCGTATGGTTCGCGGGAAGAACGACTGCCGGAAAGCCTCTGTGCGCACTCTAATCTCTCTAATTTTACATTCGTGATCTCCTCGGGAGGTATAAGTAGGGGGAAGCAATATATTCGATACCTCATCCAGAAACGCACCCTCTCGAAACGTGGACAGCAAGCTACACCGCGATGCAGAGCGCCTCTCTTGCAGAGTCTGCCACTTGAGTTTGTTAAACATCTCCGTAACGCTATCACGGTTACCAAATAACCCTGTGACGAAACGCGCCGCTCTTCTTTGGATCTTCTCTATCTCCTCCGTCAACCCGATCTGGTACGGATCCCACACTGATGAGCAATACTCAAGTATAGGTCGAACGAGTGTTTTGTAAGCCACCTCCTTTGTTGATGGACTACATTTTCTAAGGACTCTCCCAATGAATCTCAACCTGGTACCCGCCTTACCAACAATTAATTTTATATGATCATTCCACTTCAAATCGTTCCGCACGCATACTCCCAGATATTTTACAGAAGTAACTGCTACCAGTGTTTGTTCCGCTATCATATAATCATACAATAAAGGATCCTTCTTTCTATGTATTCGCTATACATTACATTTGTCTATGTTAAGGGTCAGTTGCCACTCCCTGCACCAAGTGCCTATCCGCTGCAGATCTTCCTGCATTTCGCTACAGTTTTCTAATGCTGCAACTTCTCTGTATACTACAGCATCATCCGCGAAAAGCCGCATGGAACTTCCGACACTATCTACTAGGTCATTTATATATATTGTGAAAAGCAATGGTCCCATAACACTCCCCTGTGGCACGCCAGAGGTTACTTTAACGTCTGTATATATCTCTCCGTTCATAACAACATGCTGTGTTCTGTTTGCTAAAAACTGTTCAATCCAGCCACACAGCTGGTCTGATATTCCGTAGCGAAGGTATGGGCTGCATATGGTGAAATCCACTGAGATAAGCGACTTTGACAAAGGGTAGATTATTAGTATGCCGAGCCCGTGAATGAGTTATCTCGAAAACGGCGAAGCTGGTAGAATGTTCACCTGCTACTGTCGTGAGCATCTATGAAAGAGGTAGGACAGTGAAACTACCACTAGGCGCTGAATAGTTGAACACCACGACTCTTCACAGAACGTGGGGTTCGGAGGCTTGTCTGCTCTGTAAAGTAGGACAGATGGTGATCTGTGGTACTCTGTCGACAGAGCACAATGCTGGCACACGCACAACTGTTTCGGAGTACACAGTTCATCGTACATTGTTGAACAGGGAGATCCGCAGCAGACCACCTCCACGTGTTCACATGTTGACCCAACGACATCGTCAATTACGATTGCAATGGGACCATCGGGATTCGACCGTCAACCAATGGAAAGGTGTCGGCTATCCGAGTGAATCACATTTTGGCTATACTAGGTCAATGGGCGTCTCTGCAAACGCCGTCATCGAGATGAACGGCGGCTCGAAACGTGGCGCAAGCCACGGACGCAGGCTGGTGGGAGTAGTATTATGCTACAGGAGATATTCTACTGCGCTTTCATGGGACCTGTGGTAGTAATCGAAGACATGCTGATAGCTGTAAATCACCTGCATCCTTTCATGCTTCATGTTTTCCCCGACGGTAATGCTATCATTCAGAGCATAATTGTTTGTGCCTCGGAGCCAAAACCATGCTACACTTGTTTCAGGAGCATTATAGTGAACTCACGTTGGTGTCTCAACGACCAAATTCGCCTGATCTAAACCCTATGGAACTCATCTGGGCCCCATCACCGCTTCCACGAATCAGCGGCTCGTTATTTCGCGAATCGCATCATCTCTGCTTAATGCCACACACCTCCACAAACTTACCAATGACCTGTCGGGTTCCTGACACGCAGAATCAGTGATGTGTTTCGTTCCAAAGACTGACAAACGAGCGATTAAGCAGGTGGTCATAATATTTTGGCCTATCAGTGCAGCTGTCACGTGGGACTGCCACTCTGATCATTTGCATAGCTGCCGATGGTTTGTACGTCTACGAAGTTACATAGACATCCGACCCTGCCTTCTGGGTGCTTCACTTTCTTTTGTCAGGTGGTATAGGCATTGTAGCGCCACGAGCAGCACATAGCTTACTTATCATTTCATTTTCTGTGTGATAAACGCTATGGGTTTCAGGCAACTGTATGGAACAGTAATGTTTTTCGGATGTATCAAGAACGAATGGCGTTGTTTCTGAATATATTATTGTGTCTTTGAGGGGAGTAAGGCAACGTCAGGAAATTGTGAAACACACTGTTGGGGAGGGCCCATACCTGCACCTATAACGGTCTTTTCCTGCTGGCGTTTTTTTTACAGCTTCGCAGTTGGCCAGATCATCGTTATAGCTAGAAAGGACGTCGCTGACACTATGAGTCAAAATGACCTGCTACGCAGCCTTGCTGTGAATCGCGCAACAACAACTACAGCTGACGACAGCAAGTGACGGGCTTCCCCTCCTCAGGCTGACGTTTTCCAGATCCGTTTTTCCTCCTTCCTTTCGTACAGCACGCAGCGGCAGCGTATCGCTGAACCGCAGTGAGCTGCTTGATTTCCTTTCTGTGACTCCTAAGCGGGGAGATGGGAAGAGAGAGAAAAAGAGGAGGGGGGGCGGGAGAGAGAGAGAGAGAGAGAGAGAGGAGGGGAGGAGAAGAAAGAGAAAGGGAGATGTGATACCGCACGATTGCTTCTCAGATGATACGTTGCCTCAACTTTTGCACTCTACCGAACGATGCTTTACATTTCACGAGTTGGTTCAAATGGCTCTGAGGTCATCAGTCCCCTAGAACTTAGAACTACTTAAACCTAACTAACCTAAGGACATCACACACATCCATGCCCGAGGCAGGATTCAAAAAATGGTTCAAATGGCTCTGAGCACTATGGGACTCAACATCTTAGGTCATAAGTCCCCTAGAACTTAGAACTACTTAAACCTAACTAACCTAAGGACATCACACACACCCATGCCCGAGGCAGGATTCGAACCTGCGACCGTAGGAGTCCCGCGGTTCCGGACTGCAGCGCCAGAACTCCTAGACCACCGCGGCCGGCCGAGGCTGGATTCGAACCTGCGACCGTAGCGGTCCCGTTGCACCTAGAACCGCTCGGCCACTGCGCCCGGCCGTTACGAGTTGATTAGATATATGGTCAACATGTGAAATATGCAGAAACGCTATTGAATTACTTTCGCTTTTCTGGAAGACAGGGCGTTGGGAGACGGGTTATGGCAATTTAGCGACTGTTTGTGGGAGGATGGCATAACCCCACCACTCCACTCGGGACGGAGTCTGTCCCTCGTCCGTCTTCTTCTAGAATAGATTTCATGTTCAAGTGTAAGAACGTGGGTACCAGCGTGATACTTATACTGTGCAACAGAATTAAAAGATCATTTTTTCGAAACCCGTGATTTTCTCCCATTGCGACGTATAAGTTCGAAATTTGGCTCAAAGATGCCTAAAACTTCCTCTGTAATAGTGCAAAGGCGTGAAGCCCTGCATCACCCTTAGGCTCGGCGGCGCTTCAAACAGAAAATTGTCGACACGTACGAAATTAAATAACTTGCTGAGTACACAGCATTGCCAATGTATGCATTTTTTTCATTTCTATTAGTTCTTCTCCCCCTTTCCTCTCTCCCTGCCCATGTCGTTTGTCGTTTCCCCCCCCCTTTCTGTACATCTAATTTTCCCCCCTCTCTCTGCCCATCTCCTTCACCAACCGATCTTTGCTCATCTCCTCTTACATGTCTCTGTCGATGTGCTAGTCCCCCTCTCTGACCATATCCTTCTCCCCCTCTCTCTATCTCCTCCTCTCCCTCTCTCTGTCCATCTCCTCTATCTCCTCCTGCCCCCCTCTGTTCCTCTCATCCTCACCCATCTCTCTCCATCTCCTCCTCCCCTCACTCTTTGTCCACCTCCAGTTCCCTTTCTCTGTCCATTTCTTCTTTTCCATCTCTCTGTCCTTCTCCTCCCCCTCTCTTATTCCATCTGCTCTTCCTCCCCTGTCCATCTGCTTTTTCCCGCTCTGTCCATCTCCAACTCTGTTCTCCATCTTCACCTCATCCCCTCTTAATTTCATCTCCGCCTCCCCCATCTCTCTGTTGTGTCCTCCTCTCCCTATCCATCTCCTCCTCCCCCTCTCTCTGCCCACATCTTCCTCAACCTCTTTCTGTTAATCTCCTCCATCCCTCCTTCTGTCCATCTCCACTTCTTTTTTTCTCTGTCCATCTCCTCCTCCTTCTCCTCTCTCTATCCACTTCTTCCTTACCCCCTCTCTCTCTGTCCATCGCCTCTTTCCCCCCTCCCCTTAATATGTGCATCTCCTCCTTCCTGCACTCTTCCACCCCATATACTCCTCACCCATCTGCTTCCACATTATCAACGTCATCCCAGTAAGAGGTTGTTGGGTCTTACCCACGCAGTATTTCTTTCCAGATAATAATTAATGTGTGTACCAAGTTCGGCGACATCAATCCAGTAGTTTAGGGGCAGTTTTTTACCCACGTTTGCCTTCATATGCACAGTTCCAAAGTTTGTGTGAGCTGTAAGGTGGGTTAGTGATGTCACACTGGCACCAAATTTCAGCACAACTCTGGGTGACAGGTACAGAGGGTGTTGCTGACCTGGGAACTTTTTGCCGTTTTTTTCACGCACATGTTAATACTGCACTCCCGCGTGACCATGCCACAGGAGTACCGTAAGTACCCTTTGGTGCTTCGGATCACGTTCAAAATTTGTGGAACACTTTTTAATGACCCACAGTGGCTCCAACCTGTGCATTGTGTATTGAACCGGAGACCTAGAAACGGCGGAGAGGCTTCGCCCCCGCCGTAGCCCTCAGTGGTTCACAACCCCACAACAGGCTGCAGCAGTCCACTCACCCCACCGCCGCCCCACAGCGAACCCACAGTTATTGTGCGGTTCGGCCCCCAGTGGACCACCGCCTCCCACCCCACCCCACCGGGAACGTCTCATACTCATACTAATGTAAACCCAAATGTTTGCGTGGCAGAGTAATTATGGTGTACGCGTACGTGGAGACAGTGTTTGCGCAGCAATCGCCGACACAGTGTAACTGAGGCGGAATAAGAAGAACCAGCCCGCATTCGCCGAGGCAGATGGAAAACAGCCTTAAAAACCATTCACAGGCTGGCCGGCACACCGGACTTCGAAACTAATCCGTGGCACGGGGACCGGCACGCCTTCCCGCTCGGGAAGCAGCGCGTTAGACCAAAGCCTTCTAGATACAAGGTCTACGCATAGCGGCCATATTGGCACGTGACGTCAGAAACTGTTGTCCATCTTATCTTTAGTTGGCAGTCCTGTTGGCGTGTATGTTGTGTTGAAAGTGTGTGCCACGTGGAAGTGATACATATTTCATACAGTTCTTCGAAGTATGGGATACAAGTGTTGCGTTCCCTTTTGCCAGGGAAATTATAAATCCCAAAAAGGCATGAAAGTGCACAAGTTTCGATTTCCCAAATGTGTGAAATTGAGAAATCGCTGGATTGCAGCTATTCCTAGACAGGAATTTCTGTCTACGCATCATTCAAGTGTAAGTAAAAGATAAAAAAATTATAGCGTGTTATTTCTTTCCCATGGACCACATTTGCCAATAGTTTTTAAAAGCAGTTATGTATTATGTACCAGTATCATTTGTTTCTTAATTCTGAACCATTGCTGCGAGGTTAATACGAAGCTGGCTGTGAAATGTCTCTCATACTTGCAACTATTGTCACACAGAATAGTTATATTAATTAGTGTGTCTCGAAAATGGTTAGTTTCCTTATCATTCCTACCAGATTATTGAGTTTCTAGTACTTTTATTTGGAAGAGCTACATAATGATTTTGTTCGGTTTTACATACACAACTATTCGGAAATAATTTCAATTTGAGTAAAATACCTTAGAAAATTTCTTTAATGAATTCAGTGTTCGACAGATTAAGCAGTATAGTGAGCAGAATTTCGATGTAAGTGCATTGTGATTAAATTAACAGCACTCTGTGACACGAATTTCAATCAAGGATATAGGAGAAACAATCTTTTCGTGTTTAAGGTTATAAAGTTCGGAGAAACAGGGAAATAAAATACTTTTTCGGGTTTTTTGATTTATTAAATATTACGTCAGGATGTGCTCCATTTCGTCGAATGATTTGAGTTTCGTGTGAGGTTAGCAAATTTTGAAGTGGAGAGGAAAATTTACGAAAATAACCAGGGAAACAAATTCTTAGATTCTGTAGGAGCTCCAGCTGCTTTACTTAAAACCGAAAACGTCTGCTTGTTATTGCATGTTGCCGATTTTTTACTGCAAGAAAACATAGCTCCTGAGGTAAAAGACAGAATTTAAAATTACCGTTTGTATTCGAGCCTAGAAACGCGTATTTAAGGCAAATCGTCAAAATAATTTTACATCTTGAAATATCATAGAGCAGTGTTGTTCAGTTACTTTACGCAATGATATAAATTTCCATACTTTCATTACAAGACCATGTAGAAGAGGAAAGCACGAGAATCCCTATGCGGTCGCAGCTCTAAAACTCGTTAAGTTCGTATAGCTGCAGAGTGCTTGAGAGGAACGTTCCGATACAGACCCGGCCATCAGTACGTGACGTCACAAGTGTGCGCGCAGGCCTGTAGTCTAGGTGGTGGTGGTTAAACCGCGTGGTTGGCCGGCCGGGCCAGGCTCCAACCTGTGCAAGTAAGCAAAAATTGCCGTCGCGCTGCACTCTAAAGGGGTACGATATTTTTCAGTGGGGATACAGGCCCACAATATCTTTTAGAGAAACGTTGAACTCTGATATGTTGTTTGAGTAGACAAGACAGGTTGCTGACGAACTACCCAAATCTGAAGATAATCCATAGACGGAACAATAAAATAATTATTTTAGTTGTCAAGATCATCTTCCTCTAGTTCAGCGCACTGTCGTTTCCGACAGCGGAACAAACACTGGTAGCAGTTACTTCTGTAAAATATCTGGGAGTATGCGTGCAGAACGATTTGAAGTGGAATGATCATATAAAATTAATTGTTGGTAAGGCGGGTGCCAGCTTGAGATTCATTGGGAGAGTCCTTAGAAAATGTAGTCCATCAACAAAGGAGGCGGCTTACAAAACACTCGTTCGACCTATACTTGAGTATTGCTCATCAGTGTGGGATCCGCACCAGGTCAGGTTGACGGAGAAGATAGAGAAAATCTAAAGAAGAGCGGTCCGTTTCGTCACAGGATTATTTGGTAAGCGTGATAGCGTTACGGAGATGTTTAGCAAACTCAAGTGGCAGACTCTGCAAGAGAGGCGCTCTGCATCGTGGTGTAGCTTGCTGTCCACGTTTCGAGAGAGTGCGTTTCTGGATGAGGTATCTAATATATTGCTTACCCCTACTTATACCTCCAGAGGAGATCACGAATGTAAAATTAGAGAGATTCGAGCGGGCACGGAGGCTTTCCGGCAGTCGTTCTTCCCGCGAACCATACGCGACTGGAACAGGAAAGGGAGGTAATGACAGTGGCACGTAAAGTGCCCTCCGCCACACACCGTTGGGTGGCTTGCGGAGTATAAATGTAGATGTAGAAATGCTTGGGAATCAATGCCCCGAGGGAATGGGTTGATTCGCTGACTTCCCGTACGCCACCTGTAATGTCCCCCCCCCAGAAAAATACCCTCTACCACGCACCAGTTAATCATTGTCAATCAAACCATCCACATTTATTTACTTTGGAAAAGTATCTGATCTGATTTTCTAGTAATATATGCGCCGACAGCTCGTCGACGTCAAAGTATTTTCTAGTGCGTTTATTCTTTGGAATAACAGAGATACATATATGGATTCTCCATGGTTGTTAGATTGGTAACTAGGAGAGCTTCGGAAGTATCTGTTGAAAGATTGACGGGTTTCTAAAAGAGACATATTTGCTTTTCTTCTCTCTAAAGCGAGCTATTAACATTTGTGCCACTAGCGGGTTGTTTGAAGAGAAAGAAACTGTAACGGAAAATAATTAAGACTTGGGACCAACAGAGATCTGGACATGTAATGGAGATGGATTGAATATACAATTTCCTTCATAAATAAGGTTTGTGACCCCTTTTATTCTGGAGTGAATGAACGAATGAGTTCTTTGTCTGAATCATTGATGATCGCGTTGGCCCTGTAATTAGTGGGGAAGTTTCAGCTGTGTCGAAGAGAGCCTGCAATCACCGAGTCTTTGTTAAATCGTCCAAAAAGGCTTCGTACACATCTGGAATTCGAAATCTTTCGTAAAAGGAACGAATTGTTCAAACGATTGATTTTCCCAACTGAATGCAGCGCTTAACAATAATAATAAATGTAAAGATCTCTTACAGCAAGCCAGCCGCTGAATACTAAGACGAAGGGCTCCACCAGAGATTCTATTTGGCTCATTTCACGTAATGAAATATTATATCAAAAACTGTACACCGATAAAGGAGAGAGAGAGAGAGAGCGAATGAAATTAGAGAAAATACTAATAATCCTCCATTAGTCTAATTTTTCGCCTGTCTTATCACGGATCAGCCTAAAGACAAAACGGGAGGCCCTTACTTTACTGTATAGATTTATGTGTGAAAATGAAGGGATCTTAAAGGCAACAGATACACGTCTATACAGACAAGACATTACACAAAGTTAGCGCCAAGCTGCATGCATTCATCATTCAGCATCTATTTACCTTACCATAATATATTATAATGGCCAATCCGTGACAGGACACGTTTTTGGATGTTGCTAAAATAATTTTGTTCTGTGTTTCATGTGAACTACGACGAGCTAACATAACTGACGCTTGGAAAAAGAGAGGAAATACTCGCAGTCAAATTAAGTGGATCTACAAATAAGAACACCAGACAACACGCTGGGCGCATTTTTTTTTTTTTTTTTTTTTTTTTTGAGAAAAGACCAGATCTATAATTTTATTATTAAAGCTTGCTAGTATAGGTGAAGTATACGCTTTTCTGTTTAGTATTATTGGATATTTGAACATTGATTAATTGTGTTCATGCTAGATGTAGTTTGATTGATCTGCCCCAGTTGCATTTATTTGTATAAGTACAGTAAGAAAGTAGCCACAGAAGTACTCTTGTGTGAACGGAGTTACATATAGTGACAGTAGAAGGGAGATATATATATATATATTGACAGTAGAACATTTATATGGTTTTAACTAGGGCAATGTTTAGGATGAGTCAAGCAGAGCATAGCAGCACGCAACAGCCTTCAGCTGTTAGCACTGATAATAATGATGCAGTAAGAAGTGTTGTAGAACCGATCGCTACAGATAGCGCAATAGAACGCCCTGTAGACACGGCTGGAGATGTAACAGCAAGTACGCAACATGGATTAGATCCATTGGTAATTATCATGAGACAGATGCAGATGATAACGGAGAGCATGAATACTCTGAAAACCGACATGAATGCGAAATTAGCCTTAGTTACTGAAGGGCAGGAAAATCTGAAAAACGACATTAACGCGAAATTAGCCTCAGTTACTGAAGGGCAGGAAAATTTGAAAACCGACATTAACGCGAAGTTAGCCTCAGGGCAAAATGATATGAACGCGAAATTAGCCTCAGTTACGGAAGGGCAGGAAAATCTGAAAACTGAGATTAAGACAGTTTTTCCGAATTAGAGCAGCGGATAGAGGCGAAGACCAAGGAACTCAAAGATCAGGCCGAAGAGACGGAGCGAAAATTAACGGCACAAATAGAATTGGTGAAAGCTCAATGTGAGGAATCTACTCACCGCGTACGTGTAGAAATGAAGGAGTATGTGGCTATTAAGATAGATACTGTACGGGAACAGGTGGAAATGGTTCCGCAATTAGTACAAAAGCAAGACGCCATGTCATGTGCAATTGCGCAACTTCCTGAATTGGCACGTACGCAGACTAACCTAAAGGAAAGTGTTGAACATCTGACAGAGCGTCAAGACGTTATAGACCACCAAATTAACGTATTATCGGGTAAATTATCCGAAATCACATTATAAAACAAAAGGCTAATGTGTGAAAACGTTGAGCAAAATGTTAAGGCAGCATTCCAGAGTTTATCTGGCAAACAGGAAGAGAATTTGTTTGCGAAAGGACTTGAGGAGGTGCGACAGCAGTTAGGTGCTGATTTGGAGCATTGGAAACAAATGATAGAAGAGTCGATGCGTACTTCACAACAAAGCTCAGAACAAATGAATACAGGCCAGCAGCAGAAGTTAGCAGCGACTATAGAGCCAGTTACTGCACATTCGCACACGATACCGACTTGTGTAAGTAACTCAAACATTAAATTGCCACGAGCTAGTTGTTCGCGTGAATTCTTACCTAACGGAGATTACGAAAGCCTTTGCCATGCTGAAGAAAAAATGATAAAGCATAGGCAATTCCAGATTTTTAACCCTGACAAAAGGGGGGTCCATCCGATTGTTTTTATTCGAAGTTTCAGAGGAGTGCTACCCAGAAATTGGTCGGAGTGGCAGAAGATCAGTTTTGTTACAGGATATATACAAGGTTCGGGGGCGATCTGGGCCTCGGACATGACTTCTGTTTGCTCGACATATGACGATTTTGAGAAGGCGTTTTTAGCAAAGTTCTGGTCAGAAGGGGTACAGGAACGCCTAAGGCAGGAGGTGCTCTACCCAGAGCCTTTCTCCTTTTCGAAAGGAAGCCTTCGAAAGTATTTCGAAAAATATATAAATAAAACAAGATACTGGGACAGACCTATGCCCTTGCCAGACATAATAAACATACTTAAGGCAAGACTACCAACTAGCATCCGGAATCAATTGATTTACGGCAACGATAAAGACTTGGAGTCGTTCCTCACGACGTTAGACCATATAGATATGATCGAGGAGAACAAACAGAAAGCCCGTAATAACAGATTCCAATATAGGGAGATAGAACCTCCGCCAAACGGTAGGCAAGGGAATGAACAGAGATCGTTAAATAATGGAGAAACACCTCAAAATCTCAATAGTAATCCCGGCAATAGTCTTGCGAGGGGCTATCCAAGGAACAACAGGAATGGGAAAAGATACAACCCCGTGTGGGGGAACGAAAGGAATTTCAGACCCCAAGCCTGGAATAATAACAATAATAGAAAGTGGAATCAACCGGGGGGAATGAATTCAAATAACCAACATCAGTGGGGACGGACATCTGTGAATCAACCGGTAATTACCGAAGTGACGGATGATGTCAACCAGCAAACAAATCAAAATCCAACAAACTTGTAAGGACCCACTCGTGCCCCGGAGGAGCGGTCAACAATTGGTTGAGGGGCAACAGGATATGTGTACCCATGCTAACGTATAATGATGGACGATTACTGGCAGATGAACTGACCGAGGACTTAGAACCACAAGATGAGGATAAGGAACAGGTGGCAGTAGCCGAAGTGCAAGTCATTTTGGAGACTGTACCTATAGTGGCGGTTTTAGATACAGCTGCAACCACAAATGTTATTTCGGAGGCTCTATGCAACAAGATCAGAAATATAAGACAAGTACCAATTTTTCCAGTTCAAAATTGCAGAATAATAGGCGCCGTTGGGGCTCGATCGGCTAATGTAATGGTGCAGTCACTACTTAGTGTAGAAGTCGGAAATGTAGCAATATTAAGCACATTCCTTGTTGTGAAAAATTTGGTGGTAGATTGCATTATCGGAGTCGACAGCCTACGTCAATACGGATGCAGAATAGATTTTAAAACCGGAAAAATTTGGTTGAATGTTAATAAACAAGAAATTGAGTTGGAGTTGTTGAAAAAAGAAAGCCTTACGATAAAATATAATAGTGGGATCAGTGTGCAAGTAATCAGGACGGCACAAAATTCGAAAGAGCACGTAATTAATGAGTTCCAAGTCTAAGAAGATTTCGGCCAATTAGTGTGTGAAAAGTTAAGTGAATCCGACTGCATTATAGAAGATCAGAGGAAGCAGCTCAATGAATTATTGTTAACGTATGAAAACGTGTTTGATGAAAGGCCAGGAGTTATTAAGGGATACATATGCCATCTCTACGTTAAGCCGCACGAAACGTATTGTAGAACTTTCTATCCTGTTCCCTGGAGGTTAAAGGCTCAAGTTCAAAAGGAAATAGATCGCATGTTGAAATGGGGTTTGATCGAACCCTCTACAAGCCCATACTGCTCCCCATTGTTGGTCGTGCCAAAAGCAAATGGGACTGTTAGACTGGTACTCGACGCCAGAGAAATAAATAAAATCATAATTCCAGTAAGAACATATCCGGAAAACATAGACGAACTTATACAATGGTTCCAGGATGTCCAATATTTGACGAGCATTGATTTGCGGAGCTCTTACTTGCAAGTCAAGCTGGATGAGTCATCAAGGAAATATACGGCTTTCATTTATTCCGGAAGAAGTTACCAATTTACTGTAGTTCCTTTCGGACTCAACATTAGTGCTGGAATCTTTATAGCAGCTCTAGATTATGCACTAGGCCCAGAACTCAGAAGCAGGATAACAGTGTTTGTTGATGATTTGCTTATTGCATCGAAAACTTGGGAGGAGCATATTACCTTACTGAATCGAATGTTGGACGTGTTCAAAACCATGGGAATAACTGCTAACCTACAGAAATCCCATTTTGCAGTAAACAGAATCAAGTTCCTGGGGCATATAATTGACGCAAAGGGAATTTTACCAACCAAGGAGAAGCTAACTGCGATTAGTAAGTTTCCAACACCCAGAAATAGGAGGCAATTAAAAGGGTTTATGGGTCTTGCCTCATTTTTTCGAAGATTCATAACAAATCAGGCCATGAACGCAGCAGCTCTAAATAGTCTGCTGAAGAAGGATGTGCCCTGGCTCTGGACATTAGAGTGTCAAGAAGCATTCGAAGAGATAAAGAAGCAATTAGTAAATGCACCGCTTTTGTACCATCCGGACATGCAAGAAGAATTTTACTTGTCAACAGATTCGCCGAATGTGGGTATTGGAGCGTGCCTTTTCCAAGTACGCAAGATAAATGGACAACTCACCTTCTGTCCTATTGCGTTTGCTAGTCGTGTTTTGTCCAACTGTGAACGAACTTACACGACGACAGAATTAGAGGCTCTTGCGGTCGTCTGGGGATTTAAAAAATTTCATTATTTTCCCATAACGACTTGAAAAAATTTAATGAAGATTAGAAGATAGGGAGGAATGGTGTTGCGAGTGACAGAGATGAACGCTCGTAAAAACATAACAATAAACTGTGTGTGTGTAGTGTTAGAAAACTTTAAACTGAAATAATTAATCAGTGACACAGATTATAGAAATAGTGACTAACTATTACTATCGAGTGCTGCAAAGAAGATAGTGGAGACAGGCTTCACCTGTGTTTGGGTAAACATGGAACTTTAGCATTGCTAATGTCATCAAGATTTATAAAGGATCTGACTGACCTTCAAGAAGAATGAAATGTTTCCCGCAAATGACGCTGCATAATCAAAAGAGGTTCCTAGTGAATGTTCATATATAATTTCAAGTGCACGCTTAGATGTGTAAACGTGTGAAGGGATGCGTTTAGGCAGTGAATCATGAGTGACGGTTAACGCCGCAAAGATAATTTCCCGTGCAAAACAGTTGACGTCGGCGCGAGAGTTAGAATCGATATAAACGACACAGATATGCTTTGTAAGAGACTCGCATCAAACGCGAGGGTAAACTGATTGATGTTGAACTTTACTAAAAAAAAAAGTGTTATAATTAGACGTTAAGAGTTCTTGATTTATTGTTTAATGTTAAAAGAAAGTAATATTCATAGAATTAGTAGTTATTTAATGAGTCTTGTTCGTTTTGGAATTTTGTTTGAAAAATCCATTTCCATATATGTGCATGTATGAACGCCGGATGAATCAGAGAATAAATGAAAGAAGTGAATCCGCATTCCTCAATGCTAATAACTTTTAAATTACAGCAATCAAGCGGAGAAATATATGTATTTAGGATAAAAAATTTTTGAGTATAGATAAATTATATGACTTTTCAAGGAAATGATGGATTATGTGTTTGTATAAAATGAACCACACTTTCCATTATTCGATGATTTGAATCCAAAATCTACTGTAAGTTGCATGAATCCTTTAAATTACGAAGAATAAATCATTGACAGAAATGTGTCAGAATTTTTGGACTTATAAGCACAAGTGGGGATGCAAAGTCCAAAAGAATATTCAAACTAGAGTAAATGTGATGATGTTTTCGGCAACAGCATTAGTCAATGGCTAAATGGAAACCTTACGTCAGTGGCTAAATTCCTTGCAGTACATCGTAAGAAAAAGGATGCATGAAGCCATAGGGATTTTGTTTTCAAAAAGGAGAATCTTGGACGGTGCAACCTAACCAGTTCTTTTACAGGAAGAGTTTCCCTTTCTGTCATTGCTAATTCTTTGGAATGAATGTTGCATATGAATTCGAGTATCCCTGTCCCTTCTACTCTTCCCATTGTGGGCCGCGTAGAAGACCGACTACAAATGTGGACGTCGGGGACATGCAAGATCCGGGGGAGTTTCACCACCGCAACGGGGACATGCAAGATCCGGGGGAGATTCAGCACCGCAAGATATTGTCCTAGGAACGAGATTGTAAAACGAAAACTCACGTTATTTATTGTAAAATGTTTTGTTTTTTTTTTTTTGCCAGAGGCACAAATCACTCTTCTCCAAATCATTATAAATCGATCCCTATCTTCCCTTTAGAGATCAATTTCAAAATTATTTTTTTTTTCTTCTGTAGGCTTTCCTATCTTCTATGTACCGTAGGCTGGGGGTCTAGGCTTAAGAGGTTTTCCAAGGTTTCCCTGCTTAAGAAAGTTCCCGAATGGGTAGACCCTGATAACAGTTTCATGAAAGATCATCTTCCTTGGTTGTGCACAGCAGACATAACACCTTGATGCACGTAAAAGCAATACAGCCGCGGTACCTGTCTCTTCATGTCTTCTGTTTTCAATATTTCTTTTCTTCGTCTGTCTAAAACATAATATTTTTTTTTCAGTCGGAGGACTGACAATCATCACTTCCGGGTTATCCACACTAATAGATAGCTCGCGAAGTGTGCTCGGTAAATCAAAATTAAGCTCACAAACTTCGCTCGCTGCGAGGGACATTGTAATGTCCCCCCCAGAAAAATACCCTCTACCACGCACCAGTTAATCATTGTCAATCAAACCATCCACATTTATTTACTTTGGAAAAGTATCTGATCTGATTTTCTAGTAATATATGCGCCGATAGCTCGTCGACACCAAAGTATTTTCTAGTGCGTTTATTCTTTGGAATAACAGAGATACATATATGGATTCTCCATGGTTGATAGACTGGTAACTAGGAGAGCTTCGGAAGTATCTGTTGAAAGATTGACGGGTTTCTAAAAGAGACATATTTGCTTTTCTTCTCGCTAAAGCGAGCTATTAACATTTGTGCCACTAGCGGGTTGTTTGAAGAGAAAGAAACTGTAACGGAAAATAATTAAGACTTGGGACCAACAGAGATCTGGACATGTAATGGAGATGGATTGAATATACAATTTCCTTCATAAATAAGGTTTGTGACCCCTTTTATTCTGGAGTGAATGAACGAATGAGTTCTTTGTCTGAATCATTGATGATCGCGTTGGCCCTGTAATTAGTGGGGAAGTTTCAGCTGTGTCGAAGAGAGCCTGCAATCACCGAGTCTTTGTTAAATCGTCCAAAAAGGCTTCGTACACATCTGGAATTCGAAATCTTTCGTAAAAGGAACGAATTGTTCAAACGATTGATTTTCCCAACTGAATGCAGCGCTTAACAATAATAATAAATGTAAAGATCTCTTACAGCAAGCCAGCCGCTGAATACTAAGACGAAGGGCTCCACCAGAGATTCTATTTGGCTCATTTCACGTAATGAAATATTATATCAAAAACTGTACACCGATAAAGGAGAGAGAGAGAGAGAGAGAGCGAATGAAATTAGAGAAAATACTAATAATCCTCCATTAGTCTAATTTTTCGCCTGTCTTATCACGGATCAGCCTAAAGACAAAACGGGAGGCCCTTACTTTACTGTATAGATTTATGTGTGAAAGTGAAGGGATCTTAAAGGCAACAGATACACGTCTATACAGACAAGACATTACACAAAGTTAGCGGCAAGCTGCATGCATTCATCATTCAGCATCTATTTACCTTACCATAATACATTATACACTCTCTCAGGCCTTTTCGTGTCGGTTCTGAGCAGCGATGTGTCTGACATGTATTTTCTCGGCGACCCATAAGAAAACCGCGTGATTTAAACTCTGGATGTCGAGGTTCTGAACACCATCGCAGAGACGTCAAAAGAAGAGGTGTAATGTGAATAAGAGAGGCCGTGACGATCTTCTCATCGTGTGACGCGTCCACGATGGCTTTAGGCAGAATTGTGGTGAAATTTGGTGCCAATGTGACATCATTAACCCACCTTACACGTCGCACGAAGATTTTGAGCTGTGGCCTTTTCTCAGACGTGTTGACACTTTGCTGTTTCAAGTGGCGCTGAGATCGAGGATGGAGTCGCTTTTGCACCACACCAGGAATGTTGTAGGATCCTGGAAACCAAATTTCAAGTTTGTGCGTCGTACTGGGAGACAATTACTTGATTTCGAAAAAGGCAAACGCTGGAATGTATTGTTTTTAAGGAAAATCCAGATATCCTTTCCTATCATTGTGCTATACAAGATTTTACTCAGTAGTTAATGACCACACTGTCAACCGGATCGCAATCCCTAATCTTCCATCCCTTCCTTTGGTTTAATTTTCTAGGACTGAGTCAGGTGGCGCAGTTGTAAGACTGTGAAATACATCGGACTGGAATCCACAAGTCGTTGCTTCTGGATATGTGCGAATGATACGTGATCGGTAGTCTCTTGGGAGGCTGTGACTCAAACGTGTTGTAGTGCTTCGTTGAGTAATACGTCCGTTGGAGATATTTTGAGGACGGTACGATTTATTAACGAAGTTAGTAAAGGCCTCTTTTTACGATTTATTAACAAAATTGGTAAAGACGTCTTTGGCTGAGTTCTGTGACAGTCTACAGTATTGTACTGTATTGTATTGTACGAGGTACTAAGGCCTCCGATTTTTTTTCTCCGGACTGGAAAGAGATAGAAACATCCGCATTGTTTTAAAATGAGGCCACGTTCATTGTCAATACGCCCCAGAGATGGCAGCACCATACGGCAGATGGAATTTTACCGCCAGCGGCGAGAATGAGAACTGTTTTAAACACTTAAAATGGCGACGTTTTCCTTACTTGAATAGTGTGCAATCATTCGTTTTCTGAATTTGCGTAGTGTGAAACCAATTGAAATTCATCGACAGTTGAAGGAGACATGTGGTGATGGAGTTATGGAAGTGTCGAAAGTGCGTTCGTGGGTGCGACAGTTTAATGTAGGCAGAACATCGTGTGACAACAAACCGAAACAACCTCGAGCTCGCACAAGCCGGTCTGACGACATGATCGAGAAAGTGGAGAGAATTGTTTTGGGGGATCGCCGAATGACTGTTGAACAGATCGCCTCCAGAGTTGGCATTTCTGTGGGTTCTGTGCACACGATCCTGCATGACGACCTGAAAATGCGAAAAGTGTCATCCATGTGGGTGCCACGAATGCTGACGGACGACCACACGGCTGCCCGCGTGGCACATTGCCAAGCAATGTTGACGTGCAACGACAGCATGAATGGGACTTTCTTTTCGTCGGTTGTGACAATGGATGAGACGTGGATGCCATTTTTCAATCCAGAAACAAAGCGCCAGTCAGCTCAATGGAAGCACACAGATTCACCGCCATCAAAAAAATTTCGGGTAACCGCCAGTGCTGAAAAAATGATGGTGTCCATGTTCTGGGACAGCGAGGGCGTAATTCTTACCCATTGCGTTCCAAAGGGCACTACGGTAACAGGTGCATCCTACGAAAATGTTTTGAAGAACAAATTCCTTCCTGCACTGCAACAAAAACGTCCGGAAAGGGCTGCGTGTGTGCTGTTTCACCATGACAACGCACTCGCACATCGAGCTAACGTTACGCAACAGTTTCTTCGTGATAACAACTTTGAAGTGATTCCTCATGCTCCCTACTCACCTGACCTGGCTCCTAGTGACTTTTGGCTTTTTCCAACAATGAAAGACACTCTCCGTGACCGCACATTCACCAGCCGTGCTGCTTTTGCCTCAGCGATTTTCCAGTGGTCAAAACAGACTCCTAAAGAAGCCTTCGCCGCTGCCATGGAATCATGGCGTCAGCGTTGTGAAAAATGTGTACGTCTGCAGGGCGATTACGTCGAGAAGTAACGCCAGTTTCATCGATTTCGGGTGCGTAGTTAATCAGAAAAAAAACGGAGGCCTTAGAACTTGAATGCACCTCGTATGTTAACCAGGGACCTAGAAACGACGGAGAGGCTCCGTCCCCGCCGCAGCCGCAGTGGTCCACAACTCCACGACGACTACCGCAGTCCACTTCACCCCTCCGCCGCCCCACACCGAACCCAGGGTTACTGTGCGGTTCGGCCCCCGGTGGACCCCCCAGGGGACGTCTCACACCAGACGAGTGTAACCCCTATGTTTACGTGGTAGAATAATGTTGGTGTACGCGTACGTGGAGAACTTGTTTGCGCAGCAATCGCCGACATAGTGTAACTGAGGCGGAATAAGGGGAACCAGCCCGCATTCGTCGAGGCAGATGGAAAACTGCCTAAAAACCATCCACAGACTGGCCGGTTCACCGGACCTCGACACAAATCCGCCCGGCGGATTTGTGCCGGGGACCAGGCGCTCCTTCCCGCCCAGAAAGCCGTGCGTTAGACCGCACGGCCAAACGAGCGGGCGTCTATAGTATAGTGATGTAAATCCTCAGACTACGTATAACTCACGGAAACCTAATAAACGAATGCGTGGTTTCGGGGCGCAATGTATCTACTGACAAAATTCTCTCGAGCTTCTAGCCCTGTCAAGTGGCTTCAAATCCTCGAGGTTTCGATCGAGCTCTCCTCGGCCCTTGTCAACTGCTGGCTGTCTTCTGGTTGCTGCTATCATCCTTATATTGCCGTGTTGCATTCTGTGACGTCACTGGTTGCGCCCCTGCGGCGCGCGCTTCAACCTTCCAATGGCGGGCTCCAACCAGTGCTTAGCTGCAGGGTGCAGTCTTTATTGATCGTGTCGTCACAAATTTTTGTCTCGATCGCTTCTCTTATTACACTACCCTAGAAACTGTTAGTCCGTGTACCACTAACAGATGTTTCGTTGAATACAATATGATGCCCGTTTTGTAGAGCATCCTCTGCTACCGCTGTTAAATGGGACGCACAGTCCGTCTGACATAAAACTGTCCAGACCGACAGGGTGTTTTTTATACTCCTACCGTTCACAGGCATCATGAGTTGTCGAGTGGCTCAGTTCCTTCGGCAGGTTGTCAGCGTCTGAGACGGCTTCCGCTCGATGCACGAAGCTCCTCAGAGCAGAACGTTTCTGCGACGGATGGTGACTCCTGTCAGCATGCAAGTATCGGTCCGTGCGGGTGGGTTTCCGATAAACACTGGCTGATACACCCATTTGCTATACAATGTTTCAGGCAACGCCAAGGCAACATTGTCGTTTCCGATAAACACTGTGGCTGAAACACCCATTTGCTTTACAGTGTTTCAGGCAACGCCAAGGCAACATTGTCGTTTCCGATAAACACTGTGGCTGAAACACCTTTTTGCTTTACAATGTTTCAGGCAACGCCAAGGCAACATTGTCGTTTCCGATAAACACTATGGCTGAAACATCCATTTGCTTTACAATGTTTCAGGCAACGCCAAGGCAACATTGTCGTTTCCGATAAACACTGTGGCTGAAACACCCATTTGCATTACAGTGTTTCAGGGAACGCCAAGGCAACATTGTCATGTATACTGTTGATTTGGTCCAAAAACTGTCCCAGCTTTTCACGTCCATGAGATCAGACAATGAATGTGTCGTCAATGTAACTATAAAAACAACTAATCTTTGCAGGAGCCGTTTCCAGGGTGATGTCCTCAAAGTACTCCATAGACAATTTGGCTGTAATTGGAGCTAATGACCTCCCCATTATGACGCCATCCGTCTGGTTTTTGTATGATGGAGATTATTTAATTAATAGCCAGAGCGAATAAGGAAGTAATAAATTAACGGCAACTTAACTACTTCTTTAATAGCTGTTAATTCAATAGTGTAAGTACTACTTAATGTTAATACACTACTGGCCATTAAAATTGCTACACCAAGAAGAAATGCAGATGATAAACGGGTATTCATTGGACAAACATGTTATACTAGGACTGACAAGTGGTTACATTTCCACGCAATTTGGGTGCATAGATCCTGAGAAATCACTACCCAGAACAACCACCGCTGGCCGTAATAACGGCCATGATGCGCTTGGGCATTGCGTCAAACAGAGCTTGGATAGCCTGTGCAGGTACAGCTACCCATGCAGCTTCAACACGATACCACAGTTCATCAAGAGTAGTGACTGGCGTATTGTGACGAGCCAGTTGCTCGGCCATCATTGACCAGGCGTTTCCAATTGGTGAGAGATCTGGAGAACGTACTGACCAGGACAGCAGTCGAACATTTTCTGTATCCAGAAAGGACCGTACAGGACCTGCAACATGCGGTCGTGCATTATACTGCTGAAATGTAGGGTTTCGCAGGGATCGAATGAAGGGTAGAGCCACGGGTCGTAACACATTTGAAATGTAGCGTCCACTGTTCAAAGCGCCGTCAATGCGAATAAGAGGTGACTGAGACGTGTAACCAATGGCACCCCATACCATCACGCCGGGTGATACGCCTGTATGGCGATGACGAATACACGCTTCCAATGTGCGTTCACCTCGATGTCGCCAAACACGGATGCGACCATCATGATGCTGTAAACAGAACCAGGGTTCATCCGAAAAAATGACGTTTTGCCATTCGTGCACCCAGGTTCGCCGTTGAGTACACCATCGCAGGCGCTCCTGTCTGTGATGCAGCGTCAAGGCTAACCGCAGCCATGGTCTCCGAGCTGATAGTCCGTGCTGCTGCAAACGACGTCGAACTGTTCTTGCAGATGATTGTTGTCTTGCAAACATCCCCATCTGTTGACTCAGGGATCGAGACGTGGCTGCACGATCTGTTACAGCCATGCGGATAAGATGCCTGTCATCTCGACTGCTAGTGATACGAGGCCGTTGGGATCCAGCACGGAGTTCCGTATTACCCTCCTGAACCCACCGATTCCATATTCTGCTAACAGTCATTTGATCTCGACCAACGCGAGCAGCAATGTCGCGATATGATAAACTGCAATCGCGATAGGCTACAATCCGACCTTTATCAAAGTCGGAAACGTGATGGTACGCATTTCTCCTCCTTACACGAGGCATCACAACAACGTTTCACCAGGCAACGCCGGCCAACTGCTGTTTCTGTGTGAGAAATCGGTTGGAAACCTTCCTCATGTCAGCACGTTGTAGGTGTCGCCACCGGCGCCTACCTTGTGTGAATGCTCTGAAAAGCTAATAATTTGCATATCACAGCATCTTCTTCCTATCGGTTAAATTTCGCGTCTGTAGCACGTCATCTTCGTGGTGTCGCAATTTTAATGGCCAGTACTGTAACATAAGCTTTTTCGCAATCTGCAACCCAGTGCAATAATAAGCACGGACAGCTCCCTCGTAAGTTTTGGATCAGTCAATGATGGAAAAAGTTTTTATTATCAACATTACGTAGTACTTACACTACAGAAGTAAGAGTTATTTAAGAAGCAGTTAAGTTTTGAACTGAAAAATGGGGCAACACTAAATCTGAGAGAATTCAGAAGTGCTTTGGAGTAATTAGAGCATCGAAAATAGAAAACTGGTAACAGTTGTATCTACGATTTGGCAGAAATAAAACGAAGATCAACAACGAAAATAAATCCGTACATCTAATTTGGGTAAAGGTGCACTCGGGTATTCGGCATAACGAAGTAGCAGACGGTCTTACAAAAGAAAGCATCAAACAAGGGGAACGTATATTTACAGTTTCCATATTCTGACTTCCTCCACATTTCAAAAAAAAGAGGACTAAAATCAATGGAAGCAGCAGTGGCAAATATCGAAGCAAGGAATACGGCTTTTTACTCGCTGCAGTTCAGTGCAATATACCAATAAAATTGTGGTACGGCCAGAAAAACCAAGGAGGTATATAACATCAATTATCAGTGTAAGATTTGGATATTCATGTTTCCAGTGCACACTTCTATAGGATTGGAGTGAAAGACTCTGTCACATGCAGTGACCATCTAGAAGACAACTGAGATCTTGATTTCATCACTTTGAGATGTGCCAGATAAGATTCACATCAAAATAAACTGGGGAAAAACGGTGCAAAAATGAAGATTGCCTACCAACAAATATTAAAACATTAGTGAGTGAGAACAACCTCGAAATCAATAGTTTAATAATAAGTTACCTCGGAGATAAAGCACTGACATATAAAATACTGAATTTGTAATTGTAATTTTCTGATTTCATATATATATTAAAATAAATGTGTATTTAAAAATGAACTGAAGTCATTAACCTGAGCAGTTGTAATGGCTGTGTTGTTTGCTACAAAGAGCCAATAAAATTAATTAAAAATGTGTGTGCTGTGCGCTGAACTCTGAACCTGAAAGGAATTTGTAGCTAATGGTTAGGTTAAAATAAAGGGAATGAAGGCACCATTCTACTATTCCCCCTTATGCACAAATTAGACATGTTACGGTCTTGCGGGGCTACATC
Source organism: Schistocerca cancellata (assembly GCF_023864275.1). Classification (NCBI taxonomy): domain Eukaryota; kingdom Metazoa; phylum Arthropoda; class Insecta; order Orthoptera; family Acrididae; genus Schistocerca; species Schistocerca cancellata. Next base: position 350,407,517 of record NC_064632.1, on the reverse strand, counting down.
CACTTGTAGACGGTAGGCCGATTGTAGTAGACTTCGAAGAATATGGGGATGCTGAATTGCAGAGGTATTCATCACTCATCTAACGGCAAAGCGATATCAGTTGCAAAATGGAGATACCAGCCAGTCTCTGTGCCAGAGGAGAAGAAAAAAACAGGATCTGTGCGTGTAGGGGTTCAGTACTAAATAGACATTTCATCTATATGTTTAATGAATGAGTTACGAGTATCAAAATACGTGGCATGAATGGTCGTATCTTTTGATCGTATTGACTTGGAAGCTTACGTATTTTTACACCCCCAAGGGACTGTAGACCTAAATATTCGACATAAATTTCGATTTCATATCCCTGCCTGTTCCTTAGAAAAAGGTATCTAAACAGACGAGCAGACAGACGGACAGCAAATAGCAAAACATATTTTTATCTGATATAATTACAAATTAACACTTTTACAATTTTTTCCTTTCCTTGTACTGTGAAACTTTGCTTCTTGTCAAATTTGAAGACTCTACGTCAAAGGGAAGAATCCTGTAGGTTTTGATGACTGAGTTTGCGAGTATCAGAATATATGACGTAAATGGCCGATCTTCATAGCGCATTGACGGTAGAAGCTTAAATTTTTTACACTGCAGACGGATCATGGACCGTGCATTTGACATAAATTGAACTTAAGAGTTCTACTCTTTCCTGAGAAAAAGGGGTCTTAACAGATGAACGGGCAGACGGACAACTAGGTGTCCTATAAGAGTCCCGTTTTTACCGATGGAGGTGGGGAATGCTAAGAATATTGTCGAACTACAAGGTCTAAAAGATGTCCTCTCCAGAAGGTGGCACCATGTAGATTATTAACAGGTGAAACACAGCGGCCGGCCGGAGTGGTCGAGCGGTTCTAGGCGCTACAGTCTGGAACCGCACGACCGCTATGGTCGCAGGTTCGATTCCTGCCTCGGCCATGGAGGTGTGTGATGTCCTTAGGTTAGTTAGGTTTAAGTAGTTCTAAGTTCTGGGGGACTGATGACCTCAGAAGGTAAGTCCCATAGTGCTCAGAGCCATTTGAACCATTTTTTTTAAACACAGCGGATATGCAGTCTTAGAGTAACAAACAGTCGCACTGCAGAGACGAGCATTAACATAATTCCCACATGTATCTCTTCGAATTCCGCCCCTGGTATGCATTTTATCCAAACAACCTCAAACATATAAATTTTGAAACATATTACTTTAACTGAGTTATTCAATTCAACATTAAAAAATAGAGGACAAAATGATGCAATAAATTGATTAACACGATCAGATGTGTTTTATTGTAAGCTAGTGACGTTTGACATGAAAGTTGAAGACATGTTTTTTAGTTTCTTTCTTGCTTCTTCGACTTTGAAGAATATTAATCAATGAATTTTTTTGCTGGCTCTTTCTATGAAATAGGATTTTATCAATCCTTCTTATGTTTTTCCTGTTTCAGACGATGATATTGATAGTTGAATAAAAATAATTTTGAGAACTAGATGAACTAGATTTAATCATATAAGGTAATTTCATACAACTCAAACTACAGGCTTCCATATTCACATTGATAATATAGAAATTCGTAGTTTGATTATGCTAATGGTATTTCTTATAATATACGTATCGTAATAACGTATCTTCAAAAATATGTTGAGGACCATTTTCAATCTGCTGAGATGCAATAAGTTTTGTGTAGTTGGTGTCAACTAAGTTCTTTTAGCCCAATACATCTTCAAACTCACCGAATCAATTATATAAAGACTGAGAAATTTATAATCTGGCTCCTGCTGACGCTCATGGCTTTGATAAGCTTTTTCGGATGCAGTAGGGTAAAAAAACTAATTCGTATTTCACAAACTTTCTCCATCATCTGGATGAAACAAATAAGCGAGAATAGTCTGGACACCGAAAGGAAAAGAAAAAATCATCGATAGGCACGTGACGACAGGGGTACTTTGACCATCGGAAAACTGAGGGATTTGAAGTGCGAATTTTTTGAATAGGCACACAATTCATTATATTTGATTCCATCTTATTTGGCCGTTTCCCACATCTGTAAACAATTATGGCTCTCAGTCTAATGAACGGATTATGACAAATAAGAATGACATATTTGGACACATCCTAGATTCACAGTTCACGTATGGAATCTGTTGACTGGGAAACCGTTTGACAAAATGCGTTGACATAAAGGTAGGTAACCACGTTTTTAATTGAAAAAATACAGACTTCTACTGCCATGCCAAAACATATTTTTCTGGCCCTCGCATAGCCTCTACCTGAAACGCTAGCAGCAACTTTTATGTCCAAACAACTTTTAATATCCCTTAAAATTCCTAATGATAGGTATGAGATATTGTGAGAAATTATAGCGACAGTGAAAACACGTGTCTAGGAACACCCTCATACTGCCTTACAGTATACGGTTATAGGCGTGCGTCTTCCAGGGATTGTTACTTAAGCGAACTCTATTTTCAGCTACATCTTTTACGGCTGCTGACATTGCCTTGGTAAGAACACGTTCGTCACGAGCACTGAAGTTCTCACTCTCGCTGTACGCCAGAGACGAAAATAAATGTCACCGTTGGACTAAACATGGCGTTTTCTCCTGCTACACTCAATGTAACGCGTTACGTTTAATAGTCGTCACACAAGATGATCCCTTACTTTATTACTTTAAGGACAGATAATTTTCTATGTATTTTTATTTAAGGTAATACGCGTTTCGGGCTTTCACCCACCTTCATTTAGAGCACAACATATTTGAATCTGCAGTAAGAATATCGTTACAACATCGACAGCAAATTTTCGAATGCAAACGAAGATGTCAGTCGACACATGGCGGATACGACTGTTTTTGTGGAAGACAGAAGTGGAAAAGTGTTTGTGCCGCGTGTATAAAAGCAAAAATCGGAATAACAACAATCAGAGTAGAAAGTAAATTCACTTAACCAGCAATATATCGTAAATATACAACTCGTAAAGTGTTGTAACTGAACAAAATTGTTATTTTGCACAGGACAGCTGCACCATTCAATCAGCTGCCGATACTGTTACGATGAAATTACGGAAGATTGAAATATGTGTTGAAGATGGGTGCAAGCCCAAGATGACTATTAGCCTAAATAAAAATACGTAAAACTGTGGCTGGTTGCCGTATTTCTTAAAGTAATTTAATCCAGTCAGATCTCAACAACCCGTAAAATAGATATGTCATTCCCTTATAGCTGTCCTTTTTCCTCGACGTAATGTCTTTCCATGGTATTGCGTAGTTTTGAGGCTTAGTATACTTTAATACTAGTCCAGTGTTTTGGTGTATCTGACACCAAATAGTACTTCTAGACATTTTTAATTCGCTCACTGCATTTTCACAGTTGCTGACATTTAACTACCTGAGAAGACCTAGTGGGTACAGTAAATCCGTAGATAAATAGTCAACGTTGTAACGAAGGACGGATGTGTTTCAATGGAGTAATGTAACGGAAACGCGCTGTACTTATTTCATAGATCAACCTGTGATGGAAGAAATTTTTCAGCGAAATCCATTTGCGAGAACATATACATTTCGATGTTAAGCAACCGACCAAATGTACGTTTGCTGCAATGGCTGTTCGGTCATTGATATTGGTCATAACAATACATAATAGTAACCAATGTAGAATCTTGTCAACCAGCCTGTATTCCTTACACACACACACACACATTCCCAGCAGGCGACACACATTTATCTATGTCTCTCTCTGCAGAAATCTCTCAAGTAAACTGTCCATCGTCCATATCACTCACTACACGCAATCCAACTATCCAACTTAGAGCAGACAGCAAAGTAACTTTCTTGCGACTCGATGACTATATTGAATCGTGGTTGCTTTCCAGTCATTAAACCTATTTTTTCGTATAAATGTACCTAACCTAGGAGCTAAGCAATCTTTCGAATTTCGTATCTTACTAGACTTAGTTACTGTGTGCTGCATAATTCAATAAAACTGCGTTCTTGATTTTTGTTTTATCTGGCAAAGAAAGAATCCCGGACGGGCTGTATCCGAAATAATTATCTGACGTTTATCTGAAATCTCGTGAAGATATGAATAATTTGCAGAATGGTGTTGACAAAATTACACTGCATGCGAAGAAAAAGTTAGGTACATTGAGCGAATGGTCATATTTGGATTTCCATCATGCATCAAGGTGACATGTACCCGTACATATCATGCACAAAATAAGGCATTTGTTAGCGTACAATGTTTTATTTCAATTTCTTTTATTCTATGCACAGTGATGAGCAACTGGGTTAGGAGTATGTGGATGTGCCGCTGAGAACAGAGAGAAACATGTCGTAGAGGATTATTGACTCCGAGCAAATATCTAGCAGTTAAGTGCAAATGCTGAGCATTAGTTTCCAAAGATAAACGTTGATTAGATATAACTCAATCATTAAATTTCGATGTTGGTGTAACTATTCTGGTATACTTAAATGCCAGATAACAATAATAACAGTAATTATCCTCAATAAAGAAAATAGCGTGAGGATACATAGAGTGTATAAAAAAATCTCCGGAAATGTTTGATACATTTTGTAGGATGCCAAACTTGTCAATTATCAAGAGGGAAATACCTCTTCCGAAACGTATCGTTTGGCGCTGTGGGGTGTCAAAGTTAGGCAACAGTCTGGACAACATGATGGGTCGGTGTTTCATATTTCGTTAAGAAATCAAGGAAGAGCATTACCAGCTTATTCCAAAGAGCTCCAAAATACTGACTTCCAACTTGACTCGAGAGTGCACATGGGAGGTGTAGAGGTTGACGCAGACTGTAACATAAATGTGGCTGCGAGTTGAGAATTCCAGCCATTGTTACAGGAGTAGCGTATACCGGAGTCTCCACAGTATCCTACCAAGTAACATAGCTCAATGAAAACTCGACCTTACGTAGAAAGAAATACTACAGTATAGTACAGAAGGTAACGGAAAAAAGTACGCCATTAGACGAACAGAAATAGTACTTTTATTCAAAGACAAATAATTAGACTGAAGTCATCGCAAATTATGATTACAAATTATGGGACATAGCTCTCGATAGGGTGTGTGATCACTACAGACAGCAATGTATTCTCTGCAATGTACTTCCATCCTGGCCACAAAGTTAGTAACGAGTTTCTGTGGTAGGGCGTTCCATTCTTCCACCAGTGCGGTTGACAACTGCTGCATGGCTGTTGGTGCTTTGGAAATGCTGAAATACATCCCCGCATCTATGGGATTTAAGTCAGGGAAAAGGGCAGGTCAGTCCATTCGTAGACTCTTTTCTCCGTCGAAGAGCTGGTTCGATGCGGTCAAGCATTCTCATCCATATAATTGAAACACGCCAGACATTGTTCCTGGGTGCATTACGTTTTCCCACCTCTGGCCATATAAGGGTACGTCTAACATTGTCGAACATGATCAATTTGGTGGTCCAGGTGTCATGGTGTGGGGAGGTATGACGTTGCGACTATCTACTGACCTCCAAATCTTTGGACACTCACCAGAGAACGTTATTGTGACACTACTCTTTCCCACGTGCGTCTTTCCACGGATGCATTCAGTCCTGATTTCATTTTTAGGGATTATAGAGCGCGACCGCATCCTGCAGCGCAAGTGAGAGGGCTCTTGAAACGAGAGGATGTTAGGCGAATGAACTGGCCTGCTCGTTCCTCGGACTTACATCCCATCGAGCACGTGTGGGGTGCGTTGGGGAGACGTACTGCAAAACGTTCACGTGCACCAACGATCACCCAGGAGGATGAATGGAGCTCTCTAGCACGATAACTCCTCACCAACCTTGTGGCGAGCGAAGGAGCACGAAGCATAGCATGCATTGTCTTCCGTAGTGATCAGACAACCCTATTAAGAACCATGTCCAGTCTTTTGTTATGTTCAGGGGACCATTACGAATCGCGGTGATTTCAGTATAATTACTGTCTTTGGATGAAAGTGTCTTTTCTTTCCGTCTCATTTTGTATTCCTTTCAGTTAGCATCTGTACAATATTGCAGCAGTTCTTTCTATGTATGGTACAAGTTTCATTGAGCTATGTTATTTGGCAGTAACGCATCATGCGAAAATTACTTCCGTCTTTAAGTGTTGCACACGAGTGTATTTTGGGTCCTAGCTACTTCACTCTATGAAACATGGGTGAATATATCTGCAACAGAGGGAGAGAGAGGGGGGGGGGAGGAAGAAATCGACAAAACTAAGTGTAAATTAGTGGCTGTGCGAAAGCTGATGACAGTCATCAAAACGGTCGGCATGATACGATATTTTTCACCGAGGAAGTTGAAATTGTGCAACTTACTTATTCTATATCAAAACGAGAAATCGCAGTTATGATCGTTGGAATATGCAAGTAAGTAACCAACTAGGAGATGTTCTGAAACTGCGACTCATCACCTCGAATGAAGTATGCATTTCCAGACAGGAGGGAGGTTTACCTTCCCACCGATCTTGCTAAACTCGCCCTTTTCTTTCTTTTTTGTGTACGTTCTTTATAATGAACTAACGACCTGCCCCTTCTTTGTAGGAGTAGCACTAATTATCGTGGCCAGAGGACTTGTATGGCGTAGCTGTATTACGTTAATAGACGAATCTTATCCGTGAATCGGTCTATCTACTAGTGAAAACAGTATCAAAATCTGTACAGTAGATCCTGGATTAGCCTTTGCAAGAGAACAGAAAAACAGCGCGAGGGACTTCAATTCACCATATTTCAGCCAATTTGTATGAAATATTTATGAATTATAGACTCAAACTTTCCACGTGCATCAATCTATCTATTACAAAACTGCAAAAATCCCTAGTGCAGTTGCTGAGATTAGCCTGCACGTATGAGTCCAGAGGGAGCGGTGGCTTTAATTTATAATATGACCGATAACATTGGTTCAGACAGAGTGGTGGGCTCTCACAAGTTTCATTCAGCATGGTCTTGGACAAAGTTATTAAACAACGGGAAGAAAAAATAAAATGGATTTAGGTAAGAAGAACACGTACTCTGACAAAATAGTCATAAAATGCCTAGCATTTGCAGATGACCTAGCAGTACTCAGTAACAATAGACAAGAAGCACTGGAGTACTTAACACGATGTCTGCCAAAACAGGTATACAGACATCGTGTGAGAAAGAGCAATACATAGAAATACATAGAAAGAAAGAACAACACACGAGCCATGCACACAAAATACGGAAAGTAAGAGTGGAAAAATTCAAGTCTCTAGAGAAGTATGTATGCGAATAGGAGTATCAAACAAGGAAACTTGGCACCGAACATAGAAAGAACAAAAAACTTCAGAAAGTGTAAAAACACAAATGAACACACTACAATAAAAGAAACGTATTAAGACGGAACGATCTTAAGCTCTACAATACAGTTCTCTATCAGCAGCATTCTACGTATCAGAAACGGCCACGATTGAAGAATCAAGCAACTCAGAAAGAAAAAAAGAACGTCAATTTTCAGGATTTTTGTTTTAAATTATACGCAGAATTTGTATACAGATGAAGAGCCCAACTAAAGAATTACACAAACACGCAGAAACTCACAGACATGAACAGAAAACGCCGACCAACATTCTATGGACACACAAAAAGAATGTACAACAACAGACTCACAAAGAGGATTTTTTATGTACTGGATAACTCAGTCAGAAACACCAGTGGGCATCGAGAAGCAGAATACCGAATACAAGCAAGGATCAAGAGAGAAATGATAAATGAAGGAGATAAATTCAGAAGCAAAATTATGAATACGAAATATAAAGTAAAGAAAGGAAGAAAACCCAGAAAATTTTGACAGAACAAAGGAAACAGGAACGCAGTCAAAGGATGAAGAGATTTTGGGAAGCGAAAAAGAAGAAGAAAACAAGAAAAAATTAAATAATCGTGTAACATCCAACTTCAAACAGTGTATTGAGAACAGTAATGTGTAATAATAATAATAATAATAATACCAATATTGACCTACTCATTTGGAGTAGTGAAATGGAGTAACACAGACCTAGAAGCACTCAACACACTTACACGATCACAATGCCACAAATACAGAATACATCACATACATTCAGCAACAGAAAGATTCACATTAAGCAGAAAGGAAGGAGGAAGGGGATTTATCGACATAAAAAACCTACATTGTGGACAGGTAGACAATTTAAGAAAATTCTTTATGAAACGAGCAGAAACTAGCAAAATGCACAAAGCAATCACTCATATAAATACATCGGCTACACCACTGCAATTTCATAACCACTTCTACAACCCTTTAGATCACATAACATCAACAGATACGAAGAAAGTAAATTGGAAAAAGAAAACACTTCATGGCAAGCACCCGTATCATCCAACACAGCTACACATCGATCAAGACGCATCCAACACATGGCTAAGAAAAGGCAATATATACAGTGAGATGGAAGGATTCATGATTGCAATACAGGATCAAACAATAAACACCAGATATTACAGCAAGCATATTATTAAAGATCCCAATACCACAACAGATAAATGCAGACTTTGCAAACAACAAATAGAAACAGTAGATCACATCAAAAGCGGATGTACAATACTAGCAAATACAGAATACCCCAGAAGACACGACAATGTAGCAAAAATAATACATCAACAACTTGCCATACATCATAAACTAATAAAACAACACCTTCCCACATACAAGTACGCAACACAAAATATACTGGAGAATGATGAATAGAAATTATACTGGAACAGAACCATTATAACAGATAAAACAACACCACATGACAAACCTGACATCATACTCACCAAGAAAAAAAAGAAATCAACACAACTAATCGAAATATCCATACGCAATACAACAAATATACAGAAGAAAACAGGAGAAAAAATTGAAAAATACATCCAACTGGCTGAGGAAGTCAAGGACACGTGGCATCAGGATAAAGATGGCATTGTACCAATTACACTGTCAACTACAGGAGTCATACCACACAATATCCAGCAGTACATCAACGCAATACGGATACATCCAAAAGTATATATACAACTACAGAAATCTGTAATTATTGATACATGTTCAATTACCCGAAAGTTCCTAAATGCAATGTAACATGTACCGTACAGTTAAAAGGAAGTCACGCTTGATCAAGGTCCGCTTAACTTTACATTTTTAACCAGACATAACGTCTGAGAAAGGAAAGAAATAATAGTAATGATGGGATGCTGCCAGTGTCAGACTCCGAATCGGCCAGAGCGGGTCGCGGTTTGTCTGCTGGAGGCCGGCACGTCGTCGTGCGTAGAAAATGAAACGGACAGTCCGTCATTAGCAGGCTGCGTCCACGCGCCGGCCATCGCGAGCCTTGTCGATCTGTGTCAGGGAAGCCCGCGAGGTCCGGACCGCAATGAAACGAGACTGTCCGTCGCTGGTTTGCCGCCACAGCTCATTGTTGATTCCCCCCGCTGCCGTTTCTTTGGCTGCGATGTTCTGCGCACGACTGATCACGCCGGCACGATGTAAGGGCGCCAAGAACAGCTTAAAGCTCGCTTAAAGTGCGAACAGCTTTTAGTCGGTTGCTGCAGTATTCTCTCGTTCTTCTTTGATCTATTTTGCGACAGGAATCAACTGTAGGACGCCCACCTTCCTCTGTTTCACCTCTTCCTTATGATTTTGGTACTCCAGTCCGTTTTCTACGTCATTCAGTGTTAAAATCTTCTTCTTTCACTCTTTCCGTTGATGACTGCTTGTTGCTGGCAAATCTTCGAAACGTATGTGCTTGCAAAACTAGTTCTCATCATCTCTGCCAGTCTTGTTCCTCTTGTATTTTTTGAAGTATTTCTTCGTTTCCTCGTTCTACCATTGAGCATTTATCGCCACAGTTCAAAATTACAAAAGTATTTTTTTTTCTTTTTGACTGTCCACAATTCATTCCGTTAATACTACACAACAGGCAAAACGAATTGCGAATTTCTTTCTTATTAGGGCTACTGGAATTCTTTTGGCTGTCAATGAGTCTTTCGGCTGTTCAGAAGTATTTTAATCACATAAATTCTACCTATTACTTCCTCCGCAACACTCCTATTTTCCAAAAAGCGTCCTTGCTGCCTGAAAGATTTCACTCATAACAAGTGCATTCTCTCCAATTACACTCTGGCAGAACCTTCTCGTACCTTTATTTTCCCCACATTTATTATCGCTCCATAATCTTTTCCTCACTTTTACAATCCTCTACATCACAAATTGTAGTTCGTCCTCTGATCATCCAACACTGTTTGATCGTCTTCATATCATGTAATCGTCTTTATCCCGTCTTCTCCTTTAAAAAATGTTTTGTTTGTTAATTTTTAGAGTAATTCTGAGAAACATTTGCCAAACAGCCCCCTTATCTAACGCCTTCTCCAATACTCGTCGCATCAAATGTGTTATCCAATCCTTACTACAGCTTTTTATCTTTTATACTTTTGCTTTACCAGTCTTCTGCCCTTCCATTCTACGCTAATATATTTCTAGGTCTTCAGAAGGACATTCTAATTTATTCTTGTAAGGCCTTTTCTCAACTCAGCGGGAAAAGGCTGTACTCTAAAGTAACAGAAATTACTGATTGTCTTTATGGGTCGGTGCTTAAAGCCCCGTCTCCCTTTTTCTGTGTAATCTGAGTAAATAATTGGAATGACTTCATTGTTAATGCCCTGAAAATATTCCTCTTCGTACACAAACGTTTGACCCCTGAATGAATGGTAACGCGATCCGACTTCTATTTGTGAGATATTCGGGAAGGAAGATCTTTCATAGCACAACAGTAAATATACGGTATCTTCAACATATGTTTATGTAACACCATTTTGTCGAAAATTGACATGTAATACTATAAGGTTTATAATTAAAGCAGAAATCAGTCACAAGTATAGTTCAACAAGGTTTATTTGGCTCAAACCACAACCGGTTTCTGATCTTTTTACAAATCCATCTCTAGATGGTACAAGTTTCATTGTTTTCTTGCTGGGGCCCCGCTTTGTATCTGTTACTGGTTCGCTGCACTAGGATAGACAAAATTTTTTGTTCGCTACTGGGTAAAGTTTAAAGTGGATTTATTTTTTATGATCTCTAGCACAGCATTTATTAAAAGGTTTTAAAGGTATTGAAACGTGAAATGTGGTGAAAATCTACGTGCTGTATGCCTCTCTGTGACGAAATCGCCCTTCATCTTTGTTGTGAATTTTGAAATTACCTCACTTGTGGGCGTACACTATGTGGGTATCTTCAGTTCACTGAAAAACACTTTACACCACACCTCTCACTGTTTAATGGCAGCACACACGATACAAATTCACAAAGCGTGGCCAGACATGAGTAACATAAGCAATATTTTCAAACATCTTACAGTCGTAAGGATGCTAGGTTACCGATACTGTGAGAGTGTATAGGCTTAGTAAAATATGTCTTTGTTAGTGCAATGAATTTAATTTAAGAAACGAAGAAACAAGTAAAATTATTTACAATAGTTTCTGTGATGCAGTATGATTAGGATTACACATACAAAGGTTATGTGTAAACCATACCAAATACTCCGTACAATACATAAGGATAATAATATACGTTTTCTATTATAGTGATAAAGGTAAGTTTGAACACTGTGTGAATGGTTGCATTTTACTTTATAAATAGTAATGCTTTAATAACATCGGACTAGAGATATCATTTCGATATGAATATAACAACGAGGATATAAGCAGTTTGTACCGTATTCACACAAGGCCGGAAGAAAGTAATTGAAGTTTATTATTCGTGGAGAAGCTGATTTTAACATTCTTCTTATATAGGTCGGAAGTTTTATACTAAAGTGAGCCTAAATATGGTATGGCTGCGTACTTACGTTTTTTTGTGCCCTTCACAGTTGCTTTAGATGCTAGTTGCAGAGATTTATTGTCAGCATTTCTTTGTTTCATTTTCTGGGCGAGGGTATCTATTATTGAAGCATCATATCCATTGTTATGGGCAATTTTGCTAATTTCCTTTTGCTGTGAGGGAGATGAAGCATTGACCTGAAGTCAGCCATTTTATGTTGGTTCGGGAGGTGTTACTGATGGTAGCATCGGTTGTTATTAGCTTACGAAATATATGAAAGTGATGTTGGTTATTTATGTTGGATACTTTAGCGCACATGAAGTTAATGCTACCATTTATTACATGTTCGACAGTGAATTTGATGTTGTTATGAAATTTGCTCAGCTCTTGGGCTATGATATCAATTTCGCAACTGTGAACTGCCATCAGATCGTCCATAAAACAACTTGAAAGTTTATTGCATCCTCTCTTTTAGAGAAATATGTGTGCAGTGGAGATGTTGACTACATGTTGTATAGTCAACATTTATTTCCAAGAAGCATTAATGACTGTAGTCACTCTCAACATATTCAGGATCAGCAAGTGTCTAGAAGTTCTCAGCAGCTCATTCTTACCTCATACTTGGCGTAAGATAAGTGCAAAGAAGTAAATATTTTACTTGCCGATGGCAATTTATCTGAATAATGATTCACTAAAAGCAGAACGCATTCAGTGAAGTGTGCTAGCATAAACTATTACAAAAGATAAGCAAGTAGGTTGGAGGTAAGCATGGAAACATAATAATTTATAAGTGGCTTCGAGATTAAAAACAACTGAAGGGAATATGAAATATCTCTTTGATCATTATTCAAGGAACAATCACGAAAACTTATGTAACGAAATTACATATGCCCTCCATGGACCACGTGGAATACAACACCGCAAATCACCAAACATAGAACAAAAGGCATCCAAGATAATTTCTAATCCCCGTCGTAATATTAACGTGAACCATGACCTAGCATCTGCAGCAGAGTGGTCAGCGACGGACTTCTAAGCGAATGAGCCCGGGTCGGAGATTTCTCCGCTCGGCGACTGCGTGTTATGTTGTCGTTGCGTTCGTTGTTGGGATGGCTGTATGGGAGCTTCCCGAAAGACAATAAATAAATTAAAAAAATACGTAACCTTCACTCACTGATGAGCAAATGAAAGAGCGATATTGATCCTTGTACATGGAACAAAGTCGGTTGCTCCGTGCAAAAGATTTAACCTTGGTCACAAAGAAATCACATCAGCAGAGCTGAAAACCATATAGAAAGAATGTTCCGCAACTTTCGATAGCAGGCAACGTTCTCACCATAAATTCCTGTATGTTGCTGCATAGAAATGGCCATTGAAGCAAAACATTACACAAAGGCGCGAAATTTGACCAAATAGAAATAAAAACACTGCAGACAGCATCCATACGATGTGTTTTATCTCCAGAGGTCGGCGGAAACACAAATGTGCTTTGTCGTTCCGTCTAGCTGGGCAAACCGAGCAAGGTGGCGCAGTGGTTGACACACAGACTCGCATTCGGTTGATTGGTCGATTTGGGAGGGGTGGCAGGGGGAGGGGGGAGGGGGGGGACCAAACAGCGAGGTCACCAGTTCCGTTGGATTAGGGAAATATGGGGAAGGAAGACGGCCGCGTCCTTTCAAAGGAACCATCCCAGTATTTGCCCGAAGCGATTTAGGGAAATCACGGAAGACCTAAACCAGGATGGCCGGACGTGGGTTTCAACCGTCGTCCTCCAGAATGCTAGTCAAGTGTCTACATCTACATCTACATTTATACTCCGCAAGCCACCCAACGGTGTGTGGCGGAGGGCACTTTACGTGCCACTGGCATTACCTCCTTTTCCCGTTCCAGTCGCGTATGGTTCGCGGGAAGAACGACTGCCGGAAAGCCTCCGGGCGCGCTCTAATCTCTCTACTTTTACATTCGTGATGTCCTCGGGAGATATAAGTAGGGGGAAGTAATATATTCGATACCTCATGCAGAAACGCAACCTCTCGAAACCTGGACAGCAAGCTACACCGCGATGCAGAGCGCCTCTCTTGCAGAGTCTGCCGCTTGAGTTTGCTAAACATCTCCGTAACGCTATCACGCTTACCAAATAACCCTCTGACGAAACGCGCCGCTGTTCTTTGGGTCTTCTCTATCTCCTCTGTCAACCCGACCTGGTACGGATCCCACACTGATGAGCAATACTCAAGTATAGGTCGAACGAGTGTTTTGTAAGCCGCCTCCTTTGTTGATGGACTACATTTTCTAAGGACTCTCCCAATGAATCTCAACCTGGCACCCGCCTTACCAACAATTAATTTTAAATGATCATTCCACATCAAATCGTTCCGTACGCATACTCCCAGATATTTTACAGAAGTAACTGCTACTAGTGTTTGTTCGGCTATCATATAATCATACAATAAAGGTTCTTTCTTTCTATGTATTCTATGTGTGCTGACCACTGCGCCACCTCGTTTCGGTCTCGCATTCGTGTGGACGATGGTTCAGACTGTGTCTGCCCATCCTTATTTGGGTTTCCCGTGATTTCCCTAAATCGCTTAAGGCCGTGATGGTTCCTTTGAAAGGGCATGGTCCATTTCCTTCATCGTCATTCCTTATTCCGAGCTCGTGTTCCGTCTCTAAAGACCTAGTTGTCGATGAGACATTAAACACTAATCTTCTTCTGTAAATCGAAAGCGAAGGGGGAGAAAGGAATGGGAAGGGAAGGGAAGGAATAGAAGATATCACTGCATCGGGACTTTATGCGAAAGCAACGGCGACAAGTGAAATAGTGAGGTGGACCAGGATTCGAACCCGGGATCTCCTGCTTGCTAGGCAGCTGCATTGACCACTGCCCCATCCGGACACAAAGTTAATAGCAAATACATAAATTATTTCGACTCGCTCCCCGGCCGACCCACGTTCCCACCTAACGCCACCTATCCGCTGTCTCCTTCCGTGTCTCCGTGCTCGCTAATTTTAGATTCCTTGACGTCGTACGTAAATGTGCATCTTTACTGATGGGTGTGGGTTCATAGCCCATCGAGGCGAATCACTTATATGAATGCGTGTTCTTTCAGGTACGTCCGAAGAAAGAGACACTGCGCGTCATATAACTGATCTTCTTTTCTTCGCATGGGCAAGCTAACTCAAATCTCAACCGACCTGTTACGAAATTGGTCTATAGAGTGTGACCTCCAAAGTACTGCGTACAGATATGATTTTGCTTTGTAACATTCCTAGCGGACGAAAACAGTACGTAAAATGAAACTTCCTGAGCAGATTAGAACTGTGTGCCGGACCGACACTCGAACTCGGGACCTTTGCCTTTCACGGGCACGTGCTCTCCCAACTGAGCTACCCAAGCACGACTCACGCCCCGTCCTCACAGCTGCCAGGAAGTTTCAGATCAGCGCACACCCCGCTGCACAGTGAAAATCTCATTCTGGAAACATCCGCCAGGCTGTGGCTAAGCCATGTCTCCGCAATACCCTTTCTTTCAGGAGTGCTAGTTTTACAAAGTTCGCAGCAGAGCTTCTGTAAAGTTTGGAAGGTAGGAGACGAGGTACTGGCAGAAGTAAAGCTGTGAGGACGGGGCTTCAGTCTTGCTGGTGTAGCTCAATTGGTAGAGCACTTGCCCGCGAGAGGCAAAGGTCCTGAGTTCGAGTCTTTGTCCGACACACAATTTTAATCTGCCAGGAAGTTTCATAACAGCGCTCATTCCGCTGCAGAGTGAAAATCTCATTCTGGAGTAGTAAAATGTTTTTGCACCTCGCCAGCGACTTACAACTCATATACAGATTAATGAAATTAAAGACTTTTTCTCGCAAAGGACTTTATTACTCTCCTACTGTGAGAATACGGTAGGCCATTTAGCATGCCACTGAGATACTAAGATTTGAACCCAGTGACCTATACAGTGAGCAGACTGTTCCCCCATAAACTCATGTGAAATATTAAGAAAAAAGGCGTGCAACGGACACTAATAAGCATCTGAATTCAAACAGGAGTGGCCCAATGAAACATGAAATATTGGTATGATAACTTCATGTAGATACAATGAGAAAGGGGTTTCATGAACCACGAAATGAAACCAAATGTCATTATCAAATCTTGTTTACTACTAAAATGCATTAACTACATTCCAATAGACAAAACAGTTCATAATAAAGTGCACAAAGGTTGAAAGGAATTAAAAAAGGAACACGAAAAGACCTTGGCACAAGTGGGTGGCAGTGAAATAATCAATGTCCACGTATATCCCCAATGACTGTGCGCAGTCGACTAACGAATCAATACCTTTGCCTAAGTGCCTGTTGAGTTTACCTAGCAGACTAGTAAACTATAACTCTAACTTCCAACAAACATCCTCGCCGTCCCCTCGTCACGAGTTGCTTATTCTTACCATCACTCAAAAACTCAGTTGCTGATATTGTCTGCAGTGATATCTAAAAGATATAAGCTCGGCAGCAGCATCTATGAACAGCTCTGTGACAGAGTTCTCCCTCTCCGCAGCTCCGAGATGAAAGCATCTCTCCCTCTGACTACTCAAGACAACGCTAAGAAGAACTGTTCCCCTACTGCAGATCCGAGATGAAGTCCCTACCTGCTACCCTATTCAGAAATCTTTCTGGATCTGTCAGCACTGGATTCTCTTTAGTCAACCGCTTAAGTGCTTCCGAGTTCCAACGAAAAAGTTAATAACAATAACAATAATCTGCCATCTCCTCAATAATCTGCCGTGATTAGCCAATACTGCGTGATATGTTTCAGAGTGAGATGAAAACCAGAACTTTTCTTCCACCATGAGAACGGTTTCACGTTTTAGCCAATGACATGGACTGTACGTATGCACTCCTAAAGTCATCCTCCCCGCTACGAAAATTATTTTGGTGAACCACCCCGTGCCTGCCTCCAAAAATTAAACAACACCTGTGACCTACTTTGCGCCCAGTCGATTCTTCTCAGTCTGAGTGCGTCATGTTTCCCAGCCACTTGCAGATATGTATTTTTTTCGAAAAAGTATCCTTTCCTTTATTTCTCACAACGGTTGTTTGCCAGGTGTACCGGTATGAAATGAGCGTTAAGATACAAATGTGTCGATAGGGAACATTTGTTGTGAACTAGCCTTAATTTTTTTTGTTTGGTTGGTATGACATCTGTCAAAGATATTTAGTATATATCAAGTCATGCAACAAACAACATCATATGTTTTCATCGTGTTAACAATGTCGAAATTTGTACCAGAAAGTGATGATTTGCGGAAAGCATTAATTTTTTGTTTTCATTTGAAAAAAAGTGCTGCAGAGTCGCATCGAATGCTTGTCGAGGCATATGCTGATCATGCTCTATCAGAAGCAACATGCAAAAGATGGTTTCAACGGTTCACAAATAATGATTTTGATGCAAGAAATAAAAAACGTGGAAGAACACCAAAAAAGTTAGAAGACGCCGAATTGCAAGCAATATTGGATGAAGATGATACTTTGAGTCAGAAGCAAATGGCAGCAATGCTAAATGTTGCACAACAAACAATTTCTCATCGTTTGAAAGCTGTGGGAAAGATCCAAAGGTGTGGAAAATGGGTGCCACATGAATTGAATGAAAGACAGATGGAAAACCGAAAAACCATTTATCAAATTTTGCTTCAAAGACATGAAAGAAAATCAATTTTGCATCGAATTGTTACTGGCGATGAAAAATGGATTTATTTTAAGAATTCTAAACGGGAAAAATCGTGGGTTAATACGGGTTAACCATCAACATCGACTGCAAAACCAGATCGATTCGGCAAGAAGACAATGCTCTGTGTTTGGTGGGATCAGAAAGGTGTGGTGTATCATGAGCTTCTAAAACCCGGTGAAAATGTGAATACTAATCGCTACAGACAACAAATGATCAATTTGATCTATGCATTGATCGAAAAAAGATCAGAATGGGCCAGAAGACACGGCAAAGTAATTTTTTTACACGATAATGCACCTGTACACAAAGCAAAACTGGTTAGGATACAATCAAAACAGGTGGCTGGGAGCTGTTACCCCACCCGCCGTATTCAACAGACTTGGCTCCTTCCGACTACCATTTGTTTTCATCAATGGGACACGCAATGGCTGACGAACACTTCGATTCCTACGAAGAAGTCGAAAATTGGGTGTCTGATTGGTTTGCTTCAAAAGCCGAACACTGTTATTGGCGTGGTGTCCACAAATTGCCGGAAAGGTGGCCAAAATGTATAGAAAGCAATAGTCAGTAATTTTAATAATTTTTTTTACCTTTCAATTCCAAATTAGTGTTTCATTTTCACAAAAAACGCTCATTTCATACCGGTACACCTGGAATGGTCTGGCGGAAGTCACCTTCAGGGCTCTGCGAAGCTTTTATGTGCAAGTCCACCATTGTCTCTGACAATGCCAATATGCCCACAATACTTGCCTTAGGACCATACCTTTCAGCTATAAACATTTTTTCAACGCGCTAGCCATTGAAAAGCTGCAATGGGATTAACTTACAAAGAAACATTACATTTCACATCCACCACTAAGAAATGGCTCTATGGCTCTGAGCACTATGGGACTTAACATCTATGGTCATCAGTCCACTAAGAAATGAGATTGGTAAGTGCTATTTACATTTACTCGATTTTGTTTCATCTACATCTACATGGATACTCTGCAAATAACATTTAAGTGCCTGGCAGAGGGTTCATCGAACCACCTTCACAATCCTCTATTATTCCAATCTCGTATAGCGTGCGGAAAGAGCGAACACCTATATATTTCCGTACCAGCTCTGATTTCCCTTATTTTATCGTGGTGATCGTTTCTCCCTATGTAGGTCGGTGTCAAAAAAATATTTTCGCATTCGGAGGAGAAAGCTGGTGATTGTAATTTCGTGAGAAGATTCCGTCGCAACGAAAAACGCCTTTTTTTTTTTTTAATGATGTCCAGCCCAAATCCTGTATCATTTCTGTGACACTCTCTCCCATATTTCGCTATAATACAAAACGTGGTGCCCTTCTTTGAACTTATTCGATGTACTCCGTCAGTCCTATCTGGTAAGCATCCCGCACCGCGCAGCAGTATTCTGAAAGAAGACGGACAAGCGTAGCGTAGGCAGTCTCCTTAGTAGGTCTGTTTTCTAAGTGTCCTGCCAATGAAACGCAGTCTTTGGTTTGCCTTCTCCACAACATTTTCTATGTGTTCCTTCCGAGTTAAGTTGTTCGTAACTGTAATACCTAGGTATTTAGTTGAATTTACAGCTTTTAGATTAGACTAATTTATTGTGTAACCAAAGTTTAACGTATTCTTTTTAGCACTCATGTGGATGACCTAACACTTTTCGTTATTTAGCGTCAACTACCACTTTTCGCACCATTCAGATATCTTTTCTAAATCGTCTTGCAATTTGTTTTGATCTTCTGATGACTTTATTAGTCGATAAACGACAGTCTCATCTGCAAACAACCTGAGACGGCTGCTCAGATTGTCTCCCAAATCGTTTATATAGATGAGGAACAGCGACGGGCCTATAACTCTACCTTGGGGAACGCCAGAAATCACTTATGTTTTACTCGATGACTTTCCGCCAATTACTACGAACTACGAATTAACATTCACTTTTTTGTTAGTTAGTAGCAATTTGAATTAATTTGGGATACATGGCTATTAATTAAGTTAAGGAGCAGTTTTGGAAATACTCTCCCGTATCACTACTCATTTTAAAACTGAGCTGTGCAAGTGGCGATATCGATTTCTTGCTTGAGTATACTGTCTGCGTAGCGTTGCTTAGGTATAGATTTCCTCACATCCCGATAAGTGCTGCGCGGGACAGCTCCGCAAACATGCATGTGGATCATTCATCATCGGCTGCGGTGTGGCTCTTCCGATGGAACCTCGCGTAGTATATCGCCTTCTACCTCGAAAATATGGTTGTTGCTCATTGCGGGATACGCCGTGGCCTGCTGAGGAATTGCAGCTTTAGCCCGCCTGTGCACCGACGGGCCAGATTCTGGAGTTGTACTTCAGACGTGTTCGTACTGCCTCGGCTGGTGGATAAGACATACACTGCCCATGATTTGTTTCCGCCGGATACAGGAGTAGGTGAGCAACGGTATTTCTGTTTACTGCTGGTCCTGACTCGTGAGACAACACCCCTTCTTGTGCATCACTTCTGAGAGTCATTTGTTATAATAAGATTATACTGGTTTGGGTAATTCTGCTACTGTGTTCGGTCGATTCATCTTCCTGGATCGTTATTCTGGCAAATAAGAATCTATCTAAAACAAATAATAGTTTAAATAGAAGACGGTATCAGTTTCAGGAGCTGTAAGCGTTTCTTTTATTAAAATTTTAGTGTTGTCTCCTGTATTTAAGTGCTTCTTAATATTTTCTTCTTTTGACACACAGTCCAAATGGAGTCATTTGTATACGTTCATGTTTCTGTTGTATTCGACTACTGTGTAAATTTAATTTGTACTCTGTCTACATGTTTTAGAATTTCTCGAGCAACTGTCTGAGAGGGTGGCCGAAATCGAGGCGTTGTTGTATTTGCGTAATTTACATGTTTCAGGCTTTTCGTTTGCCTTGAGACTTCGTTACTGATAAAAATATTTGGTAAACCCTTCAGTTCGCTTCACAGACGTGTACGTGCAAAACTTTTCACTTCCGTTGATTACGCATATCAGTGGTGTGTGTGTGTGTGTGTGTGTAATGTCAAAAAGCAAAAATCTGCCTCGCAGACGTGTGTATTAGTTTAAATTGTCTGCTTACTATGATTATGCATTTTAGTGAAACAGGCATTGCCCTTTCGTTGTTTCACAGCTGTGTTTGTCAATTTATAATTTTTTTGTGTATGATTTTTTTTTTTTTTTTTTTTTTTTTTTTTTTTTTTTTTTTTTTTTTGCAGTTGATGTTTGTGTTAAAGTTCTCTTGACAGTCGTGTATACTATTTTACATGTCTATCAGTGAAATAACAATTCCCTTTGACTTGTTCACAGCTGAACGTATAAAATTTTAAAATTTTGAACTAGTTTTCCTATCTCGATATTATTTTACTCGGTGCAAGGGTCTGGATCTCAGAGAGGAGCATTAGCTCAGGTTTCTGTGTTCTTTGATTGTACGAGCTACTTAGGTAACAATTTTCTTTCCGCTTGCCTTCTCAGCTGTATATGTAAATTTCTTAAAAATTTTCGT
Organism: Schistocerca cancellata; assembly: GCF_023864275.1. NCBI lineage: Eukaryota > Metazoa > Arthropoda > Insecta > Orthoptera > Acrididae > Schistocerca > Schistocerca cancellata. The sequence continues at coordinate 350,386,445 of NC_064632.1, read as the reverse complement.
ACTTACTCATGTTACTTAAAATACTGTATCGGGTCTGCTTCACAGATGTGTATATCTATTATAAATTTCCGATATTTTTCATAACCTAACTATTTGTTTTCACACTTTGTCTCTATGGCTAATTGATATCACTTACTTTTGTAACTTAAAAAATCCCCTCTGGGATAAATAAATAAATAAATGTACTCTTAATGTTATTTTATTTTCGCTCGGCTCCTTACTACTCCAAGATCCTAGCTCTCCACCAGATCAAAAACATTGTTTGGCGTTAATAAAATCTTCCCGCGCCTGGAGATTAATATCCCATGAACTTGCAACCGAGCCATTGTCAAATGGTCATGTAGCACTTGACAAAGGCCGAGGGGAACTCAGTCGAAGGCTCGTTGAATTTTGAAACACCTGACGCGGCCTGAAGCTCGAGAAATTTCAGTAACTCATATGGTCGCGAGACCATACATTCATACATTGTGTGGTGTGTTTTTTTGAAAGAAAATTAGCAGACGACAGTCCGGAAACGATTTCCTACATTCCCAGGCATCAATAAGATATGTTCATGTACATAAGTTACGATCTGTATAGCAACTCTCATAATAACAGTCTGTGAGACAGACATAAGAAGGCATACTATTAAGAAATAACCCTAATGAACATAATACTTTATTATCAAACAATGCCGAAAATATGAAAAGAAAATCTGTGAGACAAGCTGCCATTTAGGTAATCATTGATGTACAATGAAAATTAAGGTATGTGACGTAAGAGAAACTCAGACATCAGCCGCAATCAGTCGCTGAAATAAATACTACGGCGATAAGTAAAAATTTTGTGCTGGACCGGGACTTTAAACCAGATTTCTCGCTTTGTGAGAGCAATCACCTTAACCGCTTCAGCGATCCAAGCACGCTTTCTATCCAACCCAACTTCTCAACCTGTCGCAAAGTACACATGTAGCATTCACTGTCCGTTATCGTCACTGCTTACAGATTGACCTAATTCCCACAATAGTTTGTAGGTAGTGTGCATCCACACTGAAGGTATCATTATTTGCTGTCAGATGCAACACCAAGAAATTATTAATGTAGAGTAATGAAATTTCAGAACCCACCAGGGTAGCCGAGAGTGCTAACGCGCTGCTTCCTGGACTCGGGTAGGCGCGCCGGCCCCGGATCGCATCCTCCCGGCCGATTGACGACGCGAGCTGGTGTGCCGGCCAGCCTGGATGTGGTTTTTAGGCGGTTTTCCACATCCCGCTAGGTGAATACCGGGCTGGTCCCCACGTTCCGCCTCCATTACACAGCTCGCAGCCATCTGAACACATTCACACTATTTCATGGATTCCACTAGACACAGACAGTTGGGATACACTAATTCCGTCTTGGAGGGTACGGAGTGGCGGCAGGAAGGGAATCCGGCCACCCCTTACCATAGCATGCCAAATCCGGTTAACCATGGCCGACACTGTGTAACTGTGGGACAAGGTGCAAGTGGTAGATAGATAGATAGAATAGTAATGAAATTTCAGAAATATATTTGTCCAGGTAACATAACTGATTAATATTGCAATATCACAGGTAAATACTAGATAAGCTATTGCAAATGTGAAATGGTGGTACATAAAAAAAAACTTGTGTAACCACCAGAACGTTGAATGCAAGCATGCAAGAAAAAAGGGGGGGGGGGGGGGGTTAAATGGCTTTCAGCACTATGGGACTTAACATCTGAGGTCATCAGTCCCCTAGACTTAGAACTACTTAAACCTAACTAACCTAAGGACATCACACACATCCATGCCTGAGGCAGGATTCGAACCTGCGACCGTAGCAGCATAGCGGTTCCAGACTGGAGGGCCTAGAACCACTCGGCCACAGTGACCGGCTGCAAGCATGCAAATGTGTGTGAATTGCGCTGTACCGGTGCTGGATGTCAGTTCGTGGGATGTAGTTCCCCGCCTGATGAACTGATTTTTTCCACCTCAGCTCTTAAACAATATGTGTTTCAACAGAGATTAGAATTGTCCTGCTTTTTTTTTTTTTTTTTTTTTTTTTTTTTTTTTTAACTCAATGCCCCTGTCCCACGTTACATTGCTAACAAAATTTTCAGTAATTGTGACGATGTATCGTCAGAAAGCTTGCTTTCCCTCCCTGATCTTAGACTATCTGTCCCATCAGTAAGTTCCGTTTCGGTACTTCCACGTTCAGATCTAGGACTAACTAACCCACTAGCATTATCTGAACCACTCGGACTAGATGGGTGCTAATTTGTTATGGGCTCCATCGCTGACGATGACCCTTTGTGTCCACACATGTTAACGCTATCGGTTCAAGTACTTAACTAGTCGGTCATTCTGGATGCTTCTGCTGAACCGCTGCCGCCGAAAGTGCAGGAGCTGCCGATGACGATGAACTCGGAGTAGCGTCTGCTAGCCTGCGTTGCTGTCCACACCCAACTTGCCCACATCTAAAGTTTGCTACCATTTTTCACGAACGCAACTGCTGTAAAATCGTATGCTCGAAGCCCCCCACGCAATTGAGTAACTGCTCGATAAGCAGCATTCCATACGATCAAACCTGTTGCGACTTTGTGTGATATTGCTCGCTCCTTAGGTAGTTGGGCTATGCACGGCTCTGTTTAAAACGAATAGCTCTATGTAGTCATAGGGTTGAGCCGAACATGTGTGCTCTCACTGTCAGCAGTTAACTACCTGCAAATAATAATCTGAAGCTGAGGTCCTGCAGTCAGATAGCCTATGCGTTGGCTAGAACGGAAAATTAATAAATACGGTACACAGAAATATAAAATAAAAGGTACGGTAAATGAATAGTTCAATGAAAAGGGTTCTAACCTAACATCTGAAATTGATATAGATGACAGAGAATTATGTATAAGAATGTTCATTCAAGTAACGACATTTTAAATAAACAGTAGTGGCCCTATGTTATCCAGTTAAAATACATACCGAAAATACCCTTATGAAACGCAGTAATGTTACGTTGAGAGCGTTGCAAGAATGGTAACAAAATCCCCAAACTAAATAGTCATCAAAGACGCACAAAAACTAAATTTCGTGATCACAATATACGAAATGTTCATCAGCTCAGAACATTTCAGTGTTCAACCTGATGACTCACAAATTAGCACACGTGAAACAAAGATTGGTAATTCATACTCTGTTGTCAGTTTCATAATACAAGCGGAAGAAGTTAGTCGTACACTGGAGCACATTCAAACCTCTCAGAAACTTAAAGTTCTTTCAGAAGTTAAAGTATGGCAGCAGCCGTTCACCACCCCTGAATCAAACACCTAGGTGACTGAATACTCCTCGTTACCACAGGCCGGACTGCCTCCTTCAGGCACAAATTTAAAAGCGTGCAGAATCGCTTTCTTGAGATCTTCGCTCGAAAAGTCCCTGTCTCCACTTGACTCTTGTAGTGTTCCACTACGTGTAATGTCCCAACAGAAAATACTCTCTACCACGCACCAGTTAATCATTGCCAATCAATCCATCCACATTCATTCACTTTGGAAAAGTATCTGATCTGATTTTCTCGTAACATATGCGGCGACAGCTCGACGACGCCAAAGTATTTTCTAGTGCGTTTATTCTTTGAAATAACAGAGATGCATATATGTATTCTCCATGGTTGTTAGAGTGGTAACTAGGACAGCTTTTGGAGTATCTGTTGAGGGATTGACGTGTTTCTGAAAGATACATATTCTGCTTTTCTTCTCGCTAAAGCGAGCCAATTAACATTTGTGCCGCTAGTGGTTTGTTTGAAGAGAAAGAGACTGTAAACGGAAAATAATCAAGACGTGGAATCACTGGAGATCTGGACATGTAATGGAGATGGATTGAATACACAATTTCCTTCATAAATAAGGTTTGTGACTTTTTTGTTCTGGAGTGAATGAACGAATGAGTTTTTTTCTGAATCATTTGATGATCACATTGGCCCTGTAATTAGTGGGGAAGTTTCAGCTGTGTCGAAGAGAGCCTGCAATCACTGAGTCTGTGTTAAATCGTCCAAAAAGGCTTCGTACACATCTGGAATTCGCGATCTTTCGTAAAAGGAACGAATTGTCCACACGATTGATTCTCCCGACTGAATGCAGTGCTTAACAGTAATAATAAATGTAAAGATCTCTTACAGCAAGCCAGCCGCTGATTACCAAGACGGATTCCACAAAAGATTCTATTTGGCTGATTTCACGTAATGAAATATTATATTAAAAACTGTACATAGATAAAGGAGAGAAAGAGAGAGAGCGAATGAAAATAGAGATAATACTAATAATCCTCCATTAGTCTAATTTTTCGCCTGTCTTATCACGGATCAGCCAAGAACTGGGAGGGCCTTACTTTACTGTATAGATTTATGTGTGAAGGTGAAGGGATCTTAAAGGCACAGATACACGTCTATACAGACAAGACATTACACAGAGATAGCGGCTAGCTGCATTCATCATCTATTCTTAGATAAAGAGACGGCAACTTATTATCCGAACATTAAAATGTTAAATACGGTTGATCTTCCATTGGCTGAAGGCCGTTACCACCAAAAATACTCTGTTCTTACGTTCTAAAGACATGATCTGAATCAGTTTAACCACTTACAACACTAAACTAATGTATGACAACAATATATAATTAAAGTATGTTACAAGCATTCGGTTACACTCAGATCATTCACAGTAATTACAAAGGATTGTTCAGTAATACATAAGCCACCATTCTTGAGCAAGTATGCCCACAATAAACGACGACGGACTATCGCTAAATACTGTGTAAACAATTATTTGTACATCCTTGACAGAAACATCTTTTGGCACTCTGTTTAATGGTTGTGTCAGCTAACACGTTCTCCCAACTTCTTAAATTCCTATGATTTTTAATAGAACTTGCAATCGACAATTAAGTACACCTACTGGCAAAATAGTAAACTACTCATTAAACAATTACACAAGTGTAACAAAATGTAAGGTATTCATGCTGCATTCATTTGTTTTGTTACTGTGGAGAGTATGATGTTCTGACAAGAATTTGCGTAATGAAAACTTTGTAAAAGACGTCATAAATCAATAAATAAAATACTGCAGATACATAACTATTGAGGATCACAACTATAATGCAATGCTAACATTTGAGATATTGTTTGTTGAAATCGCATGAAGCGTTTAAAAGCTGTTAATTCAGAGTTCATTGTGAAAATATTTATTTACTGTGAAATATTAATTTCTGTAGTATTAAAGGTACTTAAATATTGTTAAGTCATTGACTGTGACTGATTTATCTGAGATTGCTGATATATTCAAATTTCCATTGTTATATAATGGTGATTTATTATCGAATGTCACAGAACTGTAAGAAGCCATCTCTCAGACACTCCGCTATTTCTTGGGGCTCTGTCTGTCGTAAGTGGTCGAACGTCGTCAAAATTCCCCGTACTAGGGTTTACCGAAATCCCACCACCCTACATGTCTTTATACGTGAATCGGTTAGCCAGACCAACCTGTGTTAACAATTTGCAGTTGGGCCACAGGGGCTGCTGCAATCCCTTAAAAGTGGTACACTTCTGCACCTTTTTAGCATGGCCCCTGACTAAAAGATAATGAAGAAAAGCAAAACCTTTTAACTGATGTTTGTATTATCATCCTCTACCTCAACACTTGTTTAAAGTTTTTTGAAAGACATGACATATTTACAGAATCATTATATTTTGATAATTAGAAGATTCAGCGGCAGAAAAAAGTTTATAATTGCAATAAATCAGAATTTATTATAAAATAAATGTGCAAAACTATTTCATTGAATTTTTACATCTCATTCATTGAGCAGAATTTGTCTTTGTGCGACATTGCTTGAAACAGTCAGGTAGACACAATTCTACAGTACATTCTTCACACCACCATCTGGTCTCCGTTCTCAATCATTTGCCAGTACTGCGTGTGCCCTTCTCAGAGCAAACGATGCAGTGTCTTGATGCATACTTCTTGTTTTCGATGGGACCTGAGTGGGGAAAGGCCTTGCTGTTAGCCTGTTTGCTGCTGAACCCTTCGCTGAAAACATTACCTGATTTCTCGAGTATTTGTTTTCCCAGGTTCACTATAAAAGTAAACAAGGTGGTTCGTATGTGAGAGACAGGCCGAAGTTTCTTGTACAGAATGTAGGAATTGACCACGCACATCATAAATACATGAAAAAATACCTTTATCCACCATTTCATTGTTCGTCATTGAAAATATAGTAGGTCACTACCTGATCTACATGATCAACATCAGTTTTATTTTTATTATAATCAAGTATGGGATCAGGCTTCAGTTTTTCTACTGTTCCAGCCTTGGATATTGTTTTTGTAACACTACTTGTCATTCTATGTAAAGGTAGAAAGGGCAAACACATCCTAGTATCTTTCCAGTGAAGCGCTAGCACGGAATTTTTTCTCTTGAATACTATTTCACCTCTTCTTAGCTTATTCTGTTTGAATTCCTGTGGTAGGGCTCTTCTTTTTCTCATTACTGTGCCAACAACAGATGTGCCCTCATCAAACAATCTTTCAAATAATTTTACGGAAATATAAAACTGGTCCATGTACAGTGTATGACCCTTACGTAGACAACTGTTGCACAAACGTAGCACCACTGAACCTGCACTGTTGTTGTCATTTTCACCTACACCAGTGTACACTACACAGTTCAAAACATATTCTGTTGCTGAATCACTTAGAATGAAAAATTTTATACCATACCTGCTTGGTTTGTTCTTGACATATACTCGAAATCGAATTCTCCCTCTGAATGGACATAAGCCTTCATCAAGTGTGAGATTCTCACCAGGATGAAAACTGTTCTTGCTTTTCAGTACAAAGTTATCAAAAAAAGGTCGGATTTTGTGTATAGCATCATGGTTTGGCTGACCCTTTCGTACGTAATCATCATTGTTATTCACGGGAAGCATAAAGTGAACAGCCCTAAATCTCTTTTCATGATTTTTGCAGGTAAAGAGGAATCTAGCATTAGCTCATTGCTCCAATAGTCCGTGACATTTGGTTTGTGTACAAGGCACATGTGAGGTGTTTTATCTCTGGAGCAAGGTAGACGAGCGTATATGAAGCTCTCGCTAAGTTAAGTGATTAATATTGAAATAAGAGCTAATATAGTTAATATTACATTTTAGAATAGTGTATATATGACTTCTCTAGGCTATCTATTGAAGGTTTCGCTTTTCTGACCGTATTTATATCGAAAAGGAAGTATTTCGTAAAAGGCCGGAAGTCGCTAGTTTTGTTTACGTTTTTATTCGTAAATTTTTCGCGAGTTTAGATTTTCGTTTTTGACTAGAGTTACCGCTTCAAAGTCAAATTAATTCGTGTCAGTCATACAGAGTTTAGGTTGTTAAAACTTTTGGAAGTAAGCTTAAAAGTTTGTTTACATTAGTGTTTATTTACGGATTAGAAGGCTACAGGTTACGAAACTACTATGGTCTTGTGCCAACTTATTCTCTGCTTTTATGTTAAGTTTGTCTATCAAACCATGTGTGACAAATGTGGTGGTTGCCGTAGAAATTTGAAAGAGGGGGTGTTCTGTGTAGACTGTAAGTTACGATTTCATTGGGGCGAATGTAGCGGTGTGGAAACGAGGGTAGAAAATGAGCCTCTTCCATGGCAGTGTAGGTTTTGTAGAAAGGACAGAAAAATCGCTGAACAGGATGCAAAAATTTGTGCCCTTAAGGCTGAATTAGAAAAAGCGAACTTGGAATTATGTAGGTTAAGGGAGGAAAAAGAGACTGGGAACTGGGAAAAGGCAGCAAGCAAAGGGCGAAAAAGGGACACACTTGAAAACACTCCAGAAATTCAATTAGTAAATCAATCTGGCTTACTGTCTGAAGTGGAGAAAGGGCCTCGTCCAGATGTAGTTGAAAGTAGAGTGAAGCAGAATATTAGCTTAAAGAAAAAAGACAGGTCAGGATCAAACCAGAATAGGAAAAGAAGAATTCTGCTTATAGACAGCAGTCATGGGAGGAGTGTACGTCAGCAGCTTCAGGAGAAATTAGGTGCAGGGTACCAGGTCACTAGTTTTGTGAAACCAAGTGCTAGCCTTAGCCAGGTGACAGAAGACTTAGGTCCGCTATGCAGGGACTTTGAGAAGGACGATCAGGTAATTATAGTTGGGGGAGCAGGAAAAAGCCTGGCTATGAATCCAAGATACAGTATTAGGAGTGACCTGGATAAAATAGGAGAAGAGACTGAGCACACAAATGTGGGGTTTGTGGAGGCCTCTCAGCGCCATGATCATCTGTGGGTAAACACTGCTGTAAAGCATGTTAACACTGAGCTGAACAGGATGCTCAGGACACCAGCAAAATCTCACATAAGTGTTGTACCAGTAAATGCTATTGGTAGCTGGGATTACACTAACAAGGCCTGCACCTGAATAGTATGGGGAAATATAAGTTAGCTTCTCTATTAGCAGAAACTGTAAGGGGGTCCACAGTCACACAAGAGGTGATCCCTGTGGTTAATGGGTCCAGGCAGACAGGTCTTTTAGGTTAAAGCCAAAGTCCAGACAGATGACAGCCAAGATAAATAGAACAAAAGAAACTTCATGTACATTAAATAGGGGTAAAACTAAGGGCAGTATCAACTTATTTCATCAACATATCAGGGGAATAAAAAATAAAGTAGATGAGATATTAGTGTGTTTAGATGATCTCAAAAATAAGAATCAGATTGATATACTCTCTGTGTCAGAACACTGCGTAACTGTGGTCATGAATAGTGTCAGTATAAGTGGGTATAATTTAGCATCTTACACTTGTAGATCTAGGATGGATAAAGGTGGAGTTGCCATTTTCATAAAACAAGGGTATAAATGGAAAACTATAGAAGTAAGCGGATTTTGTGTTGATCAGCACTTTGAGGTTTGTGCATGTGAACTTCAGCTAGATAATGTAGTATTGGTAGTAGCAACAGTGTACAGATCCCCATTAGGAGACTGGGAGCTGTTCATAAAAAAGTTTGACTGCCTATTATGCTGTCTGTCGGACAAAAAGAAGAAGTTATTAATCTGTGGCGATTTCATTGTAAACTTTCTAAGTAATTCTGATAGGAAAAGTGAACTAGAAGTTTTATTAACAACATTTAACTTAGAATTAGTGATCAATTTCCCTACAAATATAGCTCAGCACAGTAGCACGCTAATAGATAATGTATTTGTACAGAAAGAGGATGTAAAACAAACACATGCTTTCCCTGTGATAAATCATACACAACTGATTAACTTACAAAACCTAACAGGGTGTACAGTTCAGAAACCAATAAGTAAAAGTGTGAGATCGCTCAACCCGGTATCTATAGAGCACTTCAGAGAAAGCTTCAGAAATGTTAATTGGGGAGATGTATATAATGAGCCAAATGCTAATGATAAATGCAATATATTTCTTGATAAAAACATATCCCTTTTTGAAAATCGTTTCCCAAAGAAAATTACTAAATGTAACACCACACACTTTTCAAAGAAACCTTGGATTGCTACAGGTATTAAAGTGTCTTCAGAAAGGAAATGAAAACTGTATGAGACAGCAAGAACTAGTAAAGATCCAGAAGTAGTTTTACACTATAAAAATTATTGTAACATACTGAGAAAAGTTGTAAGGAAATCAAGAAATATGTATGTTAGAGAAGAAATTAACAACTCTGGCAAACAAATAAAATCAATATAGAATGTTGTCAGGAGGGAGACAGGAAAAGTAACCACTGGGGTAGGTAGTATTACTATTAAAGAGAACAAGACCATCCTAACCAACAGTATAGATGTAGCTAGTATATTTAACAACCATTTCTTAAGTGTAGGAGAAAAAATTGGAAAGAACAGTTCAAAAGAAAAAGCCAGACAGTACATGGAAGAGTCTGTTTTTTTTTAAATAATCAGATTAATTTCACCTAACAACCTCTTGTGAAGTAAATAAAATTATTAAATCGTTGAAAAATAGATGTTCTGTTGGAGCAGATTACATCTCTAATAAGATATTAAAACAATGTGGAGCAATTACAGTTGATGTTCCGAGTTGCATATGTAATGCATCACTTACTCAAGGTATTTCCCCAGACAGGAAAAAATATGCCATTCTCAGGCCTCTCTACAAAAAGGGGGACACCACAGATGTCAATATTTATTGGCCAGTATCCTTGCTTAGAGCATTGTCAAAATTCTTGGAGAAAGTAATGTACTCAAGAGTGGTTAGACATCTCAACAGTAATGGGATACTTAGTAAATCACAGTTCGAATTTCAAAAATGCTGTTCCACTGAGACAGCAATATACAATTTCACTATCCACATAATAAAGTCTTTAAATAGTAAAATGTCACCAATAAGAATTTTCTGTGACTTGTCCAGAGAATTTGCTTGTGTGAATCATTACATTATGTTCCAGAAATTACAATTCTATGGTATAAATGGAGTTGCGTATGAGTGGTTGAAGTCATACCTACAGAACAGGAAGCAAAAAGTTTCCTTATATGGGTAATATGGTAATTTATATAAGTTTGCCACTCCATCTAACTTGAGTGAAATTACATTAGGTGTTCCATAGGGTTCAATCATGGGACCCCTTCTGTTCTTGATATAATGGACTGACCTCCCTTCCTATCTGAAACAGGAAGCTGAACTGAAACTGTTTGCTGATGATACAAGCATCATTATTAATCCAGTAAAAGAAACTCCAACTGAAACTGATACAAAGAAGGTCTTCAGAAAAGTCATTAATTGGTTTTCTGCAAATTGGCTTGCTCTAAACTTTGAAAAGACACAGTACATCCAATTTTCTGCTGCAAAAAGTACAATTCCTTCATTAAATATAACACATCAACAAAAGTCAGTAGACAGGGTAGAGCATAATAAGTTTTTGGGTGTACATATAGCTGAGAATATTCACTGGAAAATTCATATTTTGGATCATCTAAAACGAAGGGTTCAGCAATTTTTGCAATCAGAATAATTGCCAATTTTGAGGATATAGAAATTAGTAAGCTTACATACTTTGCATACCTTCACTCTCTGATGTCATACACAATAATATTTTGGGGTAACTCAATGTTCAGACAAAAAGTATTCACTGCTCAAAAGAAAGTGGTTAGAATAATGTGTGGGGTTCATAGACGCACATTTTATAGGCACCTTTTGAAAAGATTGGGAATTCTTACAACAGCCTCACAGCATATTTACTCACTAATGAAATTTGTGCTCAACAACGTGGACCTGATTTAAAAGAACAGTGACATTCATGATTATATGTTGTGGTCTTCAATCCTGAGACTGGTTTGATGCAGCTCTCCATGCTACTCTATCCTGTGCAAGCTTCTTTATCTCCCAGTACCTACTGCAACCTACATCCTTCTGAATCTGCTTAATGTATTCATCTCTTGGTCTCCCCCTACGATTTTTAACCTCCACGCTGCCCTCCAATACTAAATTGGTGATCCCTTGATGCCTCAGAACATGTCCTACCAACCGATCCCTTCTTCTGGTCAAGGTGTGCCACAAACTTCTCTTCACCCCAATCCTATTCAATACTTCCTCATTAGTTATGTGATCTACCCATCTAATCTTCAGCATTCTTCTGTAGCACCACATTTCGAAAGCTTCTATTCTCTTCTTGTCTAAACTATTTACCGTCCATGTTTCACTTCCATACATAGCTACACTCCATACAAATACTTTCAGAAATGACTTTCTGACACTTAAATCTATACTCGAGGTTAACAAATTTCTCTTCTTCAGAAACGCTTTCCTTGCCATTGCCAGTCTACATTTTATATCTTCTCTACTTCGACCATCATCAGTTATTTTGCTCCCCAAATAGCAAAACTCCTTTACTACTTTAAGTGTCTCATTTCCTAATCTAATACCCTGAACATCACTTGACTTAATTCGACTACATTCCATTATTCTCGTTTTGCTTTTGTTGATGTTCATCTTATATCCTCCCTTCAAGACACCATCCATTCCGTTCAACTGCTCTTCCAAGTCCTTTGCTGTCTCTGACAGAATTACAATGTCATCAGCGAACCTCAAAGTTTTTATTTCTTCTCCATGGATTTTAATACCTACTCCGAATTTTTCTTTTGTTTCCTTTACTGCTTGCTCAATATACAGATTGAATAACATCGGGGAGAGGCTACAACCCTGTCTTACTCCCTTCCCAACCACTGCTTCCCTTTCATGTCCCTCGACTCTTATAACTGCCATCTGGTTTCTGTACAAATTGTAAATAGACCTTCGCTCCCTGTATTTTACCCCTGCCACCTTTAGAATTTGAAAGAGAGTATTCCAGTCAACATTGTCAAAAGCTTTCTCTAAGTCTACAAATGCTAGAAACGTAGGTTTGCCTTTCCTTAATCTTTCTTCTAAGATAAGTCGTAAGGTCAGTATTGCCTCACGTGTTCCAGTATTTCTACAGAACCCAAACTGATCTTCCCCGAGGTCGGCTTCTACTAGTTTTTCCATTCGTCTGTAAAGAATTCGTGTTAGTATTTTGTAGCTGTGGCTTATTAAACTGATTGTTCGGTAATTTTCACATCTGTCAACACCTGCTTTCTTTGGGATTGGAATGATTATATTCTTCTTGAAGTCTGAGGGTATTTCGCCTGTTTCATACATCTTGCTCACCAGATGGTAGAGTTTTGTCAGGACTGGCTCTCCCAAGGCCGTCAGTAGTTCCAATGGAATATTGTCTACTCCGGGGGCCTTGTTTCGACTCAGGTCTTTCAGTGCTCTGTCAAACTCTTCACGCAGTATCGTATCTCCCATTTCATCTTCATCTACATCCTCTTCCATTTCCATAATATTGTCCTCAAGTGCATCGCCCTTGTATAGACCCTCTATATACTCCACCTTTCTGCTTTCCCTTCTTTGCTTAGAACTGGCTTTCCATCTGAGCTCTTGATGTTCATACAAGTGGTTCTCTTTCCTCCAAAGGTCTCTTTAATTTTCCTGTAGGCAGTATCTATCTTACCCCTCGTGAGATAAGCCTCTACATCCTTACATTTGTCCTCTAGCCATCCCCGCTTAGCCATTTTGCACTTCCTGTCGATCTCATTTTTGAGACGTTTGTATTCCTTTTTGCCTGCTTCATTTACTGCATTTTATATTTTCTCCTTTCATCAATTAAATTCAATATTTCTTCTGTTACCCAAGGATTTCTACTAGCCCTCGTCTTTTTACCTACTTGATCCTCTGATTATAACGCCAGAAAAAATAAAGACTTACACTATCCTTTATTCAACCGATCTTTGCCACAGAAAGGGATAAAATATGCTGCTATAAAAATTTTAGTCAAATTACCATATGAAATAAAATGTCTGACAGACAGCAGTAATAGCTTCAAAAATAAATTGAAATCATATCTCCTTGACAACTCTTCCTACAGGGTGGTCCATTGATAGTGACTGGGCCAAATATCTCACGAAATAAGCAACAAACGAAAGAACTACAAAGAACGAAACTCGTCTAGCTTGAAGGGGAAAACCAGATGGCGCTATGGTTGGCCCGCTAGATGGCGCTTCCAAAGGTCAAAAGGATATCAACTGCGTTTCTGTAAATAGGAATCCCTATTTTTTATTACATATACGTGTAGTACGTAAAGAAATATGAATGTTTTAGTTGGACCACTTTTTTCGCTTTGTGATAGATGGCGCTGTAATAGTCACAATCGTGTAAGTACGTGGTATCACTTAACATTCCGCCAGTGCGGACGGTATTTCCTTCGTGATACATTACCCGTATTAAAATGGAACGTTTACCAATTGCTGAAAAGGTTTGATATCGTGTTAATGTATGGCTATTGTGATCAAAATGCCCAACGGGCGAGTGCTATGTATTCTGCTCGGTATCCTGGACGACATCATCCAAATGTCCGGACCGTTCGCCAGATAATTACGTTATTTAAGGAAACAGGAAGTGTTCAGCCACATGTGAAACGTCAGTCACGACCTACAACAAATGATGATGCCCAAGTAGGTGTTTTAGCGCTGTCGCGACTAATCCGCACATCAGTAGCAGACAAATTGTGCGAGAATCGGAAATTTCAAGAACGTGGGTGTTGAGAATGCTACATCGACATCGATTGCACCCGTACCATATTTCTATGCACCAGGAACCGCATGGCAACGACTTTGAACGTTGTGTACAGTTCTGCCACTGGGCACCAGAGAAATTACGGGACGATGACAGATTTTTTTGCACGCGTTCTATTTAGCGACGAAGCGTCATTCACCAACAGCGGTAACGTAAACCGGAATAATATGCACAATTGGACAACGGAAAATCCACGATGGCTGCGACAAGTGGAACATCAGCGACCTTGGCGGGTTAATGTGTGGTGCGGCATTATGGGAGGAAGGATAATTGGCCCCCATTTTATCGATGGCAATCTAAATGGTGCAATGTATGCATATTTCCTACGTAATGTTCTACCGATTTTACTACAAGATGTTTCACTGCATGACAGAATGGCGATGTACTTCCAGCATGATGGATGTCCGGCACATAGCTCGCGTTCGGTTGAAGCGGTATTGAATATCATATTTCATGTCAGGTCGATTGGTCGTCAAAGCACCATACCATGGCCCGCACCTTCACCGGATCTGACGTCCCCGGATTTCTGTCTGTGGGGAAAGTTGAAGGATATTTGCTATCGTGATCCACCGACAACGCCTGACAACATGCGTCAGCGCATTGTCAATGCATGTGCGACCATTACGTAAGGCGAACTACTCGCTGTTGAGAGGCATGTCGTTACACGTATTGCCAAATGCATTGAGGTTGACGGACATCATTTTGAGCATTTACTGCAGTAATGTGGTATTTACAGTTAATCATGCTGTAACAGCATGCGTTCTCAGTAATGATAAGTTCACCAAGATACATGTATCACATTGGAACAACTGAAATAAAATGTTCAAACGTACCTACTTTCTGTATTTTAATTTAGAAAACCTACCTGTTACCAAATGTTCGTCTAAAATTGTGAGTCATATGTTTGTGACTATTACAGCATCATCTATCACAAAGCGAAAAAAGTGGTTCAACTAAAACATTCATATTTCTTTACGTACTACACGAACATTTAAGAAAAATGGGGGTGCCTATTTTCAAAAAAACGCAGTTGATATGATTTTGACCTATGGCAGAGCCATCTAGCTGGCCAACCATAGCGCCATCTGATTTCCCCCTTCAAGCTAGACAAGTTTCATTCTTTGTAGTTTTTTCGTTTGACGCTTATTTCGTGAGATGTTTGGCCCGGTCACGACCAATGGACCACCCTGTATACCATAGATGAATTCTTGAATATGAATAAATAAATCTATAAGTATAGTATATGCATTTTGTGCCATTTAAGGGAATGGGGTAAATAACAGAAATATTAATCCTTATATATACATATATATATATTAAAAATCTTGTTTGATATGTCCATTGCTTGTGCACTTGACACGTTCCACATCAAAACGGCTACCGTACAGTGCGATTGATCAATGGAACACACAACCAGCTAACTGACTAACCAACTGGCCCAAAGCGACCTGAAAGTTATCTTATTTTGCTTCCGCAATTTGTAAATTGTTGTTGCAGTGTAGCGCTTTGTTTCTGCCTTTATGTTTTTTGTGACATTTGCGTCAATAAAGCCGCTCCAACAGTCAAATTCAGTTCTTTCGGCGTTCAAAGGTGCCAAGAAATTACTTACGCCTTCAAAGTGCGGTAATTGATGTTGAACATTGTCAATTACCTAATCAACAACGTTACTTTGGGACTCCTGCTGTTGTATTCTGCCTCTGCCACGTTAAATGGGAGCTTCACACTCTTCTAATACATCTGATGGCCCATTTTCATTTTCGGAACACTCTTTGTTACCTTCAAATAATTTATGAGTCAGTGAAACTGCCGAGGATATAATTGTCATCCCTAAACACAATGACTGACCATTATAATAACAATTGTTTCAGAAGAACTATTTTCGATTTCAAACCCATCATCGTCAATTTCAAATCCAGATTCTTCGAGCAGCCTCAGAATTTCCTCTTCAGTCAAGCTGTCCCCAGTTTTACAACAAACGTTTGCTATAGAGAGAACTACAGAAACACACTGCAAGAACGAATGCGCGGGAATTGTTTTGGCCCCTTTTTTGAGTCACACAGCGCTTAGAGGAGGCAGGAGCACCATCTAGCGGTCGTCCAATGTACTACAAGATAAAAAAAAAGCAACTCCAGACGTCACCGCACAGATATAACGCGCAGCATCCTGAAATAAAAATCAAGAAGGCGGCGCTCGGAGATTCTCCGAGCACCGACTTTTACGGCAATAAATGCGCGCTCGTAGTTTCTACGGGCAGCGACCGGAATGTGTTAATATATAACACAAAAACATGCACCAGCGGCTAAATCTCATACTGTGTCAAGTTCATTTGATTGGTAACGCTGTAATAACAACCATTATTCACTTGTTCACATTGTTGAGTAATTTCAGCTCCACAAATTCGTTTACTGTTGCAGTGTGTGTGTGTGTGTGTGTGTGTGTGTGTGTGTGTGTGTGTTCTCATTGTTTTGAGACGCCAAAAGGGAAACATAAGAGATCTTTGAGTGACAGATACACAGAAATATGGCCTTTCATAAAATGAGGCGACACAGATAGGGAAGCTGTCTGCATACTTTGTTCCTGTTATTTTTCAATTCAGCATGACGAAAAGTGTGATTGTAAGACATTTCCAGGGGCAGATGTGGACTCTGACCACAATCTATTGGTTATGAACTGTAGATTAAAACTGAAGAAACTGCAAAAAGGTGGGAATTTAAGGAGATGGGACCTGGATAAACTGAAAGAACCAGAGGTTGTACAGAGTTTCAGGGAGAGCATAAGGGAACAATTGACAGGAATGGGCGAAAGAAATACAGTAGAAGAAGAATGGGTAGCTCTGAGGGATGAAGTAGTGAAGGCAGCAGAGGATCAAGTAGGTAAAAAGACGAGGGCTAATAGAAATCCTTGGTTAACAGAAGAAATATTGAACTTAATTGACGAAAGGAGGAAATATAAAAATGCAGTAAATGAAGCAGGCAAAAAGGAATACAGATGTCTCAAAAATGAGATCGACAGGAAGTGCAAAATGGCTAAGCAGGGATGGCTAGAGGACAAATGTAAGGATGTAGAGGCTTATCTCACGAGGGGTAAGATAGATACTGCCTACAGGAAAATTAAAGAGACCTTTGGAGGAAAGAGAACCACTTGCGTGAATATCAAGAGCTCAGATGGAAACCCAGTTCTAAGCAAAGAAGGGAAAGCAGAAAGGTGGAAGGAGTATATAGAGAGTCTATACAAGGGCGATGTACTTGAAGACAATATTATGGAAATGGAAGAGGATGTAGATGAAGATGAAATGGGAGATACGATACTGCGTGAAGAGTTTGACAGAGCACTGAAAGACCCAAGTCGAAACAAGGCCCCGGGAGTAGACAACATTCCATTAGAACTACTGACGGCCTTGGGAGAGCCACTCCTGACAAAACTAACTCTACCATCTGGTGAGCACGATGTATGAGACAGGCGAAATACCCTCAGACTTCAAGAAGAATATAATAATTCCAATCCCAAAGAAAGCAGGTGTTGACAGATGTGAAAATTTCTGAACTATCAGCTTAATAAGTCACAGCTGCAAAATACTAACGCGATTTCTTTACAGACGAATGGAAAAACTAGTAGAAACTGACCTCGTGGAAGATCAGTTTGGATTCCATAGAAATATTGGAACACGTGAGGCAATATTGACCTTACGGCTTATCTTAGAAGAAAGATTAAGGAAAGGCAAACCTACGTTTCTAGCATTTGTAGACTTAGAGAAAGCTTTTGATAATGTTGACTGGAATACTCTCTTTTAAATTCTAAAGGTGGCAGGGGTAAAATACAGGGAGCGAAGGTCTATTTACAATTTGTACAGAAACCAGATGGCAGTTATAAGAGTCGAGGGGCATGAAAGGGAAGCAGTGGTTGGGAAGGGAGTGATACAGGGTTGTAGCCTCTTCCTGATGTTATTCAATCTGTATATTGAGCAAGCAGTAAAGGAAACAAAAGAAAAATTCGGAGTAGGTATTAAAATCCATGGAGAAGAAATAAAAACTTTGAGGTCCGCCGATGACATTGTAATTCTATCAGAGACAGCAAAGGACTTGGAAGAGCAGTTTAATGGAATGGACTGTGTCTTGAAAGGAGGATATAAGATGAACATCAACAAAAGCAAAACGAGGATAATGGAATGTAGTCGAATTCAGTCGGGTGCTGCTGAGAGAATTAGATTAGGAAATGAGGCACTTAAAGTAGTAAAGGAGTTTTCTATTTGGGGTGCAAAATGACTGATGATGGTCGAAGTAGAGAAGATATAAAATGTAAACTGGCAATGGCAAGGAAAGCCTTTCTGAAGGAGAGAAATTTGTTAACATCGAATATAGATTTAAGTGTCAGGAAGTCGTTTCTGAAAGTATTTGTATGGAGTGTAGCCATGTCTGGAAGTGAAACATGGACGATAAATAGTTTGGACAAGAATAGAATAGAAGCTTTTGAAATGTGGTGCTACAGAAGAAGCTGAAGATTAGATGGGTAGACCTCATAACTGCTCTGTATTGAACAGAAGTGGGAAGAAGTGGAGTATGTGGCACAACTTGACAAAAAGAAGGGACCGGTTAGTAGGACATCTTCTGAGGCATCAAGAGATCACAAATTTAGCATTGGAGGGCAGCGTGGAGGGTAAAAATCGTAGAGGGAGACCAAGAGATGAATACACTAAGCAGATTCAGAAGGATGTAAGTTGCAGTCAGTACTGGGAGATGAACAAACTTGCACAGGATAGGGCAGCAAGGAGAGCTGCATCAAACCAGTCTCAAGACTGAAGACCACAACAACAACATGACGAAAAGTCTGACCTAAGTCACCATATTCGAAGCAAAAAGTACAAAGGAAGTACTCAAGGACAGATATCCATTTCAAAAATCACAACTTTTTTTTGTATAACCAGTTACATGATAGGAAACCCTCACTGCTACCGCTGATTTGACGATAGAATTTAGAAATGTTCAACATCACCATTCATTTAAGTCACTTGACCGCCCGACGAAACTGCGTTAAATTTTGTATCCCAGTTCTGTGATTGCTAAAATGCCAAGTGTCAGAAGAACAAAATCCACAGCAATAATCACATATCCATTTGCACTTTGGGCTTGAAAAAATCTCCCTGTTATGGACTAGCAATTGATGGCAGCAATCACAAAGGAATGAAATGATTTCCCATTGTTGCTCAGTACATTGATGCAAGTGAAGAGATATACATACATACATACATACATACATACATTAATCCTTGTTCCATAGATCATGAATATGGCATTTCGTAATGATGTGGAATGTGTCACTTTAACATAAGTTTTCTTTACACAAAATAATTAATTAATAATTTTTATGGTTACTACATCATATCTAAGAATTCATCGATTGAATAGAAGGAGTTGTCATTCAGAAATTCTTTTAATTTGCTTTTAAATGTTGGTTGGCTATCTGTCAGACTTTTAATATGATTTGGCAAATGACCAAAGATTTTTGTGGCACCATAATTCACCCATTTCTGTGCCAAAGTGAGATTTAATCCAGAATAGTGAATATCTTCCTTTCTTCTAGTACTGTAGCTGTTGTTTTTGAATTGGGATGGGTTATTAATGACAAATTTTATAAGTGAATATACGTATTACGAAGGTACTGTGAATATCCCAAGTTCCTTAACTAAATGTCTGCAAGGTGATCTTGTGTGGGCTCCAGCTGTTGTTCTGATTACACACATTTGTGCAATGAATATTTTCTCTCTTAATGACGAATTGCCCCAAAATATGATTCCATATGAAAGCAGTGAATGAAAATTGGCCTAGTAGGTTAATTTACTGATATGTGTATCACCAAAATTTGTAATAACCTTAATAGCATAAGTAGCTGAACATAACCATTTCAGCAGATCATCAATGTGTTTCTTCCAGTTCAATTTCTCATTATTGCACACACCCAGAAATTTTGTGTATTCTACCTTAGCAACAGACTTCTGTTCGTAGTCTGTATTTATCAATGGTGTTATGCCATTTACTGTACAGAATTGTATAAACTGTGTTTCCTCAAATTTTAGTGAGCATCAAAAATGTTCAAATGTGTGTGAAATCTTATGGGACTTAACTGCTAAGGTCATCAGTCCTTAAGCTTACACACTAGTTAACCTAAATTATCCTAAGGACAAACACACACACCCAAGCCCGAGGGAGGACTTGAACCTCCACCAGGATCAACCACACAGTCCAAGACAATAGCGCCTTTAGACCGCTCGGCTAGTCCCACGCAACAGAGTCCATTGGCAGAGAACCACTTAATAATTTTCTGAAAGACATTATTTGCAATTTCCTCAGCTGATTCTTGCTTCTTGGGTGTGATTACTATACTTGTATCATCAGCAAAAAGAACTAACTTTGCATCTTCATGAATATAGAGTGGCAAGTTGTGAATATATATTAAGAACAATAAGGGACCCAAGACTGAACCCTGTGGAACACCATTCTTGATACCTCCCCAGTTAGAGGACTCTGCTGGTTTTTGTAGACTACCTGTACTGTTAATTTCAACCTTCTGCATTCTTCCAGTTAAGTATGAATTAAACCATTTGTGCACTTTCCCACTCATACCACAATATTTAAGCTTATCCAGAAGAATTTCATTATTCACACAATCAAAAGCCTTTGAGATATCACAAAATATCCCAGTGGGTGATGTTCGGTTATTCATTGCATTTAATATTTGATAAGTAAAAGCATATATAGCATTTTCTGTCGAAAAGCCTCTCTGAAAACCAAATTGACATTTTGTTAGTACTTCATTTTTTCAAATATGTGATGCTACTCTTGAATACATTACTTTTTCAAAAATTTTGGATAAAGCTGTCAGATGTGAGACTGGGCGGTAGTTGTTAGCATCAAATCTATCTTCTTTTTTATGCAATCGTTTCACAATAGCAATTCCAGTCTATCTGGAAAAATTCCCTGTTTCAGTGAGCTACTACTAATGTGGCTGCGAATCCTACTTATTTGTTGGAAACAAGCTTTTAGTATTATGTCGGAAATGCCATCAATTCCATGTGAGTGTTTACTTTTGAGCGAATTTATAATTTTCCTAATTTCAGTAGGACAGGTGGGCTGAATTTCAGTTTTATTAAAGTGCATAGCTACTGTTTCTTCCATATACTGCCTTGCATTTTCTAATGAATAGCTGGAACCTATTTTCTCTACAACACTTAAAAACGATTGTTAAAAATGTTTTGTACTTCTGACTTCTTGTTAACAACCTTTTCATTGTGTTTGATAGAAATACAGTCTTCCTGTGCTCTCAGTTGCCCTGTTTCCCTTTTCACAATATTCCAAATTGTTTTAATTTTATTATCAGATGTGCTAATCTCAGACATAATGCACATACTTCTGGACTTTTTAATAACTTTTCTTAATACAGTGCAGTAGTTTTTATAATGTTTCCTTGTTTCAGGATCATTACTCCTCCTAGCTATAAGATACATTTCCCTTTTCTGTTTACAAGATATTTTTTATCCATTTACTAAGTGATGGCGTATTATATGGTTTCTTACAATTATGTTTCACTGTTTTCTTAAGGAAACTGTTTTCATATATACCCACAAAAGAATCATGAAATAGATTAAATTTTAAATTAGTATCATGTTCCCTGTACACCTCATCCCAGTCTAACTGTTACAAGCTTTCACTAAAATTTTGGAGTGTTAAATTGTTAATGGAATGCACTATTTTGGAGGACTGTTTTGCATTACTGTATGCAGCTATATCATATACTGTAACTAGATGTTCATCTTGATCAGACAAACCATTCTTAACAGGAAAAGTTTTTACTTGATTAAACTTATCTTGGTCTATGAAAACGTTATGTATCAGTGTGCTGCTTTCCTGTACCACCCAAGTAGGAAAATCAATAACTGACGTCAAATTGAAAGAACCAAGTAATATTTCAATGTCAAGCTTTCTATCTGACTCTTTCAGAAAATCTACATTGAAATCTCCACAAAGAATAATTTGCTTTCCTTTGTCTGACAGGCAGCACAACAAAGAATCCAAGTTTTTAAAAAATATTTGAAAATTTCCCAATGGGGACCTATACACAGCTACAGTTATAAAAGTGCCTTTATTTAGTGTAAGCTCACATGCATGTCCTTCTATGTGTTGCTCTACACAAAATTTTTTAGTTTCCAAATTTTTCACAGTATGACTGATTTCAACATATATGGCAACTCCTCCTCTCTCCATAGTATCTCTAGTTACATGTGCTGAAAGCTTCTATCCACCTACATTTACCATTTCCATACCTGTGACTATATGATGTTCAGACAGGCATAGTACATCTACTCCACCCTCAGTTTCTGAATCTTCTATACATACGAGAAGCTCTTCCACTTTGCTTTTAAATCCCCTAATATTCTGATGCAATATTTTTTACTGTGCTTTTATGTGAATCTGGTGACATATGAACATCATTTTTCACTGTGCTGTTATGAGAATCTTGTGATATTTTCATATCTCTAGTACCTGCCTGTCTGAACTTTTCGTTAAGCTTAATTTCAGTCAATGTAGGATGATTGTATACTGATCTTATCCTAAAAAGTACTCCCATGACTTTCAGTGCCCCCCCCTCCCCTTGAAAGATTTTGCTACCATCCTAGCCAGTTTACCCTCCCCTTTCATATTGAGATTCAGGCTATGTCCTGTGAAGTTCCACCTACCAATACCATCAACAGGAAACAAACCTATGCTTGACAAAGTAGCTGCCCTATATAAACTAAAACTAAACTAATTAAACTGGAATCTGTAGAAACTGAAACATCCAATTGAAGCATTTCAATGCCCACAGATCATAAAATCAATTCAAAAAATAGTGTATCTTTTGCGGCATCAACTGCAACTCAGAATTTCAGGGCAGAGGGAGGAACCGTAGCGGTGGAAATAACATATTGATCACAGAAAAACGATGCTTGGGAAGAACTTAGAAGGACTGGGTTGTCCAGACATTTTATCCGTTTATATAAAATTGATAATAGTGAAACTATTTGACTATTTTTCCATCTACACAATCAGAACCTCAAAACTTGCTGACTTTTGTGAGCTTGTGGATACATGTTGTTGGAACTTTTGTCAGACTCTAAAACTAAATTGCCGTCTTTAACACCTTTAGTCGAGACAATGTTATCACCATGGAAAACTCTGAAATGTTTTTTGTGTCAAAGGAAAAACCAACAAATATCTTTGTAGAATTTTTCTTTACTCCTTTAAGCGAGGCTTACTCTTAGTTTGTTCACCAATAGTTGTGCTTGTTTAGTAAGCAAATAAAGTAAATTAAGACTAGTAACATTTGTGTGATTGACATGCACATCGTTATTGAAAATACAGCAATTTCAGTGCAAGAGAAAGAAAACTGTTGTTATTTGGATATGAAAAAATATATTTTAAAAATGCAGAAAATCATTACTCTGAACTAACCATCGAAAAATTTGGCAGTGATGTGAAAGAGTTTTGTAAAACTGTCATTATTTGTCTTACAAAATAGTCTCTTCAACTACCACTTTTATATTTTTAAGTGGAGGCTTTTCATTACATTAGTGGAATGGGATAACACAGAAAGAAAATTGGTTTATTCTATATGAAAAGTAACAGATATTTATGAGTCAGCAATGTTTGATCAGCAAGTGCATTTGAAGAATTTTCTGGCTTCAAAAGTTTCAGAGGATCGTTGGAAGTCAGTATTGCCTGCTCAGAATAAATGACTGAAATTTTTATGAAGTGTAGAATTCATCATGCAGAAGTCAGAATTACTAGGCCTTAAAATTACCTGTGCAAAAATTGTGTCTGTAAGCAACTGATTTTATAATTTGATCTTTTCAAATATATTTATACAAGTATCAAGCCCACTAGTGAAGCATGGATTAATTTCTCAGGCATTTGAAGTCCCTCCCCATTCTTATCTTATGACTGAATTTCTGTGGGTTTTGTCCTGGTTGCGGTACCAACATTTACGGCAGCTCTAATACTGGGAGTAGTATTGAATAACTCAGTGACTGTACACCATCACTTTTTGCGCTAAGTTTAGCTAAATAAATAACATTAATTTTATTGATCCAGCTATTTCTGCTACTATTTATTGAGGTACAATAAATTGCAGAGGTAGTGGGTTCAAACACAGGTTACTGAAGATGAAAGAGGATATAAATAAGGTCAATTGAGACATGGCATGATTATCAGGACTACCTGTAAACAGAAACATAATAAAATTTAAACCAGGACGTATGTTTTTCTACAAAGGTCTATAACACGGAGAAATTTAGGTGTGAACTTCATTGTAAATGAGAAAACTGAAAACAATATTGTGTTACAGATTTTAGAGTAATCTTAGATAAAACTGAAAGGCCCTTTTTTAAAGAAATACGAAACTATTCCATGGAAATGAAACAACTCGTTGCATCAAAATTCTCACATTCGGGTAGAAAATTTATTCAGAGGCTTGCAGAAGCTGATAAGTGACTAAAAATTCCACTACAAGGATAAAAACTAAATACTATTTGTTTAGTACGAAACTTCAGAACTGATAGCAGAAATGACAGAAGTCATACTTTAACAGAACTTTTTAAAAAATACAGTCTAGACATCATACGACTTGGTATTTATGATATTTCTGGCTTATTTTGCTACTGCCATCATCAGAGCCTATAATTATGAGCAATATCAATGTCAATAACTTCAGCTGTCAACAAATGTAGATACGTTATAAACAATGAACTTAACCAAAGTTCAGTATCAATTCTGACAAAACCTTTGCTGAAGCAGACATAGGTTGCCAACTCAGTCCCCTAAATTTTACAGAAATACACTTGCTAGCGATAGGTTGCTGCTTACAAACCAACTTACTTGCATCACTAAAAGATTGTTGAATACCAACAAAATCTAGAGAGGCGGCACTGATGAGGAATACTTTGCCTTCGTTTTCCCGGTCATGTGCAAGTAAAACAACAAAGTCTTCAAAAATGTATTTTTTATCTATTAATGTTTGAAGTGTGTAGTGTGTAGCTTTTCAACATTAGTAGTTATTTACTTGGGTACATCTATCCTGTTGTGCACCTACAATTTTTCTGGTTTCCTCTAATGATAATTAGCTGAATATGTGGAATTTAAATGATCATATAAACATGGTATACCAAGTAGTTCATTGTAAGAATGAATTTGAAGGCTGTGACGGAAGAAAGCTGTATCAGATGAGATTATCAAGGAAAAGAAAGCAAATCTTATAACCGTCTTTTATGTCTCATTTTATTATCAAGTGTAATATTATACAATACAGTCTTAAAAATGCACTTCAAATATCAAATGTCAAAAAATAAAAATATCTTCTCTTATATAGCATTTTTTCTTCAATAATTGAAAATCGTGATATGTACAGTTCATTAATCTAGATAAAACTTGTTGAAAAAAATAAGACACCAAAATGCGCCATATTGATTTTTTGCATATATTATAACGGGACTTCACAGAAGTGCACATTACTAAATATAATTTATACAAATAAACGCAAATGGCAGGTCTTTTGCATGGTAAATATTATTTACAAATAATTTCATGAATTTTTAGCAGTAAATCAGATTGTGCAATGCAAGCAAATTTCTGTACATAAATTGTTTTTCAAACATCATACCGTTAATAATGCATATCTGATCGTAATTTTTTCTTATACATTGTTCATTTCTATGTGCAACGTTTAAGAGCAGTATTTGCGTCACTTCTCGCCACTATTTTTTATTGGATGCGTAATGTAGCTTCTGTGATACTCATTTTCAAAGCGCGATCAGGTTATTGTTGTTTTCTGTTAATGCATTGTTTCAGCGAGATAACATAGATCAACACCATTTTTCAAATGAAGTTATTTATACAGCTTCATATTTCTATTTTGGTTAAGTTGGGAACTTTTTTAAGGGGGCGATTATTAAATACACCTATCTAATGGAACAACATTATTGTACCCAATTACAGTACTGTGTAGTGTGTTGCACTTCGATATGAATGAGTTCAAGTTGTGTGGCTGAGATAGCGTTAAAATTTATAAATCGCTGCCATCAGTGAGATCGAAAACAGTGACACAAACTGAAAAACTGCGGAAGCTCCAAAATTCTTGATTGTATGATTTAAAGCCTGCGAATCGCTCTTTCTGAGAGCACGTAGTGTCTGCTGCTTTACCGAAAGAAACGAAGAGGTATTCGCTATCGTGGCTGCGGTAAGAAGCGATGCTGTATAAATTATCAAATTTGGGGCTTATGTTTGAGTTTTCATGTGACAGAAAGGGAAGTAAAGATAAAATTTTACAGTTGCGGCTCCATTGCGCACGCAGTTGCAGACCACACTCACTTTTCTGCCCAACAGAATGTGAAGGCAGATCGTAAACATCATCGGTGGACGTGCTTCCCGTGAATATTTTTTACGCAGGGCCTTGAGCGCCGCTGCGTATGTATGATACATCCGAGATAAAGTCAATAGCGTCTTTCTAAAAAGACTATCAGCTAATGGAATTTCCATTAAAACAAGAAAATATGCATTTGATGCATGGAAAGGAACTTTGTACTCCAGTGGTAACACAGCTCATGACGACGACACCAGTCCCGCATCACGGACTGTACGCTGGTGGCTTCGTAGTCATCTCGTATGGATCCGTAGCGTCTTTGTCTGGAACAAAGAAATAAATTCAAAATGATGGAGTTACACGTCATGTGAAAGACCTTTTTTGAAAACGGTATGGCTTCTGTCCCCCCCCCCCCCCCCACACACACACGCACACACACACACACACACGAAAAATGGATACGCTACAACCTGCAAAAACTCACCATTTACACACAAAAGGAACACCATGTAAAAGACAACACAAAAAGCTAAGAAGCGTACAGAAAACACACATAACACACACACAAAGGTAAGTAAAATGTAAACAAAATTCAAATTTGGCGCCGAACTCACTGGTGAACAAATTTACACTGACTGGGCTGGGACACACACAAAACACTATCACACTGTGTTTTGGTGAAATGAAACGTTTTTTACGACTTTATTTGTGGAAAATATGTGTTATATTTACGTGGGAATCACGACACCTCACCATGATGCAGAGAATGAAAGGGCTTGCCACACGAAAACGTAAGTAAAAACGAATATAGGCGCGAAAATATCGCTACAAACTAAATTACATTCTAGATGATAGGTTAACTCCCAGTAAAATTTCTCATCAACATCGTTTGGCTGCAGATGACAAGCTACCTGTAGTAAATAACACACAAGTGATCCGAAAAAGTCATCACACCAAGTGTAAAAGTATTAACAAAAGGAAACGAACTACTGTTTGAGCTAAACATCCACATAATTCTGTAATCATTTAATAAAAATGTTCACATTACAGAAAAAATAAAACGAAAACCCACTGATGATGGTACAATGGTGCTGAAACATGTTTGGGTACGGAGAAAAAACGGTGTTTTGCACAACTGGCGGACCTCACATCCTACAATCCTAATCTTTCTTCCCTGCCAAGGAAGTTCCACTTTTTATAATTTTTCCCTCCTTTCTATGTCTTTATTCTAGCCCAGTGGTCGTCAAGCTCCTTTGCTCAAGAACCAATACTGGAATTTTGTGGTGGCACCTCGTGTCACTTAGCTGCTGAAATTACTCCACTGGTTACCGACGTAAATAAATGTGTTAAGAGCCCACAGTAGACTAGCTAGTTGTAAATCAGCATCATTCGGAACACATGGTGTCGACTGTTCTCTGTTTCGGATTGCTGCCGCCCTCAGCGATCCCAAACTGTGACACTTTCAACTGCCTCATGAAGTGTTGTGTTGCCCGCCTAAGCAGATATTTAACTGGTTAACAATGGCAAAACTACTCATATTTAAATGCATTATGCAATACGAGACACAATTATTAATGTTTACTAAAAGTTTCGAATGTCATTTTTCTTCTACTCTTTCCTTTGTATTACAACAGCCTTAATTTAATTTAATGTTCCATGCTACAAGTAAGTACCACATTTGAAGGCGACCATCCTAGTAATGCGCTGTCTCAAATCCATATTACTTCCGTTTGAAATTTACACTACAGCAGCTGATCGACACAAGATTTGCACGCTCGTGGGTTGTCACTTTTGTAAGATGAACACTAAAACATTCCCCCTCTCACTTCCTCTAGCCCCGAAGTGGCCGCAGTTACTAACCACTCAGCCCTGAGGAAAGCGGCCAACTTTACTTGGTCCACGGTCAAATTCAATAGCGTCTGTTGAAATAATGCGTTTCTTAAAAATATTACTGTCTTTGTAATTAGGAAAACTGCACTCTTGAGAAGCTCTTAACGTTAGTTAACGTTTTTTGGATTCGGCAGTTAGTCGCTGGATGCATATTATTATAAAATACGGCTGATAATCGCAGCTCGCACTTATACTTGAGTCGAGACGCAGCTTGACTACCACTACTCTTGCCCGTGTTTTAATAAAATGTAATTTAACTCAGCCTAAAATTTCTAAATGTTACTCATAATTGATCAAACAGCTAAGTACATACCTCCTGAAATTTCTATTTCTACATTTCTTTTCGTGTAATCGTGACAGAAAAGCGCTATTGCTGACGATATTACAGGTAAAAATTTAATGATCAAAACAATGAGCAATAGCATTTCTTTTTATCCGCAGTCCAATACAAAGAAAGACAGCGGCACAGGGTAGATATGAATTAAAATAGTTGACAAATACAAAACTGCAATTACCGAGCCACATTCTGGTACAGATTACATGTAAAATTTGTTTTTCACAGACTGTTCAGACTGTCCAGATGGGATTAAGTGTGCTAGTAGGGGATTGCTTGAAATGAAATGTATCTCCATATATAAAAGGCAATGTCCTGACTGACTGACACATCATCGCCCAGACCAAACAGTTAAGGATAGAAACTTGGAATTGTGAGAAGTTGTGGATCTTATACTGAAGACGTCGTTTCAGAAGGGATTATCCGAAATTCCACACCTAAGAGGATGAAATAGGGGATGAAAGGCTTTTTGAAAGTATGTCGCTATTAAGGGAATTTTGAAGCTAGAACTAAGAAAACTGATATATGGTTTCTCAATCAGTAAATAAAAAATACTTGTTTCAGCATTTTTGGAAATTCAACCCCTTATGGAGTACTTCGAACATTAAAAAAATTTTAAAGCTAAATTTATGAAAACTGGTATTTAACTTCTCGGTTAGATATAAAAAAAATATTTGCTAGGGGATGAAAGTTGCTATGAAAATATCTCCACAAGAACGCAAAAGGCATGATTAACAAAAATTTGGAATCCAGTGACCAGAATCTCTTTTTGGTTAGAGGAACATCAAAAAAGACCATGCTGATATGGCCTTAATTAGTGTGAGAAGCTTAGACGGTGTTGCAATTTGTGAGCAACATATAAATTCGATAAAAAGAAAATATCTCTGCTGGCCATACAGTCTACACGAGTGAAACAGCGGGCGCTAAGCTAGTTCTCTATTTTACTTCGGTTCTCACTGTTTTTATGATAATCATTTCATATTTTTGGTCCACAGTCATGTAATAGCATTTAAATGATGTATCCGTCTGAATGATATATTCGCCATTTGACTGTACATACTTCTTTATTTTATACTACTATCATGATTTCGGCCTCAAATCATTATCAAGAACAAGAATGTTGGGCTTCATTAGACTTAGTTATTTGCAGCCATCGCCAATATCTATTGAAGTGGGTGTCCCATCGTGTTTATAAGTACAAAATCACAGAAATTTTTGACAGACCGGTAGCAAACATTTTTTCCAGCAATAAAAAAATTGTAACACAGAAAGAACATCAGTACAATAGTTACAGGTGCAGTGAACACGTCTGCCATACTTTTTGATTATTTTGTACTTATCTACACGCTGATATATATATATATATATCAATATATCTTGACAATGACTTCATCTAACAAAGTCTAACTCTACCCAACATTGTTGTAGTTGATAATCATGATCTAAAATCATGATAACAATATAAAATAAAGATTTTTGTACAGTCAAATTCAGAAATGTCATTCAGGCACCATTCTTTGATGTTAATGGTTGTAGTTTCCCCACAAAGAAATCTTGACATTCTGTGATGTGAATTTACATAACCTCATCAAGGTATAAAATGTGTAATTTTCCTAATACTGCGTAGAAGGATGTTGTTCGTATCGTCTTCTCAGCCGCAGACACATAGATGCAACTAGTTAAAAGAGAAATATTCAGGTAGTCAAAGCACCTATCTGGTGTTCATTTTGCTACCCTCTGCCAAATTATGGAAACTTTATAAGCATTGTCTACTTTTGCTTCATTCCCAAATGCAGCAACCATAGCTGCACCACACAAATATGTAACACCTGGCTGTTAGGAGAAATAAAACACTATTGAGCTCCTAAAGTTTGGCGTTGACTTTGTCTCTGTAAGAAATCTAAATCTTAAGAGGCAACAACTGAACTTTGATCCTTTCTTCTGGATACATATTCTAAAATCTCAGTAAACGAGTGCACGACATTTAACATAAAGGACGAATGCTTTTCAAAGTTTCCTGTAGTAAAACATCGCCATATTTGACCAGTCATTGATGTTTTCTTGGGCAGGCGTTGACAAGTCATTTTCAATTTTACGCTGCGAAGTTTCACTCAGTGATTGAAAAAGTCTCTTTCTCTGAGGCACTAATCCGCATGAATCGAAAGCCTAACTAAAATTTTTTTAAAAAAAGCTTTGATTTGAAGACGTTACTAATTTAAGAATCGTGCCTCGAGCATGTGCTAACCTGTCGAAACAGACGTCTGTACACTTCCCTGATAAGTAGAAGGGTTGAAGGTGTCATCATTATTATAAATCGGAAAACACATCACACAGAAAGACATAATGACATATGAAGTGATATACCTAGTCTCCTCGGTATTAGAATTAGTGGATACCATGGTTATACAAGCTGATGACAGCAAAATGAAGAAAACGTAATCAGAAACTTAGTGGTTGTATGATATGTCAAGGGAGATGAATAACTGGTGTGTAGGATCATCCTACTTGATATCTTATATGGGACATCAGACGTAGTAAAAGACGACAGAGACAGGAAGAAGTCTTCTCTAACTATGTAGAGGTTTGAACTACTGTATTCTATCAGAATAATAACATAACGACGAGAAAGACGGCTGACTGACAGAGAAAACTTGAAAACTGGGTAAAAAACGGGTTTTTAAGGATAAATAACCGTATTGTGCAAGATTACATGCCGTATTGGCAGAGTGGGCAGGAGAGGTACACGCTATTGATGCAAGGAATGCTTTGCAACAACACCATACTTATTTTTTATTTTAAATTAGTTTTCGCTACACCCAGTGCCTCTCCACATCCTTGTCAATTATTTTTCAAACGCTTCTTTCCTGGCATCTTCTGCCAGCTGACACCTTACCTACAGAAGCTTCTCCCCAGCATGAAAGTGCTACAAAAACTTTAAACTTATGACAGCCATTATTAAAATGCTGTCCTCGATCTAGGACGGACAGTTTAAAGGCCCCAATTTGGAGACAGACACTGTTTCGTGTCCCAGTACTCAGTTAACGAATCTGTTGAAATTAGCACAAGTTTCAGCAATCCTCTCAAAATGAAGATAACTAAACCATTCTCCTCTTGACGTACGTGCCCTCATTCTCAGATACCACGTTTCATTTTGCGAATTTAGAATGTTGTTAATATAAAATTACGTTTTCTTAACCGTCCCATAGACGGTCAATAATATCGCACAGTAGTATTAAGCAACAGTATTTAAGATCTTCCTGGAGTGCTCAATAATATTGGGCAGTAACACTGTGGTTCGGACTGTTAGACGATAAAGACGCAGCTGCTGAGATAGTTACTCTACTTTGGTGTAAACAGAAAAAGAGGTGGCTGTAAAAGTGGTTCAAGCAGCGTCAAAGATCACTCACGAAAAGGTTGAGAGAACTGAGGTTAAACTAAAAACAAAACAAAAAAACCCTGGCAAATATGAGTAGGACCCATGATTCGATGGTTACGTACAAACTTAGCTATATTTTAAATATAGCTGCACAACAGCAACGGTTCCACGTAATAAAATTATAAACAGCCGACCAGTTGCAATGGATAAAGAAATCTTTATCTAGGTTTCAACAAATTAAATTTGTCTACTTCAGAAGGTGGCAATTTTACATTTGTGTGGACTGATGTATCATCGTCGTTTTTACAAATATCTGCATAGATCCATTTGTCCAAATTAAAATATAGCCCTGAAAATAGGGTTTGTCATGTAAATGTAAATTAGTACATGGATATTGCAGAGCTCTGCAACATCCATGTACTTTAATAATAAGTGACAGCTGCAAAATACTAACACGAATTCGTTACGGACGAATGGAAAAACTGGTAGAAGACGACCTCGGGGAAGATCAGTTTGGATTCCGTAGAAATGTTGGAACACGTGAGGCAGTACTGACCCTAATACTTATCTTAGAAGATAGATTAAGGAAAGGGAAACCTACGTTTCTAGCATTTGTAGACCTAGAGGAAGCTTTTGACAATGTTGACTGGAATGCTCTCTTTCAAATTCTGAAGGTGGTAGGGGTAAAATACAGGGAGCGAAAAGCTATTTACAATTTGTACAGAAGCCGGATGGCAGTTATAAGAGACCAGGGGCATGAAAGGGAAGCAGTGGTTGGGAAGGGAGTGAGGCAGGGTTGTAGCCTATCCCCAGTGTTATTCAATCTGTATATTGAGCAAGCAGTAAAGAAAACAAAAGAAAAATTCGGGGTAGGAGTTAAAATCGAGGGAGAAGAAATAAAAACTTTGAGGTTCGCCGATGACATTGTAATTCTGTCAGAGACGCAAAGGCCTTAGAAGAGCAGTTGAAAGGAATGGACAGTGCCATCAAAGGAGGATATAAGATGAACATCAACGAAAGCAAAACGAGGATAATGGAATGTAATCGAAGTCGGGTGATGCTGAGAGAATTAGTTTGGGAAATGAGACACATAAAGTAGTAGATGAGTTTTGCTTTTGGGGGAACAAAATACTGATGATAAATAATTTAGACAAGAAGGGAATAGAAGTGTTCGAAATGTGGTGCTGCAGAATAACGCTGAAGATTAGATGGGTAGATCACATAAGTAATGAGGAGGTATTGAATAGAATTGGGAAGAAGAGATATTTGTGGCACAACTTGACTAGAAGAAGGGATCGGTTGGTAGGACATGTTCTGAGGTATCAAGGGATCACCAATTATCGTTCTAAATGGTTCAAATGGCTCTGAGCACTATGGGACTTAACTTCTGAGGTCATCAGTCCCCTAGAACTTAGAACTACTTAAACCTAACTAACCTAAGGAAATCACACACATCCATGCCCGAGGCAGGATTCGAGCCTGCGACCGTAGCGGTCGCTCGGTTCCAGAATGTAGCGCTTAGAACCGTTCGGCTACCCCAGCCGACATCAATTTACTATTGGAGGGCAGCGTGGAGGGTAAAAATTGTAGAGGGATACCAAGAGATGAATACACTAAGCAGATTCAGAAGGATGTAGGTTGCAGTAGGTACTGGGAGATGAAGAAGCTTGCGCAGGATAAAGTAGCATGGAGGGCTGGATCAAAACAGTCTCTGGACTGAAGATCACAACAACAACAACAATTACAAATTAAAAATTTTAGGATTTTTTCCTTCACTTCTACTGTGAAACCTGGCTTCCTGCCAAATGTCATGATTATTGGTCAACGTGAAGCACCGTATCGGTTTCAATGAGTGAGTTTGAGAGTTTTAAAGAATGGTCTTGTGTTGTATTGACATAGATGCTTGAGTTTTTTTATACTGCTAAGAGATCATAGACCTTAGTAACTGATACAGTTTTCAGTGTGATACCTCTCCCATTCCTGAGGAAAGTGCGTGTTAACAGTCGTACAAACAGATGGACGGACAGAAATGAAGTGATCCTATACGGGCTCCATTTCCATTTTTACCGATTGAGGCACGGAGCTCAAAGAAACGTTACCGCAAATTTGTACGTTTTGATGGTCCTAAAATTATAACTTCAATTTGTTCGTTGGTTTTAAGCATCAAAGTGAGCTATCCGTAACAAATTGTGATCGGAATTGTCTGGGGTGTAGTAAGTTTTTTTGTGTCACCCATGAAATTTAGTTCTTGTGGCATGACACATCACGAATCTGATCGACTCATATCTAAAAAATGGCAATTTTAGAGTCTAGATTGCTACCCTCCCCACCTAGATACATTTCTGCGGACTTCCATACTCCCTTGATCAGAATACAAATACTACAATGAGATGCAGTTTCACCAAAGTCAGAGCTTTCTGTGGTGCTACGGTATTTTGCTACTGATAATTCTTTTGAAGATTTGAAATTTACAAGTGCAGTTTCAGGTCAAAGTATTTGACACATAGTTATGGAGCTGTGTCATCAATAATATATGCATTAAAGATCATATTCGGGTAAGTAATACATGTACCCACATCAGTATTTATACATACTTGTATTCGTGACTTTGCATTAACAAAAATTTTTAAAACACCTTGCTTCGTTGCTGTAGTGCACCGTTCCCTGTATTTTTTGGGCACAAATCATGTGACTCATTTTTTACATTTTTGTTTTTGTACTCGTCTGCCCTAAAATCCCACAATACCAGCAATTGTTCATACATTTGATTCACTCTAATAAGAACGCTCTCTCGTCCTGCTTTGAACTCGTTTTCAACACAACACCTAAAAGCGAACACAAAGATATTCAGGGACTGTAGCATGGGAGAGACTCCACAGGCATCGCAGTATATTTCAAAAGTTTTTGGCGTGCTCAGTATTATTGTGCAACCTCTCAACCTCACCCCTATACCCTACCGTTCAACATCACTGCGCAATAATATGGACCATCTAGAGGTCACTTTACTTTTAACAGTGGCTGTTACATGAAGAAATGCTACAGTATTGTTACTGACAATACTACAATAAACACTATCATTGTTACTATCATGATTACACAATAAATTAATCACTATGACTTATCAAAATTGAGAAGGTAAGTTAATTACCAACAAAAACATTGCTTATATCTACTCCTCCTTTGTAAGAGAAGACCTAAGGACAGTAAATTACCACAATATGTAGTTCAATATAGTATATTTCTAACATAGCTGTCCAATATAATTGAGGTCCCTAGGTACTACATATGTCAAAAGTACTTAAAAGATCTCTGCCATACGAATGTATGAATAGAACACAAATCACAAACGACAATGATATTTCCTACAGAAACAAAGGAACTTATGCAGTGGTAGAATTATAAATTCATGGATGCGTCAATCTCTTTGGACAGTGTAACTTAGCTATGCTGTGCTACAAAATGAAGAGAAAAAGAGAGAGAGGATGAAAAGGGGGAGGAATCTTTATTCAGCACATGGCTTGGTACAGGGAATAGTACTGAAATTATGTAGGTGCAATAATTATGGAATAAGATCACCGAAAACTATTAGCAGCTATAAAAGTATTACTATGTTTCTACTGTATTTTATGTCATCTAGTCATCAGCAATCATAAATTTTCCATTTTGAATTTTTATTACAAAACTGTGACATTTATTTTAATTTATCGCTTACGAGAACAAAAGTGTGACTACCTTTGTTGTGGGTTCCAGTTTCTTCGTCCTTCGTCGTGTATAGATTATTCCAGTACTGAACTTCCCCAGAAGCAGTAAAAAAGAATATGATTCCAGTTACAACAAGTATCCCGAATGTTATCCAGAAGACTATCCTCCACTCTTCCAGAGTACTCTGCAAAAAATTAGTCACATGTTGATTCAAATGTTGATTTCTAATCATATGTTACACTGAAAATTGTTGTTCTCAGAAATTAACCTTCGGAAGTAGGTTTATCTAGGCTAAAAACTGAATATCATGCAAGGCTATACTTAGCATTTGCACATTACAAATAATAGTG